>NC_140994.1:91746681-92346681 GCF_052327205.1 Somniosus microcephalus | reverse complement strand
GGAAAGACTGGATAGGCTGGGGTTGTTTTCTTTGGAACAGAGGAGGCTGAGGGGAGATTTAATTGAGGTGTATAAGATTATGAGGGGCCTAGATAGAGTGGATAGGAAGGACCTATTTCCCTCAGCAGAGAGGTCAATAACCAGGGGGCATAGATTTAAAGTAATTGGTAGAAGGATTAGAGGGGAGTTGAAAAATAAATTTCAGCCAGAGGGTGTTGGGGGTGTGGAACTCACTGCCTGAAAGGGTGGCAGAGGCAGAAACCCTCATCACATTTAAAAACTACTTGGTGTGCCGTAATCTACAGGGCTACAGACCAAGAGCTGGAAAGTGGGATTAGGCTGGATAGCTCTTTGTCGGCCGGCACAGACACGATGGGCCGAATGGCCTCCTTCTGTGCCGTACACTTCTATGATTCTATGAAAAATTAGAAAAACACCCTCTGACTTCCCAAAATGCTGACCCTTGTGAAAAACAAAGGTCTATGTTAGACTAAGCCCTTAACGAAAGTTTATATACTCCTGGTTGGCTGAGGCTTGGTGAGGCTCTTTGAAAAGCTTGATGGACATGGGTTGTGGTGGAGCTCCTGGTCTTCTCTTGTAGTCAGGTCAGCTGTTCCGGAAGCAATCTGTAAACCTGCATCAACGTAGAACGCGCTTTGTGAGGAAGAGAAACCTACCTTCACAGAAGCAAAATACTGCGGATGCTGGAAATCTGTAATGAAATGCTGGAAATACTCAGAAGGTCAGAGAGGGAAAGGTCAGAGGGGATTCTTCAAGGTGGGCATTCCCTCTGATCTTCCCTTCTTCCCCTTCACTTTCCTCTGACCCCATCCCTCCTCCCAATCTCACCCGTTCTCCAGTTCTGACGAAAGTCCATCGACCTGAAATGTTACCTCGGTTTCTCTCTCCACAGATGCCGTCTGACCTTCCTTCACATAGTTGGGTTTTTAGTCCTTTTTAATTTTGCACTATCCCTCTGGAGAGGCTGTTTGCCAACAATAGGCTTCTTCAAGTACAGCCCCAAGATTGATTGACATTCCATTTGTTTTCTTTCAATGTCTTTAATGGCCCAGAACTTGGTGTCGGGGGCTTGCCGCGTGTGCAAGCCCCCGATGTGCGCTCACCCTGCGCGCCGACATCTGAAACCTGGCCCGCAGTGGATTTCCTTTCAGTGGCCAGGTTCTGATGTCGGCGCGCTGTGCTAACCTGACCCAGCGGCGTAGTTAGTGCGATGTGCCGGCTGGGACCAGGTGAGCACTGTTCAGCCAATCAGGGGAGGGGAAACTTCATTCATAAGTTTGAGAGTAAGAACTGTCAAACTCATGAGAAGTACTGCACCCCAAAACACTACTTAAACTTTAAATAAAATTTTAAAAAACATCCCAATCATTAAATCTATATATATATATATATAAGACCTCGTCCGTCCGTCCGTCCGTCCTCTATACGTTCGAAAGTTATAGACCGTACCTACGCGCACGTCACGTCAAAAGAAAGCTTACGATTACGGACCGGTCATAGGCATATTTACGTTTCGGCCGGACAAAAATCGCGCCCGCGGTATCCCAAAAACGTTCAACATTCCGCTCATTAGCATCTCATTAGCGATCGAGTGACCTCGAGGTCGACCAATCGTACGCCGGGTTACTGGCGCGTGCGGGCGGGCCCTCCTCCAGTCGAGTGACAGGACAAATTGACAATCCTATGCTTCGGTGACCTGACGGTCGACCAATCGGTGCATGTGTGGGCGGGCCTTATCGTTCTGAACCGAGGTGAGTGGCCGCCATCTTGATTCCATTCTTTTTCCCGCTTTCTGCGTTTTTCTTTTCAAACCTACATTTCCAGCAAAAAAAAATTGCTTTTATTAAATTGTTTTTATATTGTTTTAAAAAAAACTTAATTCATTTGTAAACCTGAAGATTCTTTTCCTACCTTTTCCCCGTTTTTGTAAGCCCTCATAACCTAGGCCTCAAAGCCTGGGCATCTCCTGCCCAGCCACGCCCGAGCTAGGTAATTGTCCCATGGCTTCTGCTAAGCTCCCCCCCCCGTTACCCGGGCAACGGTGTCAGCCACGAGGGTCGCAGGACATAAACAGGACACTGCGTCTCTCTCTGTTCCCCGCTCGGCTCGGGCGGGGGGGCGGGGCTCTCGGGAGTGCGGATCTTGGGCGGGGCTTGGGAGGGCGGGGAGTCAGCGCGCGCGTCAAAGTCGGCCCGGACCGCAGCTAAGGTGAGCCAGCCGGGACTCGCACTAGCCGCGCATCGGCCGGCCTTGAGGCGCTGATCCACGGAGAGGGAGGGAGAAATCTAAGGTGAGACCGGCTGGGCCTCACGTGCTATGCCGCGCACCGGCCGGCCCTGAGGCGCTGATCCACGGGGACGGGGCGGGGGAGAGGAGAGAGAGGGGAGAGGAGGAGAGAGGGGGAGAGGAGGAGGGGGGGGGAGAGGAGAGAGGGGGGAGAGGAGGGGGGAGGGAGAGAGGGGGGAGGAGAGAGAGGGGGGAGAGAGGGGGGGAGGGGAGAGAGGAGAGGGGAGGGAGAGAGGAGAGAGGGGGAGAGAGGAGAGGAGCGAGGGGGGGAGAGAGGAGAGGAGAGGGGGAGAGAGGAGAGGAGAGAGAGGGGGAGAGAGGAGAGGAGAGAGAGGGGGAGAGAGGAGAGGAGAGAGAGGGGGAGAGAGGGGAGGGAGAGGAGAGGAGAGAGGGGGAGAGAGAGAGAGGGGGAGGTAGAGGAGAGGAGAGAGGGGGGAGGGAGAGGAGAGAGGGGGGAGGGGGAGAGAGGGGGGAGAGTGGGGAGGGGGAGAGAGGGGAGGAGAGAGGGGGGAGAGAGGAGAGGAGAGAGAGGGGGAGAGAGGGAGAGGAAAGGAGAGAGGGGGGAGAGAGAGAGGGGGGAGGGAGAGGAGAGGAGAGAGGGGGAGGGGGGAGAGAGGGGGGCGAGAGGGGGGAGAGGAGAGGGGGGGAGAGGAGAGGGGGGGAGAGGAGGGGGGGAGAGGGGGGGAGGAAGGGGGGAGAGAGGGGGAGGGAGAGGAGAGGAGAGAGGGGGAGGGGAGGAGAGGAGAGAGGAGGGAGAGGAGAGGAGAGGGGGGGGGGAGAGGAGAGAGGGGGGAGGGAGAGGAGGGAGAGGAGAGAGGGGGGAGAGAGAGGAGAGGGAGGAGAGAGGGGGAGGGAGAGGAGAGAAGGGGGGAGGAGAGGGGGAGGGAGAGGAGAGAGGGGGAGAGAGAGAGAGAGGGTGGGGGGGAGATAGAGAGGGTGGGGGGGAGAGAGAGAGGGTGGGGGGAGAGAGAGAGGGAGGGGGAGAGAGAGAGGGTGGGGGGAGGGAAGAGAGGGTGGGGAGGGGAGAGAGAGGCTGGGGGGAGGGGGAGAGGGGTGGGGGGAGGGGGTGAGAGAGGGTGGGGAGGGGGGAGAGAGGGTGGGGGGAGGGGGGAGAGAGGGTGGGGGGGAGGTGGGAGAGAGGGTGGGGGGAGGGGGAGAGAGGGTGGGGGAGGGGAGAGAGTGGGTGGGGGGAGGGGGAGAGAGACAGGGGGGAGGGGAGAGAGACAGGGGGTGTGGGGAGGGGAGAGAGGGTGGGGAGGAGAGGGTGGGGGGAGGGGAGAGAGAGAGGGTGGGGGAGGGGAGAGAGAGAGGGTGGGGGGGAGGGGGAGAGAGGGTGGGGGGAGGGGGGAGAGAGGGGGGGGGAGGGGGGCGAGAGGGTGGGGGGAGGGGGGAGAGAGGGTGGGGAGAGAGAGGGTGGGGGGAGGGGAGAGAGAGAGGGTGGGGGGGAGGGGAGAGAGAGAGGGTGGGGGGTGGGGGAGAGGAGAGGGTTGGGGGAGGGGAGCGAGAGGGGGAGGGAAAGTAAAGCAGGGAGAGACGGGGAGGGAGAGAAAGAGTGAGGGGGTTGGGACAGGGAGGGAGTACTTACCTTCTTCCTTCCTTCGCAGGGGTCCATCGGGCCACCTTCCCCCCGTTCGCTCTCTCTCTTCCCCCCGTCGCTCTCTCTCTTCCCCCGTCGCTCTCTCTCTTCCCCCCGTCGCTCTCCTCTCTTCCCCCCCGTTGCTCTCTCTCTTCCCCCCGTCGCTCTCTCTCTTCCCCCCGTCGGCTCTCTCTCTTCCCCCTCGTCGCTCTCTCTCTTCCCCCCCTGTTCGCTCTCTCTCTTCCCCCCGTCGCTCTCTCTCTTCCCCCCCGTCGCTCTCTCTCTTCCCCCGTCGCTCTCTCTCTTCCCCCCGTCGCTCTCTCTCTCTTCCCCCCGTCGCTCTCTCTCTTCCCCCCGCTCGGTCGCTCTCTCTCTTCCCCCCAGTCGCTCTCTCTCTTCCCTCCCCAGTCGCTCTCTCTCTTCCCCCCCAGTCGCTCTCTCTCTTCCCCCCAGTCGCTCTCTCTCTTCCCCCCCAGTCGCTCTCTCTCTTCCCCCCCCGCAGTTGCTCTCTCTCTTTCACCCCCCCGTCGCTCTCTCTCTCTCTTCCCCCCCAGTCGTTCTCTCTCGTTCCCCCCAGTCGCTCTCTCTCTTCCCCCGCAGTCGCTCTCTCTCTTCCCCCGCAGTCGCTCTCTCTCTTCCCCCGCAGTCACTCTCTCTCTTCCTCCCAGTCACTCTCTCTCTCTCTTCCAACAACAACAACATGCCCTCGAAAAAGCCTCGGCACCACCGGGCACCCCCAGCTAGTTAAGTATAAATAAGTTAAAAAAAATAATTTAAACAATAATTTTTTTTTTGTTGAAAAAAATACATTTTTAATAAAAAGGGTCTAAAACTAAACTTACCTTATTGTAGATTCTTTAAAATAATAAACCTGTGGAAATTTTTTTCTAAATTGCATTAAAACACCACTTACCTGTAAAAATAAATACTTACGTGTGCTTTTTACAAGCGTAAAGACCGGAGGGCCTTTAGACATGTGCAAATCCCCCAAAACAGAGGAAATCCAAGACGCACGCGCTAGCCTCTTCACCTCTTGGGGTTAGAGGAGAGGAATGCCGGTTTTCAGCGCATGCGCTGTGCATGCTGAAAACCGGCATTTCCTCCGGCCAGATGCGTGAGTACCCCTTCCGTACTCACGCGTTTGGGGAGGAATTTCTGCCCCAATGTAGTTAAATTTAATGCAGGTTCTGCAAGTTGCTATGGTGATTTGTTCTTCTTTGTGTCCTTCACGAGGTGCAACTTAAAACCCTTTTTTATATTCTTTAATGTCTTCAAGCTTTCTTTGTAATGAGTGCAAGGAAAGCAAGGAGAAAAGAATGTTCTTCAGTGATGCTTTGTTCACTTTACTTCGAGTCATTCTTCCTCTTCCCCTTTTAATTCATGATGAGCAGCAACATGAGCACTCTGAAGTCTGCAATGAAATCCATGAACAGATCCACACGGTGCAGCTGTAGTAGCCTGCCGGAGCTGATTTTTCCATTTACGTTGATCATATGTATTTTTACTGCACAGCAACACATAATATTCTGTCAGTTGTATTATTGGGAAAGACTTGAAGTACAGAAAAGTGTGATTTTTGCAGTGGTGGAATTAGAAATTTGTGAAGGGGGAGCGAGCTCTGTTGGTGTAACTGTTCATTATTTAAAGGCCAAGAGGCACATACATTTATAAACTTAACTAAGTAGCTCATAGTGGTCAGGATTGTGATTCCCATTTAGATGCTCACATCTTGAGCTTTTCTTCTAATGTCAGCCGTGGTTCAGGGGGTAGCACTCTCGCCTCTGAAGGTTGTGGATTCAAGTCACATTCGAGAGACTTCAGCACAAAATCTAGGCTGACACTCCAGTGCAGTGCTGAGGGAGCGCTGCTCTGTCGGAGGTGCTGTCTTTCGGATGAGACGTTAAACCGAAGTCCCATCTGCTCTCTCAGGTGTATGTAAAAGATCCCATGGCGCTATTTCGAGGAGGAGCAGGGGAGTTCGCAGCAGTGTCCTGGACCAATATTTATCCCTCAATCGACATCATTAAAACAGATTATCTGGTCATCATCGCATTGCTGTTTGTGGGAGCATGCCGTGTTCAAATTGGCTGCCGCGTTTCCTACATTACAACAGTGACTACACTTCAAAAGTACATTGGCTGTAAAGCACTTTGGGACATCCTGCGGTCATGAATGGTGCAAGTCTTCCTTCTTTTTCCTTTGATTGGATTAGCTGCTTAGGAGCTTTACTTGATTTCAGCTGTTGGGACACTTGCCCCCTTGAAGTCCCTACCTTTAACCTGTGCTCCTCGCACTGAGCTCCTCATACACATGCAACCATAAGGCCACATCCAATGCATTGGGACACCAGCCCCGATAGCTGTGCGGCTGCCATCATTCCTGCGCAAGCGTGGGGCTCTGACCGAGAGCAGGGAAGAGGGGAAATTGAGAGCAAGGAAGAGGGGTGACCGAGAGCGAGGAAGAGGGGAAAGCGAGAGTGAGGAAGAGGGGTGACCGAGAGCGGGGAAGAGGGGAAACCGAGAGCGAGGAAGAGGGGCGACCGAGAGCGGCGAAAAGGGGAAACCGAGAGCGAGGAAGAGGGGAAACCGAGAGCGGGGAAGAGGGAAAACCGAGAGCGGGGAAGAAGGGAGACCGAGAGCGGGGAAGAGGGAAAACCGAGAGCGGGGAAGAAGGGAGACCGAGAGCGAGGAAGAGGGAAAACCGAGAGCGAGGAAGAGGGGTGACCGAGAGCGGGGAAGAGGGGAAACCGAGAGCGAGGAAGAGGGGCGACCGAGAGCGGCGAAAAGGGGAAACCGAGAGCGAGGAAGAGGGGAAACCGAGAGCGGGGAAGAGGGAAAACCGAGAGCGGGGAAGAAGGGAGACCGAGAGCGGGGAAGAGGGGAAACCAAGAGCGGGGAAGAGGGGACACCGAGAGCGGGGAAGAGGGGAAACTGAGAGCAGGGAAGAGGGGGAACCGAGAGCGAGGAAGAGGGGAAACCGAGAGCGGGGAAGAGGGGAGACCGAGAGCGGGGAAGAGGGGAGACGGAGAGCGGGGAAGAGGGGAGACCGAGAGCGGGGAAGAGGGGAGACCGAGAGCGAGGAAGAGCGGCGACCGAGAGCGGGGAAGAGGGGAAACCGAGAGCGGGGAAGAGGGGAAACCGAGAGCGAGGAAGAGGGGCGACCGAGAGCGGGGAAGAGGGGAAACCGAGAGCGAGGAAGAGGGGCGACCGAGAGCGGGGAAGAGGGGAAACCGAGAGCGGGGAAGAGGGGAAACCGAGAGCGGGGAAGAGGGGAAACTGAGAGCGGGGAAGAGGGGGAACCGAGAGCGGGGAAGAGGGGAGACCGAGAGCGGGGAAGAAGGGAAACCGAGAGCGAGGAGGAGGTGAAACCGAGAGCGAGGAAGAGGGGAAACCGAGAGCGGGGAAGAGGGGAGACCGAGAGCGGGGAAGAAGGGAAACCGAGAGCGAGGAGGAGGTGAAACCAAGAGCGGGGAAGAGGGGAGACCGAGAGCGGGGAAGAAGGGAAACCGAGAGCGGGGAAGAGTGGAAACTGAGAGTGGGGAAGAGGGGAAACCGAGAGCGGGGTAGAGGGGAAACCGAGAGCGAGGAAGAGGGGAAACCGAGAGCGGGGAAGAGGGGAGACCGAGAGCGGGAAGAGGGGAAACCCAGAGCGGGGAAGAGGGGAAACTGAGAGTGAGGAAGAAGGGAAACCGGGAGCGAGGATGAGGGGAGACCGAGAGCGAGGAAGATGGGAAACCAAGAGCGGGGATAAGGGGCGACTGAGAGCGAGGAAGAGGGGAGACCGAGAGTGAGGAAGAGGGGAAACCGAGAGCGGGGATGAGGGGAACCCGAGAGCGGGGATAAGGGGATCCTGAGAGCGGGGAAGAGGGGCAACCCGGAGCGGGGAAGAGGGGCAACCGAGAGCGGGGAAGAGGGGAGACCGAGAGCGAGGAAGAGGGGAGAACGATAGCGGGGAAGAGGGGAAACTGAGAGCGGGGAAGAGGGGCTACTGAGAGCAAGGAAGAGGAGTGACCGTGAGCGGGGAAGAGGGGAAACCGAGAGCGATGAAGAGGGGAAACCGAGAGCGGGGAAGAGGGGAAACCGAGAGAGAGGAATAGGGGAAATGGAGAGCGAGGAGGAAGGGAAACCGAGAGCGAGGACAAGGGGAAACCCAGTGCGAGGAGCAGGGGAAACCGAGAGCGAGGAAGAGGGGAAACTGAGAGCGAGGAAGAGACGAAACCGAGAGCGAGGACAAGGGGAAACCGAGTGCGAGCAGTGGGGGAACCGAGAGTGAGGAAGAGGGGAAACCGAGAGCGAGGAAGAAGGGAGACCAAGAGCGGGGAAGAGCGGAGACGGAGAGTGAGGAACAGGGGAAACCGAACGCGGGGAAGTGGGGCGACCGAGAGCGAGGTAGAGGGAAGACCGAGAGCAGGGAAGAGTGGAAACCGAGAGCGGGGAAGAGGGGAAACCGAGAGCGAGGTAGAGGGGAGACCGAGAGCAGGGAAGAGTGGAAACCGAGAGCGGGGAAGAGGGGAAACCGAGAGCGGGGACGAGGGGAAACCGAGTACGATGAGGAGGGGAAACCGAGTGCGAGGAAGAGTGGAAACCGAGAGCGGGGAAGAGGGGAAACCGAGAGCGGGGAAGAGGGGAAACCGAGAGCGGGGACGAGGGGAAACCGAGTACGATGAGGAGGGGAAACCGAGTGCGAGGAAGAGGGGAAACGGAGAGCGGGGAAGAGGGGAAACCGAGTGCGAGGAAGAGGGGAACCGGAGTGCAAGGAGGAGCGGAAACCGAGAGCGGGGAAGAGGGGAAACCGAGTGCGAGGAAGAGGGGAAACTGAGAGTGAGGAAGAGGGGATACCGAGAGTGGGGAAGAGCGGAGACCGAGAGCAAGGGACAGGGGAAACCGAGAGTGAGGAAGAGGGGAGACCGCGAGCGAGGAGGAGGAGAAACCAGGAGTGAGGAAGAGGGGAAACCGAGAGCGGGTTAGAGGGGAGACTGAGAGCAAGGAAGAGGGGAAACCAAGGGCGAGGAAGAGGGGAGACCGAGTGCGGGGAAGAGCGCAAACCAAGAGAGAGGAAGAGGGGAAACCGAGTGAGGAAGAGGGGTAAATGAGAGCGAGGAAGGGGGGGAAACCGAGAGGGAGGAAGAGGGGAGACCGAGAGGGAGGAAGAGAGGAATCCGAGAGCGAGGAAGAGGGGAAACCGAGAGCAGGTTAGAGGGGCGACCGAGAGTGAGGAAGAGGGGAAACCGAGAATGGGGAAGAGGGGAAACCGAGAGCGGGGAAGAGGGGAAACCGAGAGCGAGGAAGAGGGGAAACCGAGGGTGAGGAAGAGGGGAAACCGAGGGTGAGGAAGCAGGGAAAATGAGCGCGAGGAAGAGGGGAAACTGCGAGTGAGGAAGAGTGGAAATCGAGAGCGCGGAAGAGGGGAAACTGAGAGGGAGGAAGAGGGCGACTGAGAGCGAGGAAAGGGGTGACCGAGGAAGACGGGCGACCGAGAGCGAGGAAGAGGGGAGACCGAAAGCGGGGAAGAGGGGTAAGCAGGAGCGAAGAAGAGGGGAAACTGAGAGCGGGGAAGAGGGGCTACCATGAGCGGGGAAGAGGGGAAACCGAGAGCGATGTAGAGGGGAAACCGAGAGCGGGGAAGAGGGGAAACCGAGAGCGGGGAAGAGGGGAAACCGAGAGGGAGGAAGAGGGGAAACCGAGAGCAGGGAAGAGGGGAAACCGAGAGAGAGGAAGAGGGGAAACCGAGAGCGAGGAAGAGGGGAAACTGAGAGCGAGGAAGAGGGGAAACCGAGAGCGAGTTGAGGGGAAACCATGAGCGGGGAAGAGGGGCTACCATGAGCGGGGAAGAGGGGAAACCGAGAGCATTGAAGTGGGGAAACCGAGAGCGGGGAAGAGGGGAAACCGAGAGGGAGGAGGAGGGGAAACCGAGGGCGGGTTAGAGGGGAGACCGAGAGCGAGGAAGAGGGGAAACCAAGGGCGAGGAAGAGGGGAGACCGAGAGCGGGGAAGTGCGCAAACCAAGAGAGAGGAAGAGGGGAAACCGAGTGAGGAAGAGGGGTAAATGAGAGCGAGGAAGGGGGGGAAACTGAGAGGGAGGAAGAGGGGAGACCGAGAGGGAGGACGAGAGGAATCCGAGAGCGAGGAAGAGGGGAAACCGAGAGCAGGTTAGAGGGGCGACCGAGAGCGAGGAAGAGGGGAAACCGAGAATGGGGAAGAGGGGAAATCGAGAGCAAGGAAGAGGGGTAACAGAGGGTGAGGAAGCGGGGAAAATGAGCGTGAGGAAGAGGGGAAACTGCGAGTGAGGAAGAGTGGAAATCGAGAGCGCGGAAGAGGGGAAACTGAGAGGGAGGAAGAGCGGCGACTGAGAGCGAGGAAAGGGGTGACCGAGGAAGAGGGGCGACCGAGAGTGAGGAAGAGGGGAGACCGATAGCGGGGAAGAGGGGTAAGCAAGAGCGGGGATGAGGGGAAACCGAGAGCGAAGAAGAGGGGAAACCGAGAGCGGGGAAGAGGGGCTACCATGAGCGGGGAAGAGGGGAAACCGAGAGCGATGAAGTGGGGAAACCGAGAGCGGGGAAGAGGGGGAAACCGAGAGGGAGGAAGAGGGGAAACCGAGAGCGGGGAAGAGGGGAAACCGAGAGAGAGGAAGAGGGGAAACCGAGAGCGAGGAAGAGGGGAAACCGAGAGCGAGGAAGAGGGGCTACCGTGAGCGGGGAAGAGGGGGAACCAAGAGCATTGAAGTGGGGAAACCGAGAGCGGGGAAGAGGGGAAACCGAGAGAGAGGAAGAGGAGAAACCGAGAGCGAGGTCGAGGGGAAACTGAGAGCGAGGAAGAGGGGAAACCGAGTGCGATGAGGAGGGGAAAATGAGTGCGAGGAAGAGGGGAAACCGAGAGCGAGGAAGAGGGGAAATGGAGAGCGGGGAAGAGGGGAAACCGAGGGCGAGGAAGAGGGGAACCCGAGTGCGAGGAGGAAGGGAAACCGAGAGCGGGGAAAAGGGGAAACCGAGAGTGAGGAAAAGGGGAAACCGAGAGCGAGGAAGAGGGGAGACAGAGAGCGAGGAGGAGGGGAAACCGGGAATGAGGAAGAGGTGAATCTCAGAGCGAGGAGGAGGGGAAACCGATAGCGGTTTCGAGGGGAGACCGAGAGTGAGGAAGAGGGGAAACCAAAAGCGAGGAAGAGGGGAGACCAAGAGCGGGGAAGAGGGCAATCCAAGAGAGAGGACGAGGGGAAACCGAGTGAGGAAGAAGGGATACCGAGAGCGAGGCAGAGGGGAATTCGAGAGCAAGGAAGAGGGGAAACCGAGAGTGGGTTAGAGGGGCGACCCAGAGCGAGGAAGAGGGGAAACCGAGAATGGGGAAGAGGGGAAACCAAGAGCGGGGAAGAGGGGAAACCGAGAGCGAGGAAGAGGGGAAACCGAGGGTGAGGAAGCGGGGAAACCGAGCATGAGGAAGAGGGGCAACCGTGAGCGAGGAAGAGGGGAAACTGAGAGTGAGGAAGAGTGGAAATCGAGAGCGCGGAAGAGGGGAAACTGAGTGGGAGGAAAAGGGGCGACTGAGAGCGGGGAAAGGGGCGACCGAGGAAGAGGAAGAGGGGTGACTGAGAGCAAGGAAGAGGGGAGACTGATAACAGGGAAGAGGGGTAACCAAGAGCGGGGATGAGGGGAAACCGAGAGCGAGGAAGAGGGGAAACCGAGAGCGGGGAAGAGGGGAAACCGAGAGCGGGGAAGAGGGGAAACCGAGAGAGAGGAAGAGGGGAAACCGAGAGCGAGGAAGAGGGGAAACTGAGAGTGAGGAAGAGGGGAAACCATGAGCAGGGAAGATGGGAAACCTAGAGAGAGGAAGAGGGGAAACCGAGAGCGGGGAAGAGGGGGAACCGAGAGAGAGGAAGAGGGGAAACCAAGAGAGAGGAAGAGGGGAAACCGAGAGTGAGGAAGAGGGGAAACTGAGAGCGAGGAAGAGGGGAAACCGAGAGTGAGGAATTGGGGAAACCGCGAGCGGGGAAGAGGGGCTACCGAGGGTGATGAAGAGGGGAAACCGAGACTGGGGAAGAGGGGAAACCGAGAGAGAGGAAGAGGGGAAACCGAGTGTGAGAAAGAGGGGAAACTGAGAGCGAGGAAGATGGGAAATGGAGAGCGGGGAAGAGGGGAAACCGAGTGCGATTAAGAGGGATGCGAGGAGGAGGGATACCGAGAGCGGGGAAAAGGAGAAACCGAGTGCGAGGAAGAGGGGAAACTGAGAGTGAGGAAGAGGAGAAACCGAGAGCGAGGAAGAGGGGAGACCGAGAGCGGGGAAGAGCGGAGACCGAAAGCGAGGAAGAGGGGAATCTCAGAGCGAGGATGAGGGGAAACCGATAGCGGTTTTGAGGGGAGACCGAGGGCGAGGAAGAGGGGAAACCAAAAGCGAGGAAGAGGGGAGACCGAGAGCGGGGAAGAGGGCAATCCAAGAGAGAGGAAGAGAGGATACCGAGAGCGAGGCAGAGGGGAATTTGAGAGCGAGGAAGAGGGGAAACCGAGAGTGGGTTAGAGGGGCGACCGACAGCGAGGAAGAGGGGAAACCGAGAATGGGGAAGAGGGGAAACTGAGAGCGGGGAAGAGGGGAAACTGAGAGCGGGGAAGAGGGGAAACCGGAGAGCGAGGAAGAGGGAAAACCGAGCACAAGGAAGAGGGGCAACCGTGAGCGAGGAAGAGGGGAATCCGAGCGCGTTGAAGAAGGGAAACTGAGAGTGAGGAAAAGTGGAAATCGAGAGCGCGGAAGAGGGGAAACTGAGAGGGAGGAAGAGGGACGACTGAGAGCGGGGAAAGGGGCGACCAAGGAAGAGGAAGAGGGGGAGACTGATAGCGGGGAAGAGGGGTAACCAAGAGCGGGGATGAGGGGAAACCGAGAGCGAGGAAGAGGGGAAACCGAGAGCGGGGAAGAGGGGCTACCGTGAGCGGGGAAGAAGGGAAACCGAGAGCGATGAAGAGGGGGAATCCGAGAGCGAGGAAGAGGGGAAACCGAGAGCGGGGAAGAGGGGATACCGAGAGCGGGGACGAGGGGAAACCAAGGGTGAGGAAGCGGGAAACCGAGCGCGAGGAAGAGGGGCAACCATGAGCTAGGAAGAGGGGAAACCGTGAGCGGGGAAGAGGGGCTACCATGAGTGATGAAGAGGGGAAACCGAGAGCGGGGAAGAGGGGAAATCGAGAGAGGAAGAGGGGAAACCGAAAGCGGGGAAGAGGGGAATCCGAGAGCGAGGAAGAGGGGAAACTGAGAGCGAGGAAGAGGGGGACACTGAGTGCGATGAGGAGGGAAACCGAGTGCGAGGAAGAGGGGAAACGGAGAGTGGGGGAAGAGGGGAAACCGAGTGCGAGGAAGAGGGGAACTCGAGTGCGAGGAGGAGGGGAAACCGAGAGCGAGGAAAAAGGGAAACCGAGTGCGAGGAAGAGGGGAAACTGAGAGCGAGGAAGAGGGGAGACCGACAGAGGGGGAAGGGCAGAGACCGAGAGCGGGGAACGGGGGAAACCGAGAGCGAGGAAGAGGGGAGTCAGAGAGCGAGGAGGAGGGTATACCGGGAGTGAGGAAGGGGGGAATCTCAGAGCGAGGAGGAGGGGAAACCGATAGAGGTTTCGAGGGGGAGACCGAGAGCGAGGTAGAGGGGAAACCAAAAGCGAGGAAGAGGAGAGACCGAGAGCGGGGGAAGAGGGCAATCCAAGAGAGAGGAAGAGGGGGAAACCAAGTGAGGAAGAGGGGGATACCGAGAGCGAGGAAGAGGGGAATCCGAGAGCGAGGAGAGGGGATACCAAGAGTGGGTTAGAGGGGCGACCCGAGAGCGAGGAAGAGGGGAAACCGAGGGCGAGGAAGCGGAAAAACTGTGCGCGAGGAGGAGGGGCAACCGTGAGCGAGGAAGAGGGGAAACCTGAGCGCGATGAAGAGGGGAAACTGAGAGTGAGGAAGAGGGGAAACCAAAAGCGAGGAAGAGGGGAGACCGAGAGCGGGGAAGAGGGCTATCCAAGAGAGAGGAAGAGGGGAAACCGAGTGAGCAAGAGGGGATACTGAGAGCGAGGAAGAGGGGAATCCGAGAGCGAGGAAGAGGGGAAACCGAAAGCAGGTTAGAGGGGCGACCGAGAGCGAGGAAGAGTGGAAACCGAGAATGGGGAAGAGTGGAATCCGAGAGCGGGGAAGAGGGGAAACCGAGAGCGAGGAAGAGGGGAAACCGAGTGTGTGGAAGCGGGGAAACCGAGCGCGAGGAAGAGGGGCAACCGTGAGCGAGGAAGAGGGGCAACCGAGCGCGAGGAAGAGGGGATACTGAGAGTGAGGAAGAGTGGAAATCGAGAGCGCGGAAGAGGGGAAACTGAGCGGGAGGAAGAGGGACGACTGAGAGCGGGGAAAGGGGCGACCAAGGAAGAGGAAGAGGGGCGACCGAGAGCGAGGAAGAGGGGGGACCGATAGCGGGGAAGAGGTGTAACCAAGAGCGGGGATGAGGGGAACCCGAGAGCGAGGAAGTGGGGAAACCGAGAGCGGGGAAGAGGGGCTACCGTGAGCGGGGAAAGGGGAAACCGAGAGCGATGAAGAGGGGAAACCGAGAGCAGGGAAGAGGGGAAACCGAGAGCGGGGAAGAGGGGAAACCGAGAGCGGGGAAGAGGGGAAACCGAGAGAGAGGAAGAGGGGAAACCGAGAGCGAGGAAGAGGGGAAACTGAGAGTGAGGAAGAGGGGAAACCATGAGCAGGGAAGATGGGAAACCTAGAGAGAGGAAGAGGGGAAACCGAGAGCAGGGAAGAGGGGGAACCGAGAGAGAGGAAGAGGGGAAACCAAGAGAGAGGAAGAGGGGAAACCAAGAGAGAGGAAGAGGGGAAACTGAGAGCGAGGAAGAGGGGAAACCGAGAGTGAGGAAGTGGGGAAACCGCGAGCGGGGAAGAGGGGCTACCGAGGGCGATGAAGAGGGGAAACCGAGACTGGGGAAGAGGGGAAACCGAGAGAGAGGAAGAGGGGAAACCGAGTGTGAGAAAGAGGGGAAACTGAGAGCGAGGAAGATGGGAAATGGAGAGCGGGGAAGAGGGGAAACCGAGTGCGATTAAGAGGGGACCCCGAATGCGAGGAGGAGGGGATACCGAGAGCGGGGAAAAGGAGAAACCGAGTGCGAGGAAGAGGGGAAACTGAGAGTGAGGAAGAGGAGAAACCGAGAGCGAGGAAGAGGGGAGACCGAGAGCGGGGAAGAGCGGAGACCGAAAGCGAGGAAGAGGGGAATCTCAGAGCGAGGATGAGGGGAAACCGATAGCGGTTTTGAGGGGAAACCGAGAGCGAGGAAGAGGGGCGACCGAGAGCGGCGAAAAGGGGAAACCGAGAGCGAGGAAGAGGGGAAACCGAGAGCGGGGAAGAGGGAAAACCGAGAGCGGGGAAGAAGGGAGACCGAGAGCGGGGAAGAGGGGAAACCAAGAGCGGGGAAGAGGGGACACCGAGAGCGGGGAAGAGGGGAAACTGAGAGCGGGGAAGAGGGGGAACCGAGAGCGAGGAAGAGGGGAAACCGAGAGCGGGGAAGAGGGGAGACCGAGAGCGGGGAAGAGGGGAGACGGAGAGCGGGGAAGAGGGGAGACCGAGAGCGGGGAAGAGGGGAGACCGAGAGCGAGGAAGAGCGGCGACCGAGAGCGGGGAAGAGGGGAAACCGAGAGCGGGGAAGAGGGGAAACCGAGAGCGAGGAAGAGGGGCGACCGAGAGCGGGGAAGAGGGGAAACCGAGAGCGAGGAAGAGGGGCGACCGAGAGCGGGGAAGAGGGGAAACCGAGAGCGGGGAAGAGGGGAAACCGAGAGCGGGGAAGAGGGGAAACTGAGAGCGGGGAAGAGGGGGGAACCGAGAGCGGGGAAGAGGGGAGACCGAGAGCGGGGAAGAAGGGAAACCGAGAGCGAGGAGGAGGTGAAACCGAGAGCGAGGAAGAGGGGAAACCGAGAGCGGGGAAGAGGGGAGACCGAGAGCGGGGAAGAAGGGAAACCGAGAGCGAGGAGGAGGTGAAACCGAGAGCGGGGAAGAGGGGAGACCGAGAGCGGGGAAGAAGGGAAACCGAGAGCGGGGAAGAGTGGAAACTGAGAGTGGGGAAGAGGGGAAACCGAGAGCGGGGTAGAGGGGAAACCGAGAGCGAGGAAGAGGGGAAACCGAGAGCGGGGAAGAGGGGAGACCGAGAGCGGGAAGAGGGGAAACCCAGAGCGGGGAAGAGGGGAAACTGAGAGTGAGGAAGAAGGGAAACCGGGAGCGAGGATGAGGGGAGACCGAGAGCGAGGAAGATGGGAAACCAAGAGCGGGGATAAGGGGCGACTGAGAGCGAGGAAGAGGGGAGACCGAGAGTGAGGAAGAGGGGAAACCGAGAGCGGGGATGAGGGGAACCCGAGAGCGGGGATAAGGGGATCCCGAGAGCGGGGAAGAGGGGCAACCCGGAGCGGGGAAGAGGGGCAACCGAGAGCGGGGAAGAGGGGAGACCGAGAGCGAGGAAGAGGGGAGAACGATAGCGGGGAAGAGGGGAAACTGAGAGCGGGGAAGAGGGGCTACTGAGAGCAAGGAAGAGGAGTGACCGTGAGCGGGGAAGAGGGGAAACCGAGAGCGATGAAGAGGGGAAACCGAGAGCGATGAAGAGGGGAAACCGAGAGCGGGGAAGAGGGGAAACCGAGAGCGAGGAAGATGGGAAACCAAGAGCGGGGATAAGGGGCGACTGAGAGCGAGGAAGAGGGGAGACCGAGAGTGAGGAAGAGGGGAAACCGAGAGCGGGGATGAGGGGAACCCGAGAGCGGGGATAAGGGGATCCCGAGAGCGGGGAAGAGGGGCAACCCGGAGCGGGGAAGAGGGGCAACCGAGAGCGGGGAAGAGGGGAGACCGAGAGCGAGGAAGAGGGGAGAACGATAGCGGGGAAGAGGGGAAACTGAGAGCGGGGAAGAGGGGCTACTGAGAGCAAGGAAGAGGAGTGACCGTGAGCGGGGAAGAGGGGAAACCGAGAGCGATGAAGAGGGGAAACCGAGAGCGGGGAAGAGGGGAAACCGAGAGAGAGGAATAGGGGAAATGGAGAGCGAGGAGGAAGGGAAACCGAGAGCGAGGACAAGGGGAAACCCAGTGCGAGGAGCAGGGGAAACCGAGAGCGAGGAAGAGGGGAAACTGAGAGCGAGGAAGAGACGAAACCGAGAGCGAGGACAAGGGGAAACCGAGTGCGAGCAGTGGGGGAACCGAGAGTGAGGAAGAGGGGAAACCGAGAGCGAGGAAGAAGGGAGACCAAGAGCGGGGAAGAGCGGAGACGGAGAGTGAGGAACAGGGGAAACCGAACGCGGGGAAGTGGGGCGACCGAGAGCGAGGTAGAGGGAAGACCGAGAGCAGGGAAGAGTGGAAACCGAGAGCGGGGAAGAGGGGAAACCGAGAGCGAGGTAGAGGGGAGACCGAGAGCAGGGAAGAGTGGAAACCGAGAGCGGGGAAGAGGGGAAACCGAGAGCGAGGTAGAGGGGAGACCGAGAGCAGGGAAGAGTGGAAACCGAGAGCGGGGAAGAGGGGAAACCGAGAGCGGGGACGAGGGGAAACCGAGTACGATGAGGAGGGGAAACCGAGTGCGAGGAAGAGTGGAAACCGAGAGCGGGGAAGAGGGGAAACCGAGAGCGGGGAAGAGGGGAAACCGAGAGCGGGGACGAGGGGAAACCGAGTACGATGAGGAGGGGAAACCGAGTGCGAGGAAGAGGGGAAACGGAGAGCGGGGAAGAGGGGAAACCGAGTGCGAGGAAGAGGGGAACCGGAGTGCAAGGAGGAGCGGAAACCGAGAGCGGGGAAGAGGGGAAACCGAGTGCGAGGAAGAGGGGAAACTGAGAGTGAGGAAGAGGGGATACCGAGAGTGGGGAAGAGCGGAGACCGAGAGCAAGGGACAGGGGAAACCGAGAGTGAGGAAGAGGGGAGACCGCGAGCGAGGAGGAGGAGAAACCAGGAGTGAGGAAGAGGGGAAACCGAGAGCGGGTTAGAGGGGAGACTGAGAGCAAGGAAGAGGGGAAACCAAGGGCGAGGAAGAGGGGAGACCGAGTGCGGGGAAGAGCGCAAACCAAGAGAGAGGAAGAGGGGAAACCGAGTGAGGAAGAGGGGTAAATGAGAGCGAGGAAGGGGGGGAAACCGAGAGGGAGGAAGAGGGGAGACCGAGAGGGAGGAAGAGAGGAATCCGAGAGCGAGGAAGAGGGGAAACCGAGAGCAGGTTAGAGGGGCGACCGAGAGTGAGGAAGAGGGGAAACCGAGAATGGGGAAGAGGGGAAACCGAGAGCGGGGAAGAGGGGAAACCGAGAGCGAGGAAGAGGGGAAACCGAGGGTGAGGAAGAGGGGAAACCGAGGGTGAGGAAGCAGGGAAAATGAGCGCGAGGAAGAGGGGAAACTGCGAGTGAGGAAGAGTGGAAATCGAGAGCGCGGAAGAGGGGAAACTGAGAGGGAGGAAGAGGGCGACTGAGAGCGAGGAAAGGGGTGACCGAGGAAGACGGGCGACCGAGAGCGAGGAAGAGGGGAGACCGAAAGCGGGGAAGAGGGGTAAGCAGGAGCGAAGAAGAGGGGAAACTGAGAGCGGGGAAGAGGGGCTACCATGAGCGGGGAAGAGGGGAAACCGAGAGCGATGTAGAGGGGAAACCGAGAGCGGGGAAGAGGGGAAACCGAGAGCGGGGAAGAGGGGAAACCGAGAGGGAGGAAGAGGGGAAACCGAGAGCAGGGAAGAGGGGAAACCGAGAGAGAGGAAGAGGGGAAACCGAGAGCGAGGAAGAGGGGAAACTGAGAGCGAGGAAGAGGGGAAACCGAGAGCGAGTTGAGGGGAAACCATGAGCGGGGAAGAGGGGCTACCATGAGCGGGGAAGAGGGGAAACCGAGAGCATTGAAGTGGGGAAACCGAGAGCGGGGAAGAGGGGAAACCGAGAGGGAGGAGGAGGGGAAACCGAGGGCGGGTTAGAGGGGAGACCGAGAGCGAGGAAGAGGGGAAACCAAGGGCGAGGAAGAGGGGAGACCGAGAGCGGGGAAGTGCGCAAACCAAGAGAGAGGAAGAGGGGAAACCGAGTGAGGAAGAGGGGTAAATGAGAGCGAGGAAGGGGGGGAAACTGAGAGGGAGGAAGAGGGGAGACCGAGAGGGAGGACGAGAGGAATCCGAGAGCGAGGAAGAGGGGAAACCGAGAGCAGGTTAGAGGGGCGACCGAGAGCGAGGAAGAGGGGAAACCGAGAATGGGGAAGAGGGGAAATCGAGAGCAAGGAAGAGGGGTAACAGAGGGTGAGGAAGCGGGGAAAATGAGCGTGAGGAAGAGGGGAAACTGCGAGTGAGGAAGAGTGGAAATCGAGAGCGCGGAAGAGGGGAAACTGAGAGGGAGGAAGAGCGGCGACTGAGAGCGAGGAAAGGGGTGACCGAGGAAGAGGGGCGACCGAGAGTGAGGAAGAGGGGAGACCGATAGCGGGGAAGAGGGGTAAGCAAGAGCGGGGATGAGGGGAAACCGAGAGCGAAGAAGAGGGGAAACCGAGAGCGGGGAAGAGGGGCTACCATGAGCGGGGAAGAGGGGAAACCGAGAGCGATGAAGTGGGGAAACCGAGAGCGGGGAAGAGGGGGAAACCGAGAGGGAGGAAGAGGGGAAACCGAGAGCGGGGAAGAGGGGAAACCGAGAGAGAGGAAGAGGGGAAACCGAGAGCGAGGAAGAGGGGAAACCGAGAGCGAGGAAGAGGGGCTACCGTGAGCGGGGAAGAGGGGGAACCAAGAGCATTGAAGTGGGGAAACCGAGAGCGGGGAAGAGGGGAAACCGAGAGAGAGGAAGAGGAGAAACCGAGAGCGAGGTCGAGGGGAAACTGAGAGCGAGGAAGAGGGGAAACCGAGTGCGATGAGGAGGGGAAAATGAGTGCGAGGAAGAGGGGAAACCGAGAGCGAGGAAGAGGGGAAATGGAGAGCGGGGAAGAGGGGAAACCGAGGGCGAGGAAGAGGGGAACCCGAGTGCGAGGAGGAAGGGAAACCGAGAGCGGGGAAAAGGGGAAACCGAGAGTGAGGAAAAGGGGAAACCGAGAGCGAGGAAGAGGGGAGACAGAGAGCGAGGAGGAGGGGAAACCGGGAATGAGGAAGAGGTGAATCTCAGAGCGAGGAGGAGGGGAAACCGATAGCGGTTTCGAGGGGAGACCGAGAGTGAGGAAGAGGGGAAACCAAAAGCGAGGAAGAGGGGAGACCAAGAGCGGGGAAGAGGGCAATCCAAGAGAGAGGACGAGGGGAAACCGAGTGAGGAAGAAGGGATACCGAGAGCGAGGCAGAGGGGAATTCGAGAGCAAGGAAGAGGGGAAACCGAGAGTGGGTTAGAGGGGCGACCCAGAGCGAGGAAGAGGGGAAACCGAGAATGGGGAAGAGGGGAAACCAAGAGCGGGGAAGAGGGGAAACCGAGAGCGAGGAAGAGGGGAAACCGAGGGTGAGGAAGCGGGGAAACCGAGCACGAGGAAGAGGGGCAACCGTGAGCGAGGAAGAGGGGAAACTGAGAGTGAGGAAGAGTGGAAATCGAGAGCGCGGAAGAGGGGAAACTGAGTGGGAGGAAAAGGGGCGACTGAGAGCGGGGAAAGGGGCGACCGAGGAAGAGGAAGAGGGGTGACTGAGAGCAAGGAAGAGGGGAGACTGATAACAGGGAAGAGGGGTAACCAAGAGCGGGGATGAGGGGAAACCGAGAGCGAGGAAGAGGGGAAACCGAGAGCGGGGAAGAGGGGAAACCGAGAGCGGGGAAGAGGGGAAACCGAGAGAGAGGAAGAGGGGAAACCGAGAGCGAGGAAGAGGGGAAACTGAGAGTGAGGAAGAGGGGAAACCATGAGCAGGGAAGATGGGAAACCTAGAGAGAGGAAGAGGGGAAACCGAGAGCGGGGAAGAGGGGGAACCGAGAGAGAGGAAGAGGGGAAACCAAGAGAGAGGAAGAGGGGAAACCGAGAGTGAGGAAGAGGGGAAACTGAGAGCGAGGAAGAGGGGAAACCGAGAGTGAGGAATTGGGGAAACCGCGAGCGGGGAAGAGGGGCTACCGAGGGTGATGAAGAGGGGAAACCGAGACTGGGGAAGAGGGGAAACCGAGAGAGAGGAAGAGGGGAAACCGAGTGTGAGAAAGAGGGGAAACTGAGAGCGAGGAAGATGGGAAATGGAGAGCGGGGAAGAGGGGAAACCGAGTGCGATTAAGAGGGGACCCCGAATGCGAGGAGGAGGGGATACCGAGAGCGGGGAAAAGGAGAAACCGAGTGCGAGGAAGAGGGGAAACTGAGAGTGAGGAAGAGGAGAAACCGAGAGCGAGGAAGAGGGGAGACCGAGAGCGGGGAAGAGCGGAGACCGAAAGCGAGGAAGAGGGGAATCTCAGAGCGAGGATGAGGGGAAACCGATAGCGGTTTTGAGGGGAGACCGAGGGCGAGGAAGAGGGGAAACCAAAAGCGAGGAAGAGGGGAGACCGAGAGCGGGGAAGAGGGCAATCCAAGAGAGAGGAAGAGAGGATACCGAGAGCGAGGCAGAGGGGAATTTGAGAGCGAGGAAGAGGGGAAACCGAGAGTGGGTTAGAGGGGCGACCGACAGCGAGGAAGAGGGGAAGCCGAGAATGGGGAAGAGGGGAAACTGAGAGCGGGGAAGAGGGGAAACTGAGAGCGGGGAAGAGGGGAAACCGAGAGCGAGGAAGAGGGGAAACCGAGCACAAGGAAGAGGGGCAACCATGAGCGAGGAAGAGGGGAATCCGAGCGCGATGAAGAAGGGAAACTGAGAGTGAGGAAAAGTGGAAATCGAGAGCGCGGAAGAGGGGAAACTGAGAGGGAGGAAGAGGGACGACTGAGAGCGGGGAAAGGGGCGACCAAGGAAGAGGAAGAGGGGAGACTGATAGCGGGGAAGAGGGGTAACCAAGAGCGGGGATGAGGGGAAACCGAGAGCGAGGAAGAGGGGAAACCGAGAGCGGGGAAGAGGGGCTACCGTGAGCGGGGAAGAAGGGAAACCGAGAGCGATGAAGAGGGGAATCCGAGAGCGAGGAAGAGGGGAAACCGAGAGCGGGGAAGAGGGGATACCGAGAGCGGGGATGAGGGGAAACCAAGGGTGAGGAAGCGGGGAAACCGAGCGCGAGGAAGAGGGGCAACCATGAGCTAGGAAGAGGGGAAACCGTGAGCGGGGAAGAGGGGCTACCATGAGTGATGAAGAGGGGAAACCGAGAGCGGGGAAGAGGGGAAATCGAGAGAGGAAGAGGGGAAACCGAAAGCGGGGAAGAGGGGAATCCGAGAGCGAGGAAGAGGGGAAACTGAGAGCGAGGAAGAGGGGACACTGAGTGCGATGAGGAGGGGAAACCGAGTGCGAGGAAGAGGGGAAACGGAGAGCGGGGAAGAGGGGAAACCGAGTGCGAGGAAGAGGGGAACTCGAGTGCGAGGAGGAGGGGAAACCGAGAGCGAGGAAAAAGGGAAACCGAGTGCGAGGAAGAGGGGAAACTGAGAGCGAGGAAGAGGGGAGACCGACAGAGGGGAAGGGCAGAGACCGAGAGCGGGGAACGGGGGAAACCGAGAGCGAGGAAGAGGGGAGTCAGAGAGCGAGGAGGAGGGTATACCGGGAGTGAGGAAGGGGGGAATCTCAGAGCGAGGAGGAGGGGAAACCGATAGAGGTTTCGAGGGGAGACCGAGAGCGAGGTAGAGGGGAAACCAAAAGCGAGGAAGAGGAGAGACCGAGAGCGGGGAAGAGGGCAATCCAAGAGAGAGGAAGAGGGGAAACCAAGTGAGGAAGAGGGGATACCGAGAGCGAGGAAGAGGGGAATCCGAGAGCGAGGAAGAGGGGATACCAAGAGTGGGTTAGAGGGGCGACCGAGAGCGAGGAAGAGGGGAAACCGAGGGCGAGGAAGCGGAAAAACCGTGCGCGAGGAGGAGGGGCAACCGTGAGCGAGGAAGAGGGGAAACCGAGCGCGATGAAGAGGGGAAACTGAGAGTGAGGAAGAGGGGAAACCAAAAGCGAGGAAGAGGGGAGACCGAGAGCGGGGAAGAGGGCTATCCAAGAGAGAGGAAGAGGGGAAACCGAGTGAGCAAGAGGGGATACTGAGAGCGAGGAAGAGGGGAATCCGAGAGCGAGGAAGAGGGGAAACCGAAAGCAGGTTAGAGGGGCGACCGAGAGCGAGGAAGAGTGGAAACCGAGAATGGGGAAGAGTGGAATCCGAGAGCGGGGAAGAGGGGAAACCGAGAGCGAGGAAGAGGGGAAACCGAGTGTGTGGAAGCGGGGAAACCGAGCGCGAGGAAGAGGGGCAACCGTGAGCGAGGAAGAGGGGCAACCGAGCGCGAGGAAGAGGGGATACTGAGAGTGAGGAAGAGTGGAAATCGAGAGCGCGGAAGAGGGGAAACTGAGCGGGAGGAAGAGGGGCGACTGAGAGCGGGGAAAGGGGCGACCGAGGAAGAGGGGCGACCGAGAGCGAGGAAGAGGGGGGACCGATAGCGGGGAAGAGGTGTAACCAAGAGCGGGGATGAGGGGAACCCGAGAGCGAGGAAGTGGGGAAACCGAGAGCGGGGAAGAGGGGCTACCGTGAGCGGGGAAAGGGGAAACCGAGAGCGATGAAGAGGGGAAACCGAGAGCAGGGAAGAGGGGAAACCGAGAGCGGGGAAGAGGGGAAACCGAGAGCGGGGAAGAGGGGAAACCGAGAGAGAGGAAGAGGGGAAACCGAGAGCGAGGAAGAGGGGAAACTGAGAGTGAGGAAGAGGGGAAACCATGAGCAGGGAAGATGGGAAACCTAGAGAGAGGAAGAGGGGAAACCGAGAGCAGGGAAGAGGGGGAACCGAGAGAGAGGAAGAGGGGAAACCAAGAGAGAGGAAGAGGGGAAACCGAGAGTGAGGAAGAGGGGAAACTGAGAGCGAGGAAGAGGGGAAACCGAGAGTGAGGAAGTGGGGAAACCGCGAGCGGGGAAGAGGGGCTACCGAGGGCGATGAAGAGGGGAAACCGAGACTGGGGAAGAGGGGAAACCGAGAGAGAGGAAGAGGGGAAACCGAGTGTGAGAAAGAGGGGAAACTGAGAGCGAGGAAGATGGGAAATGGAGAGCGGGGAAGAGGGGAAACCGAGTGCGATTAAGAGGGGACCCCGAATGCGAGGAGGAGGGGATACCGAGAGCGGGGAAAAGGAGAAACCGAGTGCGAGGAAGAGGGGAAACTGAGAGTGAGGAAGAGGAGAAACCGAGAGCGAGGAAGAGGGGAGACCGAGAGCGGGGAAGAGCGGAGACCGAAAGCGAGGAAGAGGGGAATCTCAGAGCGAGGATGAGGGGAAACCGATAGCGGTTTTGAGGGGAGACCGAGAGCGAGGAAGAGGGGAAACCAAAAGCGAGGAAGAGGGGAGACCGAGAGCGGGGAAGAGGGCAATCCAAGAGAGAGGAAGAGAGGATACCGAGAGCGAGGCAGAGGGGAATTTGAGAGCGAGGAAGAGGGGAAACCAAGAGTGGGTTAGAGGGGCGACCGACAGCGAGGAAGAGGGGAAACCGAGAATGGGGAAGAGGGGAAACTGAGAGCGGGGAAGAGGGGAAACTGAGAGCGGGGAAGAGGGGAAACCGAGAGCGAGGAAGAGGGGAAACCGAGCACGAGGAAGAGGGGCAACCGTGAGCGAGGAAGAGGGGAAACCGAGCGCGATGAAGAAGGGAAACTGAGAGTGAGGAAAAGTGGAAATCGAGAGCGCGGAAGAGGGGAAACTGAGAGGGAGGAAGAGGGACGACTGAGAGCGGGGAAAGGGGCGACCAAGGAAGAGTAAGAGGGGAGACTGATAGCGGGGAAGAGGGGTAACCAAGAGCGGGGATGAGGGGAAACCGAGCGCGGGGAAGAGGGGCGACCGAGAGCGAGGTAGAGGGGAGACCGAGAGCAGGGAAGAGGGGAAACCGAGAGCGTGGAAGAGGGGAAACCGAGAGCGGGGACAAGGGGAAACTGAGAATGAGGAAGTGGGGCGACTGAGAGCGGAGAAAGGGGCGACCGAGATAGAGGAAGAAGGGAAACCGAGAGCGGGGAAGAAGGGAGACCGAGAGCGATGAAGAGGGGGAAACAGAGAGCGGCAAAGAGGGGCGACCGAGAGCGAGGAAGAGGGGAGCCCGATAGCGGGGGAGAGGGGAAACTGAGAGCGGGGAAGAGGAGCGACCGTGAGCGGGGAAGAGGGGAAACCGAGAGCGAGGAAGAGGGGAAACCGAGAGCGGGGAAGAGGGGAAACCGAGAGAGAGGAAGAGGGGGAACCCAGAGCGAGGAGGAAGGGAAACCGAGAGCGAGGAAGAGGGGAAAGCGAGTGAGGAAGAGGGGTAACTGAGAGCGAGGAAGGGGGGAAACCGAGAGGGAGGAACAGGTGAAACTGAGAGCGAGGAAGAGGGGAAACCGTGGGTGAGGAAGCGGGGAAACCGAGCGCGAGGAAGAGGGGCAACCGTGAGCGAGGAAGAGGGGAAACTGAGAGCGAGGAATGGGGGAAACTGAGAGCGAGGAAGAGGGGAACTCGAAAGTGGGGAAGAGGGGAAACCGAGTGCGATGAGGAGGGGAAACCGAGAGGGAGGAAGAGGGGAACGGAGAGAGAGGAAGAGGGGAATCCGAGAGAGAGGAAGAAGGGAAACCAAAGCGGGGAAGAGGGGAAACCGAGAGTGAGGAAGAGGGAAAAAGCGAGAGAGATGAAGAGGGGAAACCGAGAGAGATGAAGAGGGGAAACCGAGAGAGATGAAGAGGGGAAACCGAGAGAGATGAAGAGGGGAAACCGAGAGTGAGGGGAAACCGAGAGAGAGGAAGAGGTGAAACCAATGCGGGGAAGAGGGGAAACCGAGAGTGAGGAAGAGGGGAAAACAAAAGCGAGGAAGAGAGGAAACCGAGTGCGAGGAAGAGGGGAAACCGAGAGTGAGGAAGAGGGGAAACTGAGAGTGAGGAAGAGGGGAAACCGAGTGCGAGGAAGAGGGGAAACTGAGAGCGGGTTAGAGAGGTGACCGAGAGCGAGGAAGAGGGGAAACCGAGAATGGTGAAGAGGGGAAACCGAGAGCGGGGAAGAGGGGAAAATGAGAGCGAGGAAGAGGGGAAACTGAGGGTGAGGAAGCGGGGAAACCGAGAGCGAGGAAGAGGGGCAACCATGAGCGAGGAAGAGGGGAAACCGTGCGCGAGGAAGAGGGGAAACAGAGAGCGGGGAAGAGGGGAACCCGAGAGCGAGGAGGAGGGGAAACCGAGAGTGGGGAAGAGGGGAAACTGAGTGTGAGGAAGAGGGGAAACTGAGAGCGGGGAAGAGGGGAGACCGAGAGCGAGGAATGGGGGAAACCGAGAGCGAGGAAGAGGGGAGACCGAGAGCGAGGAAGAGGGGAAACCGAGAGCGGCGAAGAGGGGTGACTGAGAGCGAGGAAGAGGGGAGACCGATAACGGGGAAGAGGGGAAACCGAGAGCGAGGAAGAAGGGAAACTGTGAAAGAGGAAGAGGGGAAACCGAGTGCGATGAGGAGGGGAAACCGAGTGCGAGGAAGAGGGGAAAACGAGAGCGAGGAAGAGGGGAAACGGAGAGTGGTGAAGAGGGGATACCGAGTGCGAGGAAGAGGGGAAACCGAAAGCGAGGAAGAGGGGAAACCGAGTGTGAGGAAGAGGGGAAACCGAGAGCGAGGAACAGGGGAAACCGAGAGCGAGGAAGAGGGGAAACTGAGAGTGAGGAAGAGGGGAAACCGAGTGTGATGAGGAGGGGAAACCGAGAGCGAGGAAGAGGGGAAACTGACAGCGGGTTAGAGAGGTGACCGAGAGCGAGGAAGAGGGGAAACCGAGAACGGTGAAGAGGGGAAACCGAGAGCGAGGAAGAGGGGAAACCGAGAGTGAGGAAGAGGGGAAACCGAAAGCGAGGAAGAGGGGAAACCGAGTGTGAGGAAGAGGGGAAACCGAGAGCGAGGAACAGGGGAAACCGAGAGCGAGGAAGAGGGGAAACTGAGAGTGAGGAAGAGGGGAAACCGAGTGTGATGAGGAGGGGAAACCGAGAGCGAGGAAGAGGGGAAACTGACAGCGGGTTAGAGAGGTGACCGAGAGCGAGGAAGAGGGGAAACCGAGAACGGTGAAGAGGGGAAACCGAGAGCAGGGAAGAGGGGAAAACGAGAGCGAGGAAGAGGGGAAACCGAGGGTGAGGAAGCGGGGAAACCAAGAGCGAGGAAGAGGGGCAACCGTGAGCGAGGAAGAGGGGAAACCGTGTGTGAGGAAGAGGGGAAACAGAGAGTGGGGAAGAGGGGAAGCCGAGAGCGAGGAGGAGGGGAAACTGAGAGCGGGGAAGAGGGGAAACTGAGTGTGAGGAAGAGGGGAAACTGAGAGCGAGGAAGAGGGGAGACCGAGAGCGAGGAATGGGGGAAACCGAGAGCGAGGAAGAGGGGAGACCAAGAGTGAGGAGGAGGGGAAACAGGGAGCGATGAAGAGGGGAAACCGAGAGAGAGGAAGAGGGGAAACCGAGAGCGGGGAAGAGGGGAAACCGAGAGAGAGGAAGAGGGGAAACCGAAAGCGGGGAAGAGGGGAAACCGAGAGTGAGGAAGAGGGGCGACCGAGAGCGAGGAGGAGGGGAGACCGATAGCGGGGAAGAGGGGTAACCAAGAGCGAGGTAGAGGGGAAACTGAGAGCGAGGAAGAGGGGAAACGGAGGGTGAGGAAGCGGGGAAACCAAGCGCGAGGAAGAGGGGCAACCGTGAGCGAGGAAGAGGGGAAACTGAGATTGAAGAAGAGTGGAAATCGAGAGCGTGGCAGAGGGGAAACTGAGAGGGAGGAAGAGGGGTGACTGAGAGCGGGGAAAGGGGCGACCGAGGAAGAGGAAGAGGGGCAACACGAGGGCGGGGAAGAGGGGAAACCGAGAGCGAGGAAGAGGGGCGACCGAGAGCGAGGAAGAGGGGAGACCGATAGCGGGGAAGAGGGGTAAACAAGAGCGGGGATGAGGGGAAACCGAGAGCGAGGAAGCGAGGAAACTAAGAGCGGGGAAGAGGGGAAACCGAGAGAGAGGAAGAGGGTAAAACCGAGAGCGAGGAAGAGGGGAAACCGAGAGCAGGGAAGAGGGAAACCGAGAGGGAGGAAGAGGGGAAACCGGGAGTGGGGAAGAGGGGAAACTGAAGCGAGGAATGGGGGAAACTGAGAGCGAGGAAGAGGGGAACTCGAAAGTGGGGAAGAGGGGAAACCGAGTGCGATGAGGAGGGGAAACCGAGAGGGAGGAAGAGGGGAATGGAGAGAGAGGAAGAGGGGAATCCGAGAGAGAGGAAGAAGGGAAACCAAAGCGGGGAAGAGGGGAAACCGAGAGTGAGGAAGAGGGAAAAAGCGAGAGAGATGAAGAGGGGAAACCGAGAGAGATGAAGAGGGGAAACCGAGAGAGATGAAGAGGGGAAACCGAGAGAGATGAAGAGGGGAAACCGAGAGTGAGGGGAAACCAAGAGAGAGGAAGAGGTGAAACCAATGCGGGGAAGAGGGGAAACCGAGAGTGAGGAAGAGGGGAAACCAAAAGCGAGGAAGAGAGGAAACCGAGTGCGAGGAAGAGGGGAAACCGAGAGTGAGGAAGAGGGGAAACTGAGAGTGAGGAAGAGGGGAAACCGAGTGCGAGGAAGAGGGGAAACTGAGTGCGAGGAAGAGGGGAAACCGAGAGCCAGGAAGAGGGGAGACCGAGTGCGAGGAAGAGGGGAAACTGAGAGCGGGTTAGAGAGGCGACCGAGAGCGAGGAAGAGGGGAAACCGAGAATGGTGAAGAGGGGAAACCGAGAGCGGGGAAGAGGGGAAAACGAGAGCGAGGAAGAGGGGAAACTGAGGGTGAGGAAGCGGGGAAACCGAGAGCGAGGAAGAGGGGCAACCGTGAGCGAGGAAGAGGGGAAACCGTGCGCGAGGAAGAGGGGAAACAGAGAGCGGGGAAGAGGGGAACCCGAGAGCGAGGAGGAGGGGAAACCGAGAGCGGGGAAGAGGGGAAACTGAGTGTGAGGAAGAGGGGAAACTGAGAGCGGGGAAGAGGGGAGACCGAGAGCGAGGAATGGGGGAAACCGAGAGCGATGAAGAGGGGAGACCGAGAGCGAGGAAGAGGGGAAACAGGGAGCGATGAAGAGGGGAAACCGAGAGAGAGGAAGAGGGGAAACCGAGAGCGATGAAGAGGGGAAACCGAGAGCGATGAAGAGGGGAAACCGAGAGCGGGGAAGAGGGGAAACCGAGAGCGAGGAAGATGGGAAACCAAGAGCGGGGATAAGGGGCGACTGAGAGCGAGGAAGAGGGGAGACCGAGAGTGAGGAAGAGGGGAAACCGAGAGCGGGGATGAGGGGAACCCGAGAGCGGGGATAAGGGGATCCCGAGAGCGGGGAAGAGGGGCAACCCGGAGCGGGGAAGAGGGGCAACCGAGAGCGGGGAAGAGGGGAGACCGAGAGCGAGGAAGAGGGGAGAACGATAGCGGGGAAGAGGGGAAACTGAGAGCGGGGAAGAGGGGCTACTGAGAGCAAGGAAGAGGAGTGACCGTGAGCGGGGAAGAGGGGAAACCGAGAGCGATGAAGAGGGGAAACCGAGAGCGGGGAAGAGGGGAAACCGAGAGAGAGGAATAGGGGAAATGGAGAGCGAGGAGGAAGGGAAACCGAGAGCGAGGACAAGGGGAAACCCAGTGCGAGGAGCAGGGGAAACCGAGAGCGAGGAAAAGGGGAAACTGAGAGCGAGGAAGAGACGAAACCGAGAGCGAGGACAAGGGGAAACCGAGTGCGAGCAGTGGGGGAACCGAGAGTGAGGAAGAGGGGAAACCGAGAGCGAGGAAGAAGGGAGACCAAGAGCGGGGAAGAGCGGAGACGGAGAGTGAGGAACAGGGGAAACCGAACGCGGGGAAGTGGGGCGACCGAGAGCGAGGTAGAGGGAAGACCGAGAGCAGGGAAGAGTGGAAACCGAGAGCGGGGAAGAGGGGAAACCGAGAGCGAGGTAGAGGGGAGACCGAGAGCAGGGAAGAGTGGAAACCGAGAGCGGGGAAGAGGGGAAACCGAGAGCGGGGACGAGGGGAAACCGAGTACGATGAGGAGGGGAAACCGAGTGCGAGGAAGAGTGGAAACCGAGAGCGGGGAAGAGGGGAAACCGAGAGCGGGGAAGAGGGGAAACCGAGAGCGGGGACGAGGGGAAACCGAGTACGATGAGGAGGGGAAACCGAGTGCGAGGAAGAGGGGAAACGGAGAGCGGGGAAGAGGGGAAACCGAGTGCGAGGAAGAGGGGAACCGGAGTGCAAGGAGGAGCGGAAACCGAGAGCGGGGAAGAGGGGAAACCGAGTGCGAGGAAGAGGGGAAACTGAGAGTGAGGAAGAGGGGATACCGAGAGTGGGGAAGAGCGGAGACCGAGAGCAAGGGACAGGGGAAACCGAGAGTGAGGAAGAGGGGAGACCGCGAGCGAGGAGGAGGAGAAACCAGGAGTGAGGAAGAGGGGAAACCGAGAGCGGGTTAGAGGGGAGACTGAGAGCAAGGAAGAGGGGAAACCAAGGGCGAGGAAGAGGGGAGACCGAGTGCGGGGAAGAGCGCAAACCAAGAGAGAGGAAGAGGGGAAACCGAGTGAGGAAGAGGGGTAAATGAGAGCGAGGAAGGGGGGGAAACCGAGAGGGAGGAAGAGGGGAGACCGAGAGGGAGGAAGAGAGGAATCCGAGAGCGAGGAAGAGGGGAAACCGAGAGCAGGTTAGAGGGGCGACCGAGAGTGAGGAAGAGGGGAAACCGAGAATGGGGAAGAGGGGAAACCGAGAGCGGGGAAGAGGGGAAACCGAGAGCGAGGAAGAGGGGAAACCGAGGGTGAGGAAGAGGGGAAACCGAGGGTGAGGAAGCAGGGAAAATGAGCGCGAGGAAGAGGGGAAACTGCGAGTGAGGAAGAGTGGAAATCGAGAGCGCGGAAGAGGGGAAACTGAGAGGGAGGAAGAGGGCGACTGAGAGCGAGGAAAGGGGTGACCGAGGAAGACGGGCGACCGAGAGCGAGGAAGAGGGGAGACCGAAAGCGGGGAAGAGGGGTAAGCAGGAGCGAAGAAGAGGGGAAACTGAGAGCGGGGAAGAGGGGCTACCATGAGCGGGGAAGAGGGGAAACCGAGAGCGATGTAGAGGGGAAACCGAGAGCGGGGAAGAGGGGAAACCGAGAGCGGGGAAGAGGGGAAACCGAGAGGGAGGAAGAGGGGAAACCGAGAGCAGGGAAGAGGGGAAACCGAGAGAGAGGAAGAGGGGAAACCGAGAGCGAGGAAGAGGGGAAACTGAGAGCGAGGAAGAGGGGAAACCGAGAGCGAGTTGAGGGGAAACCATGAGCGGGGAAGAGGGGCTACCATGAGCGGGGAAGAGGGGAAACCGAGAGCATTGAAGTGGGGAAACCGAGAGCGGGGAAGAGGGGAAACCGAGAGGGAGGAGGAGGGGAAACCGAGGGCGGGTTAGAGGGGAGACCGAGAGCGAGGAAGAGGGGAAACCAAGGGCGAGGAAGAGGGGAGACCGAGAGCGGGGAAGTGCGCAAACCAAGAGAGAGGAAGAGGGGAAACCGAGTGAGGAAGAGGGGTAAATGAGAGCGAGGAAGGGGGGGAAACTGAGAGGGAGGAAGAGGGGAGACCGAGAGGGAGGACGAGAGGAATCCGAGAGCGAGGAAGAGGGGAAACCGAGAGCAGGTTAGAGGGGCGACCGAGAGCGAGGAAGAGGGGAAACCGAGAATGGGGAAGAGGGGAAATCGAGAGCAAGGAAGAGGGGTAACAGAGGGTGAGGAAGCGGGGAAAATGAGCGTGAGGAAGAGGGGAAACTGCGAGTGAGGAAGAGTGGAAATCGAGAGCGCGGAAGAGGGGAAACTGAGAGGGAGGAAGAGCGGCGACTGAGAGCGAGGAAAGGGGTGACCGAGGAAGAGGGGCGACCGAGAGTGAGGAAGAGGGGAGACCGATAGCGGGGAAGAGGGGTAAGCAAGAGCGGGGATGAGGGGAAACCGAGAGCGAAGAAGAGGGGAAACCGAGAGCGGGGAAGAGGGGCTACCATGAGCGGGGAAGAGGGGAAACCGAGAGCGATGAAGTGGGGAAACCGAGAGCGGGGAAGAGGGGGAAACCGAGAGGGAGGAAGAGGGGAAACCGAGAGCGGGGAAGAGGGGAAACCGAGAGAGAGGAAGAGGGGAAACCGAGAGCGAGGAAGAGGGGAAACCGAGAGCGAGGAAGAGGGGCTACCGTGAGCGGGGAAGAGGGGGAACCAAGAGCATTGAAGTGGGGAAACCGAGAGCGGGGAAGAGGGGAAACCGAGAGAGAGGAAGAGGAGAAACCGAGAGCGAGGTCGAGGGGAAACTGAGAGCGAGGAAGAGGGGAAACCGAGTGCGATGAGGAGGGGAAAATGAGTGCGAGGAAGAGGGGAAACCGAGAGCGAGGAAGAGGGGAAATGGAGAGCGGGGAAGAGGGGAAACCGAGGGCGAGGAAGAGGGGAACCCGAGTGCGAGGAGGAAGGGAAACCGAGAGCGGGGAAAAGGGGAAACCGAGAGTGAGGAAAAGGGGAAACCGAGAGCGAGGAAGAGGGGAGACAGAGAGCGAGGAGGAGGGGAAACCGGGAATGAGGAAGAGGTGAATCTCAGAGCGAGGAGGAGGGGAAACCGATAGCGGTTTCGAGGGGAGACCGAGAGTGAGGAAGAGGGGAAACCAAAAGCGAGGAAGAGGGGAGACCAAGAGCGGGGAAGAGGGCAATCCAAGAGAGAGGACGAGGGGAAACCGAGTGAGGAAGAAGGGATACCGAGAGCGAGGCAGAGGGGAATTCGAGAGCAAGGAAGAGGGGAAACCGAGAGTGGGTTAGAGGGGCGACCCAGAGCGAGGAAGAGGGGAAACCGAGAATGGGGAAGAGGGGAAACCAAGAGCGGGGAAGAGGGGAAACCGAGAGCGAGGAAGAGGGGAAACCGAGGGTGAGGAAGCGGGGAAACCGAGCACGAGGAAGAGGGGCAACCGTGAGCGAGGAAGAGGGGAAACTGAGAGTGAGGAAGAGTGGAAATCGAGAGCGCGGAAGAGGGGAAACTGAGTGGGAGGAAAAGGGGCGACTGAGAGCGGGGAAAGGGGCGACCGAGGAAGAGGAAGAGGGGTGACTGAGAGCAAGGAAGAGGGGAGACTGATAACAGGGAAGAGGGGTAACCAAGAGCGGGGATGAGGGGAAACCGAGAGCGAGGAAGAGGGGAAACCGAGAGCGGGGAAGAGGGGAAACCGAGAGCGGGGAAGAGGGGAAACCGAGAGAGAGGAAGAGGGGAAACCGAGAGCGAGGAAGAGGGGAAACTGAGAGTGAGGAAGAGGGGAAACCATGAGCAGGGAAGATGGGAAACCTAGAGAGAGGAAGAGGGGAAACCGAGAGCGGGGAAGAGGGGGAACCGAGAGAGAGGAAGAGGGGAAACCAAGAGAGAGGAAGAGGGGAAACCGAGAGTGAGGAAGAGGGGAAACTGAGAGCGAGGAAGAGGGGAAACCGAGAGTGAGGAATTGGGGAAACCGCGAGCGGGGAAGAGGGGCTACCGAGGGTGATGAAGAGGGGAAACCGAGACTGGGGAAGAGGGGAAACCGAGAGAGAGGAAGAGGGGAAACCGAGTGTGAGAAAGAGGGGAAACTGAGAGCGAGGAAGATGGGAAATGGAGAGCGGGGAAGAGGGGAAACCGAGTGCGATTAAGAGGGGACCCCGAATGCGAGGAGGAGGGGATACCGAGAGCGGGGAAAAGGAGAAACCGAGTGCGAGGAAGAGGGGAAACTGAGAGTGAGGAAGAGGAGAAACCGAGAGCGAGGAAGAGGGGAGACCGAGAGCGGGGAAGAGCGGAGACCGAAAGCGAGGAAGAGGGGAATCTCAGAGCGAGGATGAGGGGAAACCGATAGCGGTTTTGAGGGGAGACCGAGGGCGAGGAAGAGGGGAAACCAAAAGCGAGGAAGAGGGGAGACCGAGAGCGGGGAAGAGGGCAATCCAAGAGAGAGGAAGAGAGGATACCGAGAGCGAGGCAGAGGGGAATTTGAGAGCGAGGAAGAGGGGAAACCGAGAGTGGGTTAGAGGGGCGACCGACAGCGAGGAAGAGGGGAAGCCGAGAATGGGGAAGAGGGGAAACTGAGAGCGGGGAAGAGGGGAAACTGAGAGCGGGGAAGAGGGGAAACCGAGAGCGAGGAAGAGGGGAAACCGAGCACAAGGAAGAGGGGCAACCATGAGCGAGGAAGAGGGGAATCCGAGCGCGATGAAGAAGGGAAACTGAGAGTGAGGAAAAGTGGAAATCGAGAGCGCGGAAGAGGGGAAACTGAGAGGGAGGAAGAGGGACGACTGAGAGCGGGGAAAGGGGCGACCAAGGAAGAGGAAGAGGGGAGACTGATAGCGGGGAAGAGGGGTAACCAAGAGCGGGGATGAGGGGAAACCGAGAGCGAGGAAGAGGGGAAACCGAGAGCGGGGAAGAGGGGCTACCGTGAGCGGGGAAGAAGGGAAACCGAGAGCGATGAAGAGGGGAATCCGAGAGCGAGGAAGAGGGGAAACCGAGAGCGGGGAAGAGGGGATACCGAGAGCGGGGATGAGGGGAAACCAAGGGTGAGGAAGCGGGGAAACCGAGCGCGAGGAAGAGGGGCAACCATGAGCTAGGAAGAGGGGAAACCGTGAGCGGGGAAGAGGGGCTACCATGAGTGATGAAGAGGGGAAACCGAGAGCGGGGAAGAGGGGAAATCGAGAGAGGAAGAGGGGAAACCGAAAGCGGGGAAGAGGGGAATCCGAGAGCGAGGAAGAGGGGAAACTGAGAGCGAGGAAGAGGGGACACTGAGTGCGATGAGGAGGGGAAACCGAGTGCGAGGAAGAGGGGAAACGGAGAGCGGGGAAGAGGGGAAACCGAGTGCGAGGAAGAGGGGAACTCGAGTGCGAGGAGGAGGGGAAACCGAGAGCGAGGAAAAAGGGAAACCGAGTGCGAGGAAGAGGGGAAACTGAGAGCGAGGAAGAGGGGAGACCGACAGAGGGGAAGGGCAGAGACCGAGAGCGGGGAACGGGGGAAACCGAGAGCGAGGAAGAGGGGAGTCAGAGAGCGAGGAGGAGGGTATACCGGGAGTGAGGAAGGGGGGAATCTCAGAGCGAGGAGGAGGGGAAACCGATAGAGGTTTCGAGGGGAGACCGAGAGCGAGGTAGAGGGGAAACCAAAAGCGAGGAAGAGGAGAGACCGAGAGCGGGGAAGAGGGCAATCCAAGAGAGAGGAAGAGGGGAAACCAAGTGAGGAAGAGGGGATACCGAGAGCGAGGAAGAGGGGAATCCGAGAGCGAGGAAGAGGGGATACCAAGAGTGGGTTAGAGGGGCGACCGAGAGCGAGGAAGAGGGGAAACCGAGGGCGAGGAAGCGGAAAAACCGTGCGCGAGGAGGAGGGGCAACCGTGAGCGAGGAAGAGGGGAAACCGAGCGCGATGAAGAGGGGAAACTGAGAGTGAGGAAGAGGGGAAACCAAAAGCGAGGAAGAGGGGAGACCGAGAGCGGGGAAGAGGGCTATCCAAGAGAGAGGAAGAGGGGAAACCGAGTGAGCAAGAGGGGATACTGAGAGCGAGGAAGAGGGGAATCCGAGAGCGAGGAAGAGGGGAAACCGAAAGCAGGTTAGAGGGGCGACCGAGAGCGAGGAAGAGTGGAAACCGAGAATGGGGAAGAGTGGAATCCGAGAGCGGGGAAGAGGGGAAACCGAGAGCGAGGAAGAGGGGAAACCGAGTGTGTGGAAGCGGGGAAACCGAGCGCGAGGAAGAGGGGCAACCGTGAGCGAGGAAGAGGGGCAACCGAGCGCGAGGAAGAGGGGATACTGAGAGTGAGGAAGAGTGGAAATCGAGAGCGCGGAAGAGGGGAAACTGAGCGGGAGGAAGAGGGGCGACTGAGAGCGGGGAAAGGGGCGACCGAGGAAGAGGGGCGACCGAGAGCGAGGAAGAGGGGGGACCGATAGCGGGGAAGAGGTGTAACCAAGAGCGGGGATGAGGGGAACCCGAGAGCGAGGAAGTGGGGAAACCGAGAGCGGGGAAGAGGGGCTACCGTGAGCGGGGAAAGGGGAAACCGAGAGCGATGAAGAGGGGAAACCGAGAGCAGGGAAGAGGGGAAACCGAGAGCGGGGAAGAGGGGAAACCGAGAGCGGGGAAGAGGGGAAACCGAGAGAGAGGAAGAGGGGAAACCGAGAGCGAGGAAGAGGGGAAACTGAGAGTGAGGAAGAGGGGAAACCATGAGCAGGGAAGATGGGAAACCTAGAGAGAGGAAGAGGGGAAACCGAGAGCAGGGAAGAGGGGGAACCGAGAGAGAGGAAGAGGGGAAACCAAGAGAGAGGAAGAGGGGAAACCGAGAGTGAGGAAGAGGGGAAACTGAGAGCGAGGAAGAGGGGAAACCGAGAGTGAGGAAGTGGGGAAACCGCGAGCGGGGAAGAGGGGCTACCGAGGGCGATGAAGAGGGGAAACCGAGACTGGGGAAGAGGGGAAACCGAGAGAGAGGAAGAGGGGAAACCGAGAGCAGGGAAGAGGGGGAACCGAGAGAGAGGAAGAGGGGAAACCAAGAGAGAGGAAGAGGGGAAACCGAGAGTGAGGAAGAGGGGAAACTGAGAGCGAGGAAGAGGGGAAACCGAGAGTGAGGAAGTGGGGAAACCGCGAGCGGGGAAGAGGGGCTACCGAGGGCGATGAAGAGGGGAAACCGAGACTGGGGAAGAGGGGAAACCGAGAGAGAGGAAGAGGGGAAACCGAGTGTGAGAAAGAGGGGAAACTGAGAGCGAGGAAGATGGGAAATGGAGAGCGGGGAAGAGGGGAAACCGAGTGCGATTAAGAGGGGACCCCGAATGCGAGGAGGAGGGGATACCGAGAGCGGGGAAAAGGAGAAACCGAGTGCGAGGAAGAGGGGAAACTGAGAGTGAGGAAGAGGAGAAACCGAGAGCGAGGAAGAGGGGAGACCGAGAGCGGGGAAGAGCGGAGACCGAAAGCGAGGAAGAGGGGAATCTCAGAGCGAGGATGAGGGGAAACCGATAGCGGTTTTGAGGGGAGACCGAGAGCGAGGAAGAGGGGAAACCAAAAGCGAGGAAGAGGGGAGACCGAGAGCGGGGAAGAGGGCAATCCAAGAGAGAGGAAGAGAGGATACCGAGAGCGAGGCAGAGGGGAATTTGAGAGCGAGGAAGAGGGGAAACCAAGAGTGGGTTAGAGGGGCGACCGACAGCGAGGAAGAGGGGAAACCGAGAATGGGGAAGAGGGGAAACTGAGAGCGGGGAAGAGGGGAAACTGAGAGCGGGGAAGAGGGGAAACCGAGAGCGAGGAAGAGGGGAAACCGAGCACGAGGAAGAGGGGCAACCGTGAGCGAGGAAGAGGGGAAACCGAGCGCGATGAAGAAGGGAAACTGAGAGTGAGGAAAAGTGGAAATCGAGAGCGCGGAAGAGGGGAAACTGAGAGGGAGGAAGAGGGACGACTGAGAGCGGGGAAAGGGGCGACCAAGGAAGAGTAAGAGGGGAGACTGATAGCGGGGAAGAGGGGTAACCAAGAGCGGGGATGAGGGGAAACCGAGCGCGGGGAAGAGGGGCGACCGAGAGCGAGGTAGAGGGGAGACCGAGAGCAGGGAAGAGGGGAAACCGAGAGCGTGGAAGAGGGGAAACCGAGAGCGGGGACAAGGGGAAACTGAGAATGAGGAAGTGGGGCGACTGAGAGCGGAGAAAGGGGCGACCGAGATAGAGGAAGAAGGGAAACCGAGAGCGGGGAAGAAGGGAGACCGAGAGCGATGAAGAGGGGGAAACAGAGAGCGGCAAAGAGGGGCGACCGAGAGCGAGGAAGAGGGGAGCCCGATAGCGGGGGAGAGGGGAAACTGAGAGCGGGGAAGAGGAGCGACCGTGAGCGGGGAAGAGGGGAAACCGAGAGCGAGGAAGAGGGGAAACCGAGAGCGGGGAAGAGGGGAAACCGAGAGAGAGGAAGAGGGGGAACCCAGAGCGAGGAGGAAGGGAAACCGAGAGCGAGGAAGAGGGGAAAGCGAGTGAGGAAGAGGGGTAACTGAGAGCGAGGAAGGGGGGAAACCGAGAGGGAGGAACAGGTGAAACTGAGAGCGAGGAAGAGGGGAAACCGTGGGTGAGGAAGCGGGGAAACCGAGCGCGAGGAAGAGGGGCAACCGTGAGCGAGGAAGAGGGGAAACTGAGAGCGAGGAATGGGGGAAACTGAGAGCGAGGAAGAGGGGAACTCGAAAGTGGGGAAGAGGGGAAACCGAGTGCGATGAGGAGGGGAAACCGAGAGGGAGGAAGAGGGGAACGGAGAGAGAGGAAGAGGGGAATCCGAGAGAGAGGAAGAAGGGAAACCAAAGCGGGGAAGAGGGGAAACCGAGAGTGAGGAAGAGGGAAAAAGCGAGAGAGATGAAGAGGGGAAACCGAGAGAGATGAAGAGGGGAAACCGAGAGAGATGAAGAGGGGAAACCGAGAGAGATGAAGAGGGGAAACCGAGAGTGAGGGGAAACCGAGAGAGAGGAAGAGGTGAAACCAATGCGGGGAAGAGGGGAAACCGAGAGTGAGGAAGAGGGGAAAACAAAAGCGAGGAAGAGAGGAAACCGAGTGCGAGGAAGAGGGGAAACCGAGAGTGAGGAAGAGGGGAAACTGAGAGTGAGGAAGAGGGGAAACCGAGTGCGAGGAAGAGGGGAAACTGAGAGCGGGTTAGAGAGGCGACCGAGAGCGAGGAAGAGGGGAAACCGAGAATGGTGAAGAGGGGAAACCGAGAGCGGGGAAGAGGGGAAAATGAGAGCGAGGAAGAGGGGAAACTGAGGGTGAGGAAGCGGGGAAACCGAGAGCGAGGAAGAGGGGCAACCATGAGCGAGGAAGAGGGGAAACCGTGCGCGAGGAAGAGGGGAAACAGAGAGCGGGGAAGAGGGGAACCCGAGAGCGAGGAGGAGGGGAAACCGAGAGTGGGGAAGAGGGGAAACTGAGTGTGAGGAAGAGGGGAAACTGAGAGCGGGGAAGAGGGGAGACCGAGAGCGAGGAATGGGGGAAACCGAGAGCGAGGAAGAGGGGAGACCGAGAGCGAGGAAGAGGGGAAACCGAGAGCGGCGAAGAGGGGTGACTGAGAGCGAGGAAGAGGGGAGACCGATAACGGGGAAGAGGGGAAACCGAGAGCGAGGAAGAAGGGAAACTGTGAAAGAGGAAGAGGGGAAACCGAGTGCGATGAGGAGGGGAAACCGAGTGCGAGGAAGAGGGGAAAACGAGAGCGAGGAAGAGGGGAAACGGAGAGTGGTGAAGAGGGGATACCGAGTGCGAGGAAGAGGGGAACCCGAGTGCAAGGAGGAGGGGAAACCGAGAGCGGGGAAGAGGGGAAACCGAGAGCGAGGAAGAGGGGAAACCGAGAGTGAGGAAGAGGGGAAACCGAAAGCGAGGAAGAGGGGAAACCGAGTGTGAGGAAGAGGGGAAACCGAGAGCGAGGAACAGGGGAAACCGAGAGCGAGGAAGAGGGGAAACTGAGAGTGAGGAAGAGGGGAAACCGAGTGTGATGAGGAGGGGAAACCGAGAGCGAGGAAGAGGGGAAACTGACAGCGGGTTAGAGAGGTGACCGAGAGCGAGGAAGAGGGGAAACCGAGAACGGTGAAGAGGGGAAACCGAGAGCGAGGAAGAGGGGAAACCGAGAGTGAGGAAGAGGGGAAACCGAAAGCGAGGAAGAGGGGAAACCGAGTGTGAGGAAGAGGGGAAACCGAGAGCGAGGAACAGGGGAAACCGAGAGCGAGGAAGAGGGGAAACTGAGAGTGAGGAAGAGGGGAAACCGAGTGTGATGAGGAGGGGAAACCGAGAGCGAGGAAGAGGGGAAACTGACAGCGGGTTAGAGAGGTGACCGAGAGCGAGGAAGAGGGGAAACCGAGAACGGTGAAGAGGGGAAACCGAGAGCAGGGAAGAGGGGGAAAACGAGAGCGAGGAAGAGGGGAAACCGAGGGTGAGGAAGCGGGGAAACCAAGAGCGAGGAAGAGGGGCAACCGTGAGCGAGGAAGAGGGGAAACCGTGTGTGAGGAAGAGGGGAAACAGAGAGTGGGGAAGAGGGGAAGCCGAGAGCGAGGAGGAGGGGAAACTGAGAGCGGGGAAGAGGGGAAACTGAGTGTGAGGAAGAGGGGAAACTGAGAGCGAGGAAGAGGGGAGACCGAGAGCGAGGAATGGGGGAAACCGAGAGCGAGGAAGAGGGGAGACCAAGAGTGAGGAGGAGGGGAAACAGGGAGCGATGAAGAGGGGAAACCGAGAGAGAGGAAGAGGGGAAACCGAGAGCGGGGAAGAGGGGAAACCGAGAGAGAGGAAGAGGGGAAACCGAAAGCGGGGAAGAGGGGAAACCGAGAGTGAGGAAGAGGGGCGACCGAGAGCGAGGAGGAGGGGAGACCGATAGCGGGGAAGAGGGGTAACCAAGAGCGAGGTAGAGGGGAAACTGAGAGCGAGGAAGAGGGGAAACGGAGGGTGAGGAAGCGGGGAAACCAAGCGCGAGGAAGAGGGGCAACCGTGAGCGAGGAAGAGGGGAAACTGAGATTGAAGAAGAGTGGAAATCGAGAGCGTGGCAGAGGGGAAACTGAGAGGGAGGAAGAGGGGTGACTGAGAGCGGGGAAAGGGGCGACCGAGGAAGAGGAAGAGGGGCAACACGAGGGCGGGGAAGAGGGGAAACCGAGAGCGAGGAAGAGGGGCGACCGAGAGCGAGGAAGAGGGGAGACCGATAGCGGGGAAGAGGGGTAAACAAGAGCGGGGATGAGGGGAAACCGAGAGCGAGGAAGCGAGGAAACTAAGAGCGGGGAAGAGGGGAAACCGAGAGAGAGGAAGAGGGTAAAACCGAGAGCGAGGAAGAGGGGAAACCGAGAGCAGGGAAGAGGGAAACCGAGAGGGAGGAAGAGGGGAAACCGGGAGTGGGGAAGAGGGGAAACTGAAGCGAGGAATGGGGGAAACTGAGAGCGAGGAAGAGGGGAACTCGAAAGTGGGGAAGAGGGGAAACCGAGTGCGATGAGGAGGGGAAACCGAGAGGGAGGAAGAGGGGAATGGAGAGAGAGGAAGAGGGGAATCCGAGAGAGAGGAAGAAGGGAAACCAAAGCGGGGAAGAGGGGAAACCGAGAGTGAGGAAGAGGGAAAAAGCGAGAGAGATGAAGAGGGGAAACCGAGAGAGATGAAGAGGGGAAACCGAGAGAGATGAAGAGGGGAAACCGAGAGAGATGAAGAGGGGAAACCGAGAGTGAGGGGAAACCAAGAGAGAGGAAGAGGTGAAACCAATGCGGGGAAGAGGGGAAACCGAGAGTGAGGAAGAGGGGAAACCAAAAGCGAGGAAGAGAGGAAACCGAGTGCGAGGAAGAGGGGAAACCGAGAGTGAGGAAGAGGGGAAACTGAGAGTGAGGAAGAGGGGAAACCGAGTGCGAGGAAGAGGGGAAACTGAGTGCGAGGAAGAGGGGAAACCGAGAGCCAGGAAGAGGGGAGACCGAGTGCGAGGAAGAGGGGAAACTGAGAGCGGGTTAGAGAGGCGACCGAGAGCGAGGAAGAGGGGAAACCGAGAATGGTGAAGAGGGGAAACCGAGAGCGGGGAAGAGGGGAAAACGAGAGCGAGGAAGAGGGGAAACTGAGGGTGAGGAAGCGGGGAAACCGAGAGCGAGGAAGAGGGGCAACCGTGAGCGAGGAAGAGGGGAAACCGTGCGCGAGGAAGAGGGGAAACAGAGAGCGGGGAAGAGGGGAACCCGAGAGCGAGGAGGAGGGGAAACCGAGAGCGGGGAAGAGGGGAAACTGAGTGTGAGGAAGAGGGGAAACTGAGAGCGGGGAAGAGGGGAGACCGAGAGCGAGGAATGGGGGAAACCGAGAGCGAGGAAGAGGGGAGACCGAGAGCGAGGAGGAGGGGAAACAGGGAGCGATGAAGAGGGGAAACCGAGAGAGAGGAAGAGGGGAAACCGAAAGCGGGGAAGAGGGGGAACCGGGAGCGATGAAGAGGGGAAACCAAGAGAGAGGAAGAGGGGAAACTGAAAGCGGGGAAGAGGGGAAACCGAGAGTGAGGAAGAGGGGAAACCGAGAGCAAGGAAGAGGGGAATCCGAGAGCGAGGAACAGGGGAAACTGAGAGCGAGAAAGAGGGGAAACCGAGTGAGATGAGGAGGGGAAACCGAGTGCGAGGAAGAGGGGAACCCGAGTGCGAGGAGGAGGGGAAACCAAGTACGGGGAAGAGGGGAAGCCGAGTGCGAGGAGGAGGGGAAACCGAGAGTGAGGAAGAGGGGAATCTCAGAGCGAGGAGGGGAGGAAACTGAGAGCGGGTTAGAGGGGAGACCGAGAGCGAGGAAGAGGGGAAACCGAGAGCAGGGAAGAGGGGAAAGCGAGAGAGAGGTAGAGGGGAAACTGAGAGTGAGGAAGAGGGGAAACGGAGGGTGAGGAAGCGGGGAAACCGAGCGCGAGGAAGAGGGGCAACCGTGAGCGAGGAAGAGGGGAAACTGAGCTTGAGGAAGAGGGGAAACTGAGAGTGAGGAAGACTGGAAATCGAGAGCGTGGAAGAGGGGAAACTGAGAGGGAGGAAGAGGGGCGACTGAGAGCGGGGATAGCGGCGACCGAGGAAGAGGAAGAGGGGAAACCGAGAGCGGGGAAGAGGGGAGACCGAAAGCGAGGAAGAGGGGAAACCGAGAGCGGCGAAGAGGGGTGACTGAGAGCGAGGAAGAGGGGAGACCGATAACGGGGAAGAGGGGAAACCGAGAGCGAGGAAGAAGGGAAACTGTGAAAGAGGAAGAGGGGAAACCGAGTGCGATGAGGAGGGGAAACCGAGTGCGAGGAAGAGGGGAAAACGAGAGCGAGGAAGAGGGGAAACGGAGAGTGGTGAAGAGGGGATACCGAGTGCGAGGAAGAGGGGAACCCGAGTGCAAGGAGGAGGGGAAACCGAGAGCGGGGAAGAGGGGAAACCGAGAGCGAGGAAGAGGGGAAACCGAGAGTGAGGAAGAGGGGAAACCGAAAGCGAGGAAGAGGGGAAACCGAGTGTGAGGAAGAGGGGAAACCGAGAGCGAGGAAGAGGGGAAACCGAGAGCGAGGAAGAGGGGAAACTGAGAGTGAGGAAGAGGGGAAACCGAGTGTGATGAGGAGGGGAAACCGAGAGCGAGGAAGAGGGGAAACTGACAGCGGGTTAGAGAGGTGACCGAGAGCGAGGAAGAGGGGAAACCGAGAACGGTGAAGAGGGGAAACCGAGAGCAGGGAAGAGGGGAAAACGAGAGCGAGGAAGAGGGGAAACCGAGGGTGAGGAAGCGGGGAAACCGAGAGCGAGGAAGAGGGGCAACCGTGAGCGAGGAAGAGGGGAAACCGTGTGTGAGGAAGAGGGGAAACAGAGAGCGGGGAAGAGGGGAAGCCGAGAGCGAGGAGGAGGGGAAACTGAGAGCGGGGAAGAGGGGAAACTGAGTGTGAGGAAGAGGGGAAACTGAGAGCGAGGAAGAGGGGAGACCGAGAGCGAGGAATGGGGGAAACCGAGAGCGAGGAAGAGGGGAGACCAAGAGTGAGGAGGAGGGGAAACAGGGAGCGATGAAGAGGGGAAACCGAGAGAGAGGAAGAGGGGAAACCGAGAGCGGGGAAGAGGGGAAACCGAGAGAGAGGAAGAGGGGAAACCGAAAGCGGGGAAGAGGGGAAACCGAGAGTGAGGAAGAGGGGCGACCGAGAGCGAGGAGGAGGGGAGACCGATAGTGGGGAAGAGGGGTAACCAAGAGCGAGGTAGAGGGGAAACTGAGAGCGAGGAAGAGGGGAAACGGAGGGTGAGGAAGCGGGGAAACCAAGCGCGAGGAAGAGGGGCAACCGTGAGCGAGGAAGAGGGGAAACTGAGCGCGAGGAAGAGGGGAAACTGAGATTGAAGAAGAGTGGAAATCGAGAGCGTGGCAGAGGGGAAACTGAGAGGGAGGAAGAGGGGTGACTGAGAGCGGGGAAAGGGGCGACCGAGGAAGAGGAAGAGGGGCAACACGAGGGCGGGGAAGAGGGGAAACCGAGAGCGAGGAAGAGGGGCGACCGAGAGCGAGGAAGAGGGGAGACCGATAGCGGGGAAGAGGGGTAAACAAGAGCGGGGATGAGGGGAAACCGAGAGCGAGGAAGCGAGGAAACTAAGAGCGGGGAAGAGGGGAAACCAAGAGAGAGGAAGAGGGTAAAACCGAGAGCGAGGAAGAGGGGAAACCGAGAGCAGGGAAGAGGGAAACTGAGAGGGAGGAAGAGGGGTGACTGAGAGCGGGGAAAGGGGCGACCGAGGAAGAGGAAGAGGGGCAAAACGAGGGCGGGGAAGAGGGGAAACCGAGAGCGAGGAAGAGGGGAGACCGATAGCGGGGAAGAGGGGTAAACAAGAGCGGGGATGAGGGGAAACCGAGAGCGAGGAAGCGAGGAAACTAAGAGCGGGGAAGAGGGGAAACCGAGAGAGAGGAAGAGGGTAAAACCGAGAGCGAGGAAGAGGGGAAACCGAGAGCAGGGAAGAGGGAAACCGAGAGGGAGGAAGAGGGGAAACCGGGAGTGGGGAAGAGGGGAAACTGAGAGCGAGGAATGGGGGAAACTGAGAGCGAGGAAGAGGGGAACTCGAAAGTGGGGAAGAGGGGAAACCGAGTGCGATGAGGAGGGGAAACCGAGAGGGAGGAAGAGGGGAATGGAGAGAGAGGAAGAGGGGAATCCGAGAGAGAGGAAGAAGGGAAACCAAAGCGGGGAAGAGGGGAAACCGAGAGTGAGGAAGAGGGAAAAAGCGAGAGAGATGAAGAGGGGAAACTGAGAGAGATGAAGAGGGGAAACCGAGAGAGATGAAGAGGGGAAACCGAGAGAGATGAAGAGGGGAAACCGAGAGTGAGGGGAAACCAAGAGAGAGGAAGAGGTGAAACCAATGCGGGGAAGAGGGGAAACCGAGAGTGAGGAAGAGGGGAAACCAAAAGCGAGGAAGAGAGGAAACCGAGTGCGAGGAAGAGGGGAAACCGAGAGTGAGGAAGAGGGGAAACTGAGAGTGAGGAAGAGGGGAAACCGAGTGCGAGGAAGAGGGGAAACTGAGTGCGAGGAAGAGGGGAAACCGAGAGCCAGGAAGAGGGGAGACCGAGTGCGAGGAAGAGGGGAAACTGAGAGCGGGTTAGAGAGGCGACCGAGAGCGAGGAAGAGGGGAAACCGAGAATGGTGAAGAGGGGAAACCGAGAGCGGGGAAGAGGGGAAAACGAGAGCGAGGAAGAGGGGAAACCGAGGGTGAGGAAGCGGGGAAACCGAGAGCGAGGAAGAGGGGCAACCGTGAGCGAGGAAGAGGGGAAACCGTGCGCGAGGAAGAGGGGAAACGGAGAGCGGGGAAGAGGGGAACCCGAGAGCGAGGAGGAGGGGAAACCGAGAGCGGGGAAGAGGGGAAACTGAGTGTGAGGAAGAGGGGAAACTGAGAGCGGGGAAGAGGGGAGACCGAGAGCGAGGAATGGGGGAAACCGAGAGCGAGGAAGAGGGGAGACCGAGAGCGAGGAGGAGGGGAAACAGGGAGCGATGAAGAGGGGAAACCGAGAGAGAGGAAGAGGGGAAACCGAAAGCGGGGAAGAGGGGGAACCGGGAGCGATGAAGAGGGGAAACCAAGAGAGAGGAAGAGGGGAAACTGAAAGCGGGGAAGAGGGGAAACCGAGAGTGAGGAAGAGGGGAAACCGAGAGCAAGGAAGAGGGGAATCCGAGAGCGAGGAAGAGGGGAAACTGAGAGCGAGAAAGAGGGGAAACCGAGTGAGATGAGGAGGGGAAACCGAGTGCGAGGAAGAGGGGAACCCGAGTGCGAGGAGGAGGGGAAACCAAGTACGGGGAAGAGGGGAAGCCGAGTGCGAGGAGGAGGGGAAACCGAGAGTGAGGAAGAGGGGAATCTCAGAGCGAGGAGGGGAGGAAACTGAGAGCGGGTTAGAGGGGAGACCGAGAGCGAGGAAGAGGGGAAACCGAGAGCAGGGAAGAGGGGAAAGCGAGAGAGAGGTAGAGGGGAAACTGAGAGTGAGGAAGAGGGGAAACGGAGGGTGAGGAAGCGGGGAAACCGAGCGCGAGGAAGAGGGGCAACCGTGAGCGAGGAAGAGGGGAAACTGAGCATGAGGAAGAGGGGAAACTGAGAGTGAGGAAGACTGGAAATCGAGAGCGTGGAAGAGGGGAAACTGAGAGGGAGGAAGAGGGGCGACTGAGAGCGGGGATAGCGGCGACCGAGGAAGAGGAAGAGGGGAAACCGAGAGCGGGGAAGAGGGGAGACCGAGAGCGAGGAAGAGGGGAAACCGAGAGCGGCGAAGAGGGGTGACTGAGAGCGAGGAAGAGGGGAGACCGATAACGGGGAAGAGGGGAAACCGAGAGCGAGGAAGAAGGGAAACTGTGAAAGAGGAAGAGGGGAAACCGAGTGCGATGAGGAGGGGAAACCGAGTGCGAGGAAGAGGGGAAAACGAGAGCGAGGAAGAGGGGAAACGGAGAGCGGTGAAGAGGGGATACCGAGTGCGAGGAAGAGGGGAACCCGAGTGCAAGGAGGAGGGGAAACCGAGAGCGGGGAAGAGGGGAAACCGAGAGCGAGGAAGAGGGGAAACCGAGAGTGAGGAAGAGGGGAAACCGAAAGCGAGGAAGAGGGGAAACCGAGTGTGAGGAAGAGGGGAAACCGAGAGCGAGGAAGAGGGGAAACCGAGAGCGAGGAAGAGGGGAAACTGAGAGTGAGGAAGAGGGGAAACCGAGTGTGATGAGGAGGGGAAACCGAGAGCGAGGAAGAGGGGAAACTGACAGCGGGTTAGAGAGGTGACCGAGAGCGAGGAAGAGGGGAAACCGAGAACGGTGAAGAGGGGAAACCGAGAGCAGGGAAGAGGGGAAAACGAGAGCGAGGAAGAGGGGAAACCGAGGGTGAGGAAGCGGGGAAACCGAGAGCGAGGAAGAGGGGCAACCGTGAGCGAGGAAGAGGGGAAACCGTGTGTGAGGAAGAGGGGAAACAGAGAGCGGGGAAGAGGGGAAGCCGAGAGCGAGGAGGAGGGGAAACTGAGAGCGGGGAAGAGGGGAAACTGAGTGTGAGGAAGAGGGGAAACTGAGAGCGAGGAAGAGGGGAGACCGAGAGCGAGGAATGGGGGAAACCGAGAGCGAGGAAGAGGGGAGACCAAGAGTGAGGAGGAGGGGAAACAGGGAGCGATGAAGAGGGGAAACCGAGAGAGAGGAAGAGGGGAAACCGAGAGCGGGGAAGAGGGGAAACCGAGAGAGAGGAAGAGGGGAAACCGAAAGCGGGGAAGAGGGGAAACCGAGTGTGAGGAAGAGGGGCGACTGAGAGCGAGGAGGAGGGGAGACCGATAGCGGGGAAGAGGGGTAACCAAGAGCGAGGTAGAGGCGAAACTGAGAGCGAGGAAGAGGGGAAACGGAGGGTGAGGAAGCGGGGAAACCAAGCGCGAGGAAGAGGGGCAACCGTGAGCGAGGAAGAGGGGAAACCGAGTGCGAGGAAGAGGGGAAACTGAGAGTGAGGAAGAGGGGAAACCGAGTACGAGGAAGAGGGGAAACTGAGTGCGAGGAAGAGGGGAAACCGAGAGCCAGGAAGAGGGGAGACCGAGTGCGAGGAAGAGGGGAAACAGAGCGAGGAAGAGGGGAGACCGAGAGCGAGGAACGGGGGAAACCGAGAGCGAGGAAGAGGGGAGACCAAGAGTGAGGAGGAGGAGAAACAGGGAGCGATGAAGAGGGGAAACCGAGAAAGAGGAAGAGGGGAAACCGAGAGCGGTGAAGAGGGGAAACCGAGAGAGAGGAAGAGGGGAAACCGAAAGCGGGGAAGAGGGGAAACCGAGAGTGAGGAAGAGGGGAAACCGAGAGCGAGGAAGAGGGGAAACTGAGAGTGAGAAAGAGGGGAAACCGAGTGCGATGAGGAGGGGAAACCGAGTGCGAGGAAGAGGGGAATCCGGGAGCGATGAAGAGGGGAAACCGAGAGCGAGGAAGAGGGGAAACCTAGTGCGATGAGGAGGGGAAATCGAGTGCGAGGAAGAGGGGAAACTGAGAGTGAGGAAGAGGGGAAACCGAGAGCAGGGAAGAGGGAAACCAAGAGGGAGGAAGAGGGGAAACCGGGAGTGGGGAAGAGGGGAAACTGAGAGCGAGGAATGGGGGAAACTGAGAGCGAGGAAGAGGGGAACTCGAAAGTGGGGAAGAGGGGAAACCGAGTGCGATGAGGAGGGGAAACCGAGAGGGAGGAAGAGGGGAATGGAGAGAGAGGAAGAGGGGAATCCGAGAGAGAGGAAGAAGGGAAACCAAAGCGGGGAAGAGGGGAAACCGAGAGTGAGGAAGAGGGAAAAAGCGAGAGAGATGAAGAGGGGAAACCGAGAGAGATGAAGAGGGGAAACCGAGAGAGATGAAGAGGGGAAACCGAGAGAGATGAAGAGGGGAAACCGAGAGTGAGGGGAAACCGAGAGAGAGGAAGAGGTGAAACCAATGCGGGGAAGAGGGGAAACCGAGAGTGAGGAAGAGGGGAAACCAAAAGCGAGGAAGAGAGGAAACCGAGTGCGAGGAAGAGGGGAAACCGAGAGTGAGGAAGAGGGGAAACTGAGAGTGAGGAAGAGGGGAAACCGAGTGCGAGGAAGAGGGGAAACTGAGTGCGAGGAAGAGGGGAAACCGAGAGCCAGGAAGAGGGGAGACCGAGTGCGAGGAAGAGGGGAAACTGAGAGCGGGTTAGAGAGGCGACCGAGAGCGAGGAAGAGGGGAAACCGAGAATGGTGAAGAGGGGAAACCGAGAGCGGGGAAGAGGGGAAAATGAGAGCGAGGAAGAGGGGAAACTGAGGGTGAGGAAGCGGGGAAACCGAGAGCGAGGAAGAGGGGCAACCATGAGCGAGGAAGAGGGGAAACCGTGCGCGAGGAAGAGGGGAAACAGAGAGCGGGGAAGAGGGGAACCCGAGAGCGAGGAGGAGGGGAAACCGAGAGTGGGGAAGAGGGGAAACTGAGTGTGAGGAAGAGGGGAAACTGAGAGCGGGGAAGAGGGGAGACCGAGAGCGAGGAATGGGGGAAACCGAGAGCGAGGAAGAGGGGAGACCGAGAGTGAGGAGGAGGGGAAACAGGGAGCGATGAAGAGGGGAAACCGAGAGAGAGGAAGAAGGGAAACCGAAAGCGGGGAAGAGGGGGAACCGGGAGCGATGAAGAGGGGAAACCAAGAGAGAGGAAGAGGGGAAACTGAAAGCGGGGAAGAGGGGAAACCGAGAGTGAGGAAGAGGGGAAACCGAGAGCAAGGAAGAGGGGAATCCGAGAGCGAGGAAGAGGGGAAACTGAGAGCGAGAAAGAGGGGAAACCGAGTGAGATGAGGAGGGGAAACCGAGTGCGAGGAAGAGGGGAACCCGAGTGCGAGGAGGAGGGGAAACCAAGTACGGGGAAGAGGGGAAGCCGAGTGCGAGGAGGAGGGGAAACCGAGAGTGAGGAAGAGGGGAATCTCAGAGCGAGGAGGGGAGGAAACTGAGAGCGGGTTAGAGGGGAGACCGAGAGCGAGGAAGAGGGGAAACCGAGAGCAGGGAAGAGGGGAAAGCGAGAGAGAGGTAGAGGGGAAACTGAGAGTGAGGAAGAGGGGAAACGGAGCGCGAGGAAGAGGGGCAACCGTGAGCGAGGAAGAGGGGAAACTGAGCATGAGGAAGAGGGGAAACTGAGAGTGAGGAAGACTGGAAATCGAGAGCGTGGAAGAGGGGAAACTGAGAGGGAGGAAGAGGGGCGACTGAGAGCGGGGATAGCGGCGACCGAGGAAGAGGAAGAGGGGAAACCGAGAGCGGGGAATAGGGGAGACCGAAAGCGAGGAAGAGGGGAAACCGAGAGCGGCGAAGAGGGGTGACTGAGAGCGAGGAAGAGGGGAGACCGATAACGGGGAAGAGGGGAAACCGAGAGCGAGGAAGAAGGGAAACTGTGAAAGAGGAAGAGGGGAAACCGAGTGCGATGAGGAGGGGAAACCGAGTGCGAGGAAGAGGGGAAAACGAGAGCGAGGAAGAGGGGAAACGGAGAGTGGTGAAGAGGGGATACCGAGTGCGAGGAAGAGGGGAACCCGAGTGCAAGGAGGAGGGGAAACCGAGAGCGGGGAAGAGGGGAAACCGAGAGCGAGGAAGAGGGGAAACCGAGAGTGAGGAAGAGGGGAAACCGAAAGCGAGGAAGAGGGGAAACCGAGTGTGAGGAAGAGGGGAAACCGAGAGCGAGGAACAGGGGAAACCGAGAGCGAGGAAGAGGGGAAACTGAGAGTGAGGAAGAGGGGAAACCGAGTGTGATGAGGAGGGGAAACCGAGAGCGAGGAAGAGGGGAAACTGACAGCGGGTTAGAGAGGTGACCGAGAGCGAGGAAGAGGGGAAACCGAGAACGGTGAAGAGGGGAAACCGAGAGCAGGGAAGAGGGGAAAACGAGAGCGAGGAAGAGGGGAAACCGAGGGTGAGGAAGCGGGGAAACCGAGAGCGAGGAAGAGGGGCAACCGTGAGCGAGGAAGAGGGGAAACCGTGTGTGAGGAAGAGGGGAAACAGAGAGCGGGGAAGAGGGGAAGCCGAGAGCGAGGAGGAGGGGAAACTGAGAGCGGGGAAGAGGGGAAACTGAGTGTGAGGAAGAGGGGAAACTGAGAGCGAGGAAGAGGGGAGACCGAGAGCGAGGAATGGGGGAAACCGAGAGCGAGGAAGAGGGGAAACTGAGGGTGAGGAAGCGGGGAAACCGAGAGCGAGGAAGAGGGGCAACCATGAGCGAGGAAGAGGGGAAACCGTGCGCGAGGAAGAGGGGAAACAGAGAGCGGGGAAGAGGGGAACCCGAGAGCGAGGAGGAGGGGAAACCGAGAGCGGGGAAGAGGGGAAACTGAGTGTGAGGAAGAGGGGAAACTGAGAGCGGGGAAGAGGGGAGACCGAGAGCGAGGAATGGGGGAAACCGAGAGCGAGGAAGAGGGGAGACCGAGAGTGAGGAGGAGGGGAAACAGGGAGCGATGAAGAGGGGAAACCGAGAGAGAGGAAGAAGGGAAACCGAAAGCGGGGAAGAGGGGGAACCGGGAGCGATGAAGAGGGGAAACCAAGAGAGAGGAAGAGGGGAAACTGAAAGCGGGGAAGAGGGGAAACCGAGAGTGAGGAAGAGGGGAAACCGAGAGCAAGGAAGAGGGGAATCCGAGAGCGAGGAAGAGGGGAAACTGAGAGCGAGAAAGAGGGGAAACCGAGTGAGATGAGGAGGGGAAACCGAGTGCGAGGAAGAGGGGAACCCGAGTGCGAGGAGGAGGGGAAACCAAGTACGGGGAAGAGGGGAAGCCGAGTGCGAGGAGGAGGGGAAACCGAGAGTGAGGAAGAGGGGAATCTCAGAGCGAGGAGGGGAGGAAACTGAGAGCGGGTTAGAGGGGAGACCGAGAGCGAGGAAGAGGGGAAACCGAGAGCAGGGAAGAGGGGAAAGCGAGAGAGAGGTAGAGGGGAAACTGAGAGTGAGGAAGAGGGGAAACGGAGCGCGAGGAAGAGGGGCAACCGTGAGCGAGGAAGAGGGGAAACTGAGCATGAGGAAGAGGGGAAACTGAGAGTGAGGAAGACTGGAAATCGAGAGCGTGGAAGAGGGGAAACTGAGAGGGAGGAAGAGGGGCGACTGAGAGCGGGGATAGCGGCGACCGAGGAAGAGGAAGAGGGGAAACCGAGAGCGGGGAAGAGGGGAGACCGAAAGCGAGGAAGAGGGGAAACCGAGAGCGGCGAAGAGGGGTGACTGAGAGCGAGGAAGAGGGGAGACCGATAACGGGGAAGAGGGGAAACCGAGAGCGAGGAAGAAGGGAAACTGTGAAAGAGGAAGAGGGGAAACCGAGTGCGATGAGGAGGGGAAACCGAGTGCGAGGAAGAGGGGAAAACGAGAGCGAGGAAGAGGGGAAACGGAGAGTGGTGAAGAGGGGATACCGAGTGCGAGGAAGAGGGGAACCCGAGTGCAAGGAGGAGGGGAAACCGAGAGCGGGGAAGAGGGGAAACCGAGAGCGAGGAAGAGGGGAAACCGAGAGTGAGGAAGAGGGGAAACCGAAAGCGAGGAAGAGGGGAAACCGAGTGTGAGGAAGAGGGGAAACCGAGAGCGAGGAACAGGGGAAACCGAGAGCGAGGAAGAGGGGAAACTGAGAGTGAGGAAGAGGGGAAACCGAGTGTGATGAGGAGGGGAAACCGAGAGCGAGGAAGAGGGGAAACTGACAGCGGGTTAGAGAGGTGACCGAGAGCGAGGAAGAGGGGAAACCGAGAACGGTGAAGAGGGGAAACCGAGAGCAGGGAAGAGGGGAAAACGAGAGCGAGGAAGAGGGGAAACCGAGGGTGAGGAAGCGGGGAAACCGAGAGCGAGGAAGAGGGGCAACCGTGAGCGAGGAAGAGGGGAAACCGTGTGTGAGGAAGAGGGGAAACAGAGAGCGGGGAAGAGGGGAAGCCGAGAGCGAGGAGGAGGGGAAACTGAGAGCGGGGAAGAGGGGAAACTGAGTGTGAGGAAGAGGGGAAACTGAGAGCGAGGAAGAGGGGAGATCGAGAGCGAGGAATGGGGGAAACCGAGAGCGAGGAAGAGGGGAGACCAAGAGTGAGGAGGAGGGGAAACAGGGAGCGATGAAGAGGGGAAACCGAGAGAGAGGAAGAGGGGAAACCGAGAGCGGGGAAGAGGGGAAACCGAGAGAGAGGAAGAGGGGAAACCGAAAGCGGGGAAGAGGGGAAACCGAGAGTGAGGAAGAGGGGCGACCGAGAGCGAGGAGGAGGGGAGACCGATAGCGGGGAAGAGGGGTAACCAAGAGCGAGGTAGAGGGGAAACTGCGAGCGAGGAAGAGGGGAAACGGAGGGTGAGGAAGCGGGGAAACCAAGCGCGAGGAAGAGGGGCAACCGTGAGCGAGGAAGAGGGGAAACTGAGCGCGAGGAAGAGGGGAAACTGAGATTGAAGAAGAGTGGAAATCGAGAGCGTGGCAGAGGGGAAACTGAGAGGGAGGAAGAGGGGTGACTGAGAGCGGGGAAAGGGGCGACCGAGGAAGAGGAAGAGGGGCAACACGAGGGCGGGGAAGAGGGGAAACCGAGAGCGAGGAAGAGGGGCGACCGAGAGCGAGGAAGAGGGGAGACCGATAGCGGGGAAGAGGGGTAAACAAGAGCGGGGATGAGGGGAAACCGAGAGCGAGGAAGCGAGGAAACTAAGAGCGGGAAAGAGGGGAAACCGAGAGAGAGGAAGAGGGTAAAACCGAGAGCGAGGAAGAGGGGAAACCGAGAGCAGGGAAGAGGGAAACCGAGAGGGAGGAAGAGGGGAAACCGGGAGTGGGGAAGAGGGGAAACTGAGAGCGAGGAATGGGGGAAACTGAGAGCGAGGAAGAGGGGAACTCGAAAGTGGGGAAGAGGGGAAACCGAGTGCGATGAGGAGGGGAAACCGAGAGGGAGGAAGAGGGGAATGGAGAGAGAGGAAGAGGGGAATCCGAGAGAGAGGAAGAAGGGAAACCAAAGCGGGGAAGAGGGGAAACCGAGAGTGAGGAAGAGGGAAAAAGCGAGAGAGATGAAGAGGGGAAACCGAGAGAGATGAAGAGGGGAAACCGAGAGAGATGAAGAGGGGAAACCGAGAGAGATGAAGAGGGGAAACCGAGAGTGAGGGGAAACCAAGAGAGAGGAAGAGGTGAAACCAATGCGGGGAAGAGGGGAAACCGAGAGTGAGGAAGAGGGGAAACCAAAAGCGAGGAAGAGAGGAAACCGAGTGCGAGGAAGAGGGGAAACCGAGAGTGAGGAAGAGGGGAAACTGAGAGTGAGGAAGAGGGGAAACCGAGTGCGAGGAAGAGGGGAAACTGAGTGCGAGGAAGAGGGGAAACCGAGAGCCAGGAAGAGGGGAGACCGAGTGCGAGGAAGAGGGGAAACTGAGAGCGGGTTAGAGAGGCGACCGAGAGCGAGGAAGAGGGGAAACCGAGAATGGTGAAGAGGGGAAACCGAGAGCGGGGAAGAGGGGAAAACGAGAGCGAGGAAGAGGGGAAACCGAGGGTGAGGAAGCGGGGAAACCGAGAGCGAGGAAGAGGGGCAACCGTGAGCGAGGAAGAGGGGAAACCGTGCGCGAGGAAGAGGGGAAACAGAGAGCGGGGAAGAGGGGAACCCGAGAGCGAGGAGGAGGGGAAACCGAGAGCGGGGAAGAGGGGAAACTGAGTGTGAGGAAGAGGGGAAACTGAGAGCGGGGAAGAGGGGAGACCGAGAGCGAGGAATGGGGGAAACCGAGAGCGAGGAAGAGGGGAGACCGAGAGCGAGGAGGAGGGGAAACAGGGAGCGATGAAGAGGGGAAACCGAGAGAGAGGAAGAGGGGAAACCGAAAGCGGGGAAGAGGGGGAACCGGGAGCGATGAAGAGGGGAAACCAAGAGAGAGGAAGAGGGGAAACTGAAAGCGGGGAAGAGGGGAAACCGAGAGTGAGGAAGAGGGGAAACCAAGAGCAAGGAAGAGGGGAATCCGAGAGCGAGGAAGAGGGGAAACTGAGAGCGAGAAAGAGGGGAAACCGAGTGAGATGAGGAGGGGAAACCGAGTGCGAGGAAGAGGGGAACCCGAGTGCGAGGAGGAGGGGAAACCAAGTACGGGGAAGAGGGGAAGCCGAGTGCGAGGAGGAGGGGAAACCGAGAGTGAGGAAGAGGGGAATCTCAGAGCGAGGAGGGGAGGAAACTGAGAGCGGGTTAGAGGGGAGACCGAGAGCGAGGAAGAGGGGAAACCGAGAGCAGGGAAGAGGGGAAAGCGAGAGAGAGGTAGAGGGGAAACTGAGAGTGAGGAAGAGGGGAAACGGAGGGTGAGGAAGCGGGGAAACCGAGCGCGAGGAAGAGGGGCAACCGTGAGCGAGGAAGAGGGGAAACTGAGCATGAGGAAGAGGGGAAACTGAGAGTGAGGAAGACTGGAAATCGAGAGCGTGGAAGAGGGGAAACTGAGAGGGAGGAAGAGGGGCGACTGAGAGCGGGGATAGCGGCGACCGAGGAAGAGGAAGAGGGGAAACCGAGAGCGGGGAAGAGGGGAGACCGAGAGCGAGGAAGAGGGGAAACCGAGAGCGGCGAAGAGGGGTGACTGAGAGCGAGGAAGAGGGGAGACCGATAACGGGGAAGAGGGGAAACCGAGAGCGAGGAAGAAGGGAAACTGTGAAAGAGGAAGAGGGGAAACCGAGTGCGATGAGGAGGGGAAACCGAGTGCGAGGAAGAGGGGAAAACGAGAGCGAGGAAGAGGGGAAACGGAGAGCGGTGAAGAGGGGATACCGAGTGCGAGGAAGAGGGGAACCCGAGTGCAAGGAGGAGGGGAAACCGAGAGCGGGGAAGAGGGGAAACCGAGAGCGAGGAAGAGGGGAAACCGAGAGTGAGGAAGAGGGGAAACCGAAAGCGAGGAAGAGGGGAAACCGAGTGTGAGGAAGAGGGGAAACCGAGAGCGAGGAAGAGGGGAAACCGAGAGCGAGGAAGAGGGGAAACTGAGAGTGAGGAAGAGGGGAAACCGAGTGTGATGAGGAGGGGAAACCGAGAGCGAGGAAGAGGGGAAACTGACAGCGGGTTAGAGAGGTGACCGAGAGCGAGGAAGAGGGGAAACCGAGAACGGTGAAGAGGGGAAACCGAGAGCAGGGAAGAGGGGAAAACGAGAGCGAGGAAGAGGGGAAACCGAGGGTGAGGAAGCGGGGAAACCGAGAGCGAGGAAGAGGGGCAACCGTGAGCGAGGAAGAGGGGAAACCGTGTGTGAGGAAGAGGGGAAACAGAGAGCGGGGAAGAGGGGAAGCCGAGAGCGAGGAGGAGGGGAAACTGAGAGCGGGGAAGAGGGGAAACTGAGTGTGAGGAAGAGGGGAAACTGAGAGCGAGGAACAGGGGAGACCGAGAGCGAGGAATGGGGGAAACCGAGAGCGAGGAAGAGGGGAGACCAAGAGTGAGGAGGAGGGGAAACAGGGAGCGATGAAGAGGGGAAACCGAGAGAGAGGAAGAGGGGAAACCGAGAGCGGGGAAGAGGGGAAACCGAGAGAGAGGAAGAGGGGAAACCGAAAGCGGGGAAGAGGGGAAACCGAGAGTGAGGAAGAGGGGCGACCGAGAGCGAGGAGGAGGGGAGACCGATAGTGGGGAAGAGGGGTAACCAAGAGCGAGGTAGAGGGGAAACTGAGAGCGAGGAAGAGGGGAAACGGAGGGTGAGGAAGCGGGGAAACCAAGCGCGAGGAAGAGGGGCAACCATGAGCGAGGAAGAGGGGAAACTGAGCGCGAGGAAGAGGGGAAACTGAGATTGAAGAAGAGTGGAAATCGAGAGCGTGGCAGAGGGGAAACTGAGAGGGAGGAAGAGGGGTGACTGAGAGCGGGGAAAGGGGCGACCGAGGAAGAGGAAGAGGGGCAACACGAGGGCGGGGAAGAGGGGAAACCGAGAGCGAGGAAGAGGGGTGACCGAGAGCGAGGAAGAGGGGAGACCGATAGCGGGGAAGAGGGGTAAACAAGAGCGGGGATGAGGGGAAACCGAGAGCGAGGAAGCGAGGAAACTAAGAGCGGGGAAGAGGGGAAACCGAGAGAGAGGAAGAGGGTAAAACCGAGAGCGAGGAAGAGGGGAAACCGAGAGCAGGGAAGAGGGAAACCGAGAGGGAGGAAGAGGGGAAACCGGGAGTGGGGAAGAGGGGAAACTGAGAGCGAGGAATGGGGGAAACTGAGAGCGAGGAAGAGGGGAACTCGAAAGTGGGGAAGAGGGGAAACCGAGTGCGATGAGGAGGGGAAACCGAGAGGGAGGAAGAGGGGAATGGAGAGAGAGGAAGGGGGGAATCCGAGAGAGAGGAAGAAGGGAAACCAAAGCGGGGAAGAGGGGAAACCGAGAGTGAGGAAGAGGGAAAAAGCGAGAGAGATGAAGAGGGGAAACTGAGAGAGATGAAGAGGGGAAACCGAGAGAGATGAAGAGGGGAAACCGAGAGAGATGAAGAGGGGAAACCGAGAGTGAGGGGAAACCAAGAGAGAGGAAGAGGTGAAACCAATGCGGGGAAGAGGGGAAACCGAGAGTGAGGAAGAGGGGAAACCAAAAGCGAGGAAGAGAGGAAACCGAGTGCGAGGAAGAGGGGAAACCGAGAGTGAGGAAGAGGGGAAACTGAGAGTGAGGAAGAGGGGAAACCGAGTGCGAGGAAGAGGGGAAACTGAGTGCGAGGAAGAGGGGAAACCGAGAGCCAGGAAGAGGGGAGACCGAGTGCGAGGAAGAGGGGAAACTGAGAGCGGGTTAGAGAGGCGACCGAGAGCGAGGAAGAGGGGAAACCGAGAATGGTGAAGAGGGGAAACCGAGAGCGGGGAAGAGGGGAAAACGAGAGCGAGGAAGAGGGGAAACCGAGGGTGAGGAAGCGGGGAAACCGAGAGCGAGGAAGAGGGGCAACCGTGAGCGAGGAAGAGGGGAAACTGTGCGCGAGGAAGAGGGGAAACAGAGAGCGGGGAAGAGGGGAACCCGAGAGCGAGGAGGAGGGGAAACCGAGAGCGGGGAAGAGGGGAAACTGAGTGTGAGGAAGAGGGGAAACTGAGAGCGGGGAAGAGGGGAGACCGAGAGCGAGGAATGGGGGAAACCGAGAGCGAGGAAGAGGGGAGACCGAGAGCGAGGAGGAGGGGAAACAGGGAGCGATGAAGAGGGGGAACCGGGAGCGATGAAGAGGGGAAACCAAGAGAGAGGAAGAGGGGAAACTGAAAGCGGGGAAGAGGGGAAACCGAGAGTGAGGAAGAGGGGAAACCGAGAGCAAGGAAGAGGGGAATCCGAGAGCGAGGAAGAGGGGAAACTGAGAGCGAGAAAGAGGGGAAACCGAGTGAGATGAGGAGGGGAAACCGAGTGCGAGGAAGAGGGGCACCCGAGTGCGAGGAGGAGGGGAAACCAAGTACGGGGAAGAGGGGAAGCCGAGTGCGAGGAGGAGGGGAAACCGAGAGTGAGGAAGAGGGGAATCTCAGAGCGAGGAGGGGAGGAAACTGAGAGCGGGTTAGAGGGGAGACCGAGAGCGAGGAAGAGGGGAAACCGAGAGCAGGGAAGAGGGGAAAGCGAGAGAGAGGTAGAGGGGAAACTGAGAGTGAGGAAGAGGGGAAACGGAGGGTGAGGAAGCGGGGAAACCGAGCGCGAGGAAGAGGGGCAACCGTGAGCGAGGAAGAGGGGAAACTGAGCATGAGGAAGAGGGGAAACTGAGAGTGAGGAAGACTGGAAATCGAGAGCGTGGAAGAGGGGAAACTGAGAGGGAGGAAGAGGGGCGACTGAGAGCGGGGATAGCGGCGACCGAGGAAGAGGAAGAGGGGAAACCGAGAGCGGGGAAGAGGGGAGACCGAGAGCGAGGAAGAGGGGAAACCGAGAGCGGCGAAGAGGGGTGACTGAGAGCGAGGAAGAGGGGAGACCGATAACGGGGAAGAGGGGAAACCGAGAGCGAGGAAGAAGGGAAACTGTGAAAGAGGAAGAGGGGAAACCGAGTGCGATGAGGAGGGGAAACCGAGTGCGAGGAAGAGGGGAAAACGAGAGCGAGGAAGAGGGGAAACGGAGAGCGGTGAAGAGGGGATACCGAGTGCGAGGAAGAGGGGAACCCGAGTGCAAGGAGGAGGGGAAACCGAGAGCGGGGAAGAGGGGAAACCGAGAGCGAGGAAGAGGGGAAACCGAGAGTGAGGAAGAGGGGAAACCGAAAGCGAGGAAGAGGGGAAACCGAGTGTGAGGAAGAGGGGAAACCGAGAGCGAGGAAGAGGGGAAACCGAGAGCGAGGAAGAGGGGAAACTGAGAGTGAGGAAGAGGGGAAACCGAGTGTGATGAGGAGGGGAAACCGAGAGCGAGGAAGAGGGGAAACTGACAGCGGGTTAGAGAGGTGACCGAGAGCGAGGAAGAGGGGAAACCGAGAACGGTGAAGAGGGGAAACCGAGAGCAGGGAAGAGGGGAAAACGAGAGCGAGGAAGAGGGGAAACCGAGGGTGAGGAAGCGGGGAAACCGAGAGCGAGGAAGAGGGGCAACCGTGAGCGAGGAAGAGGGGAAACCGTGTGTGAGGAAGAGGGGAAACAGAGAGCGGGGAAGAGGGGAAGCCGAGAGCGAGGAGGAGGGGAAACTGAGAGCGGGGAAGAGGGGAAACTGAGTGTGAGGAAGAGGGGAAACTGAGAGCGAGGAAGAGGGGAGACCGAGAGCGAGGAATGGGGGAAACCGAGAGCGAGGAAGAGGGGAGACCAAGAGTGAGGAGGAGGGGAAACAGGGAGCGATGAAGAGGGGAAACCGAGAGAGAGGAAGAGGGGAAACCGAGAGCGGGGAAGAGGGGAAACCGAGAGAGAGGAAGAGGGGAAACCGAAAGCGGGGAAGAGGGGAAACCGAGAGTGAGGAAGAGGGGCGACTGAGAGCGAGGAGGAGGGGAGACCGATAGCGGGGAAGAGGGGTAACCAAGAGCGAGGTAGAGGGGAAACTGAGAGCGAGGAAGAGGGGAAACGGAGGGTGAGGAAGCGGGGAAACCAAGCGCGAGGAAGAGGGGCAACCGTGAGCGAGGAAGAGGGGAAACTGAGCGCGAGGAAGAGGGGAAACTGAGATTGAAGAAGAGTGGAAATCGAGAGCGTGGCAGAGGGGAAACTGAGAGGGAGGAAGAGGGGTGACTGAGAGCGGGGAAAGGGGCGACTGAGGAAGAGGAAGAGGGGCAACACGAGGGCGGGGAAGAGGGGAAACCGAGAGCGAGGAAGAGGGGCGACCGAGAGCGAGGAAGAGGGGAGACCGATAGCGGGGAAGAGGGGTAAACAAGAGCGGGGATGAGGGGAAACCGAGAGCGAGGAAGCGAGGAAACTAAGAGCGGGGAAGAGGGGAAACCGAGAGAGAGGAAGAGGGTAAAACCGAGAGCGAGGAAGAGGGGAGACCGAGAGCGAGGAGGAGGGTAAACAGGGAGCGATGAAGAGGGGAAACCGAGAGAGAGGAAGAGGGGAAACCGAAAGCGGGGAAGAGGGGAAACCGAGAGTGTGGAAGAGGGTAAACCAAGAGCGAGGAAGGGGGGAAACCGAGTGCGAGGAAGAGGGGAAACTGAGAGCGAGAAAGAGGGGAAACCGAGTGCGATGAGGAGGGGAAACCGAGTGCGAGGAAGAGGGGAAACCGGGAGCGATGAAGAGGGGAAACCGAGAGAGAGGAAGAGGGGAAACCGAGAGCGGGGAAGAGGGGAATCCGAGAGAGAGGAAGATGGGATACCGAATGCGGGGAAGAGGGGAAACCGAGAGTGAGGAAGAGGGGAAACTGAGAGCGAGGAAGAGGGGAAACCGAGTGCGAGGAAGAGGGGAAACCGAGAGCGAGGAAGAGGGGAAACTGAGAGCGAGAAAGAGGGGAAACCAAGTGCGATGAGGAGGGGAAACCGAGTGCGGAGAAGAGGGGAAGCTGAGTGCGAGGAGGAGGGGCAACTGAGAGCGGGGAAAGGGGCGACCGAGGAAGAGGAAGAGGGGCAACCGAGAGCGGGGAAGAGGGGAGTCCGAGAGGGAGGAAGAGGGGTGACTGAGAGCGAGGAAGAGGGGAAACGGAGTGCGATGAGGAGGGGAAACCGAGTGCGAGGAAGAGGTGAGCCCGATAGCGGGGAAGAGGGGAGACCGAGGGTGAGGAAGCGGGGAAAATGAGCGTGAGGAAGAGGCGCAACCGTGAGCGAGGAAGAGGGGAAGCCGAGCGTGAGGAAGAGGGGAAACTGAGAGTGAGGAAGTGTGGAAATCGAGAGCGTGGAGGAGGGGAAACTGAAAGGGTGGAAGAGGGGCGACTGAGAGCGGGGAAAGGGGTGACTGAGGATGAGGAAGAGGGGCAACAAGAGGGCGGGGAAGAGGGAAGACCGAGAGCGAGGAAGAGGGGAAACGGAGAGCGGGGAAGAGGGTAAACCGAGTGCGAGGAAGCGGGGAACCCGAGTGTGAGGAGGAGGGGAAACCGAGAGTGGGGAAGAGGGGAAACCGAGTGCGAGGAAGAGTGAAAACCAAGAGCGAGTAAGAGGGGAAACGGAGAGCGGGGAAGAGGGGAAATGGAGAGCGGGGAAGAGGGGAAACCGAGTGCGATGAAGAGGGGAAACCGAGAGAGAGGAAGAGGGGAAACTGAGAGAGAGGAAGAGGGGAAACCGAATGCAGGGAAGAGGGGAAATCGAGTCTGAAGAGGAGGGGAAACTGAGTGCAAGAAAGAGGGGAAACCGAGAGCGAGGAAGGGGGGAAATGGAGAGCGGGGAAGAGGGGAAACCGAGTGCGATGAAGAGGGGAATCCGAGAGCAGGGAAGAGGGGAAAGCGAGAGAGAGGAAGAGGGGAAACCGAGCGCGAGGAAGAGGGGCAACCGTGAGCGAGGAAGAGGGGAAACCGAGAGCGAGGAAGAGGGGAAACGGAGAGCGGGGAAACCGAGTGCGATGAGGAGGGGAAATTGAGTGCGAGGAAAAGGGGAAACCGAGCGTGAGGAAGAGGGGAAACCGAGAGCGAGGAAGAGGGGAAACAGAGAGCGAGGAAGAGGGGAAACTGAGAGCGAGGAAGAGGGGAAACCGAGTGCGATGAGGAGGGGAAACTGAGTGCGAGGAAGAGGGGAACCCGAGTGCGAGGAGGAGGGGAAACTGAGAGCGGGGAAGAGGGGAAGCCGAGTGCGAGGAAGAGGGGAAACTGAGAGCGAGGAAGAGGGGAGATCGAGAGCGGTGAAGAGTGTGGTAAACCACTGTTTGTATTCCTGTTTGTCCTGTTTGTATTCCACTGTGTACATGCCTGGACATGCCTCGGCTGACTCCTCCCACAGGTCCTAGTATAAAGGTGACTGCTCCCCAGCCCTTAGTATCATGGACCGGTCGACCACGCGAGGCAGACCTCCATTCTGTTGTTAATAAAAGCCTTTGGTTACTCTTCTAACTCTCAGTCTTTTATGAGTAATTGATAGCGCATCAATTTTATTAACAACATTTTTATAATGGAGAAGATCCTCACACCAGCATGCCTGGACTTAGATCATCGGGAGGCGGACTCATCCACCAAGTTTACTCACTGGCTTAAGTGTTTCGAAAAATTCCTGACCGCCTCCGAAGCAATCAAATCGGACGAGGACAAACTGGATGTCCTGACCTCCAAAGTGAACCACCGAGTGTACTCGGTCATCCAAGACGCGACCTCGTACGCGGACGCTATCAAGCTCCTCAAGGACCAGTACACGCGCCCAGTGAACGAAGTGTACGCCAGGCACCTCCTGGGGAGTCGTAAACAACAACCTGGGGAATCGACCGTGGAATACCTTCAGGCACTGTCTGTGCTTGGCCGGGCCTGTGGTTGTAAGGATGTAAAGGCCGCCGTGTACACAGAGGAACTTATCCGGGACGCTTTTGTAGCGGGCCACAGATCCAATTACACCCGACAGCGACTGTTGGAGCAGAGTAACCTCGACCTCAAAAAGGCCTCTGAACTCGCACTATCGTTGGATGCAGCCTACCAGGGCATGGATGCCTACTCCTCTGCACCGTGGACGCCGCGGGGAATGACAGCCTGGGACACGGTAGGACCGCCTCATAGCGCCGTGCCACCCCAGCCACACCCCAACAACGGCCCAACTACCGCAGCAGTGTCCCAAGGCCAGACAGCAGTGCCCCAAGGCCAGAAATGCTACTTCTGTGGCCAGGCAAAACACCCCAGAGCGCGCTGCCCGGCGAAAAACTCGATCTGCTCGGGCTGCGGGAAGAAGGGACACTACGCTAGCATCTGCAGGGCCAAAGCCACCCCGAACCCCAGCAGCGCCGTGTGTGGGCCATGCGGGCCACCATCTTGGACCTCCCCGGCCATGTGCGAATCACCGGTACAGCAGCCATTTTGGACGCCTCCAGCCACATGGGGATCATGGACGCCGCCATCTTGGACGACAGCCGGGACGCAGCAGGCCCCCGACACCGCCTCATCTGATACCCGCAGCGACACACCGACCCCTACGCTGGCATCCGTTACACTGGACCAAGCGAGACCGCACCAACTGGCCAGTTCCACAATGGACATTAAGGTAAATGGTCACGATACAATCTGCCTTTTTGACTCTGGGAGCACGGAGAGCTTCATCCACCCCGACACGGTGCGGCGTTGCTCTCTCCCAGTCCTGCCTGCGCAACAGCGGATTTCTATGGCCTCCGAGTCCCAGTCGGCGGACATCGGCGGCTACTGCGTGGTGACACTCGTAGTAGACGGGACCGTGTACGATCATTTTAAACTTCTGGTCCTGCCTGACCTCTGCGCTGCCGTCCTGCTGGGGTTAGATTTTCAGTGCCACCTTAAAAGTGTTACGATGGCGTACGGTGGACCCCTACCCCCACTCACAGTCCGCAGCCAGCAGCTTCCAAACTGCCCGCCGCGCACCAGGTGCAACCTCTCCACACTCAGAGTCACCCCCCCCCCAACTGTTTGCTAACCTCACCCCCGACTGTAAGCCCATCGCCACAAAGAGCAGGCGATACAGTGCCGGGGACAGGGTTTTCATTAAAACCGAAGTGGAGCGGCTCCTGAAAGAAGGGATTATTGAGGGCAGCACCAGCCCCTGGCGAGCCCAGGTTGTGGTCGTTAAGACCGGCGAGAAGCAGCGCCTGGTCATCGACTACAGCCAGACAATAAATCGCTACACCCTGCTGGACGCCTACCCACTCCCCCGTATAGCTGATATGGTCAACCAGATCGCGCAGTACCGCGTCTTCTCGACCATTGACCTGAAATCAGCGTACCACCAGCTCCCCATCCGCCCTGAGGACCGCCAGTACACTGCCTTTGAGGCAAACGGCCGCCTCTATCACTTCCTTAGGGTTCCCTTTGGCGTCACCAACGGGGTCTCCGTCTTCCAAAGGGAGATGGACCGGATGGTAGATCAAAATGCATTGCAGGCCACTTTCCCATATCTGGACAATGTGACCATCTGCGGCCGTGACTTGCAGGACCATGACGCAAACCTCGAAAAATTCCTCCGCACCGCCCAACTCCTAAACCTGACATATAACAAGGAGAAGTGCATATTCCGCACAAACCGCCTCGCCATCCTTGGCTGTGTTGTGGAACACGGAGTCATCGGCCCCGACCCCGACCGGATGCGTCCCCTTATGGAACTTCCACTGCCCCACTGCCTCAAGGCCCTGAAGAGGTGCCTAGGGTTTTTCTCCTATTACGCCCAGTGGGTCCCCTACTATGCGGACAAGGCCCGTCCGCTGATCAAGTCCACCTCTTTTCCCTTGACGGCAGAGGCCCGCTTAGCCTTCCACCGTATCAAGGAGGACATTGCCAAAGCCACCATGCACGCAGTGGACGAATCCATCCCCTTCCAGGTGGAAAGCGATGCGTCCGACTTTGCCCTGGCCGCTACCCTCAATCAGGCGGGGAGACCCGTGGCCTTCTTTTCACGAACCCTCCAAGGCCCGGAGACCAGACACTCCGCTGTTGAGAAGGAGGCCCAGGCGATTGTGGAGGCTGTGCGTCATTGGAGGCACTACCTGGCCGGAAAACGATTTACCCTGCTCACTGACCAGCGTTCAGTTGCTTTTATGTTTAACAACAAGCAGAGGGGCAAAATCAAAAATGACAAGATCTTGAGGTGGAGAATCGAACTTTCCACCTACAACTACGAGATCTTGTACCGGCCCGGGAAGCTAAATGAACCCCCGGATGCGCTATCGCGTGGCACCTGCGCCAGCGCGCAGATCGATAGACTGCGGGCCCTCCACAATGACCTCTGCCACCCGGGGGTCACCAGGTTCTTCCACTTCATCAAGGCCCGCAACCTGCCTTACTCTATTGAGGAGGTCAGGACCATGACCAGGAACTGCCAAGTCTGCGCTGAGTGCAAACCACACTTTTATAGACCAGACAGGGCCCACCTGATAAAAGCCACTCGCCCCTTCGAGCGCCTGAGTGTCGATTTTAAAGGGCCTCTCCCCTCCTCCGACCGCAATGTGTACTTCCTCAATATTATTGATGAGTACTCCCGTTTCCCGTTCGCCTTCCCCTGCCCGGACATGACCAGTGCCACGGTCATTAAATGTCTGAACAACCTCTTCACCCTGTTCGGCTTCCCCAGCTATATCCATAGCGACCGGGGCTCATCGTTTATGAGCGACGAACTCCGTCAGTACCTGCTAACTAGGGGTATTGCCACAAGCAGGACCACCAGTTACAACCCCCGGGGGAACGGACAGGTGGAAAGAGAAAATGCGACAGTTTGGAAGGCCGTCCTGCTAGCCTTAAAGTCTAGGGGCCTTCCAACCTCCCGCTGGCAGGATGTGCTCCCGATGCGCTCCACTCTATTCGGTCACTGCTCTGCACTGCCACTAACGCCACCCCTCATGAGAAAATGTTTGTCTTCCCAAGGAAGTCCACATCGGGGACATCGCTACCGCCATGGCTGACGTCCCCAGGGCCGGTCCTACTGAGAAGACACGTGAGGACCCATAAAATGAACCCCCTGGTCGAGAGGGTCGACCTCCTCCACGCCAACCCCCAGTATGCTTACATCGCATACCCGGACGGGCGGGAGGACACAGTCTCCATAAGAGACCTTGCACCCTCGGGGGCCGCAGTAACCCACTACCCACTACCACCCCCCCCCACGATCCGATATCCAGCCCCAGCAGACGGCAGGCCTGGGCCCCGCGACCCGCTCGACATCTACGAGGACGACACGCCTGTGCCACAGCCTACGCTGGACTCGACGCCGGAAACTTCACTACCCCTGCCGTCGCCACGCAGATCACAGCGGCAGACAAGACCTCCGGAGAGTCTCCAATACACTAACTTTTAATACACTTCACCCCGCCGGACTCAATTTTAAACAAGGGGTGAATGTGGTAAACCACTGTTTGTATTCCTGTTTGTCCTGTTTGTATTCCACTGTGTACATGCCTGGACATGCCTCGGCTGACTCCTCCCACAGGTCCTAGTATAAAGGTGACTGCTCCCCAGCCCTTAGTATCATGGACCGGTCGACCACGCGAGGCAGACCTCCATTCTGTTGTTAATAAAAGCCTTTGGTTACTCTTCTAACTCTCAGTCTTTTATGAGTAATTGATAGCGCATCAAAGAGGGGCCACCGAGAGCGAGGAAGAGGTGAGCCCGATAGCGGGGAAGAGGCGAAACTGAGAGCGGGGAAGAGGGGCTACTGAGAGCAAGGAAGAGGAGCGACCGTGAGCAGGAAAGAGGGGCAACCGTGAGCGAGGAAGAGGGGAAACCGAGCGCGAGGAAGAGGGGAGACCGATAGCGGGGAAGAGGGGTAACCAAGAGCGGGGATGAGGGGAAACCGAGAGCGAGGAAGAAAGGAAACTGCGAGCGGGGAAGAGGGGAAAGCGAGAGAGAGGAAGAGGGTAAACCGAGAGCGATGAAGAGGGGAAAGCGAGAGCAGGGAAGAGGGGAAAGCGAGAGAGAGGAAGAGGGGAACCTGAGAGCGGGGAAGAGGGGAAACCGAGAGAGAAGAAGAGGGGAAACCTAGAGCGAGGAAGAGGGGAAACCGAGTGCGAGGAAGAGAGGAAACTGAGAGCGGGGATGAGGGGAAACCGAGAGTGATGGAGGGGAAACTGAGTGCAGGGAAGAGGGGAAAGCGAGAGAGAGGAAGAGGGGAAACCGAGGGTGAGGAAGCGGGGAAACCGAGCATGAGGAAGAGGGGCAACCGTGAGCGAGGAAGAGGGGAAACCGAGCGCGAGGAAGAGGGGAGACCGAGCATGAGGAAGAGGGGCAACTGTGAGCGAGGAAGAGGGGAAACCGAGCACGAGGAAGAGGGGAGACCGATAGCGGGGTAGAGGGGTAACCAAGAGCGGGGTTGGGGGGAAACCGAGAGCGAGGAAGAAAGGAAACTGAGAGCGGGGAAGAGGGGAAAGCGAGAGAGAGGAAGAGGGGAAACTGAGAGAGAGGAAGAGGGGAAACCGAAAGCAGGGAAGAGGGGAAACCGAGTGCGATGAGGAGGGGAAACCGAGTGCGAGGAAGAGGGGAAAACTACAGCGAGGAAGAGGGGAAATGGAGAGCAGGGAAGAGGGGATACCAAGTGCGATGAGGAGGGGAAATCGAGTGCGAGGAAGAGGGGAAACTGAGAGCGAGGAAGAGGGGAAACTGAGTGCGATGAGGAGGGGAAACTGAGTGCAAGGAAGAGCGGAACCCGAGTGCGAGGAGGAGGGGAAACCGACAGTGGGGAAGAGGGGAAGCCGAGTGCGAGGAAGAGGGGAAACTGAGAGCGAGGAAGAGGGGAGATCGAGAGCGGTGAAGAGGGGCCACCGAGAGCGAGGAGGAGGTGAGCCCGATAGCGGGGAAGAGGGGAAGCTGAGAGCGGGGAAGAGGGGCTACTGAGAGCGAGGAAGAGGGGAGACCGAGGGTGAGGAAGAGGGGAAACCGAGTGCGATGAGGAGGGGAAACCGAGTGTGATGAGGAGGGGAAACCGAGTGTGAGGAAGAGGGGAAACCGAGAGCAGGGAAGAGGGGAAAGCGAGAGAGAGGAAGGGGGGAAACCGAGAGCGATGAAGAGGGGAAACCGAGAGCAGGGAAGAGGGGAAAGCGAGAGAGAGGAAGAGGGGAACCTGAGAGCGGGGAAGAGGGGAAACCAAGAGAGAAGAAGAGGGGAAACCTAGAGCGAGGATGAGGGGAAACTGAGAGAGAGGAAGAGGGGAAACCGAGTGCGAGGAAGAGAGGAAACTGAGAGCGGGGATGAGGGGAAACCGAGAGCGATGAAGAGGGGAAACCGAGTGCAGGGAAGAGGGGAAAGCGAGAGAGAGGAAGAGGGGAAACCGAGGGTGAGGAAGCGGGGAAACCGAGCGTGAGGAAGAGGGGCAACCGTGAGCGAGGAAGAGGGGAAACCGAGCGCGAGGAAGAGGGGAGACCGATAGTGGGGAAGAGGGGTAACCAAGAGCGGGGATGAGTAGAAACCGAGAGCGAGGAAGAAAGGAAACTGAGAGCGGGGAAGAGGGGAAACCGAGAGTGAGGAAGCGGGGAAACCGAGAGCGATGAAGAGGGGAAACCGAGCGCAGGGAAGAGGGGAAACTGAGAGAGAGGAAGAGGGGAAATCGAAAGCAGGGAAGAGGGGAAACCGAGTGCGATGAGGAGGGGAAACCAAGTGCGAGGAAGAGGGGAAAACTACAGCGAGGAAGAGGGGAAACGGAGAGCAGGGAAGAGGGGATACCAAGTGCGATGAGGAGGGGAAATCGAGTGCGAGGAAGAGGGGAAACTGAGAGCGAGGAAGAGGGGAAACTGAGTGCAATGAGGAGGGGAAACTGAGTGCGAGGAAGAGCGGAACCCGAGTGCGAGGAGTAGGGGAAACCGACAGTGGGGAAGAGGGGAAGCCGAGTGCGAGGAAGAGGGGAAACTGAGAGCGAGGAAGAGGGGAAACCGAGAGCGGGGAAGAGGGGAGATCGAGAGCGGTGAAGAGGGGCCACCGAGAGCGAGGAGGAGGTGAGCCCGATAGCGGGGAAGAGGGGAAACTGAGAGCGGGGAAGAGGGGCAACCGAGAGCGAGGAAGAGGGGAGACCGAGGGTGAGGAAGAGGGGAAACCGAGTGCGATGAGGAGGGGAAACCGAGTGTGAGGAAGAGGGGAAACCAAGAGCGAGGAAGAGGGGAAACGGAGAGCGAGGATAAGGGTAAACAGAGTGTGAGGAAGAGGGGAACCCGCGTGCGAGGAGGAGGGGAAACCGAGAGTGGGGCAGAGGGGAAACCGAGTGCGAGGAAGAGGGGAAACTGAGAGAGAGGAAGAGGGGTGACTGAGAGCGGGGAAAGGGGTGACCGAGGAAGAGGAAGAGGGGCAACACGAGGGCGGGGAAGAGGGGAAACCGAGAGCGGGGAAGAGGGGAAACCGAGTGCGAGGAAGATGGGAAACTGAGAGAGAGGAAGAGGGGAAACGGAAGAGGGGAAACCGAAAGCAGGGAAGAGGGGAAACCGAGTGCGATGAGGAGGGGAAACCGAGTGCGAGGAAGAGGGGAAACCGAGAGCGAAGAAGAGGGGAAACGGAGAGCGGGGAAGAGGGGAAACCGAGTGCGATGAAGAGGGGAAACCGAGAGAGAGGAAGAGGGGAAACCGAGAGAGAGGAAGAGGGGAAACCGAGAGAGTGGAAAAGGGGAAACCGAATGCAGGGAAGAGGGGAAATCAAGTGCGATGAGGAGGGGAAAACGAGCGCAGGGAAGAGGGGAAAGCGAGAGAGAGGAAGAGGGGAAACTGAGCGCGAGGAAGTGGGGCAACCGTGAGCGAGGAAGAGGGGAAACCGAGAGCGTGGAAGAGGGGCAACTGAGAGGGAGGAAGAGGGGCGACTGAGAGCGGGGAAAGGGGCGACCGAGGAAGAGGAAGAGGGGCAACATGAGGGCGGGGAAGAGGGGAGACCGAGAGCGAGGAAGAGGGGAAATCGAGAGCGGCAAAGAGGGGTGAAGGAGAGCGAGGAAGGGGGGAAATGGAGAGCGGGGAAGAGGGGAAGCCGAGTGCGAGGAAGAGAGGAAACTGAGAGCGGGGACGAGGGGAAACCGAGAGCGATGAAGAGGGGAAACCGAGAGCAGGGAAGAGGGGAAAGCGAGAGAGAGGAAGAGGGGAAACCGAGCGCGAGGAAGAGGGGCAACCGTGAGCGAGGAAGAGGGGAAATGGAGAGCGGGGAAACCGAGTGCGATGAGGAGGGGAAATCGAGTGTGAGGAAAAGGGGAAACCGAGCGTGAGGAAGAGGGGAAACCGAGAGCGAGGAAGAGGGGAAACAGAGAGCGAGGAAGAGGGGAAACTGAGAGCGAGGAAGAGGGGAAACCGAGAGCGAGGAAGAGGAGAAACTGAGTGCGAGGAAGAGGGGAACCCGAGTGCGAGGAGGAGGGGAAACCGAGAGCGGGGAAGAGGGGAAGCCGAGTGCGAGGAAGAGGGGAAACTGAGAGCGACGAAGAGGGGAATCCGAGAGCGGGGAAGAGGGGAGATCGAGAGCGGGGAAGAGGGGCTACTGAGAGCGAGGAAGAGGAGCGACCGTGAGCGGGAAAGAGGGGCAACCGTGAGCGAGGAAGAGGGGAAACCGAGCGCGAGGAAGAGGGGAAACTGAGAGTGAGGAAAAGTGGAAATAGAGAGCGCGGAAGAGGGAAAACTGAGAGGGAGGCAGAAGGGCAACTGAGAGCGGGGAAAGCGGCGACCGAGGAAGAGGAAGAGGGGCAACCGAGAGCGGGGAAGAGGGGAGACCGAGAGGGAGGAAGAGGGGAAACCGAGAGCGGTGAAGAGGGGTAACCAAGAGTGGGGATGAGGGAAAACCGAGAGCGAGGAAGAGAGGAAACTGAGAGCGGGGAAGAGGGGAAAGCGAGAGAGAGGAAGAGGGGAAACCGAGAGCGATGAAGAGGGGAAACAGAGAGCAGGGAAGAGGGGAAAGCGAGAGAGAGGAAGAGGGGAAACCGAGGGCTGGGAAGAGGGGAAACCGAGAGCGAGGATGAGGGGAAACTGAGAGAAAGGAAGAGGGGAGACCGAGAGCGGGGAAGAGGGGAAACTGAGAGCGGGGAAGAGGGGCTACTGAGAGCGAGGAAGAGGAGCGACCGTGAGCGGGAAAGAGGGGCAACCGTGAGCGAGGAAGAGGGGAAACCGAGCGCGAGGAAGAGGGGAAACTGAGAGTGAGGAAAAGTGGAAATAGAGAGCGCGGAAGAGGGAAAACTGAGAGGGAGGCAGAAGGGCAACTGAGAGCGGGGAAAGCGGCGACCGAGGAAGAGGAAGAGGGGCAACCGAGAGCGGGGAAGAGGGGAGACCGAGAGGGAGGAAGAGGGGAAACCGAGAGCGGTGAAGAGGGGTAACCAAGAGTGGGGATGAGGGAAAACCGAGAGCGAGGAAGAGAGGAAACTGAGAGCGGGGAAGAGGGGAAAGCGAGAGAGAGGAAGAGGGGAAACCGAGAGCGATGAAGAGGGGAAACAGAGAGCAGGGAAGAGGGGAAAGCGAGAGAGAGGAAGAGGGGAAACCGAGGGCTGGGAAGAGGGGAAACCGAGAGCGAGGATGAGGGGAAACTGAGAGAAAGGAAGAGGGGAGACCGAGAGCGGGGAAGAGCGGAGACGGAGAGCTAGGAAGAGGGGAAACTGAGCGCGGGGAAGTGGGGCGACTGAGAGCGAGGTAGAGGGGAGACCGAGAGCAGGGAAGACTGGAAACCGAGAGCGGGGAAGTGGGGAAACCGAGAGCGAGGTAGAGGGGAAACCGAGAGCTAGGTAGAGGGGAAACCGAGAGCGAGGAAGAGGGGAAACCGAGAGCGAGGAAGAGGGTAAACCGACTGCGATGAGGAGGGGAAACCGCATGCGAGGGAGAGGGGAAACGGAGAGCGTGGAAGAGGGGAAACCGAGTGTGAGGAAGAGGGGAACCCGAGTGCGAGGAGGAAGGGAAACCGAGAGCGGGGAAGAGGGGAAACCGAGTGCGAGGAAGAGGGGAACCTGAGATCGAGGAAGAGGGGAGACCGAGAGCGAGGAACGGGGGTAACCGGGAGCGAGGATGATGGGAAACCGGGGGTGAGGAAGAGGGGAATCTCACAGCGAGGAGGAGGGGAAATCGAGAGCGGGTTAGAGTGGAGACCGAGAGCGAGGAAGAGTGGAGACCGAGAGCGAGGAAGAGGGGAGACCGAGAGCAGGGAAGAGGGCAATCCAAGAGAGAGGAAGTGGGGAAACTGAGTGAGGAAGAGGGGTAACTGAGAGCGAGGAAGGGGGGAAACCGTGAGGGAGGAAGAGGGGAAACCGAGAACGAGGAAGAGGGGAATCCGAGAGCGAGGAAGAGGGGTATCCGAGAGCAGGTTAGAGGGGCGACCGAGAGCGAGGAAGAGGGGAAACTGAGAATGGGGAAGAGGGGAAACCGAGTGTGGGGAAGAGGGGAAAACGAGAGCGAGGAAGAGAGGAAACCGAGGGCGAGGAAGCGGGGAAACCGAGCGTGAGGAAGACGGGCAACCGTGAGCGAGGAAGAGGGGAAACCGAGCACGAGGAAGAGGGGAAACTGAGAGTGAGGAAGACTAGAAATCGAGAGCGCTGAAGAGGGGAAACTGAGAGGGAGGAATAGTGGCGACTGAGAGCGGGGAAGGGGGCGACCGAGGAAGAGGGGCAACCGAGAGAGAGGAAGAGGGGAAACTGAGAACGAGGAAGAGGGGAGACCGAGAGAGAGGAGGATGGGAAACCGGGAGCGATGAAGAGGGGAAACCGAGAGAGAGGAAGAGGGGAAACCGAGAGCGGTGAAGAGGGGAAACCGAGAGAGAGGAAGAGGGGAAACCGAAAGCGGGGAAGAGGGGAAACCGAGAGTGAGGAAGAGGGGAAACCGGGAGCGAGGAAGAGGGGAGACCGAGAGCGAGGAGGAGGGGAAACTGGGAGCGATGAAGAGGGGAAACCGAGAGAGAGGAAGAGGGGAAACCGAGAGCTGGGAAGAGGGGAAACCGAGAGAGAGGAAGAGGGGAAACCGAGAGCTGGGAAGAGGGGAAACCGAGAGAGAGGAAGAGGGGAAACCGAAAGCGGGGAAGAGGGGAAACCGAGAGTGAGGAAGAGGGGAAACCGAGAGCGAGGAAGAGGGGAAACTGAGAGCGAGGAAGAGGGGAAACCGAGTGCGAGGAGGAGGGGAAACTGAGTGCTAGGAAGAGGGGAACCCCAGTGTGAGGAACGGGGGAAACCGAGAGCGAGGAAGAGGGGAAACCGAGTGCGAGGAGGAGGGGAAACCGGGAGTGAGGAAGAGGGGAATCTCAGAGCGAGAAGGAGGGGAAACTGAGAGCGGGTTAGAAGGGAGACCGAGAGCGAGGAAGAGGGGAAACCAAGAGCGAGGAAGAGGGCAGACCGATAGCGGGGAAGAGGGCAATCCAAGAGAGAGGAAGAGGGGAAAGCGAGTGAGGAAGAGGGGTAACTGAGAGCGAGGAAGGCGGGAAACCGAGAGGGAGGAAGAGGTGAAACCGAGAGCGAGGAAGAGGGGAAACCGAGGGTGAGGAAGTGGGGATACCGAGCGCGAGGAAGAGGGGCAACCGTGAGCGAGGAAGAGGGGAAACCAAGCACGAGGACGAGGGGAAACTGAGAGTGAGGAAGAGTGGAAATCGAGATTGTGGAAGAGGGGAAACTGAGGGGGAAGAAGAGGGGTGACTGAGAGCGGGGAAAGGGGCGACCGAGGAAGAGGAAGAGGGGCAACACAAGGGCCGGGAAGAGGGGAGACCGAGAGCGAGGAAGAGGGGAAACCGAGAGCGGCGAAGAGGGACGACCGAGAGCGAGGAAGAGGGGAGACCGATAACGGGGAAGAGGCGTAACCAAGAGCGGGGATGAGGGGAAACCGAGAGCGAGGAAGAGAGGAAACTGAGAGCGGGGAAGAGGGGCTACTATGAGCGGGGAAGAGGGGAAACCGAGAGCGATGAAGAGGGGAAACCGAGAGCGGGGAAGAGGGGAAACAGAGAGCGAGGAAGAGGGGAAACCGAGTGTGAGGAAGCGGGGAAACTGAGCGCGAGGAAGAGGTGAAACTGAGAGTGAGGAAGAGTGGAAATCGAGAGCGTGGAAGACAGGAAACTGAAAGGGAGGAAGATGGGGCAACTGAGAGTGGGGAAAGGGGCGTACCGAGAGCGAGGAAGAGGGGAGACCGATAGCGGGGAAGAGGGGTAACCAAGAGCGGGGATGAGGGGAAACCGAGAGCGAGGAAGAAAGGAAACTGAGAGCGGGGAAGAGGGGAAAGCGAGAGAGAGGAAGAGGGGAAACCGAGAGCGATGAAGAGGGGAAACCGAGAGCAGGGAAGAGGGGAAAGCGAGAGAGAGGAAGAGGGGAACCCGAGAGCGGGGAAGAGGGGAAACTGAGAGAGAAGAAGAGGGGAAACCGAGTGCGATGAGGAGGGGAAACCGTTTGTGAGGAAGAGGGGAAACCGAGAACGAGGAAGAGGGGAAACGGAGAGCGGGCAGGGGGGTAAACAGAGTGCGAGGAAGAGGGGAACCCGAGTGCGAGGAGGAGGGGAAACCGAGTGCGATGACGAGGGGAAGCCGAGAGAGAGGAAGAGGGTAAACCGAGAGAGAGGAAGAGGGGAAACCGAAAGCAGGGAAGAGGGGAAACCGAGTGCAATGAGGAGGGGAAACCGAGTGCGAGGAAGAGGGGAAACCGAGAGCGAGGAAGAGGGGAAACAGAGAGCAGGGAAGAGGGGATACCAAGTGCGATGAGGAGGGGAAACCGAGAGCGAGGAAGAGGGGAAACTGAGAGCGAGGAAGAGGGGAAACTGAGAGCGAGGAAGAGGGGAACCTGAGTGCGAGGAAGAGGGGAAACCGAGAGCGAGGAAGAGGGGAAATGGAGAGCAGGGAAGAGGGGATACCGAGTGCGATGAGGAGGGGAAACCGAGAGCGGGGAAGAGGGGAGATCAGGAGCGGCGAAGAGCTGTAGCTCCCATGACCGGAAAGCCCTGCAGCGGGTAGTCAAAACTACCCAACGCATTACCGGCACCCGGCTACCGACCATAGAACATATATATCAGAAACGCTGCCTACGGAGGGCACGGTCCATCATCAAAGACCCTACCCACCCCAGCCACTGTCTGTTCGCCCTCCTACCATCTGGAAGACGCTACAGATGCATTCTCACCCGTACGACCAGATTTAGGAACAGCTTCTTTCCCAGGGCTGTCATCCTACTGAACTCCACAAATAAACACTAAAGCCTGCACATCTGCTGATGCACTTTATTTTGGTCATATTTATGCTAATATATATGTACAAATGTATGTTGAAATGTTTAAGTGTCCTAATCCAAATTGTACACTCTCGGGAGCCGCAAGCCTACATTTCGTTGTACTGCACTTGTGCACTAACAATGACAATAAAAGTTGATTTGATTCGAGAGCGAGGAGGAGGTGAGCCCGATAGCGGGGAAGAGGGGAAACTGAGAGCGGGGAAGAGGGGCTACCGAGAGCGAGGAAGAGGAGCGACCGTGAGCGGGAAAGAGGGGCAACCGTGAGCGAGCAAGAGGGGAAACTAAGCGCGAGGAAGAGGGGAAACTGAGAGTGAGGGAATGTGGAAATAGAGAGCGCGGAAGAGGGGAAACTGAGAGGGAGGAAGAGGGGCAACTGAGAGCGGGGAAAGGGGCGACCGAGGAAGAGGAACAACCGAGAGTGGGGAAGAGGGGAGACCGAGAGCGAGGAAGAGGGGAAACCGAGAGCGGCGAAGAGGGGCGACCGAGAGCGAGGAAGAGGGGTGACCGATAGCGGGGAAGAGGGGTAAGCAAGAGTGGGGATGAGGGGAAACTGAGAGCGAGGAAGAGGGGAAACTGAGAGTGGGGAAGAGGGGCTACCGTGATTGGGGAAGAGGGGAAACCGAGAGCGATGAAGAGGGGAAACGAGAGCGGGGAAGAGGGGAAACCGAGAGAGAAGAAGAGGGGAAACTGAGTGCGGGGAAGAGGGGAAACCGAGAGAGAGGAAGAGGGGAAACCAAGTGCGATGAGGAGGGGAAACCGAGTGTGAGGAAGAGGGGAAACCGAGCGCAAGGAAGACGGGAAACGGAGAGCGGGGAAGAGGGGAAACCAAGAGAGAGGAAGAGGGAAAACCGAGAGCGAGGAAGAGGGGATACTGAGAGAGAGGAAGAGGGGAAACCGAGTGTTATGAGGAGGGGAATCCGAGTGCGAGGAAGAGGGGAAACCGAGAGCGAGGAAGAGGGGAAACGGAGAGCGAGGAGGAGGGGAAACCGAGAGCGAGGAAGCGGGTAAACCGAGAGCGAGGAAGAGGGGAAACTGAGAGCGGGGAAGAGGGGCTACCGAGAGCGAGGAAGAGGGGAAACTGAGAGCGAGGAAGGGGGGAAACCGAGAGCGGGGAAGAGGGGAAACCGAGATCGGGGAAGAGGGGAAACCGAGAGAGAGGAAGAGGGGAATCCAAGAGAGAGGAAGGGGGTAACCGAGAGCGGGGAAGAGGGGAAACCAAGAGGGAGGAAGAGGGGAAACCGAGAGCGAGGAAGAGGCGAAACCGAGAGCGAGGAAGAGGGGAAACCGAGAGCGAGGAAGAGGGGTAACCGAGAGCAAGGACGAGGGGAAACCGAGAGCAAGGAAGCGGGGAAACCGAGAGTGGGGAAGAGGGGAAACTGAGAGCGAGGAAGAGGCGAAAACGAGAGCGAGGAAAAGGGGAAACTGAGAGCGAGGAAGAGGCGAAAACAAGAGCGAGGAGAAGGGGAAACGGAGAGCGGGGAAGAGAGGAAACCGAGAGTGATGAAGAGGGGAAACCGAGTGCGAGGAGGAGGGGAAACCGAGAGCGGGGAAGCAGGGAGATCGAGAGGGAGGTAGAGGGGAAACTGAGTGTGAGGAAGAGGGGAGACCGAGGGCGAGGAGGAGGGGAAACCGGGAGCGAGGAAGAGGGGAATCTGAGAGCGAGGAGGAGGGGAAACCGAGAGCGAGGAAGCGGGTAAACTGAGAGTGAGGAAGAGGGGAGACCGAGAGCGGGGAAGAGAGGAGACCGAGAGCGAGGAAGAGGGGCAACTGAGAGCGAGGAAGAGGGGAGACCGAGAGCTGGGAAGAGGGAAAACCGAGAGTGGGGAAGAGGGGAAACCGAGACAGAGGAAGAGGGGAAACCGAGAGCGAGGAAGAGGGGAAACCGTGTGTGAGGAGGAGGGGAAACCGAGAGCGGGGAAGAGGGGAAACCGAGTGTGAGGAAGAGAGGAAACTGAGAGCGAGGAAGAGGGGAGACCGAGAGCGGGGAAGAGGGCAATCCAAGAGAGAGGAAGACGGGAAATCGAGTCAGGAAGAGGGGTAACTGAGAGCGAGGAAGAGGGGAAACCGAGAGGGAGGAAGAGAGGAAACCGAGAGCGAGGAACAGGGGAGTCCGAGATCGAGGAAGAGGGGAAACCGAGAGCCGGTTAGAGGGGCAACCGAGAGCGAGGAAGAGGGGAAACCAAGAATGGGGAAGAGGGGAAACCGAGAGCGGGGAAGAGGGGAAACCGAGAGTGGGGAACAGGGGAAACCGAGGGTGAGGAAGCGGGGAAACCGAGCGTGAGGAATAGGGGCAACCGTGAGCGAGGAAGAGGGGAAACCGAGCGCGAGGAAGAGGGGAAACTGAGAGTGAGGAAGAGTGGAAATCAAGAGCGCGGAAGAGGAAAAACTGAGAGGGAGGAAGAGGGGAAACCAAGAGCGGCGAAGAGGGGCGACCGAGAGCGAGGAAGAGGGGAGACTGAGAGAGAGGATGAGGGGAAACCGAGAGGGGTAAGAGGGGAAACCAAGAGCGAGGAAGAGGGGAAACCGAGAGCGAGGAAGAGGGGAAACTGAGAGCGGGGAAGAGGGGCTACCGAGAGCGAGGAAGAGGGGAAACTGAGAGCGAGGAAGGGGGGAAACCGAGAGCGGGGAAGAGGGGAAACTGAGAGCGAGGAAGAGGGGAAACCGAGATCGGGGAAGAGGGGAAACCGAGAGAGAGGAAGAGGGGAATCCAAGAGAGAGGAAGGGGGTAACCGAGAGCGGGGAAGAGGGGAAACCAAGAGGGAGGAAGAGGGGAAACCGAGAGCGAGGAAGAGGCGAAACCGAGAGCGAGGAAGAGGGGAAACCGAGAGCGAGGAAGAGGGGTAACCGAGAGCAAGGACGAGGGGAAACCGAGAGCAAGGAAGCGGGGAAACCGAGAGTGGGGAAGAGGGGAAACTGAGAGCGAGGAAGAGGCGAAAACGAGAGCGAGGAAAAGGGGAAACTGAGAGCGAGGAAGAGGCGAAAACAAGAGCGAGGAGAAGGGGAAACGGAGAGCGGGGAAGAGAGGAAACCGAGAGTGATGAAGAGGGGAACCCGAGTGCGAGGAGGAGGGGAAACCGAGAGCGGGGAAGCAGGGAGATCGAGAGGGAGGTAGAGGGGAAACTGAGTGCGAGGAAGAGGGGAGACCGAGGGCGAGGAGGAGGGGAAACCGGGAGCGAGGAAGAGGGGAATCTGAGAGCGAGGAGGAGGGGAAACCGAGAGCGAGGAAGCGGGTAAACTGAGAGTGAGGAAGAGGGGAGACCGAGAGCGGGGAAGAGAGGAGACCGAGAGCGAGGAAGAGGGGCAACTGAGAGCGAGGAAGAGGGGAGACCGAGAGCTGGGAAGAGGGAAAACCGAGTGCAAGGAAGAGAGGAAACTGAGAGCGAGGAAGAGGGGAAACCGAGAGCGGGTTAGAGCAGAGACCGAGAGTGAGGAAGAGGGGAAACCAAGACCGAGGAAGAGGGGAGACCGAGAGCGAGGAAGAGGGGAAACCAAGAGAGGGGAAGAGGGGAAACCGAGAGAGAGGAAGAGGGGAAACCGAAAGCGGGGAAGAGGGGAAACCGAGAGTGAGGAAGAGGGGAAACCGAGAGCGAGGAAGAGGGGAGACCGAGAGCGGGTAAGGGCGGAGACGGAGAGCGAGGAAGAGGGGAAACAGAGTGCGGGGAAGAGGGGCGACCGATAGCGAGGTAGAGGGGAGACTGATAGCAGGGAAGAGGGGAAACCGATAGCGGGGAAACCGATAGCGGGGAAGAGGGGAAACTGAGAGCGGGGAGAAGGGGCTTCCGAGAGCGAGGAAGAGGGGCGACCGTGAGTGGGGTAGAGGGGAAACTGAGAGCGGGGAAGAGGGGAAACCGAGAGAGACGAAGAGGGGTAACCAAGAGCAGGGAAGAGGGGAAACCGAGAGGGAGGAAGAGGGGAAACTGAGAGCGAGGAAGAGGCAAAACCGAGAGCGAGGAAGAGGGGAAACCGAGAGCGGGGAAGAGGGGAAACCGAGTGCGAGGAAGAGGGGAACCTGAGTGTGAGGAGGAGGGGAAACCGAGAGCGGGTAAGAGCAGAGACCGAGAATGAGGAAGGGGGGAAACCGAGAGCGAGGAAGAAGGGAGACCGAGAGCGAGGAGAAGGGGAAACCGGGAGCGAGGAAGAGTGGAATCTGAGAGCGAGGAGGAGGGGAAACCGAGAGCGGGTTAGAGGGGAGACCGAGAGTGAGGAAGAGGGGAAACCAAGAGCGAGGAAGAGGGGAGACCGAGAGCGGGGAAGAGGGCAATCCAAGAGAGAGGAAGAGGGGAAACCGAGTGAGGAAGAGGGGTAACTGAGAGCGAGGAAGAGGGGAAACCGAGAGGGCGGAAGAGGGGAAACCGAGAGCGAGGAAGAGGGGAATCTGAGAGCGAGGAAGAGGGGAAACCAAGAGCGAGGAAGAGGGGAGACCGAGAGCGAGGAAGAGGGGAAACCGAGAATGTGGAAGAGGGAAACCGAGAGGGAGGAAGAGGGGAAACCGAGTGAGGAAGAGGGGTAACTGAGAGCGAGGAAGAGCGGAAACCGAGAGGGAGGAAGAGTGGAAACCGAGAGCGAGGAAGAGGGGAATCCGACAGCGAGGAAGAGGGGAAACCGAGAGCGGGTTAGAGGGGCAACCGAGAGCGAGGAAGAGGGGAAACTGAGTATGGGGAAGAGGGGAAACCGAGAGTGGGGAACAGGGGAAACCGAGGGTGGGGAAGCGGGGAAACCGAGCGCGAGGAATAGGGGCAACCGTGAGCGAGGAAGAGGGGAAACCGAGCGCGAGGAAGACGGGAAACTGAGAGTGAGGAAAAGTGGAAATCGAGAGCTCGGTAGATGGGAAACTGAGAGGGAGGAAGAGGGGCGACCGAGAGCAGGGAAGGGGCGACCGAGGAAGAGGGGAAACCGAGAGCGGGGAAGAGGGGAGACCGAGAGCGAGGAAGAGGGGTAACCGAGAGCGGCGAAGAGGGGCAAGCGAGAGCGAGGAAGAGAGGAAACGGAGAGTGAGGCAGGGGGGAAACCGAGAGTGGGGAAGAGGGGAAACTGAGAGCGAGGAAGAGGGGAAACCGAGAGCGGGGAAGAGCGGAAACCGAGAGAGAGGAAGAGGGGAAACCGAAAGCGGGGAAGAGGGGAAACCGAGAGGGAGGAAGAGGGGAAACTGAGAGCGAGGGAAGAGGCGAAACCGAGAGCGAGGAAGAGGGGAAACTGAGAGCGAGGAAGAGGCAAAAACGAGAGCGAGGAAGCGGGAAACCGAGTGCGAGGAAAAGGGGAAACTGAGAGCGAGGGAGAGGTGAAAACGAGAGCGAGGAAAAGGGGAAACTGAGAGCAAGGAAGAGGGGAAGCCGAGAGCGAGGAAAAGGGGAAACGGAGAGTGGGGAATATGGGAAACCGAGAGTGAGGAGGAGGGGAATCTGAGAGCGAGCAGGAGGGGAAACCGAGACGAGGAAGCAGGTAAACTGAGAGCGAGGAAGAGGGGAGACCGAGAGCGGGGAAGAGAGGAGACCGAGAGCGAGGAAGAGGGGAAACTGAGAGCGAGGAAGAGGGGAAACTGAGAGCGAGGAAGAGGGGCGACCGAGAGCGAGGTAGAGTGGGAACCAAGAGCGAGGAAGAGGGGAAACCGAGAGCGGGGAAGAAGGGAAACTGAGTGCAGGGAAGAGGGGTAACTGAGAGCGGGGAAGAAGGGAAACCGAGGGTGAGGAAGCGGGGTCACCGAGCGCGAGGAAGAGGGGCAACCGTGAGCGAGGAAGAGGGGAAACCGAGCGAGAAAGAGGGGAAACCGAGAGCGAGGAAGAGTGGAAACCGAGCGCGAGGAAGAGGGGAAACCCAGAGTGAGGAAGAGGGGAAACCGAGAGCGGGGAAGAGGGGAATCCGAGAGCGGGCAACAGGCGAAACCCAGAGCGAGGAAGAGGGGAAACCGAGAACGGGCAAGAGGGGAGACCGAGAGCGAGGAAGAGTGGGAACCAAGAGCGAGGAAGAGGGGAAACCGAGAGCGGGGAAGAAGGGACACCGAGAGCGGGGAACAGGGGAAACCGAGAGCGGGGAAGAAGGGAATCCGAGAACGAGGAGGAGGGGAAACCGTGAGCGGGGAAGAGGGGAAACTGAGTGCGGGGAAGAGGGGTAACTGAGAGAGGGGAAGAAGGGAAACCGAGGGTGAGGAAGCGGGGACACCGAGCGCGAGGAAGAGGGGCAACCGTGAGCGAGGAAGAGGGGAAACCGAGCGAGAAAGAGGGGAAACCGAGAGCGAGGAAGAGTGGAAACCGAGCGCGAGGAAGAGGGGAAACCCAGAGTGAGGAAGAGGGGAAACCGAGAGTGGGCAAGAGGGCAGTCCGAGAGCGAGGAAGAGGGGTGACCGAGAGTGGGGAAGAGGGGACACCGAGAGCGGGGAGGAGGGGAATCCGAGAGCGGGGAAGAGGGGTGACTGGGAGCGAGGAAGAGGGGAAACCTAGAGCGAGGAAGTGGGGAAACCGAGAGCGAGGAAGAGGGGAAGTCGAGAGGGAGGAAGAGGGGGAACCGAGAGCAGGGAAGAGGGTTGTCTGAGGAAGAGGAAGAGGGGAAACCGAGAGTGGGGAACGGGAAACCGAGAGCGAGGAAGAGTGGAAACCGAGAGCGAGGAAGAGGTGAAACCGAGAGGGAGGAAGAGGGGAAACCGAGCGAGGAAGAGGGGAAACCGAGAGCGAGGTAGAGGGGTAACCGAGAGCGAGGAAGTAGGGAAACCTAGAGGGAGGAAGTGGGGAAACCGAGAGCGAGGTAGAGGGGTAACCGAGAGGGAGTAAGAGGGGAAACCGAGAGCGAGGTAGAAGGGAAACCGAGAGCGAGGAAGAGGGGAAACCAAGAGCGGGTTAGAGGGGAAACCCAGAGCAAGGAAGATGGGAAACCGAGAGTGGGGCAGAGGGGAAACCGAGACCGAGGAAGAGTGGAAACCGAGAGCGAGGAAGAGGGGAAGCCGAGAGGGAGGAAGAGGGCAAACTGAGAGTGGGGAAGAGGGGTATCTGAGGAAGAGGAAGAGGGGGAACCAAGAGCGGGGAAGAGGGGAAACCGAAAGCGGGAAAGAGGGGAAACCGAGAGTGAGGAATAGTGGAAACCGAGAGCGAGGAAGAGGCGAAACCAAGAGGGAGGTAGAGGGGAAACTGAGAGTGGGGAAGAGGGGAAACCGAGAGCGGGGAAGAGGGGAAACCGAGAGTGAGGAAGAGGGGCGACCGAGAGCGAGGAAGAGGATCTTTGTGCGGTCTTGGGCCAGGGATTCCCAGGTGTCAGTGGGGATGTTGCACTTTTTCATGGAGGCTTTGAGGGTGTCCTTGAAGTGTTTCCTCTGCCCACCTGGGGCTCTCTTGTCATGTTGGAGCTCCGAGTAGAGTGTTTGTTTTGGGAGCCTCGTATCGGGTGTGCCGACGATGTGGCCTGTCCATCGGAGCTGATCGAGCATGGTCAAAGCTTTGATGCTGGGGATGTTGGCCTGAGCGAGAACATTAACGTCAGTGCACCTATCCTGCCAATGGTTTTGCAGGATCTTGCGGCGGCAGCGTTGGTGGTACCTCTCCAGTGCTTTGAGGTGCCTGCTATACATGGTCCATGTCTCAAGCCATACAGCAGGGCGGGTATCACTGCTGCTCTGTAGACCATGAGCTTAGTGCTGGGTTTGAGATCCTGGTCTTCAAACACTCTCTTCCTCAGGCGACCAAAGGCTGCACTGGCACACTGAAGGCGGTGTTGGACTTCGTCATCGACGTCTGCCCTTGTTGACAGTAGGCTCCCGAGGTATGGAAAGTGGTCCACGTTGTCCAGGGCCTTGTCGTGATTTTTGATAATCGGAGGGCAGTACTGTGTGGCGAGGGCAGGTTGGTAGAGGACCTTTCTCTTACGGATGTTTAGTGTAAGGCCCATGCTCTTGTATGCTTCGGTGAAGGTGTTGACGATGGTTTGGAGTTCGACCTCCGATTGAATGCAGACGCAAGCGTCGTCTGCATACTGTAATTCGACGACAGAGGATGGGACGACCTTGGATCTGGACTGGAGGCGACGGAGTTTGAACAGTTTCCCATTTGTTCTGTAAATTAGCTCCACGCCGGTGGGCAGCTTACTGAGGGTGAGATGGAGCATTGCAGCAAGGGGGATCGAGAAGAGCGTTGGTGCGATGACACAGCCTTGTTTGACCCCGGTCCATACGTGAATTGGGTCTGTGGTCAGGCTCCTCAGTCGATGCCTCCTTTAACAGGCCCGATCTCACTCCCCATCTTCTTGGACTACGGTTCCGTGTGAAAGTGACAACTCTGAGCTGGGAGCCTCAGTCGGAGCTGATCTGTACTTGGACATCACACGTCAAAACCAGCCGACACAGATCGACCTGAACCAAACCAAGAAATTGGACAAAGGAGAGTGTTCATAGAATGGTAGAAATAACAGGACAGGAGGAGGCCAATCGACCCTCGGTAACCCCATTCCCCCCAGATCATTTAATATTCCTCCTTTTCAAATATTTATCCCATTCCATTTGAAATGAAGTTTTGCTCTCTCTATAGCCACATGTGGTGAAGTACCCCATGGTCTAATAGCCCTTAATTCAAAAACCTTCTCCTCTCTTCCCCCTTGTTTCTTCCAGTGAGAATCCTTGGTTTCTGTTCCCTAGTTCCCCATTCGCCCACCAGTGGAAATAATCTTTCACTATTTACCCACAGTGAGGTCTCTGCGTTTCACTCACCCCTTTACTGGCTGCTCCTCTCTCAATGCTGTTCACGCTCACCATGTTGCTGTTGCTGCTCCTGGCTCTGTGGGAAATGCACCCTCACGTTTATCATAGTATACAATACTGATACACACTCTGTTTATCATAGTATACAATACTGATACACACTCCTGTTTCATAGTACACAATACTGATACACTCTCTGTTTATCATAGTATACAATACTGATACACTCTCCTGTTTATCATAGTATACAATACTGATACACTCTCTGTTTATCATAGTATACAATACTGATACACTCTCCTGTTTATCATAGTATACAATACTGATACACACTCTGTTTATCATAGTATACAATACTGATACACACTCCTGTTTCATAGTACACAATACTGATACACTCTCTGTTTATCATAGTATACAATACTGATACACACTCCTGTTTCATAGTACACAATACTGATACACACTCTGTTTATCATAGTACACAATACTGATACACTCTCTGTTTATCATAGTATACAATACTGATACACTCTCCTGTTTATCATAGTATACAATACTGATACACACTCCTGTTTATCATAGTATACAATACTGATACACACTCCTGTTTCATAGTACACAATACTGATACACTCTCTGTTTATCATAGTATACAATACTGATACACTCTCCTGTTTATCATAGTATACAATACTGATACACACTCCTGTTTATCATAGTATACAATACTGATACACACTCCTGTTTCATAGTACACAATACTGATACACACTCCTGTTTATCATAGTATACAATACTGATACACTCTCCTGTTTATCATAGTATACAATACTGATACACACTCCTGTTTCATAGTATACAATACTGATACACACTCTGTTTATCATAGTATACAATACTGATACACACTCCTGTTTCATAGTATACAATACTGATACACTCTCTGTTTATCATAGTATACAATACTGATACACTCTCCTGTTTATCATAGTATACAATACTGATACACACTCCTGTTTCATAGTATACAATACTGATACACTCTCCTGTTTATCATAGTATACAATACTGATACACACTCTGTTTATCATAGTATACAATACTGATACACTCTCCTGTTTATCATAGAAATTAATAGGTTTAATCTAATAGCCATTATGGAGACGTGGTTGCAATGTGGCCAAGGTTGGGAACTAAACATTCCAGGATACTTAACTTTTAGAAGGGATAGGCAAAATGGAAAAGGAGGAGGGGTAGCCCTGAAAATAAAGGATGGGATAAAGACAATAGAGAGAAAGGATCTTAGCTCTGAAAATCAAGAAGTAGAATCAGTTTGGGTGGAGCTAAGAAACAGCAAGGGGCAGAAAACATTGGTGGGAGTTGTTTACAGGTCCCCAAACAGCAGATGCAATGTAGGACAGAGTATAAATCAGGAAATTAGAGGCACATGTAACAAGGGTAATACAGTAATTGTTATGTTCATTAATAACTAGGCATTCTTATTATGAACAGCTAGCTTCTAGCTAGACATTTATTCAGTACACATTCTCTAGGTACAGCTTCTGTAGAGATTCAGCATGTGTGCTTCTGTGTGCAGGCTGCCATCTTGACTACTGCCTTGTGGGTAGCCTAGTGCATCGTGGGTAGTGTAGTCTTAAACACATACAACTAAATATACAACTCTATACAGCTCTACAGCTCTATAGCTCCACCTAGTGTACTATTCTAGAATGACATGTTATTGATCATTACATCCGCCTTTCTTTGAGGTTAAACAAAATCAATATCAATCAACTTTCAAGAAAAACGATAAAGATGATATCAGTAACACTTTTGTTAGTGCTCTATAAACATAAACATTTTCACAACAGTCAATACATTTTCAATATAGTTTTTTCTTTGCACTCAAAGATTAAGTCTATCAGGCTTTTTTACTACACGTGTGGATCTTCTCAGCGCGGGTAAGTCTGATGTGTTTTCATGAGATTGTTCTGGTGTTTCTGACATGTCTCACATCTGCCTATCATGTTCTCAATGTCCTTATTTATGCCAGGCCAATAAACAGTGTCTCTTACTCTCCTTTTGCATTTTTCAATTCCGAGGTGACCCTCATGAATCCTTTTGAGCATGTCTTGACGTAGAGCCTGTGGAATGACTATTCTGTTCTGTTTTAGTAATAGTCCACTTACGACACTCAACTCTGACCTTATGTGATAGTATTTTGGACAGGAAGCTTTTGGCCAACCATGATGAATGTTCTCTATAACTGTTTGTAACATTGTGGCCTAGAAATTGAGTGGGCTTAGCGCCCATTTTGCGGCGCTATAGGGCATTGCGCTGGACTTACAGCCGGTTTTGAAATTGACTAGGGCCCAACATCGGCGTTACACCGGTAGCGCTGCGCCGGCACCGATGACGTCATCGGTGTGCGCAGCGTCCCGGTTGCCGTGGTGACGGGCCCCAGCGCCGAAATTCAGTTGCGGCCGCCTCGCCCGTGGCAGCCGCAACTAAGACCCTGGCAACAGAGTCTTACACGACTTTGCGCTGGCGCATAAAGGTGGAGCGGCGGCCGGCCGCTTTCCCGCCGGCCGCCTGCCCGCACCTCCCTCCCCGGACTCCCCCACCCTCCCCCCCGCGGAACAGATGCTTCTCGGCTGCGAGCCCGGCACTTCCCCGAGGTGCCGGGCTCATTTTTGTGGCGATTTAACCGGCCAGCGGGCGGGTGCAGGCAGCTCCTCCTTAACTGAAGGAGGAGGCCTGCACTTCCCGAGCCTGCCGCACCGCATCGGGCGCCGCAGCGCCAGAATAGCGCCAGTTTTCAGGCGCAAACAGCCTTCAGTAGCGCCGGCAGCCGTTTGGGCGCGGCGCTACTGAATTTTTGGCGCGCACAGCGCGACTTAGCACCGGCGCTAAATTTCCGGCGTTAAGCCCCGGCGCAGCGCAAACTCAATTTCTAGGCCTGTATCTTTTACTGTTTCTTCTGCTATTTGCTTTGATTTTGTGTCTGACATGGGCAGCGCAGCAGTGACCATACTCACATGAACATCCACGTCTTCTTCAGTAGAGCTCACTTGACTCATTATGGGTGCTCGGGATAGTGCATCTGCTAACACTATGTATTTGCCTGGTGTGTAGATCAGTTCAAAGTCATATCTTTGCAGCTTCATCATGAGTCGCTGAATCCTTGGAGACATCTCATTCAGATTTTTTTTTATGATGGCAACCAATGGGCTGTGGTCTGTCTCAAATGTGCAGGTGGGAAGTCCATATATGTAGCCATGGAACTTTTCTAATCCAACTACCAAGCCTAGACATTCCTTTTCAATCTGGGCGTATCGACACTCAGTATCAGTCATAGACCTGGAGGCATAGGCAACAGGCTTCCAATCTTCACCCTCTGCTTGTAGCAAGACCGCGCCTAGGCCATCCTTTGATGCATCCGTTGACACTTTGATTCTCTTTGTTGGGTCAAAGAAAGTGGAGTACAGGTGTGGTTGTCAGCACTGTTTTGAGGTTCATCCACTCTTGTTCATGTCTTTCTGTCCATGCAAACTCATTTGTTTTATGTAGCAGGTCTCGCAGACAGGTTGTCTTGGCTGACAAGTTAGGAATGAACTTTCCAATGAAGTTTATCATCCCCATGATGCGTAGTACTCCTTTTTTGTCAGTGGGTCGGGGCATTTTGAGTATGGCGTTTACTTTTTCCATATCTGGCTCTATTCCTTTACCAGATAGAATATCTCCTAGGAAAGTAACTTCCTGGACGCCAAACTGACACTTGGCTTTGTTGAGCTTCAGTCCATTCTGGCGTATGCTCTGTAGCACTTTAGTCAGTCTCTCATTGTGTTCTTTCAGTATGGAGCCCCAGATGATGATGTCATCAACATAGACCCGAACTCCTTCCAGACCTTCAATTATGTGTTCCATCGCTATATGAAAGATTTCAGATGCAGATATTATCCCAAAAGGCATTCTGAGGAAACAATACCTGCCAAATGGTGTGTTGAAGGTACAGTATTTGGTGCTCTCTGCATCCAGTTTTAGTTGCCAAAATCCTTGTGAGGCATCGAGCTTTGTAAAGTATCTGGCACCTAACATTTCACTGGTGATTTCTTCTCGCTTGGGAATCTGGTAGTGTTCACGTTTTATGTTTGCATTTAAGTCCTTTGGATCCATGCATATTCTTAGATCATTGTTCTTTTTCTTCACACATACCATGGAGTTAACCCAGTCTGTTGGCTCTTCGACTTTCCTGATGACTCCTAGTGTGGTCATTCTGTCCAGTTCTTTCTTGAGCCGGTCACGCAGGGGTGCTGGAACTCTTCGTGGAGCATGTACCACTGGCTGAGCATCCTCCTTTAGCTGGATCTTGTAAGTGAATGGTAGAACTCCAAATCCTTTGAACACATCCTGGAAATTATTCACTACAGAATCCACCGAGTCATCTGGTCTGCTTATGGCACAGTTTATACGGTAGACTCTCTTGACCAGTTCTAAGTCCTCACAAGCTTTGTCACCCAGTAGTGAATCAAGTCCTTCAGCCACAACAGAAAACATGAGATGCTGCACTTTGTCTTTGACTGTCACTTTAAGTCTGCATACACCTAAGCTATCTATTTTCTGTCCATTATAGTCCTTCAGTAGTACTGACTTCTTCTGTATTTTGGGCTTTTCTTTCATATTGTTAATGTCACTCATACTGATTAAGTTTGCTTTTGCCCCAGTGTCTAGTTTCAATGTAACTAATGCTCCATTTACCTGCAGTGGGATCATCCATTTGTCCTCTTTTACTGCATTAACTTTATGTTCAGCATTGTTAATTCCTGAGGGCTGCACATTTTCTGTATCCTTTTTGATATTGTCACGACACCATTCCTACAAAACATGTCTCACTTAAATCAGTGTTCTCAATTACATTAACTCGTTGTCCTTTCTTAGTTTTTACTTTTGAAAAGCATTGTTTGGCAAAGTGATTCTTTCCATGACATTTTGTGCACATTTTTCCAAACGCTGGACATTGTTTTAACTGGTGTTTGTAACCACAGCGTTTACAATTAAAAATTCCTTCCTCTGATTGCTTTTCACTTCTGTTCTGCCCATGTTTCTTCCCCTTGTTGAACACAGCACCGACAGCAGCACTTACTACAATCGCATCATTATTGATTTCACTGAAAGTCTTCGCGTGCTGTCGAGCTAGCTCACTGGCTTGGCATATTTTCACAGCATTTTCCAATGTTAGTTCGGCTTCTCTCAACAGACGTTCCCTGACCTTTTTATCATGAATACCAAACACAATTTGGTCACGAATCATAGATGCTTTCAGCTCAGAGAAATTACATGTCTGTGCTTTCAGTTTCAGATCAGTCACAAAGCTATCAAAAGTCTCATTTTGCTGCTGTGTCCTTGAACAGAACACATACCTCTCATAGGTTTCATTCGTTTTGGGAGAACAATGTGTATCAAATTTCTTTAGCACATCATCTAACTTGTTTCTGTTCTCCTCTGGATTAAATACAAATGTATTAAATACCTCAATCGCCTGTGGGCCTGCAACCGTGAGCAGGAACGCTATTTTTCTTGCATCTGGCTTCGTACCGAATCCGATGGCAGCAATGTAGAGTTCGAATTGTTGTTTGAAAGTCCGCCAATTGTAGTCAACATTTCTTGTGAGATTCAAAAACTCCGGTGGCCTCAAATTCTCCACGTCGCTTTTCACAATTTTCAGCAGATCTTCACCAATCCTGGTACCATGTTATGTTCATTAATAACTATGAACAGCTAGCTTCTAGCTAGACATTTATTCAGTACACGTTCTCTAGGTACAGCATCTGTAGAGATTCAGCATGTGTGCTTCAGTGTGCAGGCTGCCATCTTGACTACTGCCTTGTCGGCAGCCTAGTGCATCATGGGTAGTGTAGTCTTAAACACATACAACTAAATATACAGCTCTATACAGCTCTACAGCTCTACAGCTCCACCTAGTGTACTATTCTAGAATGACATGTTATTGATCATTGTAGTAATCACATGTAATCTACATATAGACTGGGCAAATGAAATTTATAGTAATAGTGTGAAGGACGAATTCATGGAATGTATTTTGAGGTTGTATCTAGCAGAATAGATAAGGGGAAACCAATGGATGTGGTGTATTTGGATTTTCAGAAGGCATTCGATAAGGTGCCACACAAGAGGTTATTAAACAGAATTAGATCTCATGGGATTGGGGGTAATATACTAGCATGGATTGAGGATTGGTTAACGGACAGAAAACAGAGAGTAGGAATAAACGGGTCATTTTCAGGTTGGCAGGCTGTAACTAGTGGGGTACCGCAAGGATCAGTGCTTCGGCCTCAGCTATTCACAATCTACATCAATGATTTGGATGAGGGGACCAAATGTAATATATCCAAGTTTGCTGATGATACAAAGCTGGGTGGGAGTGTAAGTTGTGAGGAGGATGCAAAGAGGCTTGAAGGGGATATAGACAGGCTAAATGAGTGGACAAGAACATGGCAAATGGAATACAATGTGGAGAAATGTGAAGTTATCCACTTTGGTAGGAAAAATAGAAAAGCAGAGTATTTTTTAAATGATGAGAGATTGGGAAATGTTGGTGTCCAGGGGGACCTGGGTGTCCTTGTACACGGATCACTGAAAGTTAACATGCAGATACAGCAAGCAATTAGGAAAGGAAATGGTATGTTGGCCTTTATTACAAGAGGATTTGAGTATAAGAATAAAGACATCTTACTGCAATTATATAGGGCCCTGGTGAGACCATACCTGGAGTATTGTGTACAGTTTTGGTCTCCTTACATAAGGAAGGATAGACTTGCATAGAGGGAGTGCAACAATGGTTCACCAGACTGATTCCTGGGATGGAGGGATTGTCCTATGAGGACAGATTGAGTAGATTCGGCCTAGAGTTTAGAAGAATGACAGGTGATCTCATTGAAACATACAAAATTCTTACAGGGCTTGACAGGGTAGATGCAGGGAGGATGTTTCCCCTGGCTGGGGAGTCTAGAACCAGGGGTCACAGTCTCAGAATAAGGGGTCAGCCATTTAGGGCTGAGATGAGGAGAAATTTCTTCACTCAGAGGGTGGTGAATCTTTGGAATTCTCTACTCCAGAGGGATGTGGAGGCTCAGTCGTTGAGTACATTCAAGACAGAGATCGATAGATTTTTGGATATTAAGGCAATCAAGGGTTATGGGGATAGTGCAAGAAAGTGGAATTGAGGTAGAAGATCAGTCATGATCTTACTGAATGGCGGAGCAGGCTCAAGGAGCTGAATGACCTACTCCTGCTCCTATTTCTTATGTTCTTATAGTGTACAATACTGATACACATTCCTGTTTGTAACATTATACAATGCTGGTACACATTTAGCTGTTTGTAGCGGTATACAACAGTGGTACACAGTAATCTAACTGTAGCACTGTACAGTATTGGTGCACACTGAGCTATTTATAACACTGCGCAGCATTGCTCCACATCTGTTTGTAATGTTACAATACTGGTTTTCATGCAGCTGTTTGTAATAGTGTTCAGTGCTGGTGTTGGCCTACATTACAGCAGTGACTACACTTCAAAAGTACTTCTTTGGCTGTGAAGTGCTCTGGGATGTCCTCAGAGCTTGAAAGGTGCTGTATAAATGTAAGTTCTTTCTCTTCCTTCTTGTCACAAATGTCATCCTTTGTGATTGTGACAAAGGTAAACTATCCCTCCTCGTCCTTAGAGTCATAGAGTTTTACAGCACAGAAAGAGGCCCTTCGGCCCATCGTGTCTGCACCGCCCATCCATCCCTGTCCAGTCTAATCCCATTTTCCAGCATTTGGTCCATAGCCTTGTATGCAATGGCATTTCAAGTGCTCATCCAAATGCTTCTTGAATGTTGTGAGGGTTCCTGCCTCTACTACCCTTTTAGGCATTGAGTTCCACATTCCAACCACCCTCTGGGTGAAAAAGTTCCTCCTCAAATCCCCTCTAAATCTCCTGCCCCTTACCCTGAATCTATGCCCCCTTGTTATTGACCCCCCTACTAAGGGGAAAAGTTCCTCTTTGTCTACCCTATCTATGCCCCTCATCATTTTGTACGCCTCAATCAGGTCCCCCCTCAGCCTTCTTTGCTCCAAGGAAAACAACCCCAGCCTTTTTAGTCTTTCTTCATAGCTGAGGCTGTGGACTAGGAAGGGAAAAAATTAGCGAAGATTCCCCTCTTCTGATCACTAATGACTCCTCCTGGAAAATCAGGCAGAAATCTTAAAGGGTCTGTAGACCCTTTGAGACAAATTAGCCAGCTGTATAATGAACGTCATTTAGTACTGGGCAGGAAGGATTGAAGGGGTTATTACTAGTCCTAGCCCCTTTAGGGCTACCCCAGATCAGGCGTATTCCTCAGACATTCACTTTCAACTAAAGTTTGAGGTAGCTGAATCCTAAAGACACTTAATTGGGTCTAAAGGTCCGGACTATCTCTCCCTAAAGGAAAGGAACAACCTGAAAATGTTACTGTCCTCCAGATAGCACTTTTAATAAGTTAGCTAGACTGTAATGTTCCGGATATTATGAGGGTCCAGAAAACTCTCCCAGAATTCTGCAACTCCTCACCAAAGAGTGTACAGAGATTGAGTTTGCGAGTTTGATACAGAAGTATTATGTGAGACAATTCTAAAATTATATAGATTTATTGAAGAACCGACATATAATTTACAGTTGGTGAGTCAATCGCAACATTAACAGTTCCAAAAAGAGAAAGCTTACAATTCTATTATCAGAGAACCTACTCTCAAATCTTAACTTCGCTACACTTTTACAGTTCTTAGTTTTCGACAGGATATCCACCAAAATCAAATACCTTTGATCTCCAAGTTACAAAGAGTTGGAGACTTACAGAGCTGGCTCTGAAGCTGAGAGTCGCTTTGCCCCTTTAAAACGAGTCTACTATCCCATTTGAGAGTTCAATATTTATACCCTTTTCCTGTGGTATTTCCTTTAAGGTTTTCTGCTGATGTAAGCTAATTATCTCTAGTCATTTTTCTGCTGACCCCTGTAATTCTTACAGTCACCTCAGCTGGTAGCACTACAGAATTATGTCTCTCCTCTAGGTGTTCTAAGTTTATCATAAAAAATGGTATAACAGCAGGTGCGTTTAACTTGATGTCATTTTTACAAAGGCAGATGTTTGTGCTTCTTTACGAAGTGTAAATTAGAACACCTTGTACAGGGTGAACTATTGTCTTGTTCCCAAAGGTCCAGACTGTCAGGAGCCTTTAACCTTCTGTTTCAATAAGGTTATTGATTCAGTGTCAACAACTATCTTATCTCAATAGCCAGAATGCTATCACAACTTTTTCATAGTTAAGTTTCTAGATTTCCAGACCCAGTTTGTCATGTTTTAATAAGGCCAGAATTATTTCATAGAATGGTGTATTTTTCAGAATAGGTTATATGGCTTCTTCCTTCACAGGATTTCAAGATGGATGGATGGATATCAGTGTATGTGCTCCCTAAATTGGGACTCAACTGGGATGCATCCATTGGCAAAATAGGCTGTTGACTCTCAATATTCTGGCTCACACGCAAGCCTGGGGATTGCTGTAGCTGTGCCATTTGGGGTTAAACCAGACCGTTCGCAAGTCCCGTCCACCCATCATAAGTACAAGCTGTTGTTGTTTAAAGGTGCATTATTAAATGTTTTTTGGGAACATGCTTGTCTGGCTGGTAACCCATGACATTGTGTTACTTTCAAGCATTGTGTGAACCCTGCCTGCATAGCAGCTGAGCCAGTGGAGCCATTGTTTGCCATCGGAATTCCGCAACTAGAAAGTCCAGAAAAAGTGAAGAATACTGTGTACGTAAAGGATAACTACTCAGATTACAACCATTTATTATTTCCACTCAAGGAGCTGGTTAGCATAATATATCAACTAAACAGTGTTATATTGTGTATAAATATAATATAATATAATATATTACATATTCAGTTGTTCAATAAATTTGTTTGTTAGCATCTGAAATGAGATCTGAGGTTGTGATGCTCTCCAGGCAAGGGTGAGATCCAGTAGCTGAAGTTATTTACAGAAAGGTATTCTTTTCATTATCCTGACCTCGCTAGCAGAACCTATGATATCAGGGTCAGTAAAGCTGGTAGGGAGCTAAGGCTCACTTGTGAGAGTAATCTGAAATACTAAAGGCGAAGTATCTAGGATGAGAAGGGCAGAAATCACCCAAAAATATAATAGTCCCCTCATTCTGATAATTATGCAACGCTCCCAGTTAGATTGATCCATGTGTTGGGAGTGTAGAAGCCAATTGGCGGAATATCTGGTTCAGCAGCAGAACATGGATGCTACTGTCATTGCAAGTGCTGTGCTTGGTTTTACTAGTGTATTAAAGATGCCTAAAGAGAGTCCAAGATCCCAGGGATAAGGGAGGTCTCTCCTTTAACAAGAACCAGCCTTGTTGAGAGAGGTGAAGCAAAGGAGGGTTGCCATGTTTGGTTAGGAGGGGCGTTTCCTCAGAAGACAGCTCTCTGGACTGTGTTGGAAGAGGTGGCGGAGCAGGCCAGTGCAGTTTCTGCAGTGAGGAGGTCTTCAGCGCAGATGTGGAAGAGGTTTAACTCATTGAAGATGTTTGTCACAGTAAGTGTATGCTCAGTGTATCTGTTTTCAATGCTATGAGATGGCATGGCACCAACATACACTTTCACCTTAACCCGCTGTATCCTCACATTGGATGCAAGCTAGTCACCTGGGAACCCCTTTTCAAACTTCATAATTCACCCTCAAATTCAGAGTAAACCTTTCAATGATGATATTAACTTTTTGGAAAAAGTAAGGCCGAAATTATTTTCACCAATTGTGTGCTGCATATTCTTGCACTCCTGACTTGGGTGACGGAACGGCACAATTCAACTCACTTCAAAAAAGCTGTAAAGCGCTTTGGGATATCCTGAGATCATGAAAGGTGCTGTATAAATGCAAGTCTTTTTAATGGCAGGCCTTAGGAAACAGTCAGGACTTCACCAGCCCCTTTATGATTTTAGGAAAAGGAAGCTCACTACAGTAGGAAAAGGTGAGGAGCTGGGCACGGCTTCACTCCCCCTGCAATCTACAACTCTTAACCTGCTTGGAGGATGATCCTGTAGACCGTGGGCCTATAGCCCCATTCTTAAGCGCGTTAAGTTGTGGTGTATGTAACCTGTTCCACCTTAAGAGAACTACTTTAAGAGATGTACTACTTTCTCTTGGCTGCTGTATACTGTAATACCGTTGGTGACCACACCGGTATATAAGTGTTGTGTAAGGATTTGCTGGGCAGTTCAGCCCTGACCTCCGAATAGTAAAGACCTGTTAAAAGTTATTCTTGTTGTCTGTGTCCAGTGATTGATCCTAAACATAACTGGGACACACAGACTCAACAGTGGCGACGAGTCCGATCTTACCCTGCAGCAGTTTTACATCCAAGGCAGCTTCGTCCTCAGAACGGGCGTCGAGAAGAGGCATCCGCCCTCATCATCCTGCTGAGCACCATCGCACGGGAGGCATCGAGAACCCGGGTTAAAAAGAAAAAGAATTCTGACCACGAAGCCCTCCATCAGCGACAGGCAGTGATCATCCCTTCTACCATGGTGGTGGGTAAGCCGATCAGCGACACGAGCAGAAAGTCGGCCGCGTTGGATGTGGAGTAGGGGAGGGAAAACGGAGGAATAAGGGCAGAGAGCTCGACCACGGCCGGTAGAAAGGGCCAGGCTGCAATCGAGGCTGAGAGGCGCAGCAACTGGGGCAGCTTAAGGCTCGAGAGCCGCGGAGAACTCAAACGCAGCCGGTGTACAGGACCGGGCTGCAAGCGGGGCTGCGAGGCAAAGCAGCGTCGGGGAGTTGAGAAGCTTAAGGCACGAGAGCCGCGGAGAATTCAAATGCAGCCGGTGTAAAGGACCGGGCTGCAAGCGGGGCTGCGAGGCAAAGCAGCGTCGGGGAGTGAGAACCGCTGGGGAGGCGAGAACGGCAGCAGCAAGGCAATCGCCATTGCAGCCAGCGGGGGAAGAAGGCAAATGCGGGAATCCGCCATTGTAGTCGGCGGGGGAGGAAGACGAGCGCGGGAAAGACCGCCAAGCGCGGGAAGCCGCCATTTTAGTAGGCGGGGGAAGAAGACAAGCGCGGGAAGCCGCCATTTTGAGAAAAAGAAAAAATTTTAAAAAATTGCAAGGATGCCTAAACATGGGAGAATTAATACCTTTGATAGCGATATCGAAGATTGGACCACGTATGTAGAACGCATGGAAGTGTATTGTAAAGCAAATAAGGTACCAAATGATGAGAAAGCACTAACCTTATTAAGCTCAATGGGTGCGAAAACATACGGGCTATTGAAGCACCTTCTATCACCAAATAAACCGGCGGATCAGACTTTCACGAATATTGTTACTGTCCTGAAAGATCATTTAAACCCCACGCCGCTGATGATAGCGGAACGATTTAAATTTTACAGAAGAACACAGCTGAAAGACGAAAGCAACGCTGAATTTTTAATTGAACTGCGTAAGCTAGCAAAGTACTGTCAGTTTGGAACAGGACTAGCAGATGCGCTGAGAGATAAATTTGTGTGTGGATTGTTAAAAGAAGGAACACAAAAGCGACTGCTTGAGGAGAATGAGCTTACGCTTGATAAAGCTGTCACTATTGCAGCATCGCACGAAGCCGCAGCGAGAGGCACTGCGGAAATGCAGCTACGGTCACCGGAACTCAGCACCAATCAAATGGTCTTGAGTACAGTAAAATGTTATCGTTGTGGAAAGACAACGCACGATCAGAACCAGTGCTGGTTCAAAAATCAGGAATGCAGAAAATGTGGCAGGCTTGGTCACATAGCTAAAGTATGCCGGTCAGGAAAGAAGACCAGCAACAAAAAGTCACCGCAGGAAAAGTACAGAAAGGTACACAAGGTGACAGAGAACAGTTCGAACGAACAGAAGTCAGATTCAGACTCCAGCAGTAATGAACTGGGTAGTCTAAGAGTACACAATGTTGGTAAGGAAGCAGACCTCCAAACAATTTGGGTCACACTTCAGATAGCAGGAGTCCAAGTGAAGATGGAATTGGACACTGGATCGGCATTGACGGTCATGAATAAGAAAGATTACAAAAGGTTATTCCCACATATTCCCCTACGGGATACGGAGATTGTATTGAAAACATACACGGGGCAAAGAGTATACCCCATCGGGAAGATAGAGGTAAAGGTGGTCCACAAGGGCAAAGAAAGCTGAGGAATGGACTTATATGTGCTACCTGAGGGAGGTCCACCACTACTGGGACGGGAGTGGATTAGGAAAATGAATATGGACTGGCATTCCTTAAAAGCGCTAACGGTAGATTCCGGTACAAAAGATGTCAAACCTAAACGATTGTCCAGAATATTGGACGATGCTAAAGAGGTGTTCCAACAGGGACTGGGAACACTGAGAGGAATTACGGCAAACATCAAGGTTGAAGAACATGCAAACCCGAAATTTTTCAAAGCCAGACCGGTACCTTATGCAATACGACCTGCTGTGGAAGCTGAGCTGGAAGGGCTAGAATGTTCAGGAGTACTGTCTAAGGTAGACTGGAGTGAGTGGGCAACGCCCATTGTCCCCGTCATGAAGCGTTCATCGAGCAACAAGCCGGGGGAACCGGGGAAGGTTCGCATCTGTGGAGATTTCAAGATCTCTGTTAATCCGGTGCTTCACATGGTGCAGTATCCGCTTCCGCGGATTGAGGATATCTTCGCTTCGCTGTCTGGCGGGAAACACTTCACCAAGATAGACCTGGCGCAGGCGTACTTACAGATGGAAGTTGAGGAAGAGTCACGCCAGTATCTCACGATCAACACGCATAGAGGCTTGTACCGGTATAATAGACTGGTTTTTGGAGTGGCATCGGCTCCGGCAATTTGGCAGAGGGCCATGGAGCAGGTATTACAGGGAATTCCAGGTACACAATGTTACCTGGACGATATTCTGATTACAGGAGATGATGACGAGGAACACCTTGCAAACTTGGAACTGGTGCTCACCAGATTGAAAGAATATGGTCTTCGAGTTAATCGCCAGAAATGTGAATTCTTTCAGAAGCGGATCTCGTACTGTGGTCATGTCATTGACCAGGAGGGGCTTCATAAGTCTCCTGACAAGATCGAAGCTGTTGTGAAGGCTCCCGCTCCGGATAATGTATCCCAATTGAGGTCGTTTCTAGGGTTGATTAACTATTACCATAAGTTTCTGCCAAATTTATCCACGGTGCTGCACCCGCTGAACGCTCTTTTGCAGAAGGGAGTACCATGGAAGTGGAGCGAGGACTGTAAGAGGGCCTTTCGCGAAAGCAAGGCATTGATCACCTCAGAGGAAGTGTTGGCTCACTTCAACCCAACGCTGCCTATTCGTTTGGCTTGTGATGCTTCTCCATATGGTATTGGGGCAGTACTCTCACACAAGTTGCCAAATGGCCAGGAGAGGCCAGTTGCGTTCGCATCCAGATCATTGACCTCCGCTGAGCGCAACTATGCTCAGATAGATAGGGAGGCTCTCAGCCTTGTGTGGGGAGTAAAGAAGTTTAATCATTACCTGCAGGGCCAAAAGTTTACGCTTCTGACAGACCACCAGCCATTGGTATCCATTTTTAACCCTAAGAAGGGTGTTTCAGTGATGACAGCACAGAGACTCCAGAGATGGTCCCTTTTCCTAGGGGCACATCAATATCAGATAGAATTCAAAGGTACAAAGCAGCATGGTAATGCTGATGGGCTGTCGTGCCTGCCACTACCTACAGAGGAGGAGGCACCGACGGTTGACCCTGTTGAGTTATTTCACTCGACCATCATCAAATGTTTACCAGTCATCAATGCAAGTATTGAAAGAGAAACCAGGAACGACCCGACACTGTCCAGGGTCTACGAAGTGACAGTGAAGGGATGGCCAGCACATGGTGATCCACTGTTACCGGCATTCTCAGCAAGACGAGAACAGCTGTCCGTCTGTCAAGGAACATTGATGTATGGAACAAGGGTGATTATTCCTCCTAAGTTAAGAGAGAGAGTTCTAAAGGAACTGCATGAAGGTCATCTGGGGGGAGTCAAGATGAAAAGCCTTGCTAGGGCTTATGTGTGGTGGCCGGGTATCGACCAACAGATAGAGGAGCTGACGAAAAGCTGCTCAGGGTGCCAAAAAGTGGAAAATGCACCTCCGATTGCACCGCTGCATCCATGGGAATGGCCTTCAACCCCATGGCAACGTGTACATATTGACTTTGCTGGTCCTTTCATGGACTCCATGTTTTTAATTGCGGTGGACGCACATTCTAAATGGCCAGAAGTGATTAAGATGACTACCACTACCTCGGAAAAGACGATCGCGGTGTTAAGAACGATATTTGCAAGAAATGGATTGCCAGAACAAATATGTTCAGACAACGGACCGCAGTTCATGTCAGAAGAATTCCAGAGATTCATGAAGAAGAATGGGGTGAAACATTATACCTCTGCCCCATATCGTCCGGCTACAAACGGGTTGGCCGAGAGATTTGTACAAACGTTCAAAAAAGCGATAAAGGCCATGAGCGAAGATCAGATTCCACTACAACACAAGGTGGACAAATTCCTACTGGCATATCGAAACGCCACCCATGCAGTGACAAACCAAAGTCCTGCCATGATGTTCTATAACAGGAGGTTGTGGTCCAGGTTGGACTTGTTAAAACCAAATGTGCGGAGGGAAGTTGAAAACAAACAGTTCCAGCATATAAATAACAAGACCACTCGGAGTTTCGAAATAGGACAACCAGTGTTAGCCCGGGATTATAAAAACGAGAAATGGCAATCTGGAACAATTCGGGCCAGACAAGGACCCCTGATGTACACGGTAGATGTTGGTGAAAATGTAATACGGCGTCATGCTGACCAACTGGTAGAATCGAGAACAAGGGTCGAACCCATGGTTACGGCAGAGACAACCGTGGAAGAAGTTAGTGAACCTGAAGCATCTACCTCAGAAGTGAATGTACCTGATGATGATGTCCAATCCATAAGAGACCAACTAGATGAGTCACCCCAACAACGAGAATCAGAGACCCCAGAAAGGCGTTATCCAACTCGAATCAGGAGGCCTCCTCAGAGACTGAATCTTTGAACTGTTTTGCATGAAGTTATATATATGTTATTATGTTATGTTAAATGGGGATATAACTGTTAAGCTAAAAAGGGAGGATTGTGGTGTATGTAACCTGTTCCACCTTAAGAGAACTACTTTAAGAGATGTACTACTTTCTCTTGGCTGCTGTATACTGTAATACCGTTGGTGACCACACCGGTATATAAGTGTTGTGTAAGGATTTGCTGGGCAGTTCAGCCCTGACCTCCGAATAGTAAAGACCTGTTAAAAGTTATTCTTGTTGTCTGTGTCCACTGATTGATCCTAAACATAACTGGGACACACAGACTCAACATAAGTAGTATGTAGTAAACTGCAAACAGCATCTGACATGTTGCTACACAAAATGCATTGCTTAGCACCTACTGAATTTATTCAAAGCAGCTTAATCATACTGATTTATGTGTCTATCCTATCACATGCATTAAGCTGGAAATGTATTGAATGCAAACGTTATCAGTTTAATCTGTCTTGTCTCTTTTAATAGGGCTACTGATACGCACTATATGAACAGGATCATCAGCTATTAACAAGTCAGTTTTTTCCCAGAAATCTTCTATTTATGCCAGGAAACTAATTAAGCAGGTTATTTGTTTTTACACATCATTACCACACTGAACAACAATGCTCATCTCAAAGATAGGAACTTTGCATGTATTCTAAAAACACTTTCATGCAGAGCTACAACCGAGAGGTGTCAGCTGTGGCTCAGTTGATAGCACACTCACCTCTGAGTCAGAAGGTTGTTTTGGCTCAAAGTCCCACTGCAGAGACTTGAGTACAAGATCTAGGCTGACACTCCAGTGCAGTGCTGAGGAAGTGCTGCACTGTCGGAGGTGCCGTCTTTCAGATGAGACGTTAAACCGAGGCCCCGTCTGCTCTCTCAGGTGGATGTTAAAGTTCCCGTGGCATTATTTGAAGAACAGCAGGGGCGTTCTCCCCGGTTGCCTGACCGATTATTATCCCTCAACCAACATCAGGAAAACAGATTATCTGGTCATTATCACATTGCTGTTTGTGGGAGCTTGCTGTGCGCAAATTGGCTGATGCATTTCCTACATTACAACAGCGACTGCACTTCCAAAAGTATTTCATTGGCTGTAAAGTGCTTTGAGACATCCTGAGGTCATGAAAGGTGCTATATAAATACAAGTCTTACCTTCTTTTACAGGTAAAAGCTCTTCACTAAGCTATCTGGGTAAGCAACTTCTTTGTAAAAGGGTGCTGCATAAAGACAATAGTAGTGTGATAACAAAAACAGAAAATGCTTGAGACACTCAGCAGTTCAGGCAGCATCTGTGGAGAGAGAAACAGTTAACGTTTCAGGTTGATGACCTTTCACTTTCAAGTAGAAAGATTTTTCACTTTCATGGGGCAGATTAACCCTTTTGAGTACTGAATGTCTTTGGAACTTGCATGTTTGTTAACTGCCAAAAATGAATGCCACCTGAATGCACAAGCCCTAACTTTTCCTGGTGTATTTAATGGGTAATTAGCGGGTAAGTACCACAACTTCACGCCTTTATGTGCTTGAATGCCGAGTCTCTCGGTGGGGTACTGGTGTAGCGAAGCTTCTGGAGGAGCAGGCCAGCTTGGACAGTAACTTCCTGGATTCCTTGTTTAACTCCACATGTGCGGGTGCTGGATGTTGCTGTCCGATTTACTCCATAATAACGATAATTGCTGATAGCCTCACCGTTGCTCTCAACACAAAATCCGGGCCATGAGGTGCTGTTCCTCAAGCTTGTGTTGAGCTTCATTGGAACAGTGTTGGAGGCCGAGGACAGAGAGGCCAGTGTGGGAGTGGGATGGAGAATAAAAGTGGCAAGAGACCGGGAGCTCAGGGTCACATTTGCGGGCAGATTTGAAACCTTAACTGATCTTTCTCTTTCAATTGTAGATTGAGTGCTGTGTATTTCATAGAAGCATAGAATCATACAGCACAGAAGGAGGCCATTCGGCCCATCCAATTAGTTCCAGCCCCTGCCATGCGGCGCCAAATAAAATTAGAGGGAACATTGCTGCTCTTTCCCCAAAGTCCTGCACATTTTTCAATTCTAATTAGACATCCAATTTCCTTTCGAAAGTCACTATTGAATCTGCTTCCATCATCCTTTCGGGCAGTGCATTCCACATCACAACAACTAACTGAATCAAAACAACTTCTCATCTCCACCCTGGCTTTTTTGCCAATTATATTAAATCCATGTCCTCTGGTTACTGACCCTCCTGCCAGTGGAAACAGTTTCTCCCAATCTACTCTATCAAAACCCTCATAGTTTTGAACGCCTCTATTAATTCTCCCCTTAACCGTCTCTGCTCTAAGGAGAACAACCCCAGCTACTCCAGTCTCTCCTCATAACTGAAGTCCCTCATCCCTGATAATTCTAGTGAATCTCCTCTGCACCCTCTCTCAGGCCTTGATTTCATTCCTAAAGTGCGGTGTCCAGAATTGGACACAGTACTCCAGCTGAGGCCTAACCAGTGATTTATAAAGATTTCTGGTGTTCTCTATGTGTATTCGAGATTTATAGCATGCATAGGCCTGAAATTTCCTCGCAGCGGATCCTGTTCCGCCGCTGTAACTTTAGCGGAAGTGGGGCGGAAACCCAATTTGCTCGTATAATTGGGGTTTATGCCACACTTCTAGTGATGTTATGGGAGTGGAACGGGAACGGCTCTGAGGAAATTCCAGCTGTGAGTTTTTTTTATCCTCTGCAGATGTTGTGTTGAATGTAAAGGCTCTGGGAGGTGGCTGTGTCTGGCGCAATGACTATCGGGGTTATCAACACTGTTTACACGTACCAGTCATGCACCTGGGGATTGGTAAATTCTTTTCCCAAAGAATACAGAGTTAGGAGGCAGAGTAAGTTGTGTACATGGGAGCGGGAAGTTATAAAAGGATATAAACAGACTAAATGAGTAGATAAAACTATGGCAGATGGAGTTCAATGTGGGGAAATGTGAAGTCATCCACTTTGAATCTGAGAAAGACAAATCAAAATATTTTAATGGTAAGAGACCAGGCGCTGTGGAGGAGCAAATGGATTTAGATGTCCATGTACACAAATCACTGAAAGCTAGTGTACAGGTACAAAAAGTCATCAGAAAGGCTAATGGAATGTTGGTCTTTATCTCAAGAGGGCAGGAAGGCAAAAGTGAGGAAGTGATGCTTCAGTTGGACAGAGCCTTGTTCAGACCCCATCTGGAGTAACTGTGTTCAGATTTGGGCACTGCACCCCAGGAACGATATATTGACCTTGGAGGGGGTGCAGCCCAAGTTCACCAGAATGATACCAGAGCTTAAAGGGTAAATTATGAGGATAGATTGCATAAGTGTGGCTTGTATTCCCTAGAGTATAGAAGGTTGAGACGTGATCAAATCGAGGTGTTTAAAACAATAAAGGGATTCGATAGGGTAGATACAGAGAAACTGCTTCCTCGGATGGGGGAATCAGAACAAGGGGGCTTAATCTTAAAATTAGAGCTAAGTTAATTAGGAATGAAATCAGGGAGCACTTTTTCACACAAAGGATAGTGGAAATCAGGAACTCTCTCCCCAAAAGGCTGTGGGTGCTGGGGGTCAATTTAAATTTTTGAGACTGAAAGGTAAATTTTGTTAGGTAAGGGTATCAAGGTATATGGAGCATAGGCAAGTAAATGGAGTTAAGGTATACATCAACCGTGATCTCATTGAATGGCAGAACAGGCTCGAGGGGCTGAATGACTTACTCCTGTTCCAATGTTCCTCTGCTCTTTTTTTGTGCTGTTACTTGGTAACTACTTAAAGAGACAATCACATCTTTTATCTATACTTACCTTTCTCTTCAGTTCTCAATTTAAAAGCTTGTTTATATGGAAGGGTTACAAGTTTCGGGTCTGCACTTTTTTTCCTTGAGTTCAACACCTCGAATGTCCTTATTTCAGTCCAGTTTCTAATCCATAAATCAACATCCTGTGGTAAACCACTTTTATCGTTCACTATCGTTACACTATAGTTATCACTGTTATATCGTTACTCTATGGTTATCACTGTTCACACTGTTGTATCACTATACGAGGTCGCCTCTTGTCACGCTACTATACCTGGGCTGACCACTGCTGACTCCGCCCATGACTCCACCTACCTGCCCAGGTATAAAGGTAGTCGACTGGCTGGCATTCCTCCTTGTTGTATCCGATCACCCACGAGGGTGGGCTCTGTTATTTAGCCAATAAAAACCTATAGTTACTTTCTTAACTCGTCGCTTTTCATTGGATGAATTGATAGGTATATCAATTTTATTGGCTAAATTTTAAAATGTCGACACTTGAGCAGTCAAACGACCAGCTAAACGATCAGCCAAGCGACCAGCCAGACACCCAGCTACAACAGCCACAGCAGCTGGCCTGGCTGCGAGCCCTCAGACCACCGTACCTGGACCTAAACCCACAGGCAGCAAACTCAGCCCTCGACTTCGAACACTGGCTGAGCTGCTTCGAAGCCTACCTGGGAGAATCCGGCGTGCCTCAGAAATCCATGCTAAGAGTTCTGAACGCCCAAGTGAGCCCTAAAGTATTCGCACTCATCCGGGACCTTAAAAACATACGAGGACGCCATCAACCGGCTGAAAAGACAGTACCAAACCCTGGTAAATTCCATGTATGCCAGACACCTCCTAAGATCCCGCCCGCAACAGCCAGGAGAGCCCGTGGAGGAATTTTTACGGGTGCTACAAGCACTCGGCAGAGACTGTAACTTTAAAGCGGTAACGGCGGCAGAAAATACTGAAGACAATGTCCGCGATGCCTTCGTGAAAGGCCTGCGGTCCGACTACTCACGGCAAAGACTACTGGAAGCAAGGGACCTCAACCTGGACAAAGCTGCAGCCCTCGCTCTCTCTCTAGAGGTGGCCCATCGGGACCTCGAGGCATACTCAAGGTACTGTAACTCGCGACCCTGGGACTTGGGACCGACCCCGACCGCGATACCCCCCGCAGCAACCCCCCTGGGACCTACCTCAGCGTCGGCGTCCCGGACCCGATCGAGACCGCCACCCCCGGTACCGGCTCCGACATCGGACCCCCGCGATCGGGCCGCCGGCTGCTTCTTCTGCGGCCAGGCGAAACACCCGAGGTCGCGCTGCCCAGCCAGGATCTCTACCTGCTCAAACTGCATGAAGAAAGGCCACTTCGCTAAGGCCTGCAGAGGTGGATCATCAGAGGCCAGCAGTGCCTCATGCGAGCTGTGGGGGCGGCCATCTTCCTTCAAGGCAACAGAGACCAGCATCCCCACATGTGAGTCATGGGGGTGGCCATCTTTGATACAGGCAACCGACACCAGCAGTGCCTCATGTGAGTTATGGGGGCAGCCATCTTTTCCGCCATTTTGTCCAACGTCGTGGGAGACGCCATTTTACCCACCACGCCCGACCGCCACCGTGCCTCTAGACCCGACTACCGCCTCAACCGCAGACTACAACAACTCGCTCAGCTATACACTAGCCTCCGTCACACTGGACCAGGCCCGCCCGCATCACCTGTCCAAGTCGATGATGGACATCAAAGTAAACGGCCACGCCACGACCTGCCTGTTCGACAGCGGGAGCACGGAGAGCTTCATCCACCCAGACACGGTGAGCCACTACTCCCTCCCTGTCCTGCCAACGCGCAACCGGATCTCGATGGCATCGAGGTCACACACCACAGACATCAGCGGCTACTGTGTTGTGACCCTGTCGGTTAAGGGTACGGAGTATAAAAATTTTAAACTCCTCGTCCTGCCCCAGCTATGCGCTGCCGTCCTACTAGGCCTAGACTTCCAATTCCACCTCCAAAGCGTCACGCTAGCATACGGCGGACCCCTCCCCCCACTCACAGTCGACAACCAGCAGATTTTAAACCGCCCACCGCGTAACACCTGCGGCCTATCCACCCTCAAGGTCCCGCCACCTTCCCTGTTCGCTAACCTCACCCCCGACTGCAAACCCGTCGCTACCAAGAGCAGGCGGTACAGCGCCGGGGACAGAGCTTTCATTAGCTCTGAGGTGCAGCGTCTCCTGAAGGAGGGCATCATCGAGGGGAGCACCAGCCCCTGGCGTGCCCAGGTCGTGGTCGTTAAGACCGGCAATAAAAACCGCCTGGTCATCGACTACAGCCAGACCATAAACAGGTACACCCAGCTGGACGCATACCCCCTTCCCCGCATATCTGATATGGTCAATCAGATTGCGCAGTACCGGGTATTCTCCACCATCGACCTTAAGTCGGCCTATCACCAACTCCCTATCCGCCCTGAGGACCGCCAGTATACAGCCTTCGAGGCGAACGGCCGCCTGTACCACTTCCTTAGGGTTCCCTTCGGCGTCACCAATGGGGTTTCGGTCTTCCAAAGGGAGATGGACCGGATGGTTGACCAGAACGGGCTGCACGCCACGTTCCCCTATCTAGATAACGTCACCATCTGCGGCCGCGACCGGCAGGACCACGATGTTAATCTGGAGAGATTCCTCCGTACGGCCCAACGGCTGAACCTCACTTACAATAAGGATAAATGTGTGTTTAACACCTCGCGCCTTGCCATCCTCGGCTGTGTAGTAGAGAACGGAGTCATCGGCCCCGACCCCGAAAGAATGCGCCCCCTCATGGAGCTACCCCTCCCCCACTGTCCAAAGGCACTGAAGAGAACCCTAGGGCTCTTCGCCTACTATGCCCAATGGGTGCCCAATTATGCGGACAAAGCCAGACCCCTCATGAAGTCCACATCCTTCCCCCTTACGGAGGAAGCGTGCGCAGCCTTCTCCCTCATTAAGGGAGACATTGCCAAGGCCACAATGCACGCAGTGGATGAGTCCATCCCCTTCCAAGTCGAGAGCGATGCATCCGACTTCGCCCTAGCCGCCACCCTTAACCAGGAGGGGAGACCGGTGGCCTTCTTCTCAAGGACCCTACAGGGCCCTGAGATCCGACACTCGTTGGTCGAGAAGGAGGCCCAGGCGATTGTGGAGGCGGTACGACGCTGGAGGCACTACCTGGCAGGCAAACGATTTACCCTCCTTACCGGCCAACGTTCGGTCGCTTTTATGTTTAATAACAAGCTGAGGGGCAAAATCAAGAATGACAAGATCTTGAGGTGGAGAATCGAGCTCTCCACCTATGATTATGATATCTTGTACCGGCCAGGTAAGCTGAACGAACCCCCCCATGCTCTGTCACGAATTACATGCGCCAGCGCGCAAAGTGATAGACTTCAGACCCTCCACAATGACCTCTGCCACCCCGGGGTCACCAGACTTTACCACTTCATTAAGGCCCGCAACCTGCCCTACTCCATCGAGGAGGTCAGGACCATGACCAGGAACTGCCAGACCTGTGCCGAGTGCAAACCGCACTTCTTTAGGCCGGACAGAGCAAGCCTGATCAAGGCCACCCGCCCCTTCGAGCGCCTGAGCATCGACTTTAAGGGGCCCCTCCCGTCCTCTGACCGTAATGTGTACTTCCTCAACATTGTTGATGAGTACTCCCGTTTCCCCTTTGCCTTCCCCTGCCCAGACATGACCAGTACCACGATCATTAAATGCCTGAACGACCTCTTCGCCTTGTTCGGGTTCCCAAACTATATACATAGTGACCGGGGCTCCTCCTTCATGAGCGAGGAACTCCGTCAGTTCCTACTAGCGAGAGGTATTGCTGCAAGCAGGACCACCAGCTACAACGCCCGAGGGAACGGCCAGGTGGAAAGAGAGAACGCGACGGTATGGAAGGCCGTCCTCTTAGCCTTAAAGTCTAAGGGCCTCCCAACCTCCCGCTGGCAGGAAGTCCTCCCGGCAGCGCTGCATTCCACCCGGTCACTACTTTGCACTGCCATCACCGCCACCCCCCATGAATGAATGTTTGCTTTCCCCAGGAAGTCGACTACGGGAACCATGCTACCAACCTGGCTGACCTCTCCGGGGCCCGTCTTGCTGCGAAAGCACGTGAGGGCCCATAAAACGGACCCCCTGGTCGAGAGGGTGGACCTCCTGCACGCCAACCCCCAGTACGCCTATGTGGCATACCCAGACGGGCGGGAGGACACAGTCTCCTTACGAGACCTCGCACCCTCGGGCACTCCGGAGACACCACCTTCACCCCCCCCCACCACCCCCCCAATTCCAGCCCAGGTAGACGGCATGCCGGAACCCCACGAGCCTTCGCCGACCACGCAGACACCAGCATTAACACCGGATAATGCAACACCGCTGCTGCGACGATCAGAAAGGCTTACGAGGCCTCCGGACAGACTGACATACCAGAACTGGTAGTACACTTCACCCCGCCGGACTCAAATCTAAACAAGGGGTGAATGTGGTAAACCACTTTTATCGTTCACTATCGTTACACTATAGTTATCACTGTTATATCGTTACTCTATGGTTATCACTGTTCACACTGTTGTATCACTATACGAGGTCGCCTCTTGTCACGCTGCTATACCTGGGCTGACCACTGCTGACTCCGCCCATGACTCCACCTACCTGCCCAGGTATAAAGGTAGTCGACTGGCTGGCATTCCTCCTTGTTGTATCCGATCACCCACGAGGGTGGGCTCTGTTATTTAGCCAATAAAAACCTATAGTTACTTTCTTAACTCGTCGCTTTTCATTGGATGAATTGATAGGTATATCACATCCCGAACAACTTGTGTGTTTCTGGGAGTTGACCCCTTGTCAGCTGACTTCAACTTCACAGCAACATCATAATATAAATTAACCTCAAAATCCCTTCCAGGCCAAATAGGTTAATATTTTGAAATGTGACAAGTATTTGTACTTTTGCAAAACAAAATTGTAAACCTGCTGTTACAGAAGGAAGGAGATAGTTCATGAGTTGCAGAGAGGGCCAGACCTGGCACAGCTTTCCTCACTTACTTCATTCAACTCCTGAGAGGGTCAGTTGGCAGCTATACAGAGATTTCTTCCGGCATCATTAGTAACATAAAGGAAACTATCCATTTTAAAGGCTCAATGGAAAATATTTGTTTCTTGGTGTTAGGAGAAGGAATAAAACTCTTTGTGTTGGGTATCCTTACAGGCACTTATATTTACAGTATTTGGTCTCTCATGTGAGACTTAATCAGTTCTTCAAAGGTTCACGTGATGAACCTGTCAGCCCTGTCCAATGTTCCCATTAAGCTGTGCGGCTGAGCAGTGGTCTGGCGGTCCCGTGCAGACGGCTCACCGGCTTTTAAATAGAAAAACCGCACATGCGCGGAAATTTGAATGAGCTGCACCCAAGAAAAAAGAGAGGGAACATTTCCCCTGTCCCATTGAAAATTCAAGCCTGGAATTTGAGTGATGTCACCATAGGAGCACTTGTGGCAAAACAACTAAGTGACTTACATAATTGCCTGTAACCAATGTTATTACCTCTAGCATTAATTGTCTGTAACCAATGTTATTACCTTTCAAGTTGGCTCTGGTTAAACAGAGCTAGATCGACAACATCGCGATCTGACGCGATGACGTCATCACGTGGGTCACGTGACGTCCCCTTCGGTGGGAAACGTGATGACGTCATGACGTCAGAGGTAGAGGGCGGGACCAGCCAGTCCTCATGCGGATTGAAAGAGAAAAGACCTGTTTTGAGCTTCTCCTGTAGTTTCTTGTTTTGTAAAGTTCTTAGACAATAAATTCAGTTTGTTAACTTCCAGTAAGTTATAGATTCTTTGTTAGGAGTGCAGAGACTCCTACATTGGTGACCCCGATTCCTCGCGATCATTTTTCGCGGTGAACGCCGAACACAGGCCAGTGATGGAGGCCAACGCGGTGGCCTTGAAGCTCCCCCAATTCTGGGAACAACAGGCAGCCTCTTGGTTTGTGCAAGCCGAGGCGCAATTTGAGCTCCGCAACATCGTTCAGGATCAGACCAGATATCTCCACGTGGTCTCCACCCTCGAGAGCTCGACGGCGTCGAGAATCATCAGCCTGCTGGAGAGTCCTCCGACTGCTGACAAGTATGTTGCCATCAAGACACGATTGCTGCAGGTATTTGGTCTCACCAAAGCGGAGCGCACTCGCCATTTACTGGCCCTACCAGGGTTAGGAGACTCCAAACCCTCGGAAATGATGAGTCATATGCTGACTCTCCTGGGGTCCGAGCGCCAGCGCTTTCTGTTTTGCGAACTGTTCCTTACTCAACTTCCTGAGCAAGTACAGGCGTCCCTCGCCCGAGCAGAAACCGCAGACTGCGTCGCGCTCGCCAAAGAGGCGGATAAGATTTACGCAGTCCGGCAATAATACTGCGCCCTCGCGCAACACCCCGCCATGAAGAGCCCGGCCCCGGCTCCGACAAAGGCGCCTCCGACGACCAGTTTCTGCTACTACCACGCTCGTTTCGGCCCGAAGGCCCGCTGCTGCCGCTAGCCGTGCACTTTCGTTACCAGACCGTCGAATAGACCGCCATGAGTCATGCACGCCGGTCCCGGTACTTCCCCCGCTGCCGCGATGGCGATCGGTGCTTCCGGGAATCTCACCTACGTAACCGACTCCATCTCCAGCCGTCGTTTTCTATGCGACACGGGGGCGCAATGCAGCATACTGCCCGCCTCGGTCATAGACCTTCGCTCCGGCAGCCGTGGTCCCCCTATGCAAGCGGCCAACTGGGGTTCGATCCGCACTTGCGGGAAGCGCCTCGTCCGAGTATGTTTCGGTGGACAGTTTTTCAGCTGGAATTTCATCACCGCTCAAATCTCTCAGGCCCTGTTGGGTGCTGACGTTTTAGGCGCCAACGGCCTGTTGGTGGACGTGAAAAATCGATGCCTTGTTCGCGCCGCCACGGTCGACGATATTTCAGGGACGCGCAGCATGGCTGCGTCACACACGATTTCATGTGCGCGGCCGCAGCCCGAAGATTTCGCCCGGCTCCTCGAGGATTTCCCCGAGCTGACGAAGCCCAACTTTTCGGCTCCGACCGTCAAGCATAGGGTGGAGCACCATATTTCGACTACCGGCTCACCCGTTTACACCAGGGCGCAACGTTTAGAGCCCAGTAAGCTAGCGGCAGCAAAGGCGGAGTTCGCCGTGATGGAAAAAATGGGGATCATCCGTCGGTCCAGTAGCCCCTGGTCCTCCCCACGCCACATCGTCCCCAAGCCCGGCGGGGGATGGCGGCCCTGTGGGGATTATCGCCGCCTCAACGACATAACGACGCCCGACCGCTACCCCATTCCCCATATACAGGACTTCTCAGCACATTTGGCGGGGACGTCCATCTTCTCCAAAATCGACCTCATCCGTGGTTACCATCAGGTGCCAGTGCACCCTCAGGATGTCGAAAAGACAACGGTAATTACCCCCTTTGGACTCTTTGAATTCCTGCGAATGCCCTTTGGGCTTAAGAACGCGGCACAGGCATTTCAGCGCCTCATGGATTCAGTCCTGCGGGACCTTGACTTTCTGTTTGTTTATTTGGACGATATTCTGGTTGCCAGCACCTCCAAGGAGGAACACCTCAAGCACCTTCGGGTCCTTTTCAGACGGCTTCAGCAGCACGGCCTCATTGTTAGCTCGGACAAATGCCATTTCGGCCTATCGCAACTGGATTTCCTGGGCCACCGCATAACCCCCACGGGGGCAACGCCACTTCGGGTCAAGGTGGAGGCAATTGCGGCGTTCCCAAAACCGAAATCCGTGAAAGCTTTACAGGAGTTCCTGGGGATGGTTAACTTCTATCATCGTTTCATCCCCAGGGCTGCACAGCTCATGCGTCCTCTATATGAGGCCCTCAGAGGCTCGACGGGAAAGGACCCTGTGGTATGGTCACAGGACATGGATCGTGCTTTCGAGGAGACGAAAGCCGCACTCGCCAATGCGACCATGTTAGCACACCTCCTGCCGGGAGACACCATCGCTATCACGACGGACGCGTCAGACTACGTGGTGGGGGCCGTCCAGGAGCAGTGGGTCGATGGCGCGTGGCAACCCCTGGCCTTTTTTAGCCGCCAGCTACAACGGCATGAACGCCGGTACAGTACTTTCGATCGAGAGCTGTTGGCTTTGTTTTTGGCCATCCGCCATTTCCGTTTCCTCCTCGAAGGATGACGCTTCATCGCGTTTGTCGACCACAAGCCATTGCTGTTCGCAATGGCCAAGTCTGCGGAACCATGGTCGGCTCGGCAGCAACGGCAGCTGACGCACATATCGGAGTTCACCACCGACATCCAGCATGTGGCCGGTAAGGACAACATCGTCGCCGATTGCCTATCCCGCGCCGCCGTCCAGGCCGTCCAATTGCACATTGATTACGCACAGATGGCGGTTGACCAAGTGGACGACCCGGAGACCCAGGGTTTTCGTTCGGTTCCAAACAGCCTCCAGCCGAGGGATGTGCCTTTCCATTCCACAGGTACCACTCTGCTCTGCGACGTTTCGCTGGGTGCACCCCGTCCGATTGTCCCGTCTAAATGGCGTCGTACGATTTTCGATGCCTTACACGGCCTATCGCACCCTGGGGTGCGGGCATCGCAAAAACTGCTGGCCTCCAAATTTGTATGGAGGGGAATATGCAAGGATGTCAGGGACTGGGCAAACACTTGTGTTGTTTGCCAACGATCCAAGGTGCAGCGCCATGTCAGAGCCCCGCTCGCCACCTTCGAGATCCCGGAACGGCGATTTGATCATATTCACATCGACTTAGTGGGACCACTCCCACCTTCCCGGGGCTTTACGTACCTTTTGACGATGGTGGATCGCACCACGAGGTGGCCGGAGGCAGTTCCCCTGATGTCCACCACATCTGCGGACATTGCTCGAGCTTTCGTTTCATCCTGGGTAGCCCGTTTTGGTGTCCCTGCGGACATTTCGTCGGCTCGGGGGCCGCAATTTTCGTCCGAACTGTGGAACAAGGTGATTTCCATGTTGGGCGTTAAACTCCACCGCACTACGGCCTATCACCCACAGGCGAACGGCTTGTGCGAGCGGTTCCACCGCTCCTTGAAGGCGTCGCTCAGGGCCAGCCTGCTGTATGCATCCTGGGTCGACAAACTACCGTGGGTGATGTTAGGACTCCTCACGGCGCCGAAGGAAGATCTCCAGTTGGCGGCGGCGGAGATGGTTTACGGGCAACCGCTTCGAGTCCCAGGTGAATTCCTGCCGTTACCTACACGACCATGGTCCGCGGCCACACAAAAAGAGACCCTCCAGGATGCGGCCCGCTGTTTCTGCCCAGTTCTGACCTCACAGCACGGTTTGCTTTCGTCCAACGTCCCGGGGGAGTTGTCGAAAGCCAAGTTCGTGTTTGTGCGCCAGGACGGCCATCGTACCCCACTCGCACCGCCGTATGCCGGACCCTTCAAGGTTTTGCAGGCAGGGGACAAGAGTTTCGTGATTGACGTCAGGGGCAAACCGGATCACATCTCTGTCGATCGCCTCAAGCCTGCGCACCTGGATCTCAAACGACTGATCGAGCTGGCGCAGCCTCCGCGTCGCGGCCGGCCGCCGGCCGCTACCACACCTGACACCGCTGTACCGCCTACCAGTTCGCCGCCTGCTCAGCGTTTTCCCCTCCGGGAATTTCGGAGTCGGTCTAACAGACTTGTCCGACCTCCTCAGCGATTGACTCTTTTCGTTAAAGACAATTCTGGGGGGGCGTATGTGGCAAAACCACTAAGTGACTTAAATAATTGTCTGTAACCAATGTTATTACCTCTAGCATTAATTGTCTGTAACCAATGTTATTACCTTTCAAGTTGGCTCTGGTTAAACAGAGCTAGATCGACAACATCGCGATCTGACGCGATGATGTCATCACGTGGGTCACGTGATGTCCCCTTCGGCGGGAAACGTGATGATGTCATGACGTCAGAGGTAGCGGGCGGGACCAGCCAGTCCTCGTGTGGATTGAAAGAGAAAAGACCTGTTTTGAGCTTCTCCTGTAGTTTCTTGTTTTGTAAAGTTCTTAGACAATAAATTCAGTTTGTTAACTTCCAGTAAGTTATAGATTCTTTGTTAGGAGTGCAGAGACTCCTACACACTTAACATATTCATATCAAATTTCTCCCTCTGCTATTTCAATGGCAGCACCAACACATTTCAAATAAATGAATTAACATCTGCATTAAAATATTGGAGGGAAGGACTTGCTACAAACACACTAAGCGTTCATTTGATAACATCGCTAGCAATCATTTCAAGGACACCCATGTGGAAAATAAAACTGTTTGTTCAGCCCGTCACATCTCTGTGGAATTAGAAACTTGTCCGTTGCAAGCTCCTGTCTGCTCCATTTGAACTCATGGTTTAGTGTGATATTCAGCTTATTAAAGCAGTGATCTTATTCCCACTCATGCAATCAGTGAGCTTCATACTTTTGTAGCAGATCCATCTTTTGCTAATTTGCATTTTAAGATGGAGTGGGTCAGTGACCACGTCAGGAGCTTATGGCTGAAGTTGTTATGAATTTTGTTTGTCACAGGAAATATGTTTCAAAATTTTACCTGCACAGTATGCTTTGCGAGTAGGACCTTGGCATTCTCTATAGACAGACCTGAGTACATCTGTTTACTTGGCACTTTGTCTTATTTTATAACAAAACTGCTTAGTTGGGTTGCAGTATGTAAGAAAGACTTGCATTTATATAGCGCCTTTCACAACCTCAGGACGTCCAAAAGTGCTTTATAGTTCCCAGGTACGGTGTAGAGGATAAGGGGGCGAAGACACATTTGAGTCAGATCTCCACTCCCACTAAGCCGCACACTTGTTTCAGACCCCCGTACCCTATGGAAGGCCCCGTCAGGAGCCGACCTGTGTTGAGGGGGGGAGGCCAAGCTGATAGTGCAGGGCAGAAATTTGGGTAATCCCAGCCCTTTTCACTGTCTTGAGCTGGAGGAAGGTGGGAGGAAGAGGAAAATCAGCCATTGGGTGGTCAGATATTCCTGATCCGGGAAATCCTGGCAACTCTTTTCTAAAGTATAAAAAGAGCTGTTCCGATTGAATCTGAAAGTTCGCAAATCTCCAAGAGAAGGAAGCGGTCAGTTTGAAGCTTCCAAGAGATAGGTTAGATTAGTAATGGCTCCAGCAGTGGTAAGAAACTTTAGAAGAAAGTAAAAAATGTAACCTAGAAGATTACAAAGTTAGCTTGGCACTCAGGAGTTGTGATCCTTGTATTGTTGCTCCACTCGAGTTAGGTGGAAAGATTTCTCCTGTAAGTATAGAACTATATGATACAATTGATATTTGCTTGTTTGTCTTTAATTAAATACATTTGTTTGTGGTTTTAAACTTAAAACAAAGTCTGAAAGCTTTATTTGTTTATCAAAGGGGAGAGAGATCCTATGATGATATAGCTTAAGTCCAGTAGCTAAAAACAGTTGAGTTTTTTATTTCATGATGTAAGAAAAGTGCCCCGTGAAATTGCCCGAAGGGTTGTTTTTGAGACTCATAGGGGAAATACCCTGTAAACTGCCTGAAGGTGCCCATACAATAGGAGTTTAGCTGATTAACTGAGGACTGGCAAGCAGGTAGTTAATACAGGCTTCCAAACATTGAATACAGGCTTTTAAGCAATTAAGTCATAAAGTCATTATCCTTGGCTCAGGTTCAGGGAAGCAGATAAGAACATAAGAAATAGGAGCAGGAGTAGGCCATACGGCCCCTCGAGCCTGCTTCGCCATTCAATAAGATCATGGCTGAACTTTTAGACCAACTCCACTTTCTCGCCCTATCTCCATAACCCTTGATTCCCTTATTGCCCAAACAACTATCGATCCCAGTCTTGAATATACTCATCGACTGAGCCTCCACAGCCCTCTGGGGCAGAGAGTTCCAAAGATTCACAGCCCTCTTAGTGAAGAAATTTCTCCTTATCTCAGTCCTAAATGGCCGACCCCTTATCCTGAGACTATGCCCCTTGGTTCTAGACTCTCCAGCCAGGGGGAAAACAGTCTCTCAGCATCTACCCTGTCAAGCCCTCTAAGAATTTTATACATTTCAATGAGATCACCTCTCATTCTTCTAAATTCCAAATGTAGGAAGTCACACAACACCAGGTTATAGTCCAACAGTTTTATTTGAAATCACAAGCTTTCGGAGCGCTGCTCCTTCGTCAGGTGAAGTGAAGAGTTGCATATGAGTGCGGAACTTGGCTATCAGTTTCTGTGTTGCAGGAAAGGATGCCCCGGAGCATGGTACATTGGCGAAACCATGCAGACACTGCGACAACGGATGAACGGACACCGCACAACAATCGCCAGGCAGGAGTGTTCCCTCTCAGTCGGGGAACACTTCAGCAGTCAAGGACATTCAGCCTCTGATCTTCGGGTAAGCATTCTTCAAGGCGGCCTTCGAGACACACGACAACGCAAAATCGTCGAGCAGAAACTGATAGCCAAGTTCCGCACTCATGAGGACGGCCTCAACCGGGATCTTGGGTTCATGTCACGCTACATATATCCCCACCTGACGTAGAGTCATCCAGACTTGAGTCGTCGTTGGCGTGTTCTCTCTACACAGATGTGGCCGGACCTGCTGTGATTTCAAGCAAAAAAAATTTTTTTTGTTTTTTGTTTTTCATACAGACCCCAGCATCTGCAACATTTGACCCCTTGTGACCCCACCTCATTGTTCTTTGATGTAATGTTTTCCTGACTGACCTGTTTGGACACCATTCACACCTTTGATTGCTGTGATTATCTCTCTGCCGAGGTGTGATAAAGGGCAGTTAGAAAGATTACCTGTAATCATCTGGCAGTATTCTCTGACTATATATGCTGTGCTTATATGCAACTCTTCACTTCACCTGACGAAGGAGCAGTGCTCCGAAAGCTTGTGATTTCAAATAAAGCTGTTGGACTATAACCTGGTGTTGTGTGACTTCTTACATTTGTCCACCCCAGTCCAACACCGGCATCTCCACATCATGACTGTATAATTGCAGCAAGACTTCCTCACTCTTATACTTCAACCTCCTTGCAATAAAGGCGAACATACCATTTGCCACCCTAATTGCTTGCTGTACCCGCATGTTAACTTTCTGTGATTTGTGTACAGGGACACCCAAATCTCTCTGAACACCAACATTTGCTAAAGAAGCATTTAGTGAGTCATAAATAGGTCATGACCCCTCTTTTGTGTGAATCCCTTTGTTAAAAATAAGGCTGGGTGGGGTGGGTGTGGGTGGTTGTAAAAGTGGAGCTGATCAGTCTGGAGATCCATGGGTCACTCAGGAGCAGAGTTTTTCTTTGTGTTGGGAGTGGCAGCATTCTTTCTTAATCTCTCTTTGTTAATCAGAAAAAGATTTGATTTCCTCTATTCTGTAAGAACCTTTACCGAACAGATGCCATAGAGTCATAGGGCGAAAAATTGAGTCGCACCCCTTTTGGGGTGCTAACTTCGCCGGGGCGCTACGTGCCACAGCGCCACGCGGAGGGGCGAGTAAGGAGGCCAGGGGCGGGAGCGGAGGCAGGTGCTGGCAGGCCGCCAGCAACAAAAATGGCCACCCGGCACCTCGCCTTTAAATAGCGCCGCCCCGGCCGCAGGTAGGCCCCCCTGACCCCATTGGACATAACGTCCGGCAGTAAGTCAGGGGGCGCTACCGAAGATCGCAGCGGGGGCGCTGCGCATGGTTACCGCTGCCGCTATCTTCCTGCTGAATTTCATGGGAGGCATTGGTGGTACCGTGCCCGGGTGCTAGTTGCTTAGGGCGCTAACAGGAGGTGCAAAGCAACCGAATTTTTCCCCCATAGAGTCATAACGGCACAGAAGGAGGCCATTCGGCCCATTGAGTCTGTGCCGGCTCTTTGTAGAGCAATCCAGTCAGTTCCATACCCCTGCTCTATCCCCGTAGCCCTGCAAGTTTATTTCCCTCAAGTGCTTATCCAGTCTCCCCTTGAAAACATTGAGTGTCTCCGCTTCCATCACTTCTATCGGCAGCAAGTTCCAGGTTCTCACCACTCGCTGCGTAAAAATGTTTTTCCTCACATCCCCCCGGTATCTCTTGCCCAAAACCTTAAATCTGTGTCCCCTAGTCCTTGTACCATCAACTAGTGGGAACAGCCTTTCCCCGTCTAGCCTATCCAAACCTGTCATAATCTTGTACACCTCTATCAAATCACCCCTCAACCTCCTTTGCTCTAATGAAAACAAATCCAGCTTCTCCAACTTGTCCTTGTAGCTAAGATGTAAGAGATATAATTACCAGTGCAAGGTATTTTTAAAGACAGAGAGTGTTAGAGGTCAGGAGCTAAATTGTGGCTACACTAGCTTGTTACAGGCAGAGCTAGGAGTGTCACTTAATTGCAAGTAGTCTGAGATCGAGAAAGGTGAGAGGGAAAACAGCTCCGATATTGTCACTCGCGTGCAAGGTGGGTTCAATCGGAACCGAAGATCCAAGTGAAACTGATAACTTGCCCACAAAGGGTTTCATCAGCTCAACACTCCAGTAGCTGACACCTACATCCTAGGGAATGAAGGAGATTGACCCAACCACGCCACTCGTGAGGATGAGGTCGTGTAAGCACTGAAAGTTGTTAATCACATTGTTAATCACGTGGAGTTGAGTCAGTTGATAGACTGGCTATTCAAAGCTGTTAATGTGTCAACTATCTAAGGACTTACTCACCAATTTATAACCCCAAGCTCTGGTCACTGCAATTGCTAATACTCAGCATCCATTAGCGCTGGTTTACAATGATACACTGAATTGCTTGTGTACTACTCTTTGCTGCTCGTTTTGTGAAGTAACTCAATTCATTAATAACTTGCTAGTCAACGGCTAGGTCGCTCGCTAACATTTATGCATGTGTATTAAGCGATTGTGTACCCAATTTTAAGTTGTGATTTGTATCCAATAAACAGCGATTAGTGCGTGACTTATGGTCTGGCTTCTTATTTGATGATTTGGCATCTGGTGTTCCTCACCTTGAAGACATTGGTCGGAATGTTTTCCTTCTGAGTCAGGTCGGGAACGCAATGTCTTGATCAGCCTGCTCATCAGAGCGACTTTAGCGTAATGGCCCCGAGGAAGAGGGGAAACTGAGAGTGAGGAAGAGGGGAAACCGAGTGTGATGAGGAGGGGAAACCGAGAGCGAGGAAGAGGGGAAACTGACAGCGGGTTAGAGAGGTGACTGAGAGCGAGGAAGAGGGGAAACCGAGAACGGTGAAGAGGCAAACTGAGAGCAGGGAAGAGGGGAAAACGAGAGCGAGGAAGAGGGGAAACCGAGGGTGAGGAAGCGGGGAAACCGAGAGCGAGGAAGCGGGGAAACCGAGAGCGAGGAAGAGGGGCAACCGTGAGCGAGGAAGAGGGGAAACCGTGTGTGAGGAAGAGGGGAAACAGAGAGCGGGGAAGAGGGGAAGCCGAGAGCGAGGAGGAGGGGAAACCGAGAGCGGGGAAGAGGGGAAACTGAGTGTGAGGAAGAGGGGAAACAGGGAGCGATGAAGAGGGGAAACCGAGAGAGAGGAAGAGGGGAAACCGAGAGAGAGGAAGAGGGGAAACCGAGAGCGGGGAAGAGGGGAAACCGAGAGAGAGGAAGAGGGGAAACCGAAAGCGGGGAAGAGGGGAAACCGAGAGTGTGGAAGAGGGGCGACCGAGAGCGAGGAGGAGGGGAGACCGATAGCGGGGAAGAGGGGTAACCAAGAGCGAGGTAGAGGGGAAACTGAGAGCGAGGAAGAGGGGAAACGGAGGGTGAGGAAGCGGGGAAACCAAGCGCGAGGAAGAGGGGCAACCGTGAGCGAGGAAGAGGGGAAACTGAGCGCGAGGAAGAGGGGAAACTGAGATTGAAGAGTGGAAATCGAGAGCGTGGCAGAGGGGAAACTGAGAGGGAGGAAGAGGGGTGACTGAGAGCGGGGAAAGGGGCGACCGAGGAAGAGGAAGAGGGGCAACACGAGGGCGGGGAAGAGGGGCGACCGAGAGCGAGGAAGAGGGGCGACCGAGAGCGAGGAAGAGGGGAGACCGATAGCGGGGAAGAGGGGTAAACAAGAGCGGGGATGAGGGGAAACCGAGAGCGAGGAAGCGAGGAAACTAAGAGCGGGGAAGAGGGGAAACCGAGAGAGAGGAAGAGGGGAAACCGAAAGCGGGGAAGAGGGGAAACCGAGAGTGTGGAAGAGGGTAAACCAAGAGCGAGGAAGGGGGGAAACCGAATGCGGGGAAGAGGGGAAACCGAGTGCGAGGAAGAGGGGAAACCGAGTGCGAGGAAGAGGGGAAACCGGGAGCGAGGAAGAGGGGAAACCGGGAGCGATGAAGAGGGGAAACCGAGAGAGAGGAAGAGGGGAAACCGAGAGCGGGGAAGAGGGGAAACCGAGAGCGGGGAAGAGGGGAATCCGAGAGAGAGGAAGATGGGATACCGAATGCGGGGAAGAGGGGAAACCGAGAGTGAGGAAGAGGGGAAACTGAGAGCGAGGAAGAGGGGAAACCGAGTGCGAGGAAGAGGGGAAACCGAGAGTGAGGAAGAGGGGAAACTGAGAGCGAGAAAGAGGGGAAACCAAGTGCGGAGAAGAGGGGAAGCTGAGTGCGAGGAGGAGGGGCAACTGAGAGCGGGGAAAGGGGCGACCGAGGAAGAGGAAGAGGGGCAACCGAGAGCGGGGAAGAGGGGAGACCGAGAGGGAGGAAGAGGGGTGACTGAGAGCGAGGAAGAGGGGAAACGGAGTGCGATGAGGAGGGGAAACCGAGTGCGAGGAAGAGGTGAGCCCGATAGCGGGGAAGAGGGGAGACCGAGGGTGAGGAAGCGGGGAAAACGAGCGTGAGGAAGAGGCGCAACCGTGAGCGAGGAAGAGGGGAAGCCGAGCGTGAGGAAGAGGGGAAACTGAGAGTGAGGAAGTGTGGAAATCGAGAGCGTGGAGGAGGGGAAACTGAGAGGGTGGAAGAGGGGCGACTGAGAGCGGGGAAAGGGGTGACTGAGGAAGAGGAAGAGGGGCAACAAGAGGGCGGGGAAGAGGGGAAACGGAGAGTGGGGAAGAGGGTAAACCGAGTGCGAGGAAGCGGGGAACCCGAGTGCGAGGAGGAGGGGAAACCGAGAGTGGGGAAGAGGGGAAACCGAGTGCGAGGAAGAGGGAAAACCAAGAGCGAGGAAGAGGGGAAATGGAGAGCGGGGAAGAGGGGAAATGGAGAGCGGGGAAGAGGGGAAACCGAGTGCGATGAAGAGGGGAAACCGAGAGAGAGGAAGAGGGGAAACTGAGAGAGAGGAAGAGGGGAAACCGAATGCAGGGAAGAGGGGAAATCGAGTCTGAAGAGGAGGGGAAGCTGAGTGCAAGAAAGAGGGGAAACCGAGAGCGAGGAAGGGGGGAAATGGAGAGCGGGGAAGAGGGGAAACCGAGTGCGATGAAGAGGGGAAACCGAGAGCAGGGAAGAGGGGAAAGCGAGAGAGAGGAAGAGGGGAAACCGAGCGCGAGGAAGAGGGGCAACCGTGAGCGAGGAAGAGGGGAAACCGAGAGCGAGGAAGAGGGGAAACTGAGAGCGAGGAAGAGGGGAAACCGAGTGCGATGAGGAGGGGAAACTGAGTGCGAGGAAGAGGGGAACCCGAGTGCGAGGAGGAGGGGAAACTGAGAGCGGGGAAGAGGGGAAGCCGAGTGCGAGGAAGAGGGGAAACTGAGAGCGAGGAAGAGGGGAGATCGAGAGCGGTGAAGAGGGGCCACCGAGAGCGAGGAAGAGGTGAGACCGATAGCGGGGAAGAGGGGAAACTGAGAGCGGGGAAGAGGGGCTACTGAGAGCAAGGAAGAGGAGCGACCGTGAGCAGGAAAGAGGGGCAACCGTGAGCGAGGAAGAGGGGAAACCGAGCGCGAGGAAGAGGGGAGACCGATAGCGGGGAAGAGGGGTAACCAAGAGCGGGCATGAGGGGAAACCGAGAGCGAGGAAGAAAGGAAACTGCGAGCGGGGAAGAGGGGAAAGCGAGAGAGAGGAAGAGGGGAAACCAAGAGCGATGAAGAGGGGAAAGCGAGTGCAGGGAAGAGGGGAACCTGAGAGCGGGGAAGAGGGGAAACCGAGAGAGAAGAAGAGGGGAAACCTAGAGCGAGGATGAGGGGAAACTGAGAGAGAGGAAGAGGGGAAACCGAGTGCGAGGAAGAGAGGAAACAGAGCGGGGATGAGGGGAAACCGAGAGTGATGGAGGGGAAACCGAGTGCAGGGAAGAGGGGAAAGCGAGAGAGAGGAAGAGGGGAAACCGAGGGTCAGGAAGCGGGGAAACCGAGCATGAGGAAGAGGGGCAACCGTGAGCAAGGAAGAGGGGAAACCGAGCGCGAGGAAGAGGGGAGACCGAGCATGAGGAAGAGGGGCAACCGTGAGCGAAGAAGAGGGGAAACCGAGCACGAGGAAGAGGGGAGACCGATAGCGGGGTAGAGGGGTAACCAAGAGCGGGGTTGAGGGGAAACCGAGAGCGAGGAAGAAAGGAAACTGAGAGCGGGGAAGAGGGGAAAGCGAGAGAGAGGAAGAGGGGAAACCGAAAGCAGGGAAGAGGGGAAACCGAGTGCGATGAGGAGGGGAAACCGAGTGCGAGGAAGAGGGGAAAACTACAGCGAGGAAGAGGGGAAATGGAGAGCAGGGAAGAGGGGATACCAAGTGCGATGAGGAGGGGAAATCGAGTGCGAGGAAGAGGGGAAACTGAGTGCAATGAGGAGGGGAAACTGAGTGCGAGGAAGAGCGGAACCCGAGTGCGAGGAGGAGGGGAAACCGACAGTGGGGAAGAGGGGAAGCCGAGTGCGAGGAAGAGGGGAAACTGAGAGCGAGGAAGAGGGGAGATCGAGAGCGGTGAAGAGGGGCCACCGAGAGCGAGGAGGAGGTGAGCCCGATAGCGGGGAAGAGGGGAAGCTGAGAGCGGGGAAGAAGGGCTACTGAGAGCGAGGAAGAGGGGAGACCGAGGGTGAGGAAGAGGGGAAACCGAGTGCGATGAGGAGGGGAAACCGAGTGTGAGGAAGAGGGGAAACCGAGAGCAGGGAAGAGGGGAAACCGAGAGCGATGAAGAGGGGAAACCGAGAGCAGGGAAGAGGGGAAAGCGAGAGAGAGGAAGAGGGGAACCTGAGAGCGGGGAAGAGGGGAAACCGAGAGAGAAGAAGAGGGGAAACCTAGAGCGAGGATGAGGGGAAACTGAGAGAGAGGAAGAGGGGAAACCGAGTGCGAGGAAGAGAGGAAACTGAGAGCGGGGATGAGGGGAAACCGAGAGCGATGAAGAGGGGAAACCGAGTGCAGGGAAGAGGGGAAAGCGAGAGAGGAAGAGGGGAAACCGAGGGTGAGGAAGCGGGGAAACCGAGCGTGAGGAAGAGGGGCAACCGTGAGCGAGGAAGAGGGGAAACCGAGCGCGAGGAAGAGGGGAGACCGATAGCGGGGAAGAGGGGTAACCAAGAGCGGGGATGAGTAGAAACCGAGAGCGAGGAAGAAAGGAAACTGAGAGCGGGGAAGAGGGGAAACCGAGAGTGAGGAAGCGGGGAAACCGAGAGCGATGAAGAGGGGAAACCGAGCGCAGGGAAGAGGGGAAACTGAGAGAGAGGAAGAGGGGAAACTGAAAGCAGGGAAGAGGGGAAACCGAGTGCGATGAGGAGGGGAAACCAAGTGCGAGGAAGAGGGGAAAACTACAGCGAGGAAGAGGGGAAACGGAGAGCAGGGAAGAGGGGATACCAAGTGCGATGAGGAGGGGAAATCGAGTGCGAGGAAGAGGGGAAACTGAGAGCGAGGAAGAGGGGAAACTGAGTGCAATGAGGAGGGGAAACTGAGTGCGAGGAAGAGCGGAACCCGAGTGCGAGGAGGAGGGGAAACCGACAGTGGGGAAGAGGGGAAGCCGAGTGCGAGGAAGAGGGAAAACTGAGAGCGGGGAAGAGGGGAGATCGAGAGCGGTGAAGAGGGGCCACCGAGAGCGAGGAGGAGGTGAGCCCGATAGCGGGGAAGAGGGGAAACTGAGAGCGGAGAAGAGGGGCAACCGAGAGCGAGGAAGAGGGGAGACCGAGGGTGAGGAAGAGGGGAAACCGAGTGCGATGAGGAGGGGAAACCGAGTGTGAGGAAGAGGGGAAACCAAGAGCGAGGAAGAGGGGAAATGGAGAGCGAGGATGAGGGTAAACAGAGTGTGAGGAAGAGGGGAACCCGCGTGCGAGGAAGAGGGGAACCCGCGTGCGAGGAGGAGGGGAAACCGAGAGTGGGGCAGAGGGGAAACCGAGTGCGAGGAAGAGGGGAAACTGAGAGAGAGGAAGAGGCGTGACTGAGAGCGGGGAAAGGGGTGACCGAGGAAGAGGAAGAGGGGCAACACGAGGGCGGGGAAGAGGGGAGACCGAGAGCGGGGAAGAGGGGAAACCGAGTGCGAGGAAGATGGGAAACTGAGAGAGAGGAAGAGGGGAAACCGAAAGCAGGGAAGAGGGGAAACCGAGTGCGATGAGGAGGGGAAACCGAGTGCGAGGAAGAGGGGAAACCGAGAGCGAAGAAGAGGGGAAACGGAGAGCGGGGAAGAGGGGAAACCGAGTGCGATGAAGAGGGGAAACCGAGAGAGAGGAAGAGGGGAAACCGAGAGAGAGGAAGAGGGGAAACCGAGAGAGTGGAAGAGGGGAAACCGAATGCAGGGAAGAGGGGAAATCAAGTACGATGAGGAGGGGAAACCGAGCGCAGGGAAGAGGGGAAAGCGAGAGAGAGGAAGAGGGGAAACTGAGCGCGAGGAAGAGGGGCAACCGTGAGCGAGGAAGAGGGGAAACCGAAAGCGTGGAAGAGGGGCAACTGAGAGGGAGGAAGAGGGGCGACTGAGAGCGGGGAAAGGGGCGACCGAGGAAGAGGGGCAACATGAGGGCGGGGAAGAGGGGAGACCGAGAGCAGGGAAGAGGGGAAATCGAGAGCGGCAAAGAGGTGCGAAGGAGAGCGAGGAAGGGGGGAAATGGAGAGCGGGGAAGAGGGGAAACCGAGTGCGAGGAAGAGAGGAAACTGAGAGCGGGGACGAGGGGAAACCGAGAGCGATGAAGAGGGGAAACCGAGAGCAGGGAAGAGGGGAAAGCGAGAGAGAGGAAGAGGGGAAACCGAGCGCGAGGAAGAGGGGCAACCGTGAGCGAGGAAGAGGGGAAACGGAGAGCGGGGAAACCGAGTGCGATGAGGAGGGGAAATCGAGTGCGAGGAAAAGGGGAAACCGAGCGTGAGGAAGAGGGGAAACCGAGAGCGAGGAAGAGGGGAAACAGAGAGCGAGGAAGAGGGGAAACTGAGAGCGAGGAAGAGGGGAAACCGAGAGCGAGGAAGAGGAGAAACTGAGTGCGAGGAAGAGGGGAACCCGAGTGCGAGGAGGAGGGGAAACCGAGAGCGGGGAAGAGGGGAAGCCGAGTGCGAGGAAGAGGGGAAACTGAGAGCGAGGAAGAGGGGAATCCGAGAGCGGGGAAGAGGGGAGATCGAGAGCGGGGAAGAGGGGAAACTGAGAGCGGGGAAGAGGGGCTACTGAGAGCGAGGAAGAGGAGCGACCGTGAGCGGGAAAGAGGGGCAACCGTGAGCGAGGAAGAGGGGAAACCGAGTGCGAGGAAGAGGGGAAACTGAGAGTGAGGAAAAGTGGAAATAGAGAGCGCGGAAGAGGGAAAACTGAGAGGGAGGCAGAAGGGCAACTGAGAGCGGGGAAAGCGGCGACCGAGGAAGAGGAAGAGGGGCAACCGAGAGCGGGGAAGAGGGGTAACCAAGAGCGGGGATGAGGGAAAACCGAGAGCGAGGAAGAGAGGAAACTGAGAGCGGGGAAGAGGGGAAAGCGAGAGAGAGGAAGAGGTGAAACCGAGAGCGATGAAGAGGGGAAACAGAGAGCAGGGAAGAGGGGAAAGCGAGAGAGAGGAAGAGGGGAAACCGAGGGCTGGGAAGAGGGGAAACCGAGAGCGAGGATGAGGGGAAACTGAGAGAAAGGAAGAGGGGAGACCGAGAGCGGGGAAGAGCGGAGACGGAGAGCTAGGAAGAGGGGAAACTGAGCGCAGGGAAGTGGGGCGACTGAGAGCGAGGTAGAGGGGAGACCGAGAGCAGGGAAGACTGGAAACCGAGAGCGGGGAAGCGGGGAAACCGAGAGCGAGGTAGAGGGGAAACCGAGAGCTAGGTAGAGGGGAAACCGAGAGCGAGGAAGAGGGGAAACCGAGAGCGAGGAAGAGAGTAAACCGACTGCGATGAGGAGGGGAAACCGCATGCGAGGGAGAGGGGAAACGGAGAGCGTGGAAGAGGGGAAACCGAGTGTGAGGAAGAGGGGAACCCGAGTGCGAGGAGGAAGGGAAACCGAGAGCGGGGAAGAGGGGAAACCGAGTGCGAGGAAGAGGGGAACCTGAGATCGAGGAAGAGGGGAGACCGAGAGCGAGGAACGGGGGTAACCGGGAGCGAGGATGATGGGAAACCGGGGGTGAGGAAGAGGGGAATCTCACAGCGAGGAGGAGGGGAAATCGAGAGCGGGTTAGAGTGGAGACCGAGAGCGAGGAAGAGTGGAGACCGAGAGCGAGGAAGAGGGGAGACCGAGAGCAGGGAAGAGGGCAATCCAAGAGAGAGGAAGTGGGGAAACCGAGTGAGGAAGAGGGGTAACTGAGAGCGAGGAAGGGGGGAAACCGTGAGGGAGGAAGAGGGGAAACCGAGAACGAGGAAGAGGGGAATCCGAGAGCGAGGAAGAGGGGTATCCGAGAGCAGGTTAGAGGGGCGACCGAGAGCGAGGAAGAGGGGAAACTGAGAATGGGGAAGAGGGGAAACCGAGTGTGGGGAAGAGGGGAAAACGAGAGCGAGGAAGTGAGGAAACCGAGGGCGAGGAAGCGGGGAAACCGAGCGTGAGGAAGACGGGCAACTGTGAGCGAGGAAGAGGGGAAACCGAGCACGAGGAAGAGGGGAAACTGAGAGTGAGGAAGACTAGAAATCGAGAGCGCTGAAGAGGGGAAACTGAGAGGGAGGAATAGTGGCGACTGAGAGCGGAGAAGGGGGCGACCGAGGAAGAGGAAGAGGGGCAACCGAGAGAGAGGAAGAGGGGAAACTGAGAACGAGGAAGAGGGGAGACCGAGAGAGAGGAGGATGGGAAACCGGGAGCGATGAAGAGGGGAAACCGAGAGAGAGGAAGAGGGGAATCCGAGAGCGGTGAAGAGGGGAAACCGAGAGAGAGGAAGAGGGTAAACCGAAAGCGGGGAAGAGGGGAAACCGAGAGTGAGGAAGAGGGGAAACCGGGAGCGAGGAAGAGGGGAGACCGAGAGCGAGGAGGAGGGGAAACCGGGAGCGATGAAGAGGGGAAACCGAGAGAGAGGAAGAGGGGAAACCGAGAGCTGGGAAGAGGGGAAACCGAGAGAGAGGAAGAGGGGAAACCGAGAGCTGGGAAGAGGGGAAACCAAGAGAGAGGAAGAGGGGAAACCGAAAGCGGGGAAGAGGGGAAACCGAGAGTGAGGAAGAGGGGAAACTGAGAGCGAGGAAGAGGGGAAACCGAGAGCGAGGAAGAGGGGAAACTGAGAGCGAGGAAGAGGGGAAACCGAGTGCGAGGAGGAGGGGAAACTGAGTGCTAGGAAGAGGGGAAACCAAGAGAGAGGAAGAGGGAAAACCGAGAGCGAGGAAGAGGGGATACTGAGAGAGAGGAAGAGGGGAAACTGAGTGTTATGAGGAGGGGAATCCGAGTGCGAGGAAGAGGGGAAACCGAGAGCGAGGAAGAGGGGAAACGGAGAGCGAGGAGGAGGGGAAACCGAGAGCGAGGAAGCGGGTAAACCGAGAGCTGGGAAGAGGGGAAACCGAGAGAGAGGAAGAGGGGAAACCGAGAGCTGGGAAGAGGGGAAACCGAGAGAGAGGAAGAGGGGAAACCGAAAGCGCGGAAGAGGGGAAACCGAGAGCGAGGAAGAGGGGAACCCGAGAGAGAAGAAGAGGGGAAACCGAGTGCGATGAGGAGGGGAAACCGTTTGTGAGGAAGAGGGGAAACCGAGAGCGAGGAAGAGGGGAAACGGAGAGCGGGGAGGAGGGTAAACAGAGTGCGAGGAAGAGGGGAACCCGAGTGCGAGGAGGAGGGGAAACCGAGTGCGATGACGAGGGGAAGCCGAGAGAGAGGAAGAGGGTAAACCGAGAGAGAGGAAGAGGGGAAACCGAAAGCAGGGAAGAGGGGAAACCGAGTGCAATGAGGAGGGGAAACCGAGTGTGAGGAAGAGGGGAAACCGAGAGCGAGGAAGAGGGGAAACAGAGAGCAGGGAAGAGGGGATACCGAGTGCGATGAGGAGGGGAAACCGAGAGCAAGGAAGAGGGGAAACTGAGAGCGAGGAAGAGGGGAAACTGAGAGCGAGGAAGGGGGGAAACCGTGAGGGAGGAAGAGGGGAAACCGAGAACGAGGAAGAGGGGAATCCGAGAGCGAGGAAGAGGGGTATCCGAGAGCAGGTTAGAGGGGCGACCGAGAGCGAGGAAGAGGGGAAACTGAGAATGGGGAAGAGGGGAAACCGAGTGTGGGGAAGAGGGGAAAATGAGAGCGAGGAAGAGAGGAAACCGAGGGCGAGGAAGCGGGGAAACCGAGCGTGAGGAAGACGGGCAACTGTGAGCGAGGAAGAGGGGAAACCGAGCACGAGGAAGAGGGGAAACTGAGAGTGAGGAAGACTAGAAATCGAGAGCGCTGAAGAGGGGAAACTGAGAGGGAGGAATAGTGGCGACTGAGAGCGGAGAAGGGGGCGACCGAGGAAGAGGAAGAGGGGCAACCGAGAGAGAGGAAGAGGGGAAACTGAGAACGAGGAAGAGGGGAGACCGAGAGAGAGGAGGATGGGAAACCGGGAGCGATGAAGAGGGGAAACCAAGAGAGAGGAAGAGGGGAAACCGAGAGCGGTGAAGAGGGGAAACCGAGAGAGAGGAAGAGGGGAAACCGAAAGCGGGGAAGAGGGGAAACCGAGAGTGAGGAAGAGGGGAAACCGGGAGCGAGGAAGAGGGGAAACCGAGAGAGAGGAAGAGGGGAAACCGAGAGCTGGGAAGAGGGGAAACCGAGAGAGATGAAGAGGGGAAACCGAGAGCTGGGAAGAGGGGAAACCAAGAGAGAGGAAGAGGGGAAACCGAAAGCGGGGAAGAGGGGAAACCGAGAGTGAGGAAGAGGGGAAACCGAGAGCGAGGAAGAGGGGAAACCGAGAGCGAGGAAGAGGGGAAACCGAGAGCGAGGAAGAGGGGAAACTGAGAGCGAGGAAGAGGGGAAACCGAGTGCGAGGAGGAGGGGAAACTGAGTGCTAGGAAGAGGGGAAACCAAGAGAGAGGAAGAGGGAAAACCGAGAGCGAGGAAGAGGGGATACTGAGAGAGAGGAAGAGGGGAAACCGAGTGTTATGAGGAGGGGAATCCGAGTGCGAGGAAGAGGGGAAACCGAGAGCGAGGAAGAGGGGAAACGGAGAGCAAGGAGGAGGGGAAACCGAGAGCGAGGAAGCGGGTAAACCGAGAGCTGGGAAGAGGGGAAACCGAGAGAGAGGAAGAGGGGAAACCGAGAGCTGGGAAGAGGGGAAACCGAGAGAGAGGAAGAGGGGAAACCGAAAGCGCGGAAGAGGGGAAACCGAGAGCGAGGAAGAGGGGAACCCGAGAGAGAAGAAGAGGGGAAACCGAGTGCGATGAGGAGGGGAAACCGTTTGTGAGGAAGAGGGGAAACCGAGAGCGAGGAAGAGGGGAAACGGAGAGCGGGGAGGAGGGTAAACAGAGTGCGAGGAAGAGGGGCACCCGAGTGCGAGGAGGAGGGGAAACCGAGTGCGATGACGAGGGGAAGCCGAGAGAGAGGAAGAGGGTAAACCGAGAGAGAGGAAGAGGGGAAACCGAGTGCAATGAGGAGGGGAAACCGAGTGTGAGGAAGAGGGGAAACCGAGAGCGAGGAAGAGGGGAAACAGAGAGCAGGGAAGAGGGGATACCGAGTGCGATGAGGAGGGGAAACTGAGAGCGAGGAAGAGGGGAAACTGAGAGCGAGGAAGAGGGGAAACTGAGAGCGAGGAAGAGGGGAACCTGAGTGCGAGGAAGAGGGGAAACCGAGAGCGAGGAAGAGGGGAAACGGAGAGCAGGGAAGAGGGGATACCGAGTGCGATGAGGAGGGGAAACCGAGAGCGGGGAAGAGGGGAGATCGAGAGCGGCGAAGAGCTGTAGCTCCCCTGACCGGAAAGCCCTGCAGCGGGTAGTCAAAACTATCCAACGCATTACCGGCACCCGGCTACCGACCATAGAACATATATATCAGAAACGCTGCCTACGGAGGGCACGGTCCATCATCAAAGACCCTACCCACCCCAGCCACTGTCTGTTCGCCCTCCTACCATCTGGAAGACGCTACAGATGCATTCTCACCCGTACGACCAGATTTAGGAACAGCTTCTTTCCCAGGGCTGTCATCCTACTGAACTCCACAAATAAACACTAAAGCCTGCACATCTGCTGATGCACTTTATTATGGTCATATTTATGCTAATATATATGTACAAATGTATGTTGAAATGTTTAAGTGTCCTAATCCAAATTGTACACTCTCGGGAGCCGCAAGCCTACATTTCGTTGTACTGCACTTGTGCACTAACAATGACAATAAAAGTTGATTTGATTCGAGAGCGAGGAGGAGGTGAGCCCGATAGCGGGGAAGAGGGGAAACTGAGAGCGGGGAAGAGGGGCTACCGAGAGCGAGGAAGAGGAGCGACCGTGAGCGGGAAAGAGGGGCAACCGTGAGCGAGCAAGAGGGGAAACTGAGCGCGAGGAAGAGGGGAAACTGAGAGTGAGGGAATGTGGAAATAGAGAGCGCGGAAGAGGGGAAACTGAGAGGGAGGAAGAGGGGCAACTGAGAGCGGGGAAAGGGGCGACCGAGGAAGAGGAACAACCGAGAGTGGGGAAGAGGGGAGACCGAGAGCGAGGAAGAGGGGAAACCGAGTGCGAGGAAGAGGGGAAACCGAGAGTGAGGAAGAGGGGAAACTGAGAGCGAGAAAGAGGGGAAACCAAGTGCGGAGAAGAGGGGAAGCTGAGTGCGAGGAGGAGGGGCAACTGAGAGCGGGGAAAGGGGCGACCGAGGAAGAGGAAGAGGGGCAACCGAGAGCGGGGAAGAGGGGAGACCGAGAGGGAGGAAGAGGGGTGACTGAGAGCGAGGAAGAGGGGAAACGGAGTGCGATGAGGAGGGGAAACCGAGTGCGAGGAAGAGGTGAGCCCGATAGCGGGGAAGAGGGGAGACCGAGGGTGAGGAAGCGGGGAAAACGAGCGTGAGGAAGAGGCGCAACCGTGAGCGAGGAAGAGGGGAAGCCGAGCGTGAGGAAGAGGGGAAACTGAGAGTGAGGAAGTGTGGAAATCGAGAGCGTGGAGGAGGGGAAACTGAGAGGGTGGAAGAGGGGCGACTGAGAGCGGGGAAAGGGGTGACTGAGGAAGAGGAAGAGGGGCAACAAGAGGGCGGGGAAGAGGGGAAACGGAGAGTGGGGAAGAGGGTAAACCGAGTGCGAGGAAGCGGGGAACCCGAGTGCGAGGAGGAGGGGAAACCGAGAGTGGGGAAGAGGGGAAACCGAGTGCGAGGAAGAGGGAAAACCAAGAGCGAGGAAGAGGGGAAATGGAGAGCGGGGAAGAGGGGAAATGGAGAGCGGGGAAGAGGGGAAACCGAGTGCGATGAAGAGGGGAAACCGAGAGAGAGGAAGAGGGGAAACTGAGAGAGAGGAAGAGGGGAAACCGAATGCAGGGAAGAGGGGAAATCGAGTCTGAAGAGGAGGGGAAGCTGAGTGCAAGAAAGAGGGGAAACCGAGAGCGAGGAAGGGGGGAAATGGAGAGCGGGGAAGAGGGGAAACCGAGTGCGATGAAGAGGGGAAACCGAGAGCAGGGAAGAGGGGAAAGCGAGAGAGAGGAAGAGGGGAAACCGAGCGCGAGGAAGAGGGGCAACCGTGAGCGAGGAAGAGGGGAAACCGAGAGCGAGGAAGAGGGGAAACGGAGAGCGGGGAAACCGAGTGTGATGAGGAGGGGAAATTGAGTGCGAGGAAAAGGGGAAACCGAGCGTGAGGAAGAGGGGAAACCGAGAGCGAGGAAGAGGGGAAACTGAGAGCGAGGAAGAGGGGAAACTGAGAGCGAGGAAGAGGGGAAACCGAGTGCGATGAGGAGGGGAAACTGAGTGCGAGGAAGAGGGGAACCCGAGTGCGAGGAGGAGGGGAAACTGAGAGCGGGGAAGAGGGGAAGCCGAGTGCGAGGAAGAGGGGAAACTGAGAGCGAGGAAGAGGGGAGATCGAGAGCGGTGAAGAGGGGCCACCGAGAGCGAGGAAGAGGTGAGACCGATAGCGGGGAAGAGGGGAAACTGAGAGCGGGGAAGAGGGGCTACTGAGAGCAAGGAAGAGGAGCGACCGTGAGCAGGAAAGAGGGGCAACCGTGAGCGAGGAAGAGGGGAAACCGAGCGCGAGGAAGAGGGGAGACCGATAGCGGGGAAGAGGGGTAACCAAGAGCGGGCATGAGGGGAAACCGAGAGCGAGGAAGAAAGGAAACTGCGAGCGGGGAAGAGGGGAAAGCGAGAGAGAGGAAGAGGGGAAACCAAGAGCGATGAAGAGGGGAAAGCGAGTGCAGGGAAGAGGGGAAAGCGAGAGAGAGGAAGAGGGGAACCTGAGAGCGGGGAAGAGGGGAAACCGAGAGAGAAGAAGAGGGGAAACCTAGAGCGAGGATGAGGGGAAACTGAGAGAGAGGAAGAGGGGAAACCGAGTGCGAGGAAGAGAGGAAACAGAGCGGGGATGAGGGGAAACCGAGAGTGATGGAGGGGAAACCGAGTGCAGGGAAGAGGGGAAAGCGAGAGAGAGGAAGAGGGGAAACCGAGGGTCAGGAAGCGGGGAAACCGAGCATGAGGAAGAGGGGCAACCGTGAGCAAGGAAGAGGGGAAACCGAGCGCGAGGAAGAGGGGAGACCGAGCATGAGGAAGAGGGGCAACCGTGAGCGAAGAAGAGGGGAAACCGAGCACGAGGAAGAGGGGAGACCGATAGCGGGGTAGAGGGGTAACCAAGAGCGGGGTTGAGGGGAAACCGAGAGCGAGGAAGAAAGGAAACTGAGAGCGGGGAAGAGGGGAAAGCGAGAGAGAGGAAGAGGGGAAACCGAAAGCAGGGAAGAGGGGAAACCGAGTGCGATGAGGAGGGGAAACCGAGTGCGAGGAAGAGGGGAAAACTACAGCGAGGAAGAGGGGAAATGGAGAGCAGGGAAGAGGGGATACCAAGTGCGATGAGGAGGGGAAATCGAGTGCGAGGAAGAGGGGAAACTGAGTGCAATGAGGAGGGGAAACTGAGTGCGAGGAAGAGCGGAACCCGAGTGCGAGGAGGAGGGGAAACCGACAGTGGGGAAGAGGGGAAGCCGAGTGCGAGGAAGAGGGGAAACTGAGAGCGAGGAAGAGGGGAGATCGAGAGCGGTGAAGAGGGGCCACCGAGAGCGAGGAGGAGGTGAGCCCGATAGCGGGGAAGAGGGGAAGCTGAGAGCGGGGAAGAAGGGCTACTGAGAGCGAGGAAGAGGGGAGACCGAGGGTGAGGAAGAGGGGAAACCGAGTGCGATGAGGAGGGGAAACCGAGTGTGAGGAAGAGGGGAAACCGAGAGCAGGGAAGAGGGGAAACCGAGAGCGATGAAGAGGGGAAACCGAGAGCAGGGAAGAGGGGAAAGCGAGAGAGAGGAAGAGGGGAACCTGAGAGCGGGGAAGAGGGGAAACCGAGAGAGAAGAAGAGGGGAAACCTAGAGCGAGGATGAGGGGAAACTGAGAGAGAGGAAGAGGGGAAACCGAGTGCGAGGAAGAGAGGAAACTGAGAGCGGGGATGAGGGGAAACCGAGAGCGATGAAGAGGGGAAACCGAGTGCAGGGAAGAGGGGAAAGCGAGAGAGGAAGAGGGGAAACCGAGGGTGAGGAAGCGGGGAAACCGAGCGTGAGGAAGAGGGGCAACCGTGAGCGAGGAAGAGGGGAAACCGAGCGCGAGGAAGAGGGGAGACCGATAGCGGGGAAGAGGGGTAACCAAGAGCGGGGATGAGTAGAAACCGAGAGCGAGGAAGAAAGGAAACTGAGAGCGGGGAAGAGGGGAAACCGAGAGTGAGGAAGCGGGGAAACCGAGAGCGATGAAGAGGGGAAACCGAGCGCAGGGAAGAGGGGAAACTGAGAGAGAGGAAGAGGGGAAACTGAAAGCAGGGAAGAGGGGAAACCGAGTGCGATGAGGAGGGGAAACCAAGTGCGAGGAAGAGGGGAAAACTACAGCGAGGAAGAGGGGAAACGGAGAGCAGGGAAGAGGGGATACCAAGTGCGATGAGGAGGGGAAATCGAGTGCGAGGAAGAGGGGAAACTGAGAGCGAGGAAGAGGGGAAACTGAGTGCAATGAGGAGGGGAAACTGAGTGCGAGGAAGAGCGGAACCCGAGTGCGAGGAGGAGGGGAAACCGACAGTGGGGAAGAGGGGAAGCCGAGTGCGAGGAAGAGGGAAAACTGAGAGCGGGGAAGAGGGGAGATCGAGAGCGGTGAAGAGGGGCCACCGAGAGCGAGGAGGAGGTGAGCCCGATAGCGGGGAAGAGGGGAAACTGAGAGCGGAGAAGAGGGGCAACCGAGAGCGAGGAAGAGGGGAGACCGAGGGTGAGGAAGAGGGGAAACCGAGTGCGATGAGGAGGGGAAACCGAGTGTGAGGAAGAGGGGAAACCAAGAGCGAGGAAGAGGGGAAATGGAGAGCGAGGATGAGGGTAAACAGAGTGTGAGGAAGAGGGGAACCCGCGTGCGAGGAAGAGGGGAACCCGCGTGCGAGGAGGAGGGGAAACCGAGAGTGGGGCAGAGGGGAAACCGAGTGCGAGGAAGAGGGGAAACTGAGAGAGAGGAAGAGGCGTGACTGAGAGCGGGGAAAGGGGTGACCGAGGAAGAGGAAGAGGGGCAACACGAGGGCGGGGAAGAGGGGAGACCGAGAGCGGGGAAGAGGGGAAACCGAGTGCGAGGAAGATGGGAAACTGAGAGAGAGGAAGAGGGGAAACCGAAAGCAGGGAAGAGGGGAAACCGAGTGCGATGAGGAGGGGAAACCGAGTGCGAGGAAGAGGGGAAACCGAGAGCGAAGAAGAGGGGAAACGGAGAGCGGGGAAGAGGGGAAACCGAGTGCGATGAAGAGGGGAAACCGAGAGAGAGGAAGAGGGGAAACCGAGAGAGAGGAAGAGGGGAAACCGAGAGAGTGGAAGAGGGGAAACCGAATGCAGGGAAGAGGGGAAATCAAGTACGATGAGGAGGGGAAACCGAGCGCAGGGAAGAGGGGAAAGCGAGAGAGAGGAAGAGGGGAAACTGAGCGCGAGGAAGAGGGGCAACCGTGAGCGAGGAAGAGGGGAAACCGAGAGCGTGGAAGAGGGGCAACTGAGAGGGAGGAAGAGGGGCGACTGAGAGCGGGGAAAGGGGCGACCGAGGAAGAGGGGCAACATGAGGGCGGGGAAGAGGGGAGACCGAGAGCGAGGAAGAGGGGAAATCGAGAGCGGCAAAGAGGTGCGAAGGAGAGCGAGGAAGGGGGGAAATGGAGAGCGGGGAAGAGGGGAAACCGAGTGCGAGGAAGAGAGGAAACTGAGAGCGGGGACGAGGGGAAACCGAGAGCGATGAAGAGGGGAAACCGAGAGCAGGGAAGAGGGGAAAGCGAGAGAGAGGAAGAGGGGAAACCGAGCGCGAGGAAGAGGGGCAACCGTGAGCGAGGAAGAGGGGAAACGGAGAGCGGGGAAACCGAGTGCGATGAGGAGGGGAAATCGAGTGCGAGGAAAAGGGGAAACCGAGCGTGAGGAAGAGGGGAAACCGAGAGCGAGGAAGAGGGGAAACAGAGAGCGAGGAAGAGGGGAAACTGAGAGCGAGGAAGAGGGGAAACCGAGAGCGAGGAAGAGGAGAAACTGAGTGCGAGGAAGAGGGGAACCCGAGTGCGAGGAGGAGGGGAAACCGAGAGCGGGGAAGAGGGGAAGCCGAGTGCGAGGAAGAGGGGAAACTGAGAGCGAGGAAGAGGGGAATCCGAGAGCGGGGAAGAGGGGAGATCGAGAGCGGGGAAGAGGGGAAACTGAGAGCGGGGAAGAGGGGCTACTGAGAGCGAGGAAGAGGAGCGACCGTGAGCGGGAAAGAGGGGCAACCGTGAGCGAGGAAGAGGGGAAACCGAGTGCGAGGAAGAGGGGAAACTGAGAGTGAGGAAAAGTGGAAATAGAGAGCGCGGAAGAGGGAAAACTGAGAGGGAGGCAGAAGGGCAACTGAGAGCGGGGAAAGCGGCGACCGAGGAAGAGGAAGAGGGGCAACCGAGAGCGGGGAAGAGGGGTAACCAAGAGCGGGGATGAGGGAAAACCGAGAGCGAGGAAGAGAGGAAACTGAGAGCGGGGAAGAGGGGAAAGCGAGAGAGAGGAAGAGGTGAAACCGAGAGCGATGAAGAGGGGAAACAGAGAGCAGGGAAGAGGGGAAAGCGAGAGAGAGGAAGAGGGGAAACCGAGGGCTGGGAAGAGGGGAAACCGAGAGCGAGGATGAGGGGAAACTGAGAGAAAGGAAGAGGGGAGACCGAGAGCGGGGAAGAGCGGAGACGGAGAGCTAGGAAGAGGGGAAACTGAGCGCAGGGAAGTGGGGCGACTGAGAGCGAGGTAGAGGGGAGACCGAGAGCAGGGAAGACTGGAAACCGAGAGCGGGGAAGCGGGGAAACCGAGAGCGAGGTAGAGGGGAAACCGAGAGCTAGGTAGAGGGGAAACCGAGAGCGAGGAAGAGGGGAAACCGAGAGCGAGGAAGAGAGTAAACCGACTGCGATGAGGAGGGGAAACCGCATGCGAGGGAGAGGGGAAACGGAGAGCGTGGAAGAGGGGAAACCGAGTGTGAGGAAGAGGGGAACCCGAGTGCGAGGAGGAAGGGAAACCGAGAGCGGGGAAGAGGGGAAACCGAGTGCGAGGAAGAGGGGAACCTGAGATCGAGGAAGAGGGGAGACCGAGAGCGAGGAACGGGGGTAACCGGGAGCGAGGATGATGGGAAACCGGGGGTGAGGAAGAGGGGAATCTCACAGCGAGGAGGAGGGGAAATCGAGAGCGGGTTAGAGTGGAGACCGAGAGCGAGGAAGAGTGGAGACCGAGAGCGAGGAAGAGGGGAGACCGAGAGCAGGGAAGAGGGCAATCCAAGAGAGAGGAAGTGGGGAAACCGAGTGAGGAAGAGGGGTAACTGAGAGCGAGGAAGGGGGGAAACCGTGAGGGAGGAAGAGGGGAAACCGAGAACGAGGAAGAGGGGAATCCGAGAGCGAGGAAGAGGGGTATCCGAGAGCAGGTTAGAGGGGCGACCGAGAGCGAGGAAGAGGGGAAACTGAGAATGGGGAAGAGGGGAAACCGAGTGTGGGGAAGAGGGGAAAACGAGAGCGAGGAAGTGAGGAAACCGAGGGCGAGGAAGCGGGGAAACCGAGCGTGAGGAAGACGGGCAACTGTGAGCGAGGAAGAGGGGAAACCGAGCACGAGGAAGAGGGGAAACTGAGAGTGAGGAAGACTAGAAATCGAGAGCGCTGAAGAGGGGAAACTGAGAGGGAGGAATAGTGGCGACTGAGAGCGGAGAAGGGGGCGACCGAGGAAGAGGAAGAGGGGCAACCGAGAGAGAGGAAGAGGGGAAACTGAGAACGAGGAAGAGGGGAGACCGAGAGAGAGGAGGATGGGAAACCGGGAGCGATGAAGAGGGGAAACCGAGAGAGAGGAAGAGGGGAATCCGAGAGCGGTGAAGAGGGGAAACCGAGAGAGAGGAAGAGGGTAAACCGAAAGCGGGGAAGAGGGGAAACCGAGAGTGAGGAAGAGGGGAAACCGGGAGCGAGGAAGAGGGGAGACCGAGAGCGAGGAGGAGGGGAAACCGGGAGCGATGAAGAGGGGAAACCGAGAGAGAGGAAGAGGGGAAACCGAGAGCTGGGAAGAGGGGAAACCGAGAGAGAGGAAGAGGGGAAACCGAGAGCTGGGAAGAGGGGAAACCAAGAGAGAGGAAGAGGGGAAACCGAAAGCGGGGAAGAGGGGAAACCGAGAGTGAGGAAGAGGGGAAACTGAGAGCGAGGAAGAGGGGAAACCGAGAGCGAGGAAGAGGGGAAACTGAGAGCGAGGAAGAGGGGAAACCGAGTGCGAGGAGGAGGGGAAACTGAGTGCTAGGAAGAGGGGAAACCAAGAGAGAGGAAGAGGGAAAACCGAGAGCGAGGAAGAGGGGATACTGAGAGAGAGGAAGAGGGGAAACTGAGTGTTATGAGGAGGGGAATCCGAGTGCGAGGAAGAGGGGAAACCGAGAGCGAGGAAGAGGGGAAACGGAGAGCGAGGAGGAGGGGAAACCGAGAGCGAGGAAGCGGGTAAACCGAGAGCTGGGAAGAGGGGAAACCGAGAGAGAGGAAGAGGGGAAACCGAGAGCTGGGAAGAGGGGAAACCGAGAGAGAGGAAGAGGGGAAACCGAAAGCGCGGAAGAGGGGAAACCGAGAGCGAGGAAGAGGGGAACCCGAGAGAGAAGAAGAGGGGAAACCGAGTGCGATGAGGAGGGGAAACCGTTTGTGAGGAAGAGGGGAAACCGAGAGCGAGGAAGAGGGGAAACGGAGAGCGGGGAGGAGGGTAAACAGAGTGCGAGGAAGAGGGGAACCCGAGTGCGAGGAGGAGGGGAAACCGAGTGCGATGACGAGGGGAAGCCGAGAGAGAGGAAGAGGGTAAACCGAGAGAGAGGAAGAGGGGAAACCGAAAGCAGGGAAGAGGGGAAACCGAGTGCAATGAGGAGGGGAAACCGAGTGTGAGGAAGAGGGGAAACCGAGAGCGAGGAAGAGGGGAAACAGAGAGCAGGGAAGAGGGGATACCGAGTGCGATGAGGAGGGGAAACCGAGAGCAAGGAAGAGGGGAAACTGAGAGCGAGGAAGAGGGGAAACTGAGAGCGAGGAAGGGGGGAAACCGTGAGGGAGGAAGAGGGGAAACCGAGAACGAGGAAGAGGGGAATCCGAGAGCGAGGAAGAGGGGTATCCGAGAGCAGGTTAGAGGGGCGACCGAGAGCGAGGAAGAGGGGAAACTGAGAATGGGGAAGAGGGGAAACCGAGTGTGGGGAAGAGGGGAAAATGAGAGCGAGGAAGAGAGGAAACCGAGGGCGAGGAAGCGGGGAAACCGAGCGTGAGGAAGACGGGCAACTGTGAGCGAGGAAGAGGGGAAACCGAGCACGAGGAAGAGGGGAAACTGAGAGTGAGGAAGACTAGAAATCGAGAGCGCTGAAGAGGGGAAACTGAGAGGGAGGAATAGTGGCGACTGAGAGCGGAGAAGGGGGCGACCGAGGAAGAGGAAGAGGGGCAACCGAGAGAGAGGAAGAGGGGAAACTGAGAACGAGGAAGAGGGGAGACCGAGAGAGAGGAGGATGGGAAACCGGGAGCGATGAAGAGGGGAAACCAAGAGAGAGGAAGAGGGGAAACCGAGAGCGGTGAAGAGGGGAAACCGAGAGAGAGGAAGAGGGGAAACCGAAAGCGGGGAAGAGGGGAAACCGAGAGTGAGGAAGAGGGGAAACCGGGAGCGAGGAAGAGGGGAAACCGAGAGAGAGGAAGAGGGGAAACCGAGAGCTGGGAAGAGGGGAAACCGAGAGAGATGAAGAGGGGAAACCGAGAGCTGGGAAGAGGGGAAACCAAGAGAGAGGAAGAGGGGAAACCGAAAGCGGGGAAGAGGGGAAACCGAGAGTGAGGAAGAGGGGAAACCGAGAGCGAGGAAGAGGGGAAACCGAGAGCGAGGAAGAGGGGAAACCGAGAGCGAGGAAGAGGGGAAACTGAGAGCGAGGAAGAGGGGAAACCGAGTGCGAGGAGGAGGGGAAACTGAGTGCTAGGAAGAGGGGAAACCAAGAGAGAGGAAGAGGGAAAACCGAGAGCGAGGAAGAGGGGATACTGAGAGAGAGGAAGAGGGGAAACCGAGTGTTATGAGGAGGGGAATCCGAGTGCGAGGAAGAGGGGAAACCGAGAGCGAGGAAGAGGGGAAACGGAGAGCAAGGAGGAGGGGAAACCGAGAGCGAGGAAGCGGGTAAACCGAGAGCTGGGAAGAGGGGAAACCGAGAGAGAGGAAGAGGGGAAACCGAGAGCTGGGAAGAGGGGAAACCGAGAGAGAGGAAGAGGGGAAACCGAAAGCGCGGAAGAGGGGAAACCGAGAGCGAGGAAGAGGGGAACCCGAGAGAGAAGAAGAGGGGAAACCGAGTGCGATGAGGAGGGGAAACCGTTTGTGAGGAAGAGGGGAAACCGAGAGCGAGGAAGAGGGGAAACGGAGAGCGGGGAGGAGGGTAAACAGAGTGCGAGGAAGAGGGGCACCCGAGTGCGAGGAGGAGGGGAAACCGAGTGCGATGACGAGGGGAAGCCGAGAGAGAGGAAGAGGGTAAACCGAGAGAGAGGAAGAGGGGAAACCGAGTGCAATGAGGAGGGGAAACCGAGTGTGAGGAAGAGGGGAAACCGAGAGCGAGGAAGAGGGGAAACAGAGAGCAGGGAAGAGGGGATACCGAGTGCGATGAGGAGGGGAAACCGAGAGCGAGGAAGAGGGGAAACTGAGAGCGAGGAAGAGGGGAAACTGAGAGCGAGGAAGAGGGGAACCTGAGTGCGAGGAAGAGGGGAAACCGAGAGCGAGGAAGAGGGGAAACGGAGAGCAGGGAAGAGGGGATACCGAGTGCGATGAGGAGGGGAAACCGAGAGCGGGGAAGAGGGGAGATCGAGAGCGGCGAAGAGCTGTAGCTCCCCTGACCGGAAAGCCCTGCAGCGGGTAGTCAAAACTATCCAACGCATTACCGGCACCCGGCTACCGACCATAGAACATATATATCAGAAACGCTGCCTACGGAGGGCACGGTCCATCATCAAAGACCCTACCCACCCCAGCCACTGTCTGTTCGCCCTCCTACCATCTGGAAGACGCTACAGATGCATTCTCACCCGTACGACCAGATTTAGGAACAGCTTCTTTCCCAGGGCTGTCATCCTACTGAACTCCACAAATAAACACTAAAGCCTGCACATCTGCTGATGCACTTTATTATGGTCATATTTATGCTAATATATATGTACAAATGTATGTTGAAATGTTTAAGTGTCCTAATCCAAATTGTACACTCTCGGGAGCCGCAAGCCTACATTTTGTTGTACTGCACTTGTGCACTAACAATGACAATAAAAGTTGATTTGATTCGAGAGCGAGGAGGAGGTGAGCCCGATAGCGGGGAAGAGGGGAAACTGAGAGCGGGGAAGAGGGGCTACCGAGAGCGAGGAAGAGGAGCGACCGTGAGCGGGAAAGAGGGGCAACCGTGAGCGAGCAAGAGGGGAAACAGAGCGCGAGGAAGAGGGGAAACTGAGAGTGAGGGAATGTGGAAATAGAGAGCGCGGAAGAGGGGAAACTGAGAGGGAGGAAGAGGGGCAACTGAGAGCGGGGAAAGGGGCGACCGAGGAAGAGGAAGAGGGGAAACCGAGAGCGGCGAAGAGGGGCGACCGAGAGCGAGGAAGAGGGGTGACCGATAGCGGGGAAGAGGGGTAAGCAAGAGTGGGGATGAGGGGAAACTGAGAGCGAGGAAGAGGGGAAACTGAGAGTGGGGAAGAGGGGCTACCGTGATTGGGGAAGAGGGGAAACAGAGAGCGATGAAGAGGGGAAACGAGAGCGGGGAAGAGGGGAAACCGAGAGAGAAGAAGAGGGGAAACTGAGTGCGGGGAAGAGGGGAAACCGAGAGAGAGGAAGAGGGGAAACCGAGTGCGATGAGGAGGGGAAACCGAGTGTGAGGAAGAGGGGAAACCGAGCGCAAGGAAGACGGGAAACGGAGAGCGGGGAAGAGGGGAAACCAAGAGAGAGGAAGAGGGAAAACCGAGAGCGAGGAAGAGGGGATACTGAGAGAGAGGAAGAGGGGAAACCGAGTGTTATGAGGAGGGGAATCCGAGTGCGAGGAAGAGGGGAAACCGAGAGCGAGGAAGAGGGGAAACGGAGAGCGAGGAGGAGGGGAAACCGAGAGCGAGGAAGCGGGTAAACCGAGAGCGAGGAAGAGGGGAAACTGAGAGCGGGGAAGAGGGGCTACCGAGAGCGAGGAAGAGGGGAAACTGAGAGCGAGGAAGGGGGGAAACCGAGAGCGGGGAAGAGGGGAAACTGAGAGCGAGGAAGAGGGGGAAACCGAGATCGGGGAAGAGGGGAAACCGAGAGAGAGGAAGAGGGGAATCCAAGAGAGAGGAAGGGGGTAACCGAGAGCGGGGAAGAGGGGAAACCAAGAGGGAGGAAGAGGGGAAACCGAGAGCGAGGAAGAGGCGAAACCGAGAGCGAGGAAGAGGGGAAACCGAGAGCGAGGAAGAGGGGTAACCGAGAGCAAGGACGAGGGGAAACCGAGAGCAAGGAAGCGGGGAAACCGAGAGTGGGGAAGAGGGGAAACTGAGAGCGAGGAAGAGGCGAAAACGAGAGCGAGGAAAAGGGGAAACTGAGAGCGAGGAAGAGGCGAAAACAAGAGCGAGGAGAAGGGGAAACGGAGAGCGGGGAAGAGAGGAAACCGAGAGTGATGAAGAGGGGAACCCGAGTGCGAGGAGGAGGGGAAACCGAGAGCGGGGAAGCAGGGAGATCGAGAGGGAGGTAGAGGGGAAACTGAGTGCGAGGAAGAGGGGGAGACCGAGGGCGAGGAGGAGGGGAAACCGGGAGCGAGGAAGAGGGGAATCTGAGAGCGAGGAGGAGGGGAAACCAAGAGCGAGGAAGCGGGTAAACTGAGAGTGAGGAAGAGGGGAGACCGAGAGCGGGGAAGAGGGGAACCCGAGAGAGAAGAAGAGGGGAAACCGAGTGCGATGAGGAGGGGAAACCGTTTGTGAGGAAGAGGGGAAACCGAGAGCGAGGAAGAGGGGAAACGGAGAGCGGGGAGGAGGGTAAACAGAGTGCGAGGAAGAGGGGCACCCGAGTGCGAGGAGGAGGGGAAACCGAGTGCGATGACGAGGGGAAGCCGAGAGAGAGGAAGAGGGTAAACCGAGAGAGAGGAAGAGGGGAAACCGAGTGCAATGAGGAGGGGAAACCGAGTGTGAGGAAGAGGGGAAACCGAGAGCGAGGAAGAGGGGAAACAGAGAGCAGGGAAGAGGGGATACCGAGTGCGATGAGGAGGGGAAACCGAGAGCGAGGAAGAGGGGAAACTGAGAGCGAGGAAGAGGGGAAACTGAGAGCGAGGAAGAGGGGAACCTGAGTGCGAGGAAGAGGGGAAACCGAGAGCGAGGAAGAGGGGAAACGGAGAGCAGGGAAGAGGGGATACCGAGTGCGATGAGGAGGGGAAACCGAGAGCGGGGAAGAGGGGAGATCGAGAGCGGCGAAGAGCTGTAGCTCCCCTGACCGGAAAGCCCTGCAGCGGGTAGTCAAAACTATCCAACGCATTACCGGCACCCGGCTACCGACCATAGAACATATATATCAGAAACGCTGCCTACGGAGGGCACGGTCCATCATCAAAGACCCTACCCACCCCAGCCACTGTCTGTTCGCCCTCCTACCATCTGGAAGACGCTACAGATGCATTCTCACCCGTACGACCAGATTTAGGAACAGCTTCTTTCCCAGGGCTGTCATCCTACTGAACTCCACAAATAAACACTAAAGCCTGCACATCTGCTGATGCACTTTATTATGGTCATATTTATGCTAATATATATGTACAAATGTATGTTGAAATGTTTAAGTGTCCTAATCCAAATTGTACACTCTCGGGAGCCGCAAGCCTACATTTTGTTGTACTGCACTTGTGCACTAACAATGACAATAAAAGTTGATTTGATTCGAGAGCGAGGAGGAGGTGAGCCCGATAGCGGGGAAGAGGGGAAACTGAGAGCGGGGAAGAGGGGCTACCGAGAGCGAGGAAGAGGAGCGACCGTGAGCGGGAAAGAGGGGCAACCGTGAGCGAGCAAGAGGGGAAACTGAGCGCGAGGAAGAGGGGAAACTGAGAGTGAGGGAATGTGGAAATAGAGAGCGCGGAAGAGGGGAAACTGAGAGGGAGGAAGAGGGGCAACTGAGAGCGGGGAAAGGGGCGACCGAGGAAGAGGAAGAGGGGAAACCGAGAGCGGCGAAGAGGGGCGACCGAGAGCGAGGAAGAGGGGTGACCGATAGCGGGGAAGAGGGGTAAGCAAGAGTGGGGATGAGGGGAAACTGAGAGCGAGGAAGAGGGGAAACTGAGAGTGGGGAAGAGGGGCTACCGTGATTGGGGAAGAGGGGAAACAGAGAGCGATGAAGAGGGGAAACGAGAGCGGGGAAGAGGGGAAACCGAGAGAGAAGAAGAGGGGAAACTGAGTGCGGGGAAGAGGGGAAACCGAGAGAGAGGAAGAGGGGAAACCGAGTGCGATGAGGAGGGGAAACCGAGTGTGAGGAAGAGGGGAAACCGAGCGCAAGGAAGACGGGAAACGGAGAGCGGGGAAGAGGGGAAACCAAGAGAGAGGAAGAGGGAAAACCGAGAGCGAGGAAGAGGGGATACTGAGAGAGAGGAAGAGGGGAAACCGAGTGTTATGAGGAGGGGAATCCGAGTGCGAGGAAGAGGGGAAACCGAGAGCGAGGAAGAGGGGAAACGGAGAGCGAGGAGGAGGGGAAACCGAGAGCGAGGAAGCGGGTAAACCGAGAGCGAGGAAGAGGGGAAACTGAGAGCGGGGAAGAGGGGCTACCGAGAGCGAGGAAGAGGGGAAACTGAGAGCGAGGAAGGGGGGAAACCGAGAGCGGGGAAGAGGGGAAACTGAGAGCGAGGAAGAGGGGAAACCGAGATCGGGGAAGAGGGGAAACCGAGAGAGAGGAAGAGGGGAATCCAAGAGAGAGGAAGGGGGTAACCGAGAGCGGGGAAGAGGGGAAACCAAGAGGGAGGAAGAGGGGAAACCGAGAGCGAGGAAGAGGCGAAACCGAGAGCGAGGAAGAGGGGAAACCGAGAGCGAGGAAGAGGGGTAACCGAGAGCAAGGACGAGGGGAAACCGAGAGCAAGGAAGCGGGGAAACCGAGAGTGGGGAAGAGGGGAAACTGAGAGCGAGGAAGAGGCGAAAACGAGAGCGAGGAAAAGGGGAAACTGAGAGCGAGGAAGAGGCGAAAACAAGAGCGAGGAGAAGGGGAAACGGAGAGCGGGGAAGAGAGGAAACCGAGAGTGATGAAGAGGGGAACCCGAGTGCGAGGAGGAGGGGAAACCGAGAGCGGGGAAGCAGGGAGATCGAGAGGGAGGTAGAGGGGAAACTGAGTGCGAGGAAGAGGGGAGACCGAGGGCGAGGAGGAGGGGAAACCGGGAGCGAGGAAGAGGGGAATCTGAGAGCGAGGAGGAGGGGAAACCAAGAGCGAGGAAGCGGGTAAACTGAGAGTGAGGAAGAGGGGAGACCGAGAGCGGGGAAGAGAGGAGACCGAGAGCGAGGAAGAGGGGCAACTGAGAGCGAGGAAGAGGGGAGACCGAGAGCTGGGAAGAGGGAAAACCGAGAGTGGGGAAGAGGGGAAACCGAGACAGAGGAAGAGGGGAAACCGAGAGCGAGGAAGAGGGGAAACCGTGTGTGAGGAGGAGGGGAAACCAAGAGCGGGGAAGAGGGGAAACCGAGTGTGAGGAAGAGAGGAAACTGAGAGCGAGGAAGAGGGGAGACCGAGAGCGGGGAAGAGGGCAATCCAAGAGAGAGGAAGACGGGAAATCGAGTCAGGAAGAGGGGTAACTGAGAGCGAGGAAGAGGGGAAACCGAGAGGGAGGAAGAGGGGAAACCGAGAGCGAGGAACAGGGGAGTCCGAGATCGAGGAAGAGGGGAAACCGAGAGCCGGTTAGAGGGGCAACCGAGAGCGAGGAAGAGGGGAAACCAAGAATGGGGAAGAGGGGAAACCGAGAGCGGGGAAGAGGGGAAACCGAGAGTGGGGAACAGGGGAAACCGAGGGTGAGGAAGCGGGGAAACCGAGCGTGGGGAATAGGGGCAACCGTGAGCGAGGAAGAGGGGAAACCGAGCGCGAGGAAGAGGGGAAACTGAGAGTGAGGAAGAGTGGAAATCAAGAGCGTGGAAGAGGAAAAACTGAGAGGGAGGAAGAGGGGAAACCAAGAGCGGCGAAGAGGGGCGACCGAGAGCGAGGAAGAGGGGAGACCGAGAGAGAGGATGAGGGGAAACCGAGAGGGGTAAGAGGGTAAACCAAGAGCGAGGAAGAGGGGAAACCGAGAGCGAGGAAGAGGGGAAACCGAAAGCGGGGAAGAGGGGAATCTGAGAGCGGGGAGAAGGGGCTTCCGAGAGCGAGGAAGAGGGGCGACCGTGAGCAGGGTAGAGGGGAAACCGAGAGCGGGGAAGATGGGAAACCGAGAGAGAGGAAGAGGGGAAACCGAGAGCGGGGAAGAGGGGAACCCGAGTGCGAGGAGGAGGGGTAACCGAGAGCAGGGAAGAGGGAAAACGAGAGGGAGGAAGAGGGGAAACAGAGAGCGAGGAAGAGGCGAAACCGAGAGCGAGGAAGAGGGGAAACCGAGAGCGGGGAAGAGGGGAAACCGAGTGCGAGGAAGAGGGGAACCCGAGTGTGAGGAGGAGGGGAAACCGAGAGCGGGGAAGAGGGGAAACCGAGTGCAAGGAAGAGAGGAAACTGAGAGCGAGGAAGAGGGGAAACCGAGAGCGGGTTAGAGCAGAGACCGAGAGCGAGGAAGAGGGGAAACCAAGACCGAGGAAGAGGGGAGACCGAGAGCGAGGAAGAGGGGAAACCAAGAGAGGGGAAGAGGGGAAGCCGAGAGAGAGGAAGAGGGGAAACCGAAAGCGGGGAAGAGGGGAAACCGAGAGTGAGGAAGAGGGGAAACCGAGAGCGAGGAAGAGGGGAGACCGAGAGCGGGTAAGGGCGGAGACGGAGAGCGAGGAAGAGGGGAAACAGAGTGCGGGGAAGAGGGGCGACCGATAGCGAGGTAGAGGGGAGACTGATAGCAGGGAAGAGGGGAAACCGATAGCGGGGAAACCGATAGCGGGGAAGAGGGGAAACTGAGAGCGGGGAGAAGGGGCTTCCGAGAGCGAGGAAGAGGGGCGACCGTGAGTGGGGTAGAGGGGAAACTGAGAGCGGGGAAGAGGGGAAACCGAGAGAGACGAAGAGGGGTAACCGAGAGCAGGGAAGAGGGGAAACCGAGAGGGAGGAAGAGGGGAAACTGAGAGCGAGGAAGAGGCGAAACTGAGAGCGAGGAAGAGGGGAAACCAAGAGCGGGGAAGAGGGGAGACCGAGAGCGAGGAAGAGGGGAACCTGAGTGTGAGGAGGAGGGGAAACCGAGAGCGGGTAAGAGCAGAGACTGAGAATGAGGAAGGGGGGAAACCGAGAGCGAGGAAGAAGGGAGACCGAGAGCGAGGAGGAGGGGAAACCGGGAGCGAGGAAGAGTGGAATCTGAGAGCGAGGAGGAGGGGAAACCGAGAGCGGGTTAGAGGGGAGACCGAGAGTGAGGAAGAGGGGAAACCAAGAGCGAGGAAGAGGGGAGACCGAGAGCGGGGAAGAGGGCAATCCAAGAGAGAGGAAGAGGGGAAACCGAGTGAGGAAGAGGGGTAACTGAGAGCGAGGAAGAGGGGAAACCGAGAGGGAGGAAGAGGGGAAACCGAGAGGGAGGAAGATGGTAAACCGAGAGCGAGGAAGAGGGGAATCTGAGAGCGAGGAAGAGGGGAAACCAAGAGCGAGGAAGAGGGGAGACCGAGAGCGAGGAAGAGGGGAAACCGAGAATGTGGAAGAGGGAAACCGAGAGGGAGGAAGAGGGGAAACCGAGTGAGGAAGAGGGGTAACTGAGAGCGAGGAAGAGCGGAAACCGAGAGGGAGGAAGAGTGGAAACCGAGAGCGAGGAAGAGGGGAATCCGACAGCGAGGAAGAGGGGAAACCGAGAGCGGGTTAGAGGGGCAACCGAGAGCGAGGAAGAGGGGAAACTGAGTATGGGGAAGAGGGGAAACCGAGAGTGGGGAACAGGGGAAACCGAGGGTGGGGAAGCGGGGAAACCGAGCGCGAGGAATAGGGGCAACCGTGAGCGAGGAAGAGGGGAAACCGAGCGCGAGGAAGACGGGAAACTGAGAGTGAGGAAAAGTGGAAATCGAGAGCTCGGTAGATGGGAAACAGAGGGAGGAAGAGGGGCGACCGAGAGCAGGGAAGGGGCGACCGAGGAAGAGGGGAAACCGAGAGCGGGGAAGAGGGGAGACCGAGAGCGAGGAAGAGGGGTAACCGAGAGCGGCGAAGAGGGGAAACTGAGAGCGAGGAAGAGGGGAAACCGAGAGCGGGGAAGAGCGGAAACCGAGAGAGAGGAAGAGGGGAAACCGAAAGCGGGGAAGAGGGGAAACCGAGAGGGAGGAAGAGGGGAAACTGAGAGCGAGGGAAGAGGCGAAACCGAGAGCAAGGAAGAGGGGAAACTGAGAGCGAGGAAGAGGCGAAAACGAGAGCGAGGAAGCGGGAAACCGAGTGCGAGGAAAAGGGGAAACTGAGAGCGAGGGAGAGGCGAAAACGAGAGCGAGGAAAAGGGGAAACTGAGAGCAAGGAAGAGGGGAAGCCGAGAGCGAGGAAAAGGGGAAACGGAGAGTGGGGAATATGGGAAACCGAGAGTGAGGAGGAGGGGAATCTGAGAGCGAGCAGGAGGGGAAACCGAGACGAGGAAGCAGGTAAACTGAGAGCGAGGAAGAGGGGAGACCGAGAGCGGGGAAGAGAGGAGACCGAGAGCGAGGAAGAGGGGAAACTGAGAGCGAGGAAGAGGGGAAACTGAGAGCGAGGAAGAGGGGCGACCGAGAGCGAGGTAGAGTGGGAACCAAGAGCGAGGAAGAGGGGAAACCGAGAGCGGGGAAGAAGGGAAACTGAGTGCAGGGAAGAGGGGTAACTGAGAGCGGGGAAGAAGGGAAACCGAGGGTGAGGAAGCGGGGTCACCGTGCGCGAGGAAGAGGGGCAACCGTGAGCGAGGAAGAGGGGAAACCAAGCGAGAAAGAGGGGAAACCGAGAGCGAGGAAGAGTGGAAACCGAGCGCGAGGAAGAGGGGAAACCCAGAGTGAGGAAGAGGGGAAACTGAGAGCGGGGAAGAGGGGAATCCGAGAGCGGGCAACAGGCGAAACCCAGAGCGAGGAAGAGGGGAAACCGAGAACGGGCAAGAGGGGAGACCAAGAGCGAGGAAGAGTGGGAACCAAGAGCGAGGAAGAGGGGAAACCGAGAGTGGGCAAGAGGGCAGTCCGAGAGCGAGGAAGAGGGGTGACCGAGAGCGAGGTAGCGTGGAAACCGAGAGCGAGGAAGAGGGGATACCGAGAGTGGGGAAGAGGGGACACCGAGAGCGGGGAAGAGGGGAATCCGAGAGCGGGCAACAGGCGAAACCCAGAGCGAGGAAGAGGGGAAACCGAGAACGGGCAAGAGGGGAGACCGAGAGCGAGGAAGAGTGGGAACCAAGAGCGAGGAAGAGGGGAAACCGAGAGCGGGGAAGAAGGGACACCGAGAGCGGGGAACAGGGGAAACCGAGAGCGGGGAAGAAGGGAATCCGAGAACGAGGAGGAGGGGAAACCGTGAGCGGGGAAGAGGGGAAACTGAGTGCGGGGAAGAGGGGTAACTGAGAGAGGGGAAGAAGGGAAACCGAGGGTGAGGAAGCGGGGACACCGAGCGCGAGGAAGAGGGGCAACCGTGAGTGAGGAAGAGGGGAAACCGAGCGAGAAAGAGGGGAAACCGAGAGCGAGGAAGAGTGGAAACCGAGCGCGAGGAAGAGGGGAAACCGAGAGTGGGCAAGAGGGCAGTCCGAGAGCGAGGAAGAGGGGTGACCGAGAGTGGGGAAGAGGGGACACCGAGAGCGGGTAGGAGGGGAATCCGAGAGCGGGGAAGAGGGGTGACTGGGAGCGAGGAAGAGGGGAAACCTAGAGCGAGGAAGTGGGGAAACCGAGAGCGAGGAAGAGGGGGAACCGAGAGCAGGGAAGAGGGTTGTCTGAGGAAGAGGAAGAGGGGAAACCGAGAGCGGGGAACGGGAAACCGAGAGCGAGGAAGAGTGGAAACCGAGAGCGAGGAAGAGGTGAAACCGAGAGGGAGGAAGAGGGGAAACCGAGCGAGGAAGAGGGGAAACCGAGAGCGAGGTAGAGGGGTAACCGAGAGCGAGGAAGTAGGGAAACCTAGAGGGAGGAAGTGGGGAAACCGAGAGCGAGGTAGAGGGGTAACCGAGAGGGAGTAAGAGGGGAAACCGAGAGCGAGGTAGAAGGGAAACCGAGAGCGAGGAAGAGGGGAAACCAAGAGCGGGTTAGAGGGGAAACCCAGAGCAAGGAAGATGGGAAACCGAGAGTGGGGCAGAGGGGAAACCGAGACCGAGGAAGAGTGGAAACTGAGAGCGAGGAAGAGGGGAAGCCGAGAGGGAGGAAGAGGGCAAACTGAGAGTGGGGAAGAGGGGTATCTGAGGAAGAGGAAGAGGGGGAACCAAGAGCGGGGAAGAGGGGAAACCGAAAGCGGGAGAGAGGGGAAACCGAGAGTGAGGAATAGTGGAAACCGAGAGCGAGGAAGAGGCGAAACCAAGAGGGAGGTAGAGGGGAAACTGAGAGTGGGGAAGAGGGGAAACCGAGAGCGGGGAAGAGGGGAAACCGAGAGTGAGGAAGAGGGGCGACCGAGAGCGAGGAAGAGGGTCTTTGTGCGGTCTTGGGCCAGGGATTCCCAGGTGTCAGTGGGGATGTTGCACTTTTTCATGGAGGCTTTGAGGGTGTCCTTGAAGTGTTTCCTCTGCCCACCTGGGGCTCTCTTGTCATGTTGGAGCTCCGAGTAGAGCGTTTGTTTTGGGAGCCTCGTGTCGGGTGTGCCGACGATGTGGCCTGTCCATCGGAGCTGATCGAGCATGGTCAAAGCTTTGATGCTGGGGATGTTGGCCTGAGCGAGAACATTAACGTCAGTGCACCTATCCTGCCAATGGTTTTGCAGGATCTTGCGGCGGCAGCGTTGGTGGTACCTCTCCAGTGCTTTGAGGTGCCTGCTATACATGGTCCATGTCTCAAGCCATACAGCAGGGCGGGTATCACTGCTGCTCTGTAGACCATGAGCTTAGTGCTGGGTTTGAGATCCTGGTCTTCAAACACTCTCTTCCTCAGGCGACCAAAGGCTGCACTGGCACACTGAAGGCGGTGTTGGACTTCGTCATCGACGTCTGCCCTTGTTGACAGTAGGCTCCCGAGGTATGGAAAGTGGTCCACGTTGTCCAGGGCCTTGTCGTGATTTTTGATAATCGGAGGGCAGTACTGTGTGGCGAGGGCAGGTTGGTAGAGGACCTTTCTCTTACGGATGTTTAGTGTAAGGCCCATGCTCTTGTATGCTTCGGTGAAGGTGTTGACGATGGTTTGGAGTTCGACCTCCGATTGAATGCAGACGCAAGCGTCGTCTGCATACTGTAATTCGACGACAGAGGATGGGACGACCTTGGATCTGGACTGGAGGCGACGGAGTTTGAACAGTTTCCCATTTGTTCTGTAAATTAGCTCCACGCCGGTGGGCAGCTTACTGAGGGTGAGATGGAGCATTGCAGCAAGGGAGATCGAGAAGAGCGTTGGTGCGATGACACAGCCTTGTTTGACCCTGGTCCATACGTGAATTGGGTCTATGGTCAGGCTCCTCAGTCGATGCCTCCTTTAACAGGCCCGATCTCACTCCCCATCTTCTTGGACTACGGTTCCGTGTGAAAGTGACAACTCTGAGCTGGGAGCCTCAGTCGGAGCTGATCTGTACTTGGACATCACACGTCAAAACCAGCCGACACAGATCGACCTGAACCAAACCAAGAAATTGGACAAAGGAGAGTGTTCATAGAATGGTAGAAATAACAGGACAGGAGGAGGACAATCGGCCCTCGGTAACCCCATTCCCCCCAGGTCATTTAATATTCCTCCTTTTCAAATATTTATCCCATTCCATTTGAAATGAAGTTTTGCTCTCTCTATAGCCACATGTGGTGAAGTACCCCATGGTCTAATAGCCCTTAATTCAAAAACCTTCTCCTCTCTTCCCCCTTGTTTCTTCCAGTGAGAATCCTTGGTTTCAGTTCCCTAGTACCCCATTCGCCCACCAGTGGAAATAATCTTTCACTATTTACCCACAGTGAGGTCTCTGCGTTTCACTCACCCCTTTACTGGCTGCTCCTCTCTCAATGCTGTTCACGCTCACCATGTTGCTGTTGCTGCTCCTGGCTCTGTGGGAAATGCACCCTCACGTTTATCATAGTATACAATACTGATACACACTCTGTTTATCATAGTATACAATACTGATACACACTCCTGTTTCATAGTACACAATACTGATACACTCTCTGTTTATCATAGTATACAATACTGATACACACTCTGTTTATCATAGTATACAATACTGATACACTCTCCTGTTTCATAGTATACAATACTGATACACACTCTGTTTATCATAGTATACAATACTGATACACACTCCTGTTTCATAGTACACAATACTGATACACTCTCTGTTTATCATAGTATACAATACTGATACACACTCTGTTTATCATAGTATACAATACTGATACACACTCCTGTTTCATAGTACACAATACTGATACACACTCTGTTTATCATAGTATACAATACTGATACACACTCCTGTTTCATAGTACACAATACTGATACACACTCTGTTTATCATAGTATACAATACTGATACACACTCCTGTTTCATAGTATACAATACTGATACACACTCCTGTTTCATAGTACACAATACTGATACACACTCTGTTTATCATAGTATACAATACTGATACACACTCCTGTTTCATAGTACACAATACTGATACACTCTCTGTTTATCATAGTACACAATACTGATACACTCTCTGTTTATCATAGTATACAATACTGATACACACTCCTGTTTCATAGTACACAATACTGATACACTCTCTGTTTATCATAGTATACAATACTGATACACACTCCTGTTTCATAGTACACAATACTGATACACTCTCTGTTTATCATAGTACACAATACTGATACACACTCCTGTTTATCATAGTATACAATACTGATACACACTCCTGTTTATCATAGCATACAATACTGATACACACTCTGTTTATCATAGTATACAATACTGATACACTCTCTGTTTATCATAGTATACAATACTGATACACTCTCCTGTTTATCATAGAAATTAATAGGTTTAATCTAATAGCCATTATGGAGACGTGGTTGCAATGTGGCCAAGGTTGGGAACTAAACATTCCAGGATACTTAACTTTTAGAAGGAATAGGCAAAATGGAAAAGGAGGAGGGGTAGCCCTGATAATAAAGGATGGGATAAAGACAATAGAGAGAAAGGATCTTAGCTCTGAAAATCAAGAAGTAGAATCAGTTTGGGTGGAGCTCAGAAACAGCAAGGGGCAGAAAACATTGGTGGGAGTTGTTTACAGGTCCCCAAACAGCAGATGCAATGCAGGACAGAATATAAATCAGGAAATTAGAGGCACATGTAACAAGGGTAATACAGTAATTGTTATGTTCATTAATAACTAGACATTCTTATTATGAACAGCTAGCTTCTAGCTAGACATTTATTCAGTACACATTCTCTAGGTACAGCTTCTGTAGAGATTCAGCATGTGTGCTTCTGTGTGCAGGCTGCCATCTTGACTACTGCCTTGTGGGTAGCCTAGTGCATCGTGGGTAGCGTAGTCTTAAACACATACAACTAAATATACAACTCTATACAGCTCTACAGCTCTATAGCTCCACCTAGTGTACTATTCTAGAATGACATGTTATTGATCATTACATCCGCCTTTCTTTGAGGTTAAACAAAATCAATATCAATCAACTTTCAAGAAAAACGATAAAGATGATATCAGTAACACTTTTGTTAGTGCTCTATAAACATAAACATTTTCACAACAGTCAATACATTTTCAATATAGTTTTTTCTTTGCACTCAAAGATTAAGTCTATCAGGCTTTTTTACTACACGTGTGGATCTTCTCAGCGCGGGTAAGTCTGATGTGTTTTCATGAGATTGTTCTGGTGTTTCTGACATGTCTCGCATCTGCCTATCATGTTCTCAATGTCCTTATTTATGCCAGGCCAATAAACAGTGTCTCTTACTCTCCTTTTGCATTTTTCAATTCCGAGGTGACCCTCATGAATCCTTTTGAGCATGTCTTGACGTAGAGCCTGTGGAATGACTATTCTGTTCTGTTTTAGTAATAGTCCACTTACGACACTCAACTCTGACCTTATGTGATAGTATTTTGGACAGGAACCTTTTGGCCAACCATGATGAATGTTCTCTATAACTGTTTGTAACATTGTGGCCTAGAAATTGAGTGGGCTTAGCGCCCATTTTGCGGCGCTATAGGGCATTGCACTGGACTTACAGCCGGTTTTGAAATTGACTAGGGCCCAACATCGGCGTTACACCGGTAGCGCTGCGCCGGCACCGATGACGTCATCGGTGTGCGCAGCGTCCCGGTTGCCGTGGTGACGGGCCCCAGCGCCGAAATTCAGTTGCGGCCGCCTCGCCCGTGGCAGCCGCAACTAAGACTCTGGCAACAGAGTCTTACACGACTTTGCGCTGGCGCATAAAGGTGGAGCGGCGGCCGGCCGCTTTCCCGCCGGCCGCCTGCCCGCACCTCCCTCCCCGGACTCCCCCCCCCCCCCCCCCACGGAACAGATGCTTCTCGGCTGCGAGCCCGGCACTTCCCCGAGGTGCCGGGCTCATTTTTGTGGCGATTTAACCGGCCAGCGGGCGGGTGCAGGCAGCTCCTCCTTAACTGAAGGAGGAGGCCTGCACTTCCCGAGCCTGCCGCACCGCATCGGGCGCCGCAGCCCCAGAATAGCGCCAGTTTTCAGGCGCAAACAGCCTTCAGTAGCGCCGGCAGCCATTTGGGCGCGGCGCTACTGAATTTTTGGCGCGCACAGCGCGACTTAGCACCGGCGCTAAATTTCCAGCGTTAAGCCCCGGCGCAGTGCAAACTCAATTTCTAGGCCTGTATCTTTTACTGTTTCTTCTGCTATTTGCTTTGATTTTGTGTCTGACATGGGCAGCGCAGCAGTGACCATACTCACATGAACATCCACGTCTTCTTCAGTAGAGCTCACTTGACTCATTATGGGTGCTCGGGATAGTGCATCTGCTAACACTATGTATTTGCCTGGTGTGTAGATCAGTTCAAAGTCATATCTTTGCAGCTTCATCATGAGTCGCTGAATCCTTGGAGACATCTCATTCAGATTTTTTTTTATGATGGCAACCAGTGGGCTGTGGTCTGTCTCAAATGTGCAGGTGGGAAGTCCATATATGTAGCCATGGAACTTTTCTAATCCAACTACCAAGCCTAGACATTCCTTTTCAATCTGGGCGTATCGACACTCAGTATCAGTCATAGACCTGGAGGCATAGGCAACAGACTTCCAATCTTCACCCTCTGCTTGTAGCAAGACCGCGCCTAGGCCATCCTTTGATGCATCCGTTGACACTTTGATTCTCTTTGTTGGGTCAAAGAAAGTGGAGTACAGGTGTGGTTGTCAGCACTGTTTTGAGGTTCATCCACTCTTGTTCATGTCTTTCTGTCCATGCAAACTCATTTGTTTTATGTAGCAGGTCTCGCAGACAGGTTGTCTTGGCTGACAAGTTAGGAATGAACTTTCCAATGAAGTTTATCATCCCCATGATGCGTAGTACTCCTTTTTTGTCAGTGGGTCGGGGCATTTTGAGTATGGCGTTTACTTTTTCCATATCTGGCTCTATTCCTTTACCAGATAGAATATCTCCTAGGAAAGTGACTTCCTGGACGCCAAACTGACACTTGGCTTTGTTGAGCTTCAGTCCATTCTGGCGTATGCTCTGTAGCACTTTAGTCAGTCTCTCATTGTGTTCTTTCAGTATGGAGCCCCAGATGATGATGTCATCAACATAGACCCGAACTCCTTCCAGACCTTCAATTATGTGTTCCATCGCTATATGAAAGATTTCAGATGCAGATATTATCCCAAAAGGCATTCTGAGGAAACAATACCTGCCAAATGGTGTGTTGAAGGTACAGTATTTGGTGCTCTCTTCATCCAGTTTTAGTTGCCAAAATCCTTGTGAGGCATCGAGCTTTGTAAAGTATCTGGCACCTAACATTTCACTGGTGATTTCTTCTCGCTTGGGAATCTGGTAGTGTTCACGTTTTATGTTTGCATTTAAGTCCTTTGGATCCATGCATATTCTTAGATCATTGTTCTTTTTCTTCACACATACCATGGAGTTAACCCAGTCTGTTGGCTCTTCGACTTTCCTGATGACTCCTAGTGTGGTCATTCTGTCCAGTTCTTTCTTGAGCCGGTCACGCAGGGGTGCTGGAACTCTTCGTGGAGCATGTACCACTGGCTGAGCATCCTCCTTTAGCTGGATCTTGTAAGTGAATGGTAGAACTCCAAATCCTTTGAACACATCCTGGAAATTATTCACTACAGAATCCACCGAGTCATCTGGTCTGCTTATGGCACAGTTTATACGGTAGACTCTCTTGACCAGTTCTAAGTCCTCACAAGCTTTGTCACCCAGTAGTGAATCAAGTCCTTCAGCCACAACAGAAAACATGAGATGCTGCACTTTGTCTTTGACTGTCACTTTAAGTCTGCATACACCTAAGCTATCTATTTTCTGTCCATTATAGTCCTTCAGTAGTACTGACTTCTTCTGTATTTTGGGCTTTTCTTTCATATTGTTAATGTCACTCATACTGATTAAGTTTGCTTTTGCCCCAGTGTCTAGTTTCAATGTAACTAATGCTCCATTTACCTGCAGTGGGATCATCCATTTGTCCTCTTTTACTGCATTAACTTTATGTTCAGCATTGTTAATTCCTGAGGGCTGCACATTTTCTGTATCCTTTTTGATATTGTCACGACACCATTCCTACAAAACATGTCTCACTTAAATCAGTGTTCTCAATTACATTAACTCGTTGCCCTTTCTTAGTTTTTACTTTTGAAAAGCATTGTTTGGCAAAGTGATTCTTTCCATGACATTTTGTGCACATTTTTCCAAACGCTGGACATTGTTTTAACTGGTGTTTGTAACCACAGCGTTTACAATTAAAAATTCCTTCCTCTGATTGCTTTTCACTTCTGTTCTGCCCATGTTTCTTCCCCTTGTTGAACACAGCACCGACAGCAGCACTTACTACAATCGCATCATTATTGATTTCACTGAAAGTCTTCGCGTGCTGTCGAGCTAGCTCACTGGCTTGGCATATTTTCACAGCATTTTCCAATGTTAGTTCGGCTTCTCTCAACAGACGTTCCCTGACCTTTTTATCATGAATACCAAACACAATTTGGTCACGAATCATAGATGCTTTCAGCTCAGAGAAATTACATGTCTGTGCTTTCAGTTTCAGATCAGTCACAAAGCTATCAAAAGTCTCATTTTGCTGCTGTGTCCTTGAACAGAACACATACCTCTCATAGGTTTCATTCGTTTTGGGAGAACAATGTCTATCAAATTTCTTTAGCACATCATCTAACTTGTTTCTGTTCTCCTCTGGATTAAATACAAATGTATTAAATACCTCAATCGCCTGTGGGCCTGCAACCGTGAGCAGCAACGCTATTTTTCTTGCATCTGGCTTCGTACCGAATCCGATGGCAGCAATGTAGAGTTCGAATTGTTGTTTGAAAGTCCGCCAATTGTAGTCAACATTTCTCGTGAGATTCAAAAACTCCGGTGGCCTCAAATTCTCCACGTCGCTTTTCACAATTTTCAGCAGATCTTCACCAATCCTGGTACCATGTTATGTTCATTAATAACTATGAACAGCTAGCTTCTAGCTAGACATTTATTCAGTACACGTTCTCTAGGTACAGCATCTGTAGAGATTCAGCATGTGTGCTTCAGTGTGCAGGCTGCCATCTTGACTACTGCCTTGTCGGCAGCCTAGTGCATCATGGGTAGTGTAGTCTTAAACACATACAACTAAATATACAGCTCTATACAGCTCTACAGCTCTACAGCTCCACCTAGTGTATTATTCTAGAATGACATGTTATTGATCATTGTAGTAATCACATGTAATCTACATATAGACTGGGCAAATGAAATTTATAGTAATAGTGTGAAGGACGAATTCATGGAATGTATTTTGAGGTTGTATCTAGCAGAATAGATAAGGGGAAACCAATGGATGTGGTGTATTTGGATTTTCAGAAGGCATTCGATAAGGTGCCACACAAGAGGTTATTAAACAGAATTAGATCTCATGGGATTGGGGGTAATATACTAGCATGGATTGAGGATTGGTTAACGGACAGAAAACAGAGAGTAGGAATAAACGGGTCATTTTCAGGTTGGCAGGCTGTAACTAGTGGGGTACCGCAAGGATCAGTGCTTCGGCCTCAGCTATTCACAATCTACATCAATGATTTGGATGAGGGGACCAAATGTAATATATCCAAGTTTGCTGATGATACAAAGCTGGGTGGGAGTGTAAGTTGTGAGGAGGATGCAAAGAGGCTTGAAGGGGATATAGACAGGCTAAATGAGTGGACAAGAACATGGCAAATGGAATACAATGTGGAGAAATGTGAAGTTATCCACTTTGGTAGGAAAAATAGAAAAGCAGAGTATTTTTTAAATGATGAGAGATTGGGAAATGTTGGTGTCCAGGGGGACCTGGGTGTCCTTGTACACGGATCACTGAAAGTTAACATGCAGATACAGCAAGCAATTAGGAAAGGAAATGGTATGTTGGCCTTTATTACAAGAGGATTTGAGTATAAGAATAAAGACATCTTACTGCAATTATATAGGGCCCTGGTGAGACCATACCTGGAGTATTGTGTACAGTTTTGGTCTCCTTACATAAGGAAGGATAGACTTGCATAGAGGGAGTGCAACAATGGTTCACCAGACTGATTCCTGGGATGGAGGGATTGTCCTATGAGGACAGATTGAGTAGATTCGGCCTAGAGTTTAGAAGAATGACAGGTGATCTCATTGAAACATACAAAATTCTTACAGGGCTTGACAGGGTAGATGCAGGGAGGATGTTTCCCCTGGCTGGGGAGTCTAGAACCAGGGGTCACAGTCTCAGAATAAGGGGTCAGCCATTTAGGGCTGAGATGAGGAGAAATTTCTTCACTCAGAGGGTGGTGAATCTTTGGAATTCTCTACTCCAGAGGGATGTGGAGGCTCAGTCGTTGAGTACATTCAAGACAGAGATCGATAGATTTTTGGATATTAAGGCAATCAAGGGTTATGGGGATAGTGCAAGAAAGTGGAATTGAGGTAGAAGATCAGTCATGATCTTACTGAATGGCGGAGCAGGCTCAAGGAGCTGAATGACCTACTCCTGCTCCTATTTCTTATGTTCTTATAGTGTACAATACTGATACACATTCCTGTTTGTAACATTATACAATGCTGGTACACATTTAGCTGTTTGTAGCGGTATACAACAGTGGTACACAGTAATCTAACTGTAGCACTGTACAGTATTGGTGCACACTGAGCTATTTATAACACTGCGCAGCATTGCTCCACATCTGTTTGTAATGTTACAATACTGGTTTTCATGCAGCTGTTTGTAATAGTGTTCAGTGCTGGTGTTGGCCTACATTACAGCAGTGACTACACTTCAAAAGTACTTCTTTGGCTGTGAAGTGCTCTGGGATGTCCTCAGAGCTTGAAAGGTGCTGTATAAATGTAAGTTCTTTCTCTTCCTTCTTGTCACAAATGTCATCCTTTGTGATTGTGACAAAGGTAAACTATCCCTCCTCGTCCTTAGAGTCATAGAGTTTTACAGCACAGAAAGAGGCCCTTCGGCCCATCGTGTCTGCACCGCCCATCCATCCCTGTCCAGTCTAATCCCATTTTCCAGCATTTGGTCCATAGCCTTGTATGCAATGGCATTTCAAGTGCTCATCCAAATGCTTCTTGAATGTTGTGAGGGTTCCTGCCTCTACTACCCTTTTAGGCATTGAGTTCCACATTCCAACCACCCTCTGGGTGAAAAAGTTCCTCCTCAAATCCCCTCTAAATCTCCTGCCCCTTACCCTGAATCTATGCCCCCTTGTTATTGACCCCCCTACTAAGGGGAAAAGTTCCTCTTTGTCTACCCTATCTATGCCCCTCATCATTTTGTACGCCTCAATCAGGTCCCCCCTCAGCCTTCTTTGCTCCAAGGAAAACAACCCCAGCCTTTTTAGTCTTTCTTCATAGCTGAGGCTGTGGACTAGGAAGGGAAAAAATTAGCGAAGATTCCCCTCTTCTGATCACTAATGACTCCTCCTGGAAAATCAGGCAGAAATCTTAAAGGGTCTGTAGACCCTTTGAGACAAATTAGCCAGCTGTATAATGAACGTCATTTAGTACTGGGCAGGAAGGATTGAAGGGGTTATTACTAGTCCTAGCCCCTTTAGGGCTACCCCAGATCAGGCGTATTCCTCAGACATTCACTTTCAACTAAAGTTTGAGGTAGCTGAATCCTAAAGACACTTAATTGGGTCTAAAGGTCCGGACTATCTCTCCCTAAAGGAAAGGAACAACCTGAAAATGTTACTGTCCTCCAGATAGCACTTTTAATAAGTTAGCTAGACTGTAATGTTCCGGATATTATGAGGGTCCAGAAAACTCTCCCAGAATTCTGCAACTCCTCACCAAAGAGTGTACAGAGATTGAGTTTGCGAGTTTGATACAGAAGTATTATGTGAGACAATTCTAAAATTATATAGATTTATTAAAGAACCGACATATAATTTACAGTTGGTGAGTCAATCGCAACATTAACAGTTCCAAAAAGAGAAAGCTTACAATTCTATTATCAGAGAACCTACTCTCAAATCTTAACTTCGCTACACTTTTACAGTTCTTAGTTTTCGACAGGATATCCACCAAAATCAAATACCTTTGATCTCCAAGTTACAAAGAGTTGGAGACTTACAGAGCTGGCTCTGAAGCTGAGAGTTGCTTTGCCCCTTTAAAACGAGTCTACTATCCCATTTGAGAGTTCAATATTTATACCCTTTTCCTGTGGTATTTCCTTTAAGGTTTTCTGCTGATGTAAGCTAATTATCTCTAGTCATTTTTCTGCTGACCCCTGTAATTCTTACAGTCACCTCAGCTGGTAGCACTACAGAATTATGTCTCTCCTCTAGGTGTTCTAAGTTTATCATAAAAAATGGTATAACAGCAGGTGCGTTTAACTTGATGTCATTTTTACAAAGGCAGATGTTTGTGCTTCTTTACGAAGTGTAAATTAGAACACCTTGTACAGGGTGAACTATTGTCTTGTTCCCAAAGGTCCAGACTGTCAGGAGCCTTTAACCTTCTGTTTCAATAAGGTTATTGATTCAGTGTCAACAACTATCTTATCTCAATAGCCAGAATGCTATCACAACTTTTTCATAGTTAAGTTTCTAGATTTCCAGACCCAGTTTGTCATGTTTTAATAAGGCCAGAATTATTTCATAGAATGGTGTATTTTTCAGAATAGGTTATATGGCTTCTTCCTTCACAGGATTTCAAGATGGATGGATGGATATCAGTGTATGTGCTCCCTAAATTGGGACTCAACTGGGATGCATCCATTGGCAAAATAGGCTGTTGACTCTCAATATTCTGGCTCACACGCAAGCCTGGGGATTGCTGTAGCTGTGCCATTTGGGGTTAAACCAGACCGTTCGCAAGTCCCGTCCACCCATCATAAGTACAAGCTGTTGTTGTTTAAAGGTGCATTATTAAATGTTTTTTGGGAACATGCTTGTCTGGCTGGTAACCCATGACATTGTGTTACTTTCAAGCATTGTGTGAACCCTGCCTGCATAGCAGCTGAGCCAGTGGAGCCATTGTTTGCCATCGGAATTCCGCAACTAGAAAGTCCAGAAAAAGTGAAGAATACTGTGTACGTAAAGGATAACTACTCAGATTACAACCATTTATTATTTCCACTCAAGGAGCTGGTTAGCATAATATATCAACTAAACAGTGTTATATTATGTATAAATATAATATAATATAATATATTACATATTCAGTTGTTCAATAAATTTGTTTGTTAGCATCTGAAATGAGATCTGAGGTTGTGATGCTCTCCAGGCAAGGGTGAGATCCAGTAGCTGAAGTTATTTACAGAAAGGTATTCTTTTCATTGTCCTGACCTCGCTAGCAGAACCTATGATATCAGGGTCAGTAAAGCTGGTAGGGAGCTAAGGCTCACTTGTGAGAGTAATCTGAAATACTAAAGCCGAAGTATCTAGGATGAGAAGGGCAGAAATCACCCAAAAATATAATAGTCCCCTCATTCTGATAATTATGCAACGCTCCCAGTTAGATTGATCCATGTGTTGGGAATGTAGAAGCCAATTGGCGGAATATCTGGTTCAGCAGCAGAACATGGATGCTACTGTCATTGCAAGTGCTGTGCTTGGTTTTACTAGTGTATTAAAGATGCCTAAAGAGAGTCCAAGATCCCAGGGATAAGGGAGGTCTCTCCTTTAACAAGAACCAGCCTTGTTGAGAGAGGTGAAGCAAAGGAGGGTTGCCATGTTTGGTTAGGAGGGGCGTTTCCTCAGAAGACAGCTCTCTGGACTGTGTTGGAAGAGGTGGCGGAGCAGGCCAGTGCAGTTTCTGCAGTGAGGAGGTCTTCAGCGCAGATGTGGAAGAGGTTTAACTCATTGAAGATGTTTGTCACAGTAAGTGTATGCTCAGTGTATCTGTTTTCAATGCTATGAGATGGCATGGCACCAACATACACTTTCACCTTAACCCGCTGTATCCTCACATTGGATGCAAGCTAGTCACCTGGGAACCCCTTTTCAAACTTCATAATTCACCCTCAAATTCAGAGTAAACCTTTCAATGATGATATTAACTTTTTGGAAAAAGTAAGGCCGAAATTATTTTCACCAATTGTGTGCTGCATATTCTTGCACTCCTGACTTGGGTGACGGAACGGCACAATTCAACTCACTTCAAAAAAGCTGTAAAGCGCTTTGGGATATCCTGAGATCATGAAAGGTGCTGTATAAATGCAAGTCTTTTTAATGGCAGGCCTTAGGAAACAGTCAGGACTTCACCAGCCCCTTTATGATTTTAGGAAAAGGAAGCTCACTACAGTAGGAAAAGGTGAGGAGCTGGGCACGGCTTCACTCCCCCTGCAATCTACAACTCTTAACCTGCTTGGAGGATGATCCTGTAGACCGTGGGCCTATAGCCCCATTCTTAAGCGCGTTAAGTTGTGGTGTATGTAACCTGTTCCACCTTAAGAGAACTACTTTAAGAGATGTACTACTTTCTCTTGGCTGCTGTATACTGTAATACCGTTGGTGACCACACCGGTATATAAGTGTTGTGTAAGGATTTGCTGGGCAGTTCAGCCCTGACCTCCGAATAGTAAAGACCTGTTAAAAGTTATTCTTGTTGTCTGTGTCCAGTGATTGATCCTAAACATAACTGGGACACACAGACTCAACAGTGGCGACGAGTCCGATCTTACCCTGCAGCAGTTTTACATCCAAGGCAGCTTCGTCCTCAGAACGGGCGTCGAGAAGAGGCATCCGCCCTCATCATCCTGCTGAGCACCATCGCACGGGAGGCATCGAGAACCCGGGTTAAAAAGAAAAAGAATTCTGACCACGAAGCCCTCCATCAGCGACAGGCAGTGATCATCCCTTCTACCATGGTGGTGGGTAAGCCGATCAGCGACACGAGCAGAAAGTCGGCCGCGTTGGATGTGGAGTAGGGGAGGGAAAACGGAGGAATAAGGGCAGAGAGCTCGACCACGGCCGGTAGAAAGGGCCAGGCTGCAATCGAGGCCGAGAGGCGCAGCAACTGGGGCAGCTTAAGGCTCGAGAGCCGCGGAGAACTCAAACGCAGCCGGTGTACAGGACCGGGCTGCAAGCGGGGCTGCGAGGCAAAGCAGCGCCGGGGAGTTGAGAAGCTTAAGGCACGAGAGCCGCGGAGAATTCAAATGCAGCCGGTGTAAAGGACCGGGCTGCAAGCGGGGCTGCGAGGCAAAGCAGCGTCGGGGAGTGAGAACCGCTGGGGAGGCGAGAACGGCAGCAGCAAGGCAATCGCCATTGCAGCCAGCGGGGGAAGAAGGCAAATGCGGGAATCCGCCATTGTAGTCGGCGGCGGAAGAAGACGAGCGCGGGAAGCCGCCATTTTAGTAGGCGGGGGAAGAAGACAAGCGCGGGAAGCCGCCATTTTGAGAAAAAGAAAAAATTTTAAAAAATTGCAAGGATGCCTAAACATGGGAGAATTAATACCTTTGATAGCGATATCGAAGATTGGACCACGTATGTAGAACGCATGGAAGTGTATTGTAAAGCAAATAAGGTACCAAATGATGAGAAAGCACTAACCTTATTAAGCTCAATGGGTGCGAAAACATACGGGCTATTGAAGCACCTTCTATCACCAAATAAACCGGCGGATCAGACTTTCACGAATATTGTTACTGTCCTGAAAGATCATTTAAACCCCACGCCGCTGATGATAGCGGAACGATTTAAATTTTACAGAAGAACACAGCTGAAAGACGAAAGCAACGCTGAATTTTTAATTGAACTGCGTAAGCTAGCAAAGTACTGTCAGTTTGGAACAGGACTAGCAGATGCGCTGAGAGATAAATTTGTGTGTGGATTGTTAAAAGAAGGAACACAAAAGCGACTGCTTGAGGAGAATGAGCTTACGCTTGATAAAGCTGTCACTATTGCAGCATCGCACGAAGCCGCAGCGAGAGGCACTGCGGAAATGCAGCTACGGTCACCGGAACTCAGCACCAATCAAATGGTCTTGAGTACAGTAAAATGTTATCGTTGTGGAAAGACAACGCACGATCAGAACCAGTGCTGGTTCAAAAATCAGGAATGCAGAAAATGTGGCAGGCTTGGTCACATAGCTAAAGTATGCCGGTCAGGAAAGAAGACCAGCAACAAAAAGTTACCGCAGGAAAAGTACAGAAAGGTACACAAGGTGACAGAGAACAGTTCGAACGAACAGAAGTCAGATTCAGACTCCAGCAGTAATGAACTGGGTAGTCTAAGAGTACACAATGTTGGTAAGGAAGCAGACCTCCAAACAATTTGGGTCACACTTCAGATAGCAGGAGTCCAAGCGAAGATGGAATTGGACACTGGATCGGCATTGACGGTCATGAATAAGAAAGATTACAAAAGGTTATTCCCACATATTCCCCTACGGGATACGGAGATTGTATTGAAAACATACACGGGGCAAAGAGTATACCCCATCGGGAAGATAGAGGTAAAGGTGGTCCACAAGGGCAAAGAAAGCTGAGGAATGGACTTATATGTGCTACCTGAGGGAGGTCCACCACTACTGGGACGGGAGTGGATTAGGAAAATGAATATGGACTGGCATTCCTTAAAAGCACTAACGGTAGATTCCGGTACAAAAGATGTCAAACCTAAACGATTGTCCAGAATATTGGACGATGCTAAAGAGGTGTTCCAACAGGGACTGGGAACACTGAGAGGAATTACGGCAAACATCAAGGTTGAAGAACATGCAAACCTGAAATTTTTCAAAGCCAGACCGGTACCTTATGCAATACGACCTGCTGTGGAAGCTGAGCTGGAAGGGCTAGAATGTTCAGGAGTACTGTCTAAGGTAGACTGGAGTGAGTGGGCCACGCCCATTGTCCCCGTCATGAAGCGTTCATCGAGCAACAAGCCGGGGGAACCGGGGAAGGTTCGCATCTGTGGAGATTTCAAGATCTCTGTTAATCCGGTGCTTCACATGGTGCAGTATCCGCTTCCGCAGATTGAGGATATCTTCGCTTCGCTGTCTGGCGGGAAACACTTCACCAAGATAGACCTGGCGCAGGCGTACTTACAGATGGAAGTTGAGGAAGAGTCACGCCAGTATCTCACGATCAACACGCATAGAGGCTTGTACCGGTATAATAGACTGGTTTTTGGAGTGGCATCGGCTCCGGCAATTTGGCAGAGGGCCATGGAGCAGGTATTACAGGGAATTCCAGGTACACAATGTTACCTGGACGATATTCTGATTACAGGAGATGATGACGAGGAACACCTTGCAAACTTGGAACTGGTGCTCACCAGATTGAAAGAATATGGTCTTCGAGTTAATCGCCAGAAATGTGAATTCTTTCAGAAGCGGATCTCGTACTGTGGTCATGTCATTGACCAGGAGGGGCTTCATAAGTCTCCTGACAAGATCGAAGCTGTTGTGAAGGCTCCCGCTCCGGATAATGTACCCCAATTGAGGTCGTTTCTAGGGTTGATTAACTATTACCATAAGTTTCTGCCAAATTTATCCACGGTGCTGCACCCGCTGAACGCTCTTTTGCAGAAGGGAGTACCATGGAAGTGGAGCGAGGACTGTAAGAGGGCCTTTCGCGAAAGCAAGGCATTGATCACCTCAGAGGAAGTGTTGGCTCACTTCAACCCAACGCTGCCTATTCGTTTGGCTTGTGATGCTTCTCCATATGGTATTGGGGCAGTACTCTCACACAAGTTGCCAAATGGCCAGGAGAGGCCAGTTGCGTTCGCATCCAGATCATTGACCTCCGCTGAGCGCAACTATGCTCAGATAGATAGGGAGGCTCTCAGCCTTGTGTGGGGAGTAAAGAAGTTTAATCATTACCTGCAGGGCCAAAAGTTTACGCTTCTGACAGACCACCAGCCATTGGTATCCATTTTTAACCCGAAGAAGGGTGTTTCGGTGATGACAGCACAGAGACTCCAGAGATGGTCCCTTTTCCTAGGGGCACATCAATATCAGATAGAATTCAAAGGTACAAAGCAGCATGGTAATGCTGATGGGCTGTCGCGCCTGCCACTACCTACAGAGGAGGAGGCACCGACGGTTGACCCTGTTGAGTTATTTCACTCGACCATCATCAAATGTTTACCAGTCACCAATGCAAGTATTGAAAGAGAAACCAGGAACGACCCGACACTGTCCAGGGTCTACGAAGTGACAGTGAAGGGATGGCCAGCACATGGTAATCCACTGTTACCGGCATTCTCAGCAAGACGAGAACAGCTGTCCGTCTGTCAAGGAACATTGATGTATGGAACAAGGGTGATTATTCCTCCTAAGTTAAGAGAGAGAGTTCTAAAGGAACTGCATGAAGGTCATCTGGGGGGAGTCAAGATGAAAAGCCTTGCTAGGGCTTATGTGTGGTGGCCGGGTATCGACCAACAGATAGAGGAGCTGACGAAAAGCTGCTCAGGGTGCCAAAAAGTGGAAAATGCACCTCCGATTGCACCGCTGCATCCATGGGAATGGCCTTCAACCCCATGGCAACGTGTACATATTGACTTTGCTGGTCCTTTCATGGACTCCATGTTTTTAATTGCGGTGGACGCACATTCTAAATGGCCAGAAGTGATTAAAATGACTACCACTACCTCGGAAAAGACGATCGCGGTGTTAAGAACGATATTTGCAAGAAATGGATTGCCAGAACAAATATGTTCAGACAACGGACCGCAGTTCATGTCAGAAGAATTCCAGAGATTCATGAAGAAGAATGGGGTGAAACATTATACCTCTGCCCCATATCGTCCGGCTACAAACGGGTTGGCCGAGAGATTTGTACAAACGTTCAAAAATGCGATAAAGGCCATGAGCGAAGATCAGATTCCACTGCAACACAAGGTGGACAAATTCCTACTGGCATATCGAAACGCCACCCATGCAGTGACAAACCAAAGTCCTGCCATGATGTTCTATAACAGGAGGTTGTGGTCCAGGTTGGACTTGTTAAAACCAAATGTGCGGAAGGAAGTTGAAAACAAACAGTCCCAGCATATAAATAACAAGACCACTCGGAGTTTCGAAATAGGACAACCAGTGTTAGCCCGGGATTATAAAAACGAGAAATGGCAATCTGGAACAATTCGGGCCAGACAAGGACCCCTGATGTACACGGTAGATGTTGGTGAAAATGTAATACGGCATCATGCTGACCAACTGGTAGAATCGAGAACAAGGGTCGAACCCATGGTTGCGGCAGAGACAACCGTGGAAGAAGTTAGTGAACCTGAAGCATCTACCTCAGAAGTGAATGTACCTGATGATGATGTCCAATCCATAAGAGACCAACTAGATGAGTCACCCCAACAACGAGAATCAGAGACCCCAGAAAGGCGTTATCCAACTCGAATCAGGAGGCCTCCTCAGAGACTGAATCTTTGAACTGTTTTGCATGAAGTTATATATATGTTATTATGTTATGTTAAATGGGGATATAACTGTTAAGCTAAAAAGGGAGGATTGTGGTGTATGTAACCTGTTCCACCTTAAGAGAACTACTTTAAGAGATGTACTACTTTCTCTTGGCTGCTGTATACTGTAATACCGTTGGTGACCACACCGGTATATAAGTGTTGTGTAAGGATTTGCTGGGCAGTTCAGCCCTGACCTCCGAATAGTAAAGACCTGTTAAAAGTTATTCTTGTTGTCTGTGTCCACTGATTGATCCTAAACATAACTGGGACACACAGACTCAACATAAGTAGTATGTAGTAAACTGCAAACAGCATCTGACATGTTGCTACACAAAATGCATTGCTTAGCACCTACTGAATTTATTCAAAGCAGCTTAATCATACTGATTTATGTGTCTATCCTATCACATGCATTAAGCTGGAAATGTATTGAATGCAAACGTTATCAGTTTAATCTGTCTTGTCTCTTTTAATAGGGCTACTGATACGCACTATATGAACAGGATCATCAGCTATTAACAAGTCAGTTTTTTCCCAGAAATCTTCTATTTATGCCAGGAAACTAATTAAGCAGGTTATTTGTTTTTACACATCATTACCACACTGAACAACAATGCTCATCTCAAAGATAGGAACTTTGCATGTATTCTAAAAACACTTTCATGTAGAGCTACAACCGAGAGGTGTCAGCTGTGGCTCAGTTGATAGCACACTCACCTCTGAGTCAGAAGGTTGTTTTGGCTCAAAGTCCCACTGCAGAGACTTGAGTACAAGATCTAGGCTGACACTCCAGTGCAGTGCTGAGGAAGTGCTGCACTGTCGGAGGTGCCGTCTTTCAGATGAGACGTTAAACCGAGGCCCCGTCTGCTCTCTCAGGTGGATGTTAAAGTTCCCGTGGCATTATTTGAAGAACAGCAGGGGCGTTCTCCCCGGTTGCCTGACCGATTATTATCCCTCAACCAACATCAGGAAAACAGATTATCTGGTCATTATCACATTGCTGTTTGTGGGAGCTTGCTGTGCGCAAATTGGCTGATGCATTTCCTACATTACAACAGCGACTGCACTTCCAAAAGTATTTCATTGGCTGTAAAGTGCTTTGAGACATCCTGAGGTCATGAAAGGTGCTATATAAATACAAGTCTTACCTTCTTTTACAGGTAAAAGCTCTTCACTAAGCTATCTGGGTAAGCAACTTCTTTGTAAAAGGGTGCTGCATAAAGACAATAGTAGTATGATAACAAAAACAGAAAATGCTTGAGACACTCAGCAGTTCAGGCAGCATCTGTGGAGAGAGAAACAGTTAACGTTTCAGGTTGATGACCTTTCACTTTCAAGTAGAAAGATTTTTCACTTTCATGGGGCAGATTAACCCTTTTGAGTACTGAATGTCTTTGGAACTTGCATGTTTGTTAACTGCCAAAAATGAATGCCACCTGAATGCACAAGCCCTAACTTTTCCTGGTGTATTTAATGGGTAATTAGCGGGTAAGTACCACAACTTCACGCCTTTATGTGCTTGAATGCCGAGTCTCTCGGTGGGGTACCGGTGTAGCGAAGCTTCTGGAGGAGCAGGCCAGCTTGGACAGTAACTTCCTGGATTCCTTGTTTAACTCCACATGTGCGGGTGCTGGATGTTGCTGTCCGATTTACTCCATAATAACGATAATTGCTGATAGCCTCACCGTTGCTCTCAACACAAAATCCGGGCCATGAGGTGCTGTTCCTCAAGCTTGTGTTGAGCTTCATTGGAACAGTGTTGGAGGCCGAGGACAGAGAGGCCAGTGTGGGAGTGGGATGGAGAATAAAAGTGGCAAGAGACCGGGAGCTCAGGGTCACATTTGCGGGCAGATTTGAAACCTTAACTGATCTTTCTCTTTCAATTGTAGATTGAGTGCTGTGTATTTCATAGAAGCATAGAATCATACAGCACAGAAGGAGGCCATTCGGCCCATCCAATTAGTTCCATCCCCTGCCATGCGGCGCCAAATAAAATTAGAGGGAACATTGCTGCTCTTTCCCCAAAGTCCTGCACATTTTTCAATTCTAATTAGACATCCAATTTCCTTTCGAAAGTCACTATTGAATCTGCTTCCATCATCCTTTCGGGCAGTGCATTCCACATCACAACAACTAACTGAGTCAAAACAACTTCTCATCTCCACCCTGGCTTTTTTGCCAATTATATTAAATCCATGTCCTCTGGTTACTGACCCTCCTGCCAGTGGAAACAGTTTCTCCCAATCTACTCTATCAAAACCCTCATAGTTTTGAACGCCTCTATTAATTCTCCCCTTAACCGTCTCTGCTCTAAGGAGAACAACCCCAGCTACTCCAGTCTCTCCTCATAACTGAAGTCCCTCATCCCTGATAATTCTAGTGAATCTCCTCTGCACCCTCTCTCAGGCCTTGATTTCATTCCTAAAGTGCGGTGTCCAGAATTGGACACAGTACTCCAGCTGAGGCCTAACCAGTGATTTATAAAGATTTCTGGTGTTCTCTATTTGTATTCGAGATTTATAGCATGCATAGGCCTGGAATTTCCTTGCAGCGGATCCTGTTCCGCCGCTGTAACTTTAGCGGAAGTGGGGCGGAAACCCAATTTGCTCGTATAATTGGGGTTTATGCCACACTTCTAGTGATGTTATGGGAGTGGAACGGGAACGGCTCTGAGGAAATTCCAGCTGTGAGTTTTTTTTATCCTCTGCAGATGTTGTGTTGAATGTAAAGGCTCTGGGAGGTGGCTGTGCCTGGCGCAATGCCTATCGGGGTTATCAACACTGTTTACACGTACCAGTCATGCACCTGGGGATTGGTAAATTCTTTTCCCAAAGAATACAGAGTTAGGAGGCAGAGTAAGTTGTGTACATGGGAGCGGGAAGTTATAAAAGGATATAAACAGACTAAATGAGTAGATAAAACTATGGCAGATGGAGTTCAATGTGGGGAAATGTGAAGTCATCCACTTTGAATCTGAGAAAGACAAATCAAAATATTTTAATGGTAAGAGACCAGGCGCTGTGGAGGAGCAAATGGATTTAGATGTCCATGTACACAAATCACTGAAAGCTAGTGTACAGGTACAAAAAGTCATCAGAAAGGCTAATGGAATGTTGGTCTTTATCTCAAGAGGGCAGGAAGGCAAAAGTGAGGAAGTGATGCTTCAGTTGGACAGAGCCTTGTTCAGACCCCATCTGGAGTAACTGTGTTCAGATTTGGGCACTGCACCCCAGGAACGATATATTGACCTTGGAGGGGGTGCAGCCCAAGTTCACCAGAATGATACCAGAGCTTAAAGGGTAAATTATGAGGATAGATTGCATAAGTGTGGCTTGTATTCCCTAGAGTATAGAAGGTTGAGACGTGATCAAATCGAGGTGTTTAAAACAATAAAGGGATTTGATAGGGTAGATACAGAGAAACTGCTTCCTCGGATGGGGGAATCAGAACAAGGGGGCTTAATCTTAAAATTAGAGCTAAGTTAATTAGGAATGAAATCAGGGAGCACTTTTTCACACAAAGGATAGTGGAAATCAGGAACTCTCTCCCCAAAAGGCTGTGGGTGCTGGGGGTCAATTTAAATTTTTGAGACTGAAAGGTAGATTTTGTTAGGTAAGGGTATCAAGGTATATGGAGCATAGGCAAGTAAATGGAGTTAAGGTATACATCAACCGTGATCTCATTGAATGGCAGAACAGGCTCGAGGGGCTGAATGACTTACTCCTGTTCCAATGTTCCTCTGCTCTTTTTTTGTGCTGTTACTTGGTAACTACTTAAAGAGACAATCACATCTTTTATCTATACTTACCTTTCTCTTCAGTTCTCAATTTAAAAGCTTGTTTATATGGAAGGGTTACAAGTTTCGGGTCTGCACTTTTTTTCCTTGAGTTCAACACCTCGAATGTCCTTATTTCAGTCCAGTTTCTAATCCATAAATCAACATCCTGTGGTAAACCACTTTTATCGTTCACTATCGTTACACTATAGTTATCACTGTTATATCGTTACTCTATGGTTATCACTGTTCACACTGTTGTATCACTATACGAGGTCGCCTCTTGTCACGCTGCTATACCTGGGCTGACCACTGCTGACTCCGCCCATGACTCCACCTACCTGCCCAGGTATAAAGGTAGTCGACTGGCTGGCATTCCTCCTTGTTGTATCCGATCACCCACGAGGGTGGGCTCTGTTATTTAGCCAATAAAAACCTATAGTTACTTTCTTAACTCGTCGCTTTTCATTGGATGAATTGATAGGTATATCAATTTTATTGGCTAAATTTTAAAATGTCGACACTTGAGCAGTCAAACGACCAGCCAAACGATCAGCCAAGCGACCAGCCAGACACCCAGCTACAACAGCCACAGCAGCCGGCTTGGCTGCGAGCCCTCAGACCACCGTACCTGGACCTAAACCCACAGGCAGCAAACTCAGCCCTCGACTTCGAACACTGGCTGAGCTGCTTCGAAGCCTACCTGGGAGAATCCGGCGTGCCTCAGAAATCCATGCTAAGAGTTCTGAACGCCCAAGTGAGCCCTAAAGTATTCGCACTCATCCGGGACCTTAAAAACATACGAGGACGCCATCAACCGGCTGAAAAGACAGTACCAAACCCCGGTAAATTCCATGTATGCCAGACACCTCCTAAGATCCCGCTCGCAACAGCCAGGAGAGCCCGTGGAGGAATTTTTACGGGTGCTACAAGCACTCGGCAGAGACTGTAACTTTAAAGCGGTAACGGCGGCAGAAAATACTGAAGACAATGTCCGCGATGCCTTCGTGAAAGGCCTGCGGTCCGACTACTCACGGCAAAGACTACTGGAAGCAAGGGACCTCAACCTGGACAAAGCTGCAGCCCTCGCTCTCTCTCTAGAGGTGGCCCATCGGGACCTCGAGGCATACTCAAGGTACTGTAACTCGCGACCCTGGGACTTGGGACCGACCCCGACCGCGATACCCCCCGCAGCAACCCCCCTGGGACCTACCTCAGCGTCGGCGTCCCGGACCCGATCGAGACCGCCACCCCCGGTACCGGCTCCGATATCAGACCCCCGCGATCGGGCCGCCGGCTGCTTCTTCTGCGGCCAGGCGAAACACCCGAGGTCGCGCTGCCCAGCCAGGAACTCTACCTGCTCAAACTGCATGAAGAAAGGCCACTTCGCTAAGGCCTGCAGAGGTGGATCATCAGAGGCCAGCAGTGCCTCATGCGAGCTGTGGGGGCGGCCATCTTCCTTCAAGGCAACAGAGGCCAGCATCCCCACATGTGAGTCATGGGGGCGGCCATCTTTGATACAGGCAACCGACACCAGCAGTGCCTCATGTGAGTTATGGGGGCAGCCATCTTCTCCGCCATTTTGTCCAACGTCGTGGGAGACGCCATTTTACCCACCACGCCCGACCGCCACCGTGCCTCTAGACCCGACTACCACCTCAACCGCAGGCTACAACAACTCGCTCAGCTATACACTAGCCTCCGTCACACTGGACCAGGCCCGCCCGCATCACCTGTCCAAGTCGATGATGGACATCAAAGTAAACGGCCACGCCACGACCTGCCTGTTCGACAGCGGAAGCACGGAGAGCTTCATCCACCCAGACACGGTGAGCCACTACTCCCTCCCTGTCCTGCCAACGCGCAACCGGATCTCGATGGCATCGAGGTCACACGCCACAGACATCAGCGGCTACTGTGTTGTGACCCTGTCGGTTAAGGGTACGGAGTATAAAAATTTTAAACTCCTCGTCCTGCCCCAGCTATGCGCTGCCGTCCTACTAGGCCTAGACTTCCAATTCCACCTCCAAAGTGTCACGCTAGCATATGGCGGACCCCTCCCCCCACTCACAGTCGACAACCAGCAGATTTTAAACCGCCCACCGCGTAACACCTGCGGCCTATCCACCCTCAAGGTCCCGCCACCTTCCCTGTTCGCTAACCTCACCCCCGACTGCAAACCCGTCGCTACCAAGAGCAGGCGGTACAGCGCCGGGGACAGAGCTTTCATTAGCTCTGAGGTGCAGCGTCTCCTGAAGGAGGGCATCATCGAGGGGAGCACCAGCCCCTGGCGTGCCCAGGTCGTGGTCGTTAAGACCGGCAATAAAAACCGCCTGGTCATCGACTACAGCCAGACCATAAACAGGTACACCCAGCTGGATGCATACCCCCTTCCCCGCATATCTGATATGGTCAATCAGATTGCGCAGTACCGGGTATTCTCCACCATCGACCTTAAGTCGGCCTATCACCAACTCCCTATCCGCCCTGAGGACCGCCAGTATACAGCCTTCGAGGCGAACGGCCGCCTGTACCACTTCCTTAGGGTTCCCTTCGGCGTCACCAACGGGGTTTCGGTCTTCCAAAGGGAGATGGACCGGATGGTTGACCAGAACGGGCTGCACGCCACGTTCCCCTATCTAGATAACGTCACCATCTGCGGCCGCGACCGGCAGGACCACGATGTTAATCTGGAGAGATTCCTCCGTACGGCCCAACGGCTGAACCTCACTTACAATAAGGATAAATGTGTGTTTAACACCTCGCGCCTTGCCATCCTCGGCTGTGTAGTAGAGAACGGAGTCATCGGCCCCGACCCCGAAAGAATGCGCCCCCTCATGGAGCTACCCCTCCCCCACTGTCCAAAGGCACTGAAGAGAACCCTAGGGCTCTTCGCCTACTATGCCCAATGGGTGCCCAATTATGCGGACAAAGCCAGACCCCTCATGAAGTCCACATCCTTCCCCCTTACGGAGGAAGCGTGCGCAGCCTTCTCCCTCATTAAGGGAGACATTGCCAAGGCCACAATGCACGCAGTGGATGAGTCCATCCCCTTCCAAGTCGAGAGCGATGCATCCGACTTCGCCCTAGCCGCCACCCTTAACCAGGAGGGGAGACCGGTGGACTTCTTCTCAAGGACCCTACAGGGCCCTGAGATCCGACACTCGTTGGTCGAGAAGGAGGCCCAGGCGATTGTGGAGGCGGTACGACGCTGGAGGCACTACCTGGCAGGCAAACGATTTACCCTCCTTACCGACCAACGTTCGGTCGCTTTTATGTTTAATAACAAGCTGAGGGGCAAAATCAAGAATGACAAGATCTTGAGGTGGAGAATCGAGCTCTCCACCTATGATTATGATATCTTGTACCGGCCAGGTAAGCTGAACGAACCCCCCGATGCTCTGTCACGAATTACATGCGCCAGCGCGCAAAGTGATAGACTTCAGACCCTCCACAACGACCTCTGCCACCCCGGGGTCACCAGACTTTACCACTTCATTAAGGCCCGCAACCTGCCCTACTCCATCGAGGAGGTCAGGACCATGACCAGGAACTGCCAGACCTGTGCCGAGTGCAAACCGCACTTCTTTAGGCCGGACAGAGCAAGCCTGATCAAGGCCACCCGCCCCTTCGAGCGCCTGAGCATCGACTTTAAGGGGCCCCTCCCGTCCTCTGACCGTAATGTGTACTTCCTCAACATTGTTGATGAGTACTCCCGTTTCCCCTTTGCCTTCCCCTGCCCAGACATGACCAGTACCACGATCATTAAATGCCTGAACGACCTCTTCGCCTTGTTCGGGTTCCCAAACTATATACATAGTGACCGGGGCTCCTCCTTCATGAGCGAGGAACTCCGTCAGTTCCTACTAGCGAGAGGTATTGCTGCAAGCAGGACCACCAGCTACAACGCCCGAGGGAACGGCCAGGTGGAAAGAGAGAACGCGACGGTATGGAAGGCCGTCCTCTTAGCCTTAAAGTCTAAGGGCCTCCCAACCTCCCGCTGGCAGGAAGTCCTCCCGGCAGCGCTGCATTCCACCCGGTCACTACTTTGCACTGCCATCACCGCCACCCCCCATGAATGAATGTTTGCTTTCCCCAGGAAGTCGACTACGGGAACCATGCTACCAACCTGGCTGACCTCTCCGGGGCCCGTCTTGCTGCGAAAGCACGTGAGGGCCCATAAAACGGACCCCCTGGTCGAGAGGGTGGACCTCCTGCACGCCAACCCCCAGTACGCCTATGTGGCATACCCAGACGGGCGGGAGGACACAGTCTCCTTACGAGACCTCGCACCCTCGGGCACTCCGGAGACACCACCTTCACCCCCCCCCACCACCCCCCCAATTCCAGCCCAGGTAGACGGCATGCCGGAACCCCACGAGCCTTCGCCGACCACGCAGACACCAGCATTAACACCGGATAATGCAACACCGCTGCTGCGACGATCAGAAAGGCTTACGAGGCCTCCGGACAGACTGACATACCAGAACTGGTAGTACACTTCACCCCGCCGGACTCAAATCTAAACAAGGGGTGAATGTGGTAAACCACTTTTATCGTTCACTATCGTTACACTATAGTTATCACTGTTATATCGTTACTCTATGGTTATCACTGTTCACACTGTTGTATCACTATACGAGGTCGCCTCTTGTCACGCTGCTATACCTGGGCTGACCACTGCTGACTCCGCCCATGACTCCACCTACCTGCCCAGGTATAAAGGTAGTCGACTGGCTGGCATTCCTCCTTGTTGTATCCGATCACCCACGAGGGTGGGCTCTGTTATTTAGCCAATAAAAACCTATAGTTACTTTCTTAACTCGTCGCTTTTCATTGGATGAATTGATAGGTATATCACATCCCGAACAACTTGTGTGTTTCTGGGAGTTGACCCCTTGTCAGCTGACTTCAACTTCACAGCAACATCATAATATAAATTAACCTCAAAATCCCTTCCAGGCCAAATAGGTTAATATTTTGAAATGTGACAAGTATTTGTACTTTTGCAAAACAAAATTGTAAACCTGCTGTTACAGAAGGAAGGAGATAGTTCATGAGTTGCAGAGAGGGCCAGACCTGGCACAGCTTTCCTCACTTACTTCATTCAACTCCTGAGAGGGTCAGTTGGCAGCTATACAGAGATTTCTTCCGGCATCATTAGTAACATAAAGGAAACTATCCATTTTAAAGGCTCAATGGAAAATATTTGTTTCTTGGTGTTAGGAGAAGGAATAAAACTCTTTGTGTTGGGTATCCTTACAGGCACTTATATTTACAGTATTTGGTCTCTCATGTGAGACTTAATCAGTTCTTCAAAGGTTCACGTGATGAACCTGTCAGCCCTGTCCAATGTTCCCATTAAGCTGTGCGGCTGAGCAGTGGTCTGGCGGTCCCGTGCAGACGGCTCACCGGCTTTTAAATAGAAAAACCGCACATGCGCGGAAATTTGAATGAGCTGCACCCAAGAAAAAAGAGAGGGAACATTTCCCCTGTCCCATTGAAAATTCAAGCCTGGAATTTGAGTGATGTCACCATAGGAGCACTTGTGGCAAAACAACTAAGTGACTTACATAATTGCCTGTAACCAATGTTATTACCTCTAGCATTAATTGTCTGTAACCAATGTTATTACCTTTCAAGTTGGCTCTGGTTAAACAGAGCTAGATCGACAACATCGCGATCTGACGCGATGACGTCATCACGTGGGTCACGTGACGTCCCCTTCGGTGGGAAACGTGATGACGTCATGACGTCAGAGGTAGAGGGCGGGACCAGCCAGTCCTCATGCGGATTGAAAGAGAAAAGACCTGTTTTGAGCTTCTCCTGTAGTTTCTTGTTTTGTAAAGTTCTTAGACAATAAATTCAGTTTGTTAACTTCCAGTAAGTTATAGATTCTTTGTTAGGAGTGCAGAGACTCCTACATTGGTGACCCCGATTCCTCGCGATCATTTTTCGCGGTGAACGCCGAACACAGGCCAGTGATGGAGGCCAACGCGGTGGCCTTGAAGCTCCCCCAATTCTGGGAACAACAGGCAGCCTCTTGGTTTGTGCAAGCCGAGGCGCAATTTGAGCTCCGCAACATCGTTCAGGATCAGACCAGATATCTCCACGTGGTCTCCACCCTCGAGAGCTCGACGGCGTCGAGAATCATCAGCCTGCTGGAGAGTCCTCCGACTGCTGACAAGTATGTTGCCATCAAGACACGATTGCTGCAGGTATTTGGTCTCACCAAAGCGGAGCGCACTCGCCATTTACTGGCCCTACCAGGGTTAGGAGACTCCAAACCCTCGGAAATGATGAGTCATATGCTGACTCTCCTGGGGTCCGAGCGCCAGCGCTTTCTGTTTTGCGAACTGTTCCTTACTCAACTTCCTGAGCAAGTACAGGCGTCCCTCGCCCGAGCAGAAACCGCAGACTGCGTCGCGCTCGCCAAAGAGGCGGATAAGATTTACGCAGTCCGGCAATAATACTGCGCCCTCGCGCAACACCCCGCCATGAAGAGCCCGGCCCCGGCTCCGACAAAGGCGCCTCCGACGACCAGTTTCTGCTACTACCACGCTCGTTTCGGCCCGAAGGCCCGCTGCTGCCGCTAGCCGTGCACTTTCGTTACCAGACCGTCGAATAGACCGCCATGAGTCATGCACGCCGGTCCCGGTACTTCCCCCGCTGCCGCGATGGCGATCGGTGCTTCCGGGAATCTCACCTACGTAACCGACTCCATCTCCAGCCGTCGTTTTCTATGCGACACGGGGGCGCAATGCAGCATACTGCCCGCCTCGGTCATAGACCTTCGCTCCGGCAGCCGTGGTCCCCCTATGCAAGCGGCCAACTGGGGTTCGATCCGCACTTGCGGGAAGCGCCTCGTCCGAGTATGTTTCGGTGGACAGTTTTTCAGCTGGAATTTCATCACCGCTCAAATCTCTCAGGCCCTGTTGGGTGCTGACGTTTTAGGCGCCAACGGCCTGTTGGTGGACGTGAAAAATCGATGCCTTGTTCGCGCCGCCACGGTCGACGATATTTCAGGGACGCGCAGCATGGCTGCGTCACACACGATTTCATGTGCGCGGCCGCAGCCCGAAGATTTCGCCCGGCTCCTCGAGGATTTCCCCGAGCTGACGAAGCCCAACTTTTCGGCTCCGACCGTCAAGCATAGGGTGGAGCACCATATTTCGACTACCGGCTCACCCGTTTACACCAGGGCGCAACGTTTAGAGCCCAGTAAGCTAGCGGCAGCAAAGGCGGAGTTCGCCGTGATGGAAAAAATGGGGATCATCCGTCGGTCCAGTAGCCCCTGGTCCTCCCCACGCCACATCGTCCCCAAGCCCGGCGGGGGATGGCGGCCCTGTGGGGATTATCGCCGCCTCAACGACATAACGACGCCCGACCGCTACCCCATTCCCCATATACAGGACTTCTCAGCACATTTGGCGGGGACGTCCATCTTCTCCAAAATCGACCTCATCCGTGGTTACCATCAGGTGCCAGTGCACCCTCAGGATGTCGAAAAGACAACGGTAATTACCCCCTTTGGACTCTTTGAATTCCTGCGAATGCCCTTTGGGCTTAAGAACGCGGCACAGGCATTTCAGCGCCTCATGGATTCAGTCCTGCGGGACCTTGACTTTCTGTTTGTTTATTTGGACGATATTCTGGTTGCCAGCACCTCCAAGGAGGAACACCTCAAGCACCTTCGGGTCCTTTTCAGACGGCTTCAGCAGCACGGCCTCATTGTTAGCTCGGACAAATGCCATTTCGGCCTATCGCAACTGGATTTCCTGGGCCACCGCATAACCCCCACGGGGGCAACGCCACTTCGGGTCAAGGTGGAGGCAATTGCGGCGTTCCCAAAACCGAAATCCGTGAAAGCTTTACAGGAGTTCCTGGGGATGGTTAACTTCTATCATCGTTTCATCCCCAGGGCTGCACAGCTCATGCGTCCTCTATATGAGGCCCTCAGAGGCTCGACGGGAAAGGACCCTGTGGTATGGTCACAGGACATGGATCGTGCTTTCGAGGAGACGAAAGCCGCACTCGCCAATGCGACCATGTTAGCACACCTCCTGCCGGGAGACACCATCGCTATCACGACGGACGCGTCAGACTACGTGGTGGGGGCCGTCCAGGAGCAGTGGGTCGATGGCGCGTGGCAACCCCTGGCCTTTTTTAGCCGCCAGCTACAACGGCATGAACGCCGGTACAGTACTTTCGATCGAGAGCTGTTGGCTTTGTTTTTGGCCATCCGCCATTTCCGTTTCCTCCTCGAAGGATGACGCTTCATCGCGTTTGTCGACCACAAGCCATTGCTGTTCGCAATGGCCAAGTCTGCGGAACCATGGTCGGCTCGGCAGCAACGGCAGCTGACGCACATATCGGAGTTCACCACCGACATCCAGCATGTGGCCGGTAAGGACAACATCGTCGCCGATTGCCTATCCCGCGCCGCCGTCCAGGCCGTCCAATTGCACATTGATTACGCACAGATGGCGGTTGACCAAGTGGACGACCCGGAGACCCAGGGTTTTCGTTCGGTTCCAAACAGCCTCCAGCCGAGGGATGTGCCTTTCCATTCCACAGGTACCACTCTGCTCTGCGACGTTTCGCTGAGTGCACCCCGTCCGATCGTCCCGTCTAAATGGCGTCGTACGATTTTCGATGCCTTACACGGCCTATCGCACCCTGGGGTGCGGGCATCGCAAAAACTGCTGGCCTCCAAATTTGTATGGAGGGGAATATGCAAGGATGTCAGGGACTGGGCAAACACTTGTGTTGTTTGCCAACGATCCAAGGTGCAGCGCCATGTCAGAGCCCCGCTCGCCACCTTCGAGATCCCGGAACGGCGATTTGATCATATTCACATCGACTTAGTGGGACCACTCCCACCTTCCCGGGGCTTTACGTACCTTTTGACGATGGTGGATCGCACCACGAGGTGGCCGGAGGCAGTTCCCCTGATGTCCACCACATCTGCGGACATTGCTCGAGCTTTCGTTTCATCCTGGGTAGCCCGTTTTGGTGTCCCTGCGGACATTTCGTCGGCTCGGGGGCCGCAATTTTCGTCCGAACTGTGGAACAAGGTGATTTCCATGTTGGGCGTTAAACTCCACCGCACTACGGCCTATCACCCACAGGCGAACGGCTTGTGCGAGCGGTTCCACCGCTCCTTGAAGGCGTCGCTCAGGGCCAGCCTGCTGTATGCATCCTGGGTCGACAAACTACCGTGGGTGATGTTAGGACTCCTCACGGCGCCGAAGGAAGATCTCCAGTTGGCGGCGGCGGAGATGGTTTACGGGCAACCGCTTCGAGTCCCAGGTGAATTCCTGCCGTTACCTACACGACCATGGTCCGCGGCCACACAAAAAGAGACCCTCCAGGATGCGGCCCGCTGTTTCTGCCCAGTTCTGACCTCACAGCACGGTTTGCTTTCGTCCAACGTCCCGGGGGAGTTGTCGAAAGCCAAGTTCGTGTTTGTGCGCCAGGACGGCCATCGTACCCCACTCGCACCGCCGTATGCCGGACCCTTCAAGGTTTTGCAGGCAGGGGACAAGAGTTTCGTGATTGACGTCAGGGGCAAACCGGATCACATCTCTGTCGATCGCCTCAAGCCTGCGCACCTGGATCTCAAACGACTGATCGAGCTGGCGCAGCCTCCGCGTCGCGGCCGGCCGCCGGCCGCTACCACACCTGACACCGCTGTACCGCCTACCAGTTCGCCGCCTGCTCAGCGTTTTCCCCTCCGGGAATTTCGGAGTCGGTCTAACAGACTTGTCCGACCTCCTCAGCGATTGACTCTTTTCGTTAAAGACAATTCTGGGGGGGCGTATGTGGCAAAACCACTAAGTGACTTAAATAATTGTCTGTAACCAATGTTATTACCTCTAGCATTAATTGTCTGTAACCAATGTTATTACCTTTCAAGTTGGCTCTGGTTAAACAGAGCTAGATCGACAACATCGCGATCTGACGCGATGATGTCATCACGTGGGTCACGTGATGTCCCCTTCGGCGGGAAACGTGATGATGTCATGACGTCAGAGGTAGCGGGCGGGACCAGCCAGTCCTCGTGTGGATTGAAAGAGAAAAGACCTGTTTTGAGCTTCTCCTGTAGTTTCTTGTTTTGTAAAGTTCTTAGACAATAAATTCAGTTTGTTAACTTCCAGTAAGTTATAGATTCTTTTTGTTAGGAGTGCAGAGACTCCTACACACTTAACATATTCATATCAAATTTCTCCCTCTGCTATTTCAATGGCAGCACCAACACATTTCAAATAAATGAATTAACATCTGCATTAAAATATTGGAGGGAAGGACTTGCTACAAACACACTAAGCGTTCATTTGATAACATCGCTAGCAATCATTTCAAGGACACCCATGTGGAAAATAAAACTGTTTGTTCAGCCCGTCACATCTCTGTGGAATTAGAAACTTGTCCGTTGCAAGCTCCTGTCTGCTCCATTTGAACTCATGGTTTAGTGTGATATTCAGCTTATTAAAGCAGTGATCTTATTCCCACTCATGCAATCAGTGAGCTTCATACTTTTGTAGCAGATCCATCTTTTGCTAATTTGCATTTTAAGATGGAGTGGGTCAGTGACCACGTCAGGAGCTTATGGCTGAAGTTGTTATGAATTTTGTTTGTCACAGGAAATATGTTTCAAAATTTTACCTGCACAGTATGCTTTGCGAGTAGGACCTTGGCATTCTCTATAGACAGACCTGAGTACATCTGTTTACTTGGCACTTTGTCTTATTTTATAACAAAACTGCTTAGTTGGGTTGCAGTATGTAAGAAAGACTTGCATTTATATAGCGCCTTTCACAACCTCAGGACGTCCAAAAGTGCTTTATAGTTCCCAGGTACGGTGTAGAGGATAAGGGGGCGAAGACACATTTGAGTCAGATCTCCACTCCCACTAAGCCGCACACTTGTTTCAGACCCCCGTACCCTATGGAAGGCCCCGTCAGGAGCCGACCTGTGTTGAGGGGGGGAGGCCAAGCTGATAGTGCAGGGCAGAAATTTGGGTAATCCCAGCCCTTTTCACTGTCTTGAGCTGGAGGAAGGTGGGAGGAAGAGGAAAATCAGCCATTGGGTGGTCAGATATTCCTGATCCGGGAAATCCTGGCAACTCTTTTCTAAAGTATAAAAAGAGCTGTTCCGATTGAATCTGAAAGTTCGCAAATCTCCAAGAGAAGGAAGCGGTCAGTTTGAAGCTTCCAAGAGATAGGTTAGATTAGTAATGGCTCCAGCAGTGGTAAGAAACTTTAGAAGAAAGTAAAAAATGTAACCTAGAAGATTACAAAGTTAGCTTGGCACTCAGGAGTTGTGATCCTTGTATTGTTGCTCCACTCGAGTTAGGTGGAAAGATTTCTCCTGTAAGTATAGAACTATATGATACAATTGATATTTGCTTGTTTGTCTTTAATTAAATACATTTGTTTGTGGTTTTAAACTTAAAACAAAGTCTGAAAGCTTTATTTGTTTATCAAAGGGGAGAGAGATCCTATGATGATATAGCTTAAGTCCAGTAGCTAAAAACAGTTGAGTTTTTTATTTCATGATGTAAGAAAAGTGCCCCGTGAAATTGCCCGAAGGGTTGTTTTTGAGACTCATAGGGGAAATACCCTGTAAACTGCCTGAAGGTGCCCATACAATAGGAGTTTAGCTGATTAACTGAGGACTGGCAAGCAGGTAGTTAATACAGGCTTCCAAACATTGAATACAGGCTTTTAAGCAATTAAGTCATAAAGTCATTATCCTTGGCTCAGGTTCAGGGAAGCAGATAAGAACATAAGAAATAGGAGCAGGAGTAGGCCATACGGCCCCTCGAGCCTGCTTCGCCATTCAATAAGATCATGGCTGAACTTTTAGACCAACTCCACTTTCTCGCCCTATCTCCATAACCCTTGATTCCCTTATTGCCCAAACAACTATCGATCCCAGTCTTGAATATACTCATCGACTGAGCCTCCACAGCCCTCTGGGGCAGAGAGTTCCAAAGATTCACAGCCCTCTTAGTGAAGAAATTTCTCCTTATCTCAGTCCTAAATGGCCGACCCCTTATCCTGAGACTATGCCCCTTGGTTCTAGACTCTCCAGCCAGGGGGAAAACAGTCTCTCAGCATCTACCCTGTCAAGCCCTCTAAGAATTTTATACATTTCAATGAGATCACCTCTCATTCTTCTAAATTCCAAATGTAGGAAGTCACACAACACCAGGTTATAGTCCAACAGTTTTATTTGAAATCACAAGCTTTCGGAGCGCTGCTCCTTCGTCAGGTGAAGTGAAGAGTTGCATATGAGTGCGGAACTTGGCTATCAGTTTCTGTGTTGCAGGAAAGGATGCCCCGGAGCATGGTACATTGGCGAAACCATGCAGACACTGCGACAACGGATGAACGGACACCGCACAACAATCGCCAGGCAGGAGTGTTCCCTCTCAGTCGGGGAACACTTCAGCAGTCAAGGACATTCAGCCTCTGATCTTCGGGTAAGCATTCTTCAAGGCGGCCTTCGAGACACACGACAACGCAAAATCGTCGAGCAGAAACTGATAGCCAAGTTCCGCACTCATGAGGACGGCCTCAACCGGGATCTTGGGTTCATGTCACGCTACATATATCCCCACCTGACGTAGAGTCATCCAGACTTGAGTCGTCGTTGGCGTGTTCTCTCTACACAGATGTGGCCGGACCTGCTGTGATTTCAAGCAAAAAAAATTTTTTTTGTTTTTTGTTTTTCATACAGACCCCAGCATCTGCAACATTTGACCCCTTGTGACCCCACCTCATTGTTCTTTGATGTAATGTTTTCCTGACTGACCTGTTTGGACACCATTCACACCTTTGATTGCTGTGATTATCTCTCTGCCGAGGTGTGATAAAGGGCAGTTAGAAAGATTACCTGTAATCATCTGGCAGTATTCTCTGACTATATATGCTGTGCTTATATGCAACTCTTCACTTCACCTGACGAAGGAGCAGTGCTCCGAAAGCTTGTGATTTCAAATAAAGCTGTTGGACTATAACCTGGTGTTGTGTGACTTCTTACATTTGTCCACCCCAGTCCAACACCGGCATCTCCACATCATGACTGTATAATTGCAGCAAGACTTCCTCACTCTTATACTTCAACCTCCTTGCAATAAAGGCGAACATACCATTTGCCACCCTAATTGCTTGCTGTACCCGCATGTTAACTTTCTGTGATTTGTGTACAGGGACACCCAAATCTCTCTGAACACCAACATTTGCTAAAGAAGCATTTAGTGAGTCATAAATAGGTCATGACCCCTCTTTTGTGTGAATCCCTTTGTTAAAAATAAGGCTGGGTGGGGTGGGTGTGGGTGGTTGTAAAAGTGGAGCTGATCAGTCTGGAGATCCATGGGTCACTCAGGAGCAGAGTTTTTCTTTGTGTTGGGAGTGGCAGCATTCTTTCTTAATCTCTCTTTGTTAATCAGAAAAAGATTTGATTTCCTCTATTCTGTAAGAACCTTTACCGAACAGATGCCATAGAGTCATAGGGCGAAAAATTGAGTCGCACCCCTTTTGGGGTGCTAACTTCGCCGGGGCGCTACGTGCCACAGCGCCACGCGGAGGGGCGAGTAAGGAGGCCAGGGGCGGGAGCGGAGGCAGGTGCTGGCAGGCCGCCAGCAACAAAAATGGCCACCCGGCACCTCGCCTTTAAATAGCGCCGCCCCGGCCGCAGGTAGGCCCCCCTGACCCCATTGGACATAACGTCCGGCAGTAAGTCAGGGGGCGCTACCGAAGATCGCAGCGGGGGCGCTGCGCATGGTTACCGCTGCCGCTATCTTCCTGCTGAATTTCATGGGAGGCATTGGTGGTACCGTGCCCGGGTGCTAGTTGCTTAGGGCGCTAACAGGAGGTGCAAAGCAACCGAATTTTTCCCCCATAGAGTCATAACGGCACAGAAGGAGGCCATTCGGCCCATTGAGTCTGTGCCGGCTCTTTGTAGAGCAATCCAGTCAGTTCCATACCCCTGCTCTATCCCCGTAGCCCTGCAAGTTTATTTCCCTCAAGTGCTTATCCAGTCTCCCCTTGAAAACATTGAGTGTCTCCGCTTCCATCACTTCTATCGGCAGCAAGTTCCAGGTTCTCACCACTCGCTGCGTAAAAATGTTTTTCCTCACATCCCCCCGGTATCTCTTGCCCAAAACCTTAAATCTGTGTCCCCTAGTCCTTGTACCATCAACTAGTGGGAACAGCCTTTCCCTGTCTAGCCTATCCAAACCTGTCATAATCTTGTACACCTCTATCAAATCACCCCTCAACCTCCTTTGCTCTAATGAAAACAAATCCAGCTTCTCCAACTTGTCCTTGTAGCTAAGATGTAAGAGATATAATTACCAGTGCAAGGTATTTTTAAAGACAGAGAGTGTTAGAGGTCAGGAGCTAAATTGTGGCTACACTAGCTTGTTACAGGCAGAGCTAGGAGTGTCACTTAATTGCAAGTAGTCTGAGATCGAGAAAGGTGAGAGGGAAAACAGCTCCGATATTGTCACTCGCGTGCAAGGTGGGTTCAATCGGAACCGAAGATCCAAGTGAAACTGATAACTTGCCCACAAAGGGTTTCATCAGCTCAACACTCCAGTAGCTGACACCTACATCCTAGGGAATGAAGGAGATTGACCCAACCACGCCACTCGTGAGGATGAGGTCGTGTAAGCACTGAAAGTTGTTAATCACATTGTTAATCACGTGGAGTTGAGTCAGTTGATAGACTGGCTATTCAAAGCTGTTAATGTGTCAACTATCTAAGGACTTACTCACCAATTTATAACCCCAAGCTCTGGTCACTGCAATTGCTAATACTCAGCATCCATTAGCGCTGGTTTACAATGATACACTGAATTGCTTGTGTACTACTCTTTGCTGCTCGTTTTGTGAAGTAACTCAATTCATTAATAACTTGCTAGTCAACGGCTAGGTCGCTCGCTAACATTTATGCATGTGTATTAAGCGATTGTGTACCCAATTTTAAGTTGTGATTTGTATCCAATAAACAGCGATTAGTGCGTGACTTATGGTCTGGCTTCTTATTTGATGATTTGGCATCTGGTGTTCCTCACCTTGAAGACATTGGTCGGAATGTTTTCCTTCTGAGTCAGGTCGGGAACGCAATGTCTTGATCAGCCTGCTCATCAGAGCGACTTTAGCGTAATGGCCCCTATTAAAGCAAGCATGCGCATTTCCTGGCCCTATTAAATGGTGCAGGTCTGATGACATCATCGATGACTCATTTCCAGTGCTCATAGTTAAAGCAGCCTTGCACACAACTCATTTGAAGGTTGGTAAAGGAGTGTGAAAGGAGCATTGGAAAGGTTGGAGTTACTGTGGAAAGTGAGAACTATGAATAACCAAAGGCAGAGGGCTGCACCCAGCTTTACAGATGCCTCACTGCATATTCTGGTTGAGGCAGTAAGAGCACACAGGGAGGTCCTCTTCTCAGCAGATGGGCGCAAGAGACCACCCCAAGAGACCAAAACCACCTGGCTGGAAATAGCGGAGGAGGTCAGCAGCACGGATGTCATGAGGAGAACCTGGATTCAGTGTAGGAAGAGATTCAAAGATCTCATGAGGTCAGGAAAGGTGAGTGCAATGCCACACTCACCTTCATCCTGATGTGCCTGTCGCCACATCCCCATCACTCTGCCTTCCCAAGCCTGCTCCTGCATATCCTTACACCAACATACCTTCCAGGTCCACCCTTCCCTCTCTATGTACATACTCACATCCCCATCTGACTAACCACCCCTCACACTCACCCTCATCCTAATGCAATTATAGCAAGTAACACCACAGAAGGAGGCCATTTGGCATTGGCACCCCACTCCCTCATAGTCACCCTCTACAGATGTAACCCATCTATTCCTCACACTCACTCCATCACTCTCAATCAAACTTCTCTTCTTTCCCTCCTTGCAGGAGAAAAGAGCCCACAACAACAGAGAGAGAGGGAGAGAACCGGAGGTGGCCCTCCAGTCTTAGCACACCTAACAGCAGAAGAGGAGGGGGATCTAGAGATCTAGGGAGCTCAAGAGACACTGCGGTGGGAGAAGGAGAGGGAGGGACATCCCAGCAACCTGGTGACAAAATCACATCTCATACAGCCACATATGAATTAGGAGCAGGAGTAGGCCACTCAGCCCCTCGCGCCTGCGCTGCCATTGAATAAGATCATGGCTGATCTGATTACTCCACATTCCCGCCTACCCCCGATAAACCTTTCACCCCCTTGCTCACCAAGAATCTATCTACCTCTGCCTTAAAAATATTCAAAGACTCTGCTTCCACCGCCCTCTGAGGAAGAGAGTTCCAAAGACTCACGACCCTCTGTGAGAAAAAAATTCTCCTCATCTCTGTCTTAAATGGGCGACCCCTTATTTTTAAACAGTGACCCCTAGTTCTAGATTCTCCCACAAGAGGAAACATCCTCTCCACATCCACCCTGTCAAGACCCCTCAGGATCTTATATGTTTCAATCAAGTCACCTCTTACTCTTCTAAACTCCAGTGGATACAAGCCTAGCCTGTCCAACCTTTCCTCATAAGACAACCCACCCATTCTAGGTATTAGTCTAGTAAACCTTCTCTGAACTGCTTCCAACGCATTTACACCCTTCCTTAAATAAGGAGACCAATGCTGCACACAGTACTCCAGATGTGGTCACACCAATGCCCTGTATAACTGAAGCATAACCTCCCTACTTTTGTATTCAATTCCCCTCGCAATAAACAATAACATTCTATTAGCTTTCCTAATTACTTGCTGTACCTGCAAACTAACCTTTTGCGATTCATGCACTAGGACACCTAGATCCCTCTGCATCTCAGAGCTCTGCAATCTCTTTCCATTTAGATAATATGCTTCTTTTTTATTCTTCCTGCCAAAATGGACAATTTCACATTTTCCCACATTATACTCCATTTGCCAGATCTTTGCCCACTCACTTAACCTATCTGTATCCCTTTGTAGCCTCCTTATGTCCTCTTCACAATTTACTTTCCTACCTATCTTTGTGTCATCAGCAAATTTAGCAACCATACCTCTGGTCCCTTCATCCAAGTCATTTATATAAATTGTAAAACGTTGAGGCCCCAGCACTGATCCCTGTGGCACACCAACCATCTTGCCAACCAGAAAATGACCCATTTGTGCCTACTCTCTGTTTCCTGTTAGCTAGCCAATCTTCTAACCATGCCAATATGTTACCCCCTACACCATGAGCTTTTATTTTCCGCAATAACCGTTGATGTGGCACCTTATCAAATGCCACCGGTTCCCTTTATCCACAGCACATGTTACTTCCTCAAAGAACTCCAATGCATTGGTTAAACATGATTTCCCTTTCACAAAACTATGTTGACTCTGCCTGATTACCTTGAACTTTTCTAAGTGCCCTGCTATAATGTCTTTAATAATAACTTCTAACATCTTCCTTATGACAGATGTTAAGCTAATAGTTTCCTGCTTTCTGTCTCCCTCCCTTTTTGAATAAAGGAGTTACATTCGCTATTTTCCAATCTAATGGAACCTTCCCCGAATCTAGGGAATTTTGGAAAATTAAAACCAACGCATCAACTATCTTACTTGCCACTTCTTTTAAGACCCTAGGATGAAGTCCATCAGGACCCAGGGGCTTGTCAGTCTGCAGCTCAAACAATTTGCTCAGTACCACTTCCCTGGTGATTGTAATTTTCTTGAGTTCCTCCCTCCCTTCCATTTCTTGGTTTACAGTAATTTCTGGGATGTTACTTGTATCCCCTATAGTGAAGGCTGATGTAAAATACCTGTTCAATTCAACTGCCATCTCCTTATTTTCCATTATTAATTCCCCAGACTCACTTTCTATAGGACCAACACTCACTTTGTTAACTCTTTTCTTTTTAAAATATCTATAGAAACTCTTACTATCTGTTTTATTATTTCTAGCTAGCTTTCTCTCGTACTCTAATTTTTCTCTCCTTATTAATCTTTTAGTCATTCTTTGCTGTTTTTTATATTCTGTCCAATCTTCTGATCTGCCACCCATCTTTGTCCACATGGCACACAACAGTCACTCATATGGTGACTGATGTCAGCAGCCGGTGAAATGTCATCATGTGCAAAATAGTAATGTTACCCATTCTTAATATAACACTTCTAATTCATCTCTGCTCTCCCACAGGTCCATCAACTCCCCTCCCCCCACCCCCCTGCTCCCCACTGTCCAGCCGCAGGAGGAAGAGGACTCCTCAGAGGAAACTCCAGCCTCTGAGGGTGCACCGTCAGCAGACCCAAGCATGGCCAGCAACCAACGCAGATACGTACACCTTGGTGGGTCCTTTGCGCCATAGACTAGAGTTGTCACCTGGTGTCTCACAATTCACAAGTGAGCAAGAGCAGGCGGTGTTGACAGGGACAGCAGTGGAGACTCCTCACTGGAGGGCGCCGGATTCTCCCAGCTCTGCTCAGCTGCATGCAGACGCTGAGCCTCAGGGGCCATTGAGACCATATGAGTGACTGTTGTGTGCCATGTGGGCAAAGATGGGTGGCAGGTCAGAAGATTGGACAGAATATAAAAAACAGCAAAGAATGGCTAAAAGATTAATAAGGAGAGAAAAATTAGAGTACGAGAGAAAGCTAGATAGAAATATAAAAACAGATAGTAAGAGTTTCCTGGAGGGGCAGCAATAATTGCATGAGGCTCTGGCATCTTTTGCAGCTGCGATGTCTGCAAATGTGCAGGGAATGGAGGAGTCCATCTCCAACATGAGCACCACCATGTTGCAGGCGATGAAGATGACGTGATGTTCCATGGAAAGACTGGCCACCTGCATGGAGCAGCAAATACGCCACTCACATGAGCACATGCTAGCAGTGGACCTGAGATGAAGAAGTTGAGGGCAGTGGTGACTTTGACAGCCACTGGTAAGGAGTATCCACCAGGTCCTCTGGGCAGCAGGTCTTGTTCCAGCAAGCTACAAATGTCTGCGACAACCTGGCGTGATAGCCTGGGCCTCCTGAAGCACTGCTGCTCAGTCATGTTGAGGAAGCTCATCCTCTGCCTGTATACTCTGTGTTGGGGGTATCGCCTCCGGCTCGCTGTAGCCCTGAGTTGCCCCCCTCTCTCCTGTGGAGCATCAGGTCATTGAGGTGAAGGTTGCTGTTGTGGTTGCTGTTGCTGCTGGTGTGGCTGCTGCTGCTGGTGGTGGGGCTCATCTTGTTCCGATCGGAGGTCCAACGTGAGACAGTACAAGCGGCATCCATGCTGATGTAGTAGATGGCAGGTAAAGTGGAGGTGAGAGGGCCAATCTCTCAATGTTGTGATAGTGAGTAGAAATGTGGTGAGAGTGGCTTCCGAGGTTTCAGAAATGACCTGCAAACTGCTGACACCCAAATCTGTGGACAAAATGAGGCCTTTCCATGAGGCAAGTAATGAGATGTAATGTTGCAGTATTGATGTGCTTTTCCCAGCTCTCAATGAATGAACTCACCAATGACCACTGAGCTTCCACCGCCCCTTCACAAGTGAGGTACCCGAGCTGCGTGAATCCCGTGCTCCTGCAGTGAAACTCAGATTAGGTGTTAAATCACTCTTAAGAGTCTGTAAACAAGCACTTAATGATTTCAGTGAAGTTGCCCACCTCTGTGGATCGGGTCTGTGGTGCGCCTTCAAAGCTGCCTGAGTTAAATGCTCGAGGCGGCGGATTGACAGCAGGCTCCTCACCCACTCGCTATTTCTGGCATTTTTATTCCCGACCCGCCCCCAAACCCGCTCGCGTGGCAACGGGAAAATTCCGGCTATTGTCACTTTCCAGATCTGTGCCCATGTCTCCCGCACCTCCACCTTTGAATTTTAGATCTAACCACAAACTACCATAAGAAACTTTTCAACCATTTTGAGTATAACATCATCGTCAGAAAGCTTGGCACAAATGTTCCAATAAAATTCAGACTATACCCTGCACCTCCTCTTCCAAGTTACCTAGTGAAGAGCAAAAGCTGCTGTGTTTCATCCTTGGAGGAGCCGAGTATAGCTCGCCTACATTCTCTGAGCCCAGGAGGGGAGTTACATAGAAACATAGAAGAAGGAGTAGGCCATTCGGCCCTTCAAGCCTGCTCCGCCATTCAACGAGATCATGGCTGATCATCCAAACCCTAGCACCCGGTCCCTACACCGACAGCCATCCCACACAAACCCTATCCCCGTAACCCCACGTATTTAGTCCCCCCTAACACTAAGGGCCAATTTTTTTTTTTTAAATCATGGCCAATCAACCTAACCCACACATCTTTGGACTGTGGGAGGAAACCGGAGCACCCGGAGAAAACCCACGCAAACACGGGGAGAATGTGCAAACTCCACACAGACAGTCACCCGAGGCCGGATTTGAACCCGGGTCCCTGGCGCTGTGAGGCAACAGTGCTAACCACTATGCCACCGTGTTGTTGGGCTCAAACTAAATGTGCATGGGTGGATGATCATATTACAGCCGTGCACTTCAAGGGTCCTCCATACCCCTTCGTTTGGCAGTAGAGTCCTACCATCCTCAAATTCCTATTCTTAAGGACTAGAATCATCCAATGGGAGTAGCCAAGTTGCAACTGTTCATTAAACGAGTAGGAGATCTGTTTCCCCCAGTAGTTAATTTTCTCTGACTAGCAGTTTAGTGTGTCAGCTTGGCTCAGTTAGCAGCACTGTCTCCTCTAATGCAGCAAATTGTGGATTCAAGCCCCAGGCCTTGAGTATATAAACTAGCCTAACACTTTAGTGACATACTATGGGAGTGCTGCATTGTCGGAGGTGCTGTCCTTTGGATGAGACATTAAACCGAGGCTCCGTCTATCAGTCCAGGTGGACATAAGAATACCTGTGGCCAATGTTTGAAGAGCAGGGAGTTCTGAGGGCTGATTTTCCTCCCCTCCTCCCAACACTTAGGCACTGGTCAGGTAGAGAGCACTTACACTACTGTCTGCCTGCAATGACTTGAATCCACTTGAATTTCTGGGATTAGGCCAGTACTCAAAAGAAATGGGAGCTGTGCTCTGTGCACCCTTTGCTTAGCAGTTTGCTGGGGTCTTTTGGACTGGAGGGAGGCCCATTTGTTGTCAAAATTGAAAAATGACAATAAGTCAAAACTGGGAAGTTACAGGCACATTCGCTTGACTTCAGTTATAGGCAAGTTGCTAGAAGGGATCACTAGAGACACACTGCAAGACCACTTTGACAGAAGGGGTTATTAGAGACTCCCAGCATGGCTTCTGGAAAAGAAGGTCATGTCTTGCCAACCTGGTTAAATTGTTTGAAGAGGTTACTCGGTCATTGGATGTAGGTAGTCCGGTTCGATGGGCTGAAATGGCCTCTATCTGCACTGTGGGGTTTCTGTGAATTAAATCTCCCCTTAACCTTCTCTATGCAAAACATGTCCTGGTAACATCCTCTGATAACAGGCAATTGATATTGGATGAAGCAAATTCCAAGTTTTGTTTAATTCGTTTATGGGATGTGGGCGTCACTGGCAAGGCCAGCATTTATCGCCCATCCCTAGTTGCCCTTGAGAAGGTAGTGGTGAGCCGCCTCCTTGAACCGCTGCAGTCCGTGTGGTGAAAGTACTCCCACAGTGCTGTTAGGGAGGGAGTTCCAGGATTTTGACCCAGCGACGATGAAAGATGTTTGCTTTACTAATGTGTTTGCTTTCATAATGTGGTCCTCTACAGGAACATCAGTGATCTGATGAATGGGTGCCATTTGAGCTGCCAGCACAAAGAAGCACAAATGTGTATAATGCAAATGCCCTCACTATATTCAATTCAGCCTGAAGATCATTTTATGTTGAGTTTGAAAGTGATTTTGTTAAATCTGAAACTAGGGTCTTAAATCTGAACAAAGCAAAGCATACCATGTAGGTATGAGGGCGAGTTGGTTAAGGTAGATTGGGAAACTATATTAAAAGGTATGATGGTAGAGAAGCAATGGTTAGCATTTAAGGAATTAATACATAATTTACAACAAATATACATTCCTTTAAGGCACAAAAACCCCACAGGAAAAGTGGTCCAATTGTGGCTAACAAGAGAAGTTAAAGATAATATTAGATCAAAGGAAGAGGCATATAATGTTGCCAAAAAGAATAGTAAGCCTGAAGATTGGGAGGATTTTAGAATTCAGCAAAGGAGGGCCAAGAAATTGATAAAGAAAGGGAAAATAGAATATGAGAGTAAACTAGTGAGAGACATAAAATCAGATTATAAAAGCTTCTATAGGTATGTAAAAAGGAAAAAATTAGCAAAAGTAAATGTGGGTCCCTTACAGGCTGAGACAGGAGAAATTATAATGGGGAATAAGGAAATGGCAGGAAAATTAAACAAATACTCTGGGCAGGATTTTCATTGGGCCGTGGAGGCAGGATTGGAGGCGTGTGCGGGATTAAAATCTCGAAATCGGGGGGCACAAACCCATCCCGCCCCCAACCCGCCTCCATGCCAGTTTCAAAGGAGGCGGATACCCGACCTGTGCTGGGAGCCTCCCTGAGGCGGGAAGGGGATTAGTGCCAATTAACTGCTTGTTAACAGGTAGTTAACAGGCAGTTTTTAGCCTAATCCCTATTTTTATTCCTGAAGCGTGGGATTCCCGACGGCTCCAAACCACGCCAAGTTAGCGAGGAGGACTGTCGGGCTGAAGGGCTTGGAGGGTTCCAGATGTCTGTTGTTCAGGTGAGTGATGGGTGCATGAGTGCAGAGGTAAATGTGTTTGGTGTGTGTAAAGTGTTTAAAGAAGTTTTACTTACCTTTTCTTACCTTTACAGCCTTCCTTCCTTCAGGTCCCGGGAGTCCCTCATCTCATCGGCACAGAAAGCAGAATGGCCGCGAGCTGTCGAAAGTTGCAGCATTCAGCTTTCTGTTCTGGAGAGATCTCTAAATCAGCCTGAGTGGAAGGAATTAACTTGGAGTACATGTTGTCAGTGTTTGACAGCTTCAAAGAGCTGTCAAACGCTGATATTTCATCTGTCAAAAGCCCTTGACAGATGAAATGTCAATCTCTGACATCACCTGTTGTCGGGTGGCCCTTAATTGGCCTGTTGAGCCCGCTGGGTAGGCTCAACAAGGTCAATCAAGTGAAAATCGCATGGGTTGGCCACAACTCGATGGAGGCGGGACTACAACTCCAACACGCCTCCAGTATTAAAATCCAGCCCTCTGTGTCTGTCTTTACGGAAGAACCAAGGGTCTAGCAAGAATGAGGAACTGAAAGAAATTAGTATTAGTAAAAAAATAGTGCTGGAGAAATTAATGGGATTGAAAGCCAATAAATCCCATGGACCTGATTGCCTACAACCTAGAGTTTTGATAGAGGCGGCTATAGAGATAGTGGATGCATTGGTTGTCATTTTCCAAAATTCCATAGATTCTAGAACAGTTCCTGCGGATTGGAAGGTAGAAAATGTAACCCCACTGTTTAAGAAAGGAGGAAGAGAGAAAACGGGGAACTACAGACCAGTTAGCCTGACATCAGTAGTAGGGAAAATGCTAGAATATATTATTAAGGACGTGGTAACAGGTAACATTGTGAGGAGGATGCAAAGAGGCTTCAAGGGGATATAGTCAAGTTAAGTGAGTGGGCAAGAACATGGCAAATGGAATATAATGTGGAGAAATGTGAAGCTATCCACTTTGGTAGGAAAAATAGAAAAGCAGAGCATATTTTAAATAGTGACAGACTGGGAAATGTTGGTGTTCAGAGGGACCTGGGTATCCTTGTACACGATTCACTGAAAGTTAACATGCAGGTACAGCAAGCAATTAGGAATGCAAATGGTATGTTGGCCTTTATTACAAGAGGATTTGAGTATAAGAGTAAAGATGTCTTGCTGCAATTATATAAGGCCCTGGTGAGACCACACCTGGAGTATTGTGTGCAGTTTTGGTCTCCTTACTTAAGGAAAAATATACTTGCCATGGAGGGAGTGCAATGAAGGTTCACCAGATTGATTCCTGGGATGGGGGGATTGTCCCATGAGGGCAGATTGAGTAGACTCGGCCTATATTCTCTAGAGTTTAGAAGAATGAGAGGTGATCGAATTGAAGCATACAAAATTCTTACAAGGCTTGACAGGGTAGATGCAGGGAGGATGTTTCCCCTGGCTGGGGAGTCTAGAACCAGGGGACACAGTCTCAGTATAAGGGGTCGGCCATTTCGGACTGAGATGAGGAGAAATTTCTACACTCAGAGTGTGGTGAATCTTTGGAATTTTCTACCCCAGAGGGCTGTGGAGACTCAGTCGTTGAGTATATTCAAGACAGAGATCGATAGATTTTGGGATATTAAGGGAATCAAGGGATATATAGATAGTGCAGGAAAGTGGAGATGAGGTAGAAGATCAGCCATGATCTTATTGAATGGCGGAGCAGGCTCGAGGGGCCGAATGGCCTACTCCTGCTCCTCTTTCTTATGTTCTTATAGTACGAAGCTGATAAGTCTCGCTGCACTGCATCCACCAAGACTCACGCAAAGTGACAGTGTGACAAAGAAGGGCCATTGTGTCTGCTGCAGAATAATAACTGCTTGCAATGGATCTGCTGAAAGCTACCTGCTGGTGTGAATCTGCCCTCTTGTGCTGGTAGCTTCTAGATGTATGGATATAATAGGGGTCGCTTTCCGATTATGAGGTAGCATCAGGGAACTTTGCCCAATAGCTGTGCATAATGGCCAAGCAATTTGTACACAAGGTCAACCACTGTATATCAATGCCAGTGCATCCAATGTGCACGCCCTGTGCTGCACAGTATGAAGGAGCATACAGCTAGGAAAATACAGGAGCTGCTGGATCTAGGACTAATAGGCCATCCTAGAGCCTTTGCTCATCGCTGGGAGTGTTAGAACAAGAGCACATAATTTTGCATAGATTATCATAATTTAAGTGATGTGAAAAGAACCTGATTCCTGTTGTGTTTTGAGTTTTGCTTCAAGTAAGTTTGTCCCAGTTCCCGGGTGTTACCTGAAGGGGGTGCTGGGGGGCTCAGTTTTACTTTGTCTTTCACTTTCAGTTTCGGGTTCTGCCTTGCAGACAATGTGCTGTAATGTCCACCCATTTACTCAGTAAATAGTAAAAGGTACATTCCATCTCCTCTATTCATTACTGTTCGGTCAAGATGCAATACTGGCGATGAGGCAGCTGTTGAACTTTCTAGAAGGACGGAGATAGACATGCGAACCTACAGCCGTGATATTGGAAATTGCGACGAGCAGGCCACTCAGCTAGCAACATCAACGGCATTTTGATAGTTGGCTAGCTGCGACGTAGACGGCGGACAGAGTATTGTGCGGGCCAGGCAACTACCGTGAGTGTAGCTACCGTAACTTTGGCCGGAGGAGAAAAATATTTTTTTTTAAAAAAGAAAAAAGTCCGTGGATCTTAAAGGGACAGTGCACATTAAAACTATGACAACCTTGGGACGTATTGAAGAGTTCTCTGGGGATAAGGACAGTTCATGGGAGGAATACGCAGAAAGATGTAGTGTATGTACCTTTAAGAGAGAACTACTTTTACAGCTCCTGTATACTGTAGTACCGGCAGTGACCACACCTATATATAAGTCCTGAGCAGGCATCTGTACTGTTAGTTTTTAGACTACCCTCATCCAGTAAACACCTGTTGATTGTTGATCTGCAGTCTCCGTCTATTTATTGAAGAACACCATACCTTAAGATTCACGGATTTAATAGTGGCGACGAGGTCGATTCGAACCTGCCTGCAACTCTGCATTTCCTCCCAAGGATTCGCTCCTGGAGGATAGTGGAAGAAAGTCAAGGCCAGAAGCACGGGCGTCGAACACGAGCAACCGCCCAGTCATCCGGCAGAGAGTGAGCATCGCAGGGGAGGCTGTTGAGAGCTGGGCTTGGTTCTCCAGCCACGACGATCCAGCAACAGGCTGGCAATAGGTACAGCGCAGACCCTTCCCGGACAGTGGCGGCTATAGCCGACCGATGGCACAGAAAAGGCCGAGCAGCGTCGACGGGGTAAGAGAGAGGGTAAAGCGCACAGGGCGCAGCCGGGGGTTGAAGACCAAGCGGCGTCGACGCAAAACAAAAAGAGAGAAGGGGTAAAGCACAGCCGGGGTTCAGGACCGAGCGGCGGCAATGAGAGAGGTGCACAGGAAAACGCGCAGAGCGCAGCCAGGGCTCAAGGGCTGAGCAGCGTCCGCGGGGGAAGAAAGGAAGCGCGGGAGACGCCATTTGAGCCGCGGGGAAGAAGGGCGAGCGCGGGAAGAAAGGGAAGCGCGGGAGACGCCATTTTGAGCCAGCGGGGAAGAAGGGAGAGTGCGGGAGATGCCATTTTAGCCAGTCTAACCACACCCAGGGATTCCGAAGAGTGGCAGTGTCACAGCGTTTGACAATGAAGTCGAAGATTGGGCGACATATGTGAAACGCATTGAGGTGTACTGCAAGGCGAATGAAGTGCCAGGTGCCAGGAAAGCACTGGTTTTGTTGAATTCCATGGGTGCAAAAACATATGGCTTACTGTGAAACCTAATAACCCCAGAGAAGCCAGTGGATAAGGCTTTCGAAAACATAGTGGAAATCCTACAGGACCACTTAAACCCCACACCGCTGCTGATAGCAGAAAGATTTAAGTTTCACAAAAGGTACCAGCATAAAGACGAAAGTAATGCTGAGTATTTAACGGAACTGCGCAAGCTATCGAAACACTGCCAGTTTGGAATGGGATTAGCAGATACGTTAAGGGACAAGTTTGTGTGTGGGCTTCAAAGTGAAGGAACCCAGAAATGGCTTCTATCAGAAAAGGATCTTGCGCTGGACAAGGCTTTCAGCATGGCAGTATCACATGAAGCAGCCGCACGGGGCGCTGCAGAGATACAACGGAGAAGGCAGAATATGGCACCAATGAAATGTCATATGGAGCAGGGAAGTGTTATCGCTGCGGCAGAACAACACACGACCAGAAGGATTGTTGGTTCAAGGACCAAGTGTGCAGACAGTGTGGAAAAGCAGGACACATAGCAAGAGTCTGCAGGTCGGGGAAGAAAACCAGCAGCAAGAAATCTCCACAAGAGAAGTACAAAAAGGTACATAAGGTGACGGAGAGTAGTTCAGACGAACAGAAAAGTGATACAGACTCCGGAAGCAAGGAGCTGGGTTGTCTGAAACTACATAATGTAATCAAAATGGAGGATCACCAGACTATCTGGGTCACGCTCAAGATAGACGGAGTCCAAGTGAAAATGGAATTGGACACAGGATCAGCCCTAACAGTCATAAACCGAAGGGAATGCAAGCGGCTATTCTCACATATACCCTTGAGAGCTACAGAGATTGTCTTGAAGACGTACATGGGGCAAGAAGTCTACCCCAAAGGAAAAATAAGGGCGAACGTGATATACAAAGGCCAGGAAATACCAAAAATGGACCTATATGTATTGCCAGATGGAGGACCACCACTACTAGGACATGAATGGATCCAGAAGATACAATTAGATTGGCATTCCATACAGGCACTGACGGTAGAGGCCAAAAAGTATGACTACGTCACACCTGGACGACTGTCAAAAATGCTAACTGACGCACAAGAAGTGTTCCAGGATGGACTCGGAACACTAAAAGGCATAACAATGACGATTAAAATAGAGGAAAATGCAAGCCCAAAGTTTTTAAGGCCAGACCGGTGCCTTATGCGATCTGCCCAGCCGTCGAAGCAGAGCTGGAAGGTTTGGAACGTTCAGGAGTACTGTCCAAAGTGGACTGGAGTGAGTGGGCAACACCCATCGTTCCTGTAATGAAGAGGTCATTGAGTAATACGCCTGGGGAACCAAAGAAGGTTCGCATCTGTGGGGACTTTAAGGTGACAGTGAACCCAATCCTTCACATGGTACAATATCCGCTTCTGCGGATTGAAGATATTTTCGCCTCGCTATCTGGAGGAAAATGCTTCACTAAGATTGATCTGGCCCAGGCGTACCTCCAAACGGAGGTAGAAGAAGCCTCGAAACAATACCTCACGATCAACACTCACAAAGGTCTCTACTAATACAATCGGCTGGTGTTCGGGGTAGCATCGGCTCCAGCTATTTGGCAAAGGGCAATGGATCAAGTCCTGCAAGGGATTCCAGGGACCCAGTGTTATTTGGACGACATCCTGGTCACGGGCAAAAATGACAGTGATCACCTCGCCAACCTGGAGCAGGTGCTCACTAGATTGAAGGAATATGGGCTACGAGCTAATCGCCACAAATGTGAGTTTTTCCAGAAGCAGATCTCGTATTTGTAGTGTATGTACCCGTCTACCTTTAAGGAAACTATTGTATGTAACCGTTCACCTTTAAGAGAACTACTTTAGGTGTGGCACTACTTGTTTGGCTTCTGTATACTGTAATACCGACAGTGACCACACCAGTATATAAGTGTTGTGGCAGGATTGCTGGAGCAGATTCGTCCTGACCTTCGAATAGTAAAGACCCGTTTGTTTGTTACTCCTGAAGTCTGTGTCGTTATTAACAGTACAACCCACAGACTTTACAGTGGCGACGAGTCCGATCGTACCCTGCGGCAAGACTACCAAAGCAACTAAAGAGCGTCGAAGAGAGGCAACCGCCCTCGTCGTTATGCTGGGAGAAAACACGAGGCTGCAGCAATAGAAAGGAAGAAGACTTTAGCAACAAAAGCTTCCAGCAGCAACAGGCACTGACTACCCTTCTACCACGGTGCGGAGTGAGCCGATCAGCAGGAAACAAGGCGGCCACGGAGACTGTGAGTAGGGGAAAGTGTAACGAAATCCGGAGGATAAGGGCTGTGCACTCGACCACGGTCGAGGGGGAGCAGAGCTGGTCAGGAAGGCGGGTCCAACGGCGTCGTGAGATAGCCGGACCGCGATCGGCGGGAAAAGCCGGGCAGCGACCGAAGCCACGAAGCGCTGAGACCGGGAGCAGGCGCGGGAAGAGAGAAACTCAGCCGCAGCCGGGGAGGGAAGCACCGGACTGCGTGAGGGCTGGGAGGCGAACGGGAGCCGGGCGTGTGGGAGAGGCAGAGCCGACCAAAGGAGGCTGCGCGAGAGCCAGTCCAGCGGCTGAACTGTTCTCCACCAACGGGGTACCCAGCGCCGGTAGAGCCGAACGTGGGGGAGAGAGAGACAGAGCCGAGCAAGGGGAGAGAGACTGCGCGAGAGCCAGTCCAGCGGCTGAACTGTTCTCCGTGAACGGGGTACCCAGCGCCGGTAGAGCCGTGCGAGCGGGAGAGAAAGACAGAGCCGAGTAAGGGGAGCTGTGCGGAAGCCAGCCCAGCGGCTGAACCTGTCCGCTGTGGGGAAAGCGTACCCCTCCCACCAGGGAAGAAACGCGGGAAGCCGCCATTAGCCGGAGAAGACGACAGACGCGGGAGACCGCCATTGAAGGGGCGGGGAGAGAAGGAAAGAGCGGGAAACCGCCATTTTCGCGGGAAAAACCGCCATCTTAGAAATAAATAAATAATAAATAAGAATTTAAAGAAATACTTGCGCTGCTCCCAAGGAAAGGAAGATGCCTAAGCGAGGGAATATTAATGATTTTAGTTCTGAGATAGAAGACTGGGCCACGTACGTGGAACGCATCGAGATCTATTGTGAAGCCAACAAAATAGAGGAAGACGACAAAGCGATAACATTGCTAAACTCGATGGGCGCAAAGACATATGGGCTCTTGAAGCATCTACTAGCACCAGCTAAACCGGCAGATCAGACTTTCGAAGGGATTGTGGCTGTTCTGAAGGACCACTTGAACCCCACACCGTTGATGTTGGCTGAACGATTCAAATTCTATGCAAGAACACAACGGAAAGACGAAAGCAACGCGGAATATTTAGTCGAACTGCGTAGGCTAGCGAAATGCTGCCAGTTTGGAGGGAATCTGACAGAGGCACTGCGAGACAAGTTCATATGTGGATTGTCCAAAGAAGGGACGCAAAAGCGACTGCTGGAAGAGAACGACCTCACACTAGACAGGGCTGTTCTTATAGCTGCATCGCACGAAGCCGCAGCGAAAGGAATGGCAGAAATGCAGCTGAAGGCGGCGACACTCGGGGTGGACCAAATTACCTCGAATACAACAAAATGCTATCGTTGTGGGAAGACAACGCACGACCAGAGTCAATGCTGGTTTAAGAACCAAGAATGCAGGAAATGTGGCAAACTGGGTCACATCGCAAAGGTATGCCGGTCAGGGAAGAAGACCAACAACCAAAGGAAGCCACCACAAGAAAAGTACAGCAAGGTACACAAGGTGGCTGAGAAGAGTTCAGACGAACAGAATTCAGACTCAGACCCAAACAACCAGGAGCTGGGTAGTCTGAGAATTCACAATGTGGGGAGGGAAGCTGATCTACAAACTATCTGGGTCATGCTAAGAATAGCTGGAGTCCAAGTAAGAATGGAGTTGGACACTGGATCAGCTCTATCAGTCATCAATCGAAGGGACTACCACCGGCTATTCTCTCACATACCCTTAAGGAATACCAAGTTCATATTACAGACATACACGGGGCATAAGGTATACCCCATGGGGAAGATAAGAGTCAAGGTGAGAGATAGGGGTAAAGAACACCCAAGAATGAACTTGTACGTATTATCTGAGGGAGGACCACCACTTCTAGGATGAGAGTGGATCAAGAAAATAGACATGGAATGGCACTATCTAAAAGCCATAATGAGTGAGGACCCGGTGCAAGCTATCAGCTCAGATTCTGAAACGGATGACGATAAGACCAACTCAAATATGGAAGACAAGGCTAAAATGAACTTGCCGACTATGGTGGAGAAAACGAAGACATGCATAATGGCTTATGCTACCGAGAAGAATAAAGCTTCAGAGCAGAACTCCAGTTTGACAGAGAATTCTGAGCCTGTTCAAGTTAAGGACTTATCCACGACGGAAGAACACCGAACTCGGACTCAAACTTATTTCAAAGTACGACAACAATTAGAACAGTTGAGTTACCGTCTCGTACAAGAGATGAAAACAATGGAAAAGTTCTGGGACACCGAATGGGAGAACCTGGAAAGACAGCAGAGGCAGCTAGCTCAAGCAAAGAGCGACCATAGAGCCATCGTGACCAATTACCAATCACATCTCCCTTATGATGTTCAGGAGTTAGAATATTTGCATGATCTAGAGATACAGCATAAAGGCAAACCACGCTACACTGAGGATTTTGTTCTGCAATTGGAGACGGAGCTAGTGCAAGCAAGGTTAAGAGAAGCTGAATCGCAGTGTGCACTTAAAGATATGCAGAAAAAAATCTTGGACATGGAAAAGAGAAACGCTTCTTTACCTGATGTGAATAATGTGGCCATGTTGCAAGAGGAGCTTATAGGGGCGAAACTGAAAGAAGCTAAGCAAAGGATGTTGGAACTTGAAACACAGAACCAAATCAGCAGTAACCAGCTATGTCGAGCAGAGAAGGAGTGCTATGGTCTACATGAGAAGGTGCAATATCTCTCAGCCCAGAATAAGGGACTACTCACTCAGTTAAATGAAAGTAATCGGAAAATGGCTGAGATAGACTGCAAGAATAAAGAAGATTTGATGGCAGTGAGACTTCGAGAGGCAGATAGCATAGCAGCCTTGGCTGAACTCCAACAGGAAATTGCGAAAGAAGCAAATGAAGAGGAATCTTCAGGAAGCCAGGATGTTATTCCAGTTCTTCTCTACGACTCCTTACAAGCAGAGTGTGAGAAGTTGAAAGAACAGTATGAACAGGCCCAGGCTACAATTCTGGAGGGGGTTAACTCGGCAACCTCCGAAAAGCTAGTTTCAGTAGAAGCATATGAACAACTAAAGGTTGAACATGAGCAAGAAGTCCAAAGGCTGCAGGAAATTCTTGATGAGCTCAAGGCCAAGACAGACTCATCGGTAGAAGTTCCATCCATAGATGAGGAATTAGAGGTGAAAGACATGGCAGAACATGAAAGACAAGATGTCCAAGAACTCATAAAAATATTGAAGGAAACCCAAGACAAATATGAGGCGGCAATGTCCGAGGTTCAACAACTTGAAGAACAGATTCAACTGGGAATCCTTTCAGTGGAAGAAAAGGAAACTGTAAGAAACACAGAGACTGTAAGAATGGTCCCTGAACATGAGCTAGAGAGCATCAGGGCGCAACTTTTCCGAGCGCTGAAAGCCAAAGTACAAGAGGAACAGAAGGTGGAAGCATTGGAGGAAAAGGTGGATGAAATGGAGAAGACTCTGATCCACAGTGTTCCCGTGGAAGAGTTAACGGTCAGCCAACTCCTTCATATGCTGAGGGAAAAGACTCTGCAATGGGAACAATCTGAACACGAGCTTCAATCTTCAACGGGAAGGAGTTCGGAGCTCTCAAAAGTTTGGGAAATAGCTGAGGTTGCAAAACAGACTTTACTGGGATGCCAAAAGTACGCTGAATCGCGTCTATGTGAACAACAGAATGTTGAAACAGCTGCTCCAGTAGGAGGATTGAATAGCCCGATCAATCAATCCCCGAGGGAAGGGGAAGTATTGAAATCACAAATGAGGTCATTAGTGAAGGATTTGCAGGAAACCCAGGAAGAGCGGGATGAAGATGAATGCATGAAGAAGTCTTTTCAAGAAAGATGTCTAGGGAAGGAACCACAGTCAGCTAACGTCCAGATGGGTAAGGAGGAAGTAGAAGGCCCTCTCGCTGGCCTAACTCAGGACGAACCCGAATATTACCATGACCTGTTGAGTGACACTGAATATTACGAGGATGTGGTCTGCCCAAGTTGTGAGGAAAACTCCCAAAGTGCTGAAATCAGGATGAAACACTTAAGGTCTAAGGAACATAGAGAGTTGGTGGCGCTACAGCTGGCAGCCGAGAAAGGAGCCCCGAGAGTCTCAAAAAGGCAGAAAAGAAAAAGAAGAGGCAGAAGACAATAACTATCTAAAATATTATCACTTCTACCAGCTCAGGAGGGGACCTACGAAAGGAGCTAAATTAGTTGAAAAGTGGGAAATTATCAAGACAGCCAGTTGGTTATAAAAGTCGGCACTGCCGGTTCAACAGGACGAAAGTTCAAGCTGTTACGTCAAGGAAAAGGCTATGGAGGAGTCACACTATCCATGTGAACCGGCTACACCAAAGAGATGTTGTTCGGACCAAGTCAAGATCGGAGACTGAATCTGTGAACTGTTCCCGCAGAGACTGACTTTGTGGACTGTTTCCCACCAAGATTATATCTGTAAAGTGTTTTATATGAAGTTGAAGATATGTATGTTAATGGGACTCTGAATGTAATAAGCTAAAAAGGGAGGATTGTAGTGTATGTACCCGTCTACCTTTAAGGAAACTATTGTATGTAACCGTTCACCTTTAAGAGAACTACTTTAGGTGTGGCACTACTTGTTTGGCTTCTGTATACTGTAATACCGACAGTGACCACACCAGTATATAAGTGTTGTGGCAGGATTGCTGGGGCAGATTCGCCCTGACCTTCGAATAGTAAAGACCCGTTTGTTTGTTACTCCTGAAGTCTGTGTCGTTATTAACAGTACAACCCATAGACTTTACAGTATTGTGGCCACGTTATTGATGAAGAGGGGTTACATAAGTCCCCTGAGAAGATTGAGGCAGTAGTCAAGGCTCCAGCACTGGAAAATGTGTCACAACTGAGGTCGTTCCTCGGGCTGGTGAACTACTACCATAAGTTCTTGCCGAATTTGTCTACAGTATTACACCCACTGAACACCCTACTGCAGACGGGGGTACCATGGAAGTGGAATGACGAATGTAAACGAGATTTCCAGAAGTGCAAAGAATTGATCACATCAAAAGAGGTGTTGGCCCATTTCAACCCAGCACTACCAATTTGGTTGGCATGTGATGCATCACCCTATGGTATTGGAGCGGTGCTGTCGCACAAATTCCCAGGCGGGTTGGAGAGGCCAGTAGCCTTTGCGTCTCGGTCACTAACCTCAGCCGAGCGCAACTACGCCCAGATTGACAGGGAGGCCCTCAGCCTAGTATGGGGAGTAAAAAAGTTCAACCACTATCTGCACGGGCAGAAGTTCACCTTGCTGACTGACCATCAACCACTTGCCTCCATCTTTAATCCAAAGAAGGGCGTTCCGGTGATGACTGCACAACGGCTACAAAGATGGGCCCTTTTTCTAGGGACGAACCAATATGAAATAGAGTATAAGGGCACGAAACAACATGGAAACGCTGATGGGCTATCACGCCTGCCACTGCCTACTGCGGAGGAAGCACTAGCAGTGGACCCTGTCGAAATATTTTATTCGTCGATAATTGAACGCTTGCCAGTAACTAACGCGGATATAGAGAAGGAGAACCGAAATGATCCGACACTGTCTCGGGTATATGATTTGACGGTGAAGGGATGGCCAACACATGGCAACTCACTGTTGCCAGCATTCTCATCCAGAAGAGAACAGCTGTCAGTATGCCAGGGGACAGTGATGTGTGGATCCCGAGTGGTAATTCCACCCAAGTTAAGGGAGAGAGTGCTCGATGAGCTTCACGAAGGCCATCTGGGAGGGGTGAAATTGAAAAGCCTTGCTAGGGCTTATGTGTGGTGGCCAGGAATCGATCAACAAATTGAGGACCTAACAAAGAGCTGCTCAGGATGCCAGAAGGTCCAAAATGCACCACCACATGCCCCTCTACACCCATGGGAGTGGCCCTCCTCTCCATGGCAACGGGTGCATATTGATTTTGCTGGTCCATTCATGGACTCAATGTTTTTAATAGCAGTGGATGCCCACTCGAAATGGCCTGAGGTGATCAAAATGTCCACCACCACTACGGAGAAAATGATTGCAGTCCTACGGACCATATTTGCCAGGAACGGCTTGCCAGAGCAGATTTGCTCTGATAACGGACCACAGTTTGTGTCCGAAGAGTTTTGGAAATTTATGAGAAGGAATGGGGTAAGGCATTGGATTGGCTGAGAGGTTCGTACAAACCTTTAAAAAGGCAGTAAGGGCCATGTGCAATGATGACATTCCACTGCAGCATAAGGTGGACAATTTCCTGTTAGCCTACAGAAATGCGACACATGCAGTTACCAACCAGACCCCGGCCATGATGTTCTTTAACCGAAGGTTGAGATCTCGTCTGGATTTGTTCAGACCAAATGTGCGAAGAAATGTTGAGAATAAGCAATTCCAGCACATCAATGAGAAGCCGACAAGGAGCTTCAATGTGGGACAACCGGTCTTGGCCCGCGACTACCGAACAGAGAAATGGCAACCCGGAACGATATGCACACGGCAGGGGCCACTAATGTACACAGTGGATGTTGGGGAGAACATTGTGAGATGCCATGTCGACCAGATCCTAGCATCACAGGAACGAGTCAACCCCATATCTAGCGTACCTGGTGATGAACCCGACATACCGGTAGCATCTACCCCAGAAACAGTAGCATCGGAAACTGATGAACTAACCGACGACAGGGGGCCAGAATTGCCTCCGCACCAAGAACAAGACACTCAGGAAAGGCGCTATCCAGAAAGGATCAGGAAGCCGCCCCAAAGACTGAATCTATAAATGGACTATTTCAGTTAATGTGCATGTTAAAAGTGTTAACTGTTATTTGAATGTTATGGTACTGTTAATCTAAAAGGGGAGGAATTGTAGTGTATGTACCTTTAAGAGAGAACTACTTTTACAGCTCCTGTATACTGTAGTACCGGCAGTGACCACACCTGTATATAAGCCCTGAGCAGGTATCTGTACTGTTAGTTTTTAGACTACCCTCATCCAGTAAACACCTGTTGATTGTTGATCTGCAGTCTCCGTCTATTTATTGAAGAACACCATACCTTAAGATTCACGGATTTAATAAAAGACTGGGGTGTTTCTTTGAGGCCAATAATATTGACAAAGAAAAGAAGAAGCACTCAGTGTTGCTAAGTGTATGCGGAGCTGCTACTTACTCCGTCCTGCGTTCATTGGTGGCTCCTCGTAAACCTAGTGAGGTGGATTATGCTGATTTGATTGAGAAGCTGCAGAAACATTTTAACCCAAAACCCTCAGAGATTGTGCAGCGTTTCCATTTTCACAATTGTAAACAACAGCCTAGACAATCTATTTCAAGTTACATTGCTGAGTTGAGGAAATGCTCATTACATTGTAATTTTGGTGACCATTTAGACAATATGCTCCGTGATCGGATTGTGTGTGGAGTGTTGGACTCGGCATTGCAGAGACAGCTGTTAGCGGAGAAGGCCCTGATGTTCCGACTGGCCGAGGAGAAGGCTTTAGCAGCAGAGGCTGCATCGATGAACACACGTATGCTCCGTACAGAGGCAGCACCATCTCAGGCCACCGAGGAGCTGCACAAGACCACACACGCAGCTGCTGCTGCGAGAGACATGAAGGCAACTAAAGAGACAGGAAGAAAATGTTTCCACTGTGGGGCTCTCCATGGTTCCACTACATGCAAATTTCTGTCAGCGGTATGTCATTTCTGTAAGAAAAGAGGACACATAGCTCGTGTCTGCATGAAGAAAGCTCAGGCTGCTGCAGCAGAGCCAACACAAGCATCGCAGACACACACCCTGACGCTGGAGGACAACGATGAGTACACAGTGTATACCACGGAAGCTGAGCAGCTACCCCACAGACGGTGGGGTTACACGGCAAATGTGATCATGAATGGGGCACCACTCTGCATGGAGGTGGATTCAGGCTCAGCGTGTTCGTTGATAAGTGAAGAGACTTACAATAGGCTGTGGTCAAGTGAACCCCCGGCGATGGCTCAGGTCAGTGGCGTGCTACGGCAGTGGTCCCAAGCTCAACTCCAGGTGCTGGGTATGGTTCATGTGGAAGTTAAGTATCAGGTAGTCAAGGACACACTTCCACTTTATGTGCTGGCGGGGCAGGGCACAAGCCTGCTGGGCAGAGATTGGTTTGAGCCCCTCGGTATTGAAGTGACAGGAGTACACATGGTACAGCGACAGCCCATAATGCCTATGTTGGAGAACTATGAAGAGGTTTTTGGTGAGTTCGGGGCCTGTCGGGGACCGCCAGTCTCAATCGAAGTGGACCCAGAGGTAGCGCCTAAGTTCTTCAAGGCGCGACCAGTTCCTTTTGCGTTGTGCAAGAAGGTGGATGAGGCCCTGGATAAGCTGGTGAACCAAGGGGTTCTCTTGCCAGTGAAGAACTCCCATTGGGCCACCCCTATCATGCCCATTGCAAAGAAGGATGAGGGCCTGCGAATCTGTGGAGATTACAGATGTACGGTTAATACTGCTGTGTTACCAGATGTGTATCCCTTACCAACAGTTACAGAGCTGTTTTCAACACTGGCTGGAGGCACTCTGTTCACCAAGCTGGATCTCAAGCAAGCATACCAGCAACTGGTCCTGGATGAAGAGTCAGCCGAGCTGTTGACAATCAACACCCACAGAGGACTTTTCTGAGCCACAAAGCTGCAGTTTGGGGTGTCTACGGCTGTGGCAATCTTTCAGAGGTTCATGGACACCCTGTTGGCTGGTGTTCCAGGAGTTCAGCCTTACTTGGATGACATGCTGATTACAGGCAAGACACAGGAAGCCCATGATGAGCGGCTGCAGGAAGTACTACGCCGGCTGGCTGAGGTAGGACTACGCCTTCAGAAGGAGAAATGTGTGTTCGCTGCCAATGGGGTGGAGTTCCTGGGATTCCGAGTGGACAAAGACGGTGTGCATCCGACTACGGAGAAGGTGGAGGCTATCAGGAGCGCTCCCAACCCCAAGAACAAGATCGAACTGCAGGTATTCCTCGGACTGTTAAACTTCTACAGTTGTTTTCTCAAGGGCAAAGCCACAATCTTAGAGCCACTGCACAGGCTGTTAGACCAAGCAACAGTGTGGAACTGGACCTCAGCTCATGAAACAGCCTACAGACAGGCAAAGGAACTGCTACAAGCAGATAAGGTTCTGGCACACTATGATGAAAACAAGCCATTGCTGTTGGTGTGTGATGCCTCACCATACGGGCTGGGAGCTCTGTTGGGTCACATAGAGCCAGATGGCCGGGAAGCGCCTATCAGTTTTGCCTCAAGAACACTCTCAACAACAGAACATAATTACGCCCAGATTGACAAGGAGGCCCTAGCCATCATATTTGGGGTAAAGAAGTTCAGCCAGTACCTGTTAGGGAGACAGTTCGTCATCTACACAGACCACAAGCCACTCTTGGGGCTCCTGCATCACTCCAAGCCCATGCCCCAGATCATACCACCGCGTATGCTTTGGTGGAGTCTGATGTTGGGGGCCTACAGTTATGAACTTTGCTACAGGCCTGGGAAGATGCTGGCTAATGCTGATGCTCTGAAGTCGCTTGCCTTTGAACCGGCTGATGGCTGAGACGCCTCCACCCCTGGAGGTGCTGCTACTGGAGGAGGTTCCGGAGGCCCCACTCCATGCCCAGCGGATTGGCAGCCTCACACAGAAAGATCCAGTCTTATCACGGGTGCTACGCTGGCTGCTGCATGGCTGGCGCTCCGAGGTCCAGGAGGAGCATTTCAAGCCCTTCGTTCAGAGGTGCCATGAAATGTCTGCACACAAGAACTGCATGCTCTGGGGAAGCCGTGTGGTGGTTCCTGCTGCCGCAAGAGAGGAGGTGCTGAAAATGCTGCATGACTCACACCCTGGGATTGTGCACATGAAGGCGTTGGCGAGAAGATACGTCTGGTGGCCGGGGTTGGACCGAGACATGGAGGAGGTGGTAAAGAGCTGTGAGAAATGTCAGCTGACTCGCCATAGCCCATCCAAGGCTCCCCTTCACCCCTGGGAGTGAACCACTCGTAAATGGTCAAGACTCCACATTGACTTTGCAGGGCCATTTCAGGGGAAGGTATTTTTGATAGTGGTGGATTCTCATTCGAAATGGCTGGAGGTGGCTATCATGAGCTCCATGACATCCAGTGCAGTGATCAACGCGTTGCGTTTGCTGTCTGCCACACATGTAATCACAGATGCCCGGGATAATCACAGATGCCCAGTTGTCTCAGATGCCCGGGGTAGTCACAGATGCCCAGTAGTTACAGATCCCCGGGATAGTCATGGATGCCAAGTAGTCACAGATGCCCAGTAGTCACAGATGCCCAGTAGTCACAGATGCTCAGTAGTCACAGATGCCCGGGGTAGTCACAGATGCCCAGGATAGTCACAGATGCCCAGGATAGTCACAGATGCCCAGCAGTCACAGATGCCTGGGATAGTCACAGATGCCTGGGGTAGTCACAGATGCCCAGCATAGTCACTGATGCACAGCAGTCACAGATGCCCAGCAGTCACAGATGCGCAGTAGTCACAGATGCCCAGAGTAGTCACAGATGCTCAGTAGTCACAGATGGTCAGTAGTCACAGATGCCCAGCAGTCACAGATGCTCAGTAGTCACAGATGCCCGGGGAAGACACAGATGCCCAGTAGTCACTGATGCTCAGAAGGCACAGATGCCCAGTAGTCACAGATGCTTAATAGTCACAGAGGTCTGGGGTAGTCACAGATGCCTGGGTAGTCACAAATGCCCGGGTTAATCACAGATGCCTCGGCGTGTCAAAATATCCCAATAGTCACAGATGCCCAGTAGTTACAGATGCCCAGTAGTCACAGATGCTCAGTAGCCACAGATGCCAAGTAGTCACAGATGCCCGGGTAGTCACAGATGCTCAGTAGTCACATATGACCGGGATAGTCCCAGATGCCCGGGGTAGTCACAGAGGCCCAGTAGTCACAGACGCCCGGGATAGTCACAGATGCCCAGTATTCACAGATGCCCGGGATAGTCAGAGATGCGTGGGGTATTCGCAGATGCCCATGATAGTCATGGATGCCCAGTAGTCACAGATGCCCGGTAGTCACAGATGCTCAGTAGTCACAGATGCCCGGGGTAGTCACAGATGCCCGAGATAGTCACAGATGCCTGGGGTAGTCACAGATGCCCAGGGTAGTCACAGATGCCCAGTCCTCACAGATGCCTGGGGTAGTTACAGATGCCTGGGGTAGTCACAGATGCCCGGGGTAGTCACAGTTGCCCATTAGTCACAGATGCCCGGCGTAGTCACAGATGCCCAGTAGTCACAGATACCCAGGGTAGTCACAGATGCCCAGTAGTCACAGATGACTGGTGTAGTCACAGATGCCCAGTAATCACAGATGCCCAGTAGTCACAGATGCCCAGTAGTCACAGATGCCCAGTAGTCACAGATGCTCAGTAGTCACAGATGCTCAGTAGTCACAGATGCCTGGGGTAGTCACAGATGCCCAGTAGTCACAGATGCCCAGTAGTCACAGATGCCCAGTAGTCACAGATGCCTGGGGTAGTCACAGATGCCCAGTAGTCACAGATGCTCAGTAGTCACAGAAGCTCAGTAGTCACAGATGCCCAGTAGTCACAGATGTCAGCAGTCACAGATGCCCAGCAGTCACAGAAGCTCAGTAGTCACAGATGCCCAGTAGTCACAGATGTCAGTAGTCACAGATGCCCAGTAGTCACAGATGTCAATAGCCACAGATGCCCAGTTCGCACAGGTGCACGGGGTAGTCACAGATGCCCAGTAGTCACAGAAGCCCGGGGTAGCCACAAATGCCCAGTAGTCGCAGATCCCTGGTGTAGTCGCTGATGCCCAGTAGTCACAGATGCCCAGGGAAGTCACAGATGCTCAGTAGTCACAGATGCTCAGTAGTCACAGATGCCCAGTTGTCACAGATGCCTGGGTTAGTCACAGATGCACAGTAGTCACAGATGCCCAGTAGTCACAGATGCCTGGGGTAGTCACAGATCCCCAGGGTAGTCACAGATGCCCAGTAGTCACAGGTGCACAGTAGTCACAGATGCCCGGGGGAGTCACAGATGCCCAGTAGTCACAGATGCCCAGTAGTCACAGATGCCCACGATAGTCACAGGTGACTGGGGTAGTCACAGATGCCCGGGATAGTCACGGATTCCCAGTAGGCACAGATGCCCAGTAGCCACAGATGCTCAGTAGTCACAGATGCCCATAGTCACAAATGCCCAGTAGTCACAGATGCCTGGGGTAGCCACAGATGCCCAGCAGTCACAGATGCCTGGGATAGTCACAGATGCCCAGTAGTCACAAATGCCCAGTAGTCACAGATGCTCAGTAGTCACAGATGCCCAGTAGTCACAGATGCCCAGTAGTCACAGATGCCCAGTAGTCACAGATGCCCAGTAGTCACAGATGCCCAGTAGTCACAGATGCTCAGTAGTCACAGATGCTCAGTAGTCACAGATGCCTGGGGTAGTCACAGATGCCCAGTAGTCACAGATGCCCAGTAGTCACAGATGCCCAGTAGTCACAGATGCCTGGGGTAGTCACAGATGCTCAGTAGTCACAGATGCCCGGGGTAGTCACAGATGACCAGTAGTCACAAATGCCCAGTAATCACAGATGCCTGGGGTAGTCACAGATGCCCGGGGTGGTCACAGATGCCCAGTAGTCACAGATGCCCGGTGTAGTCACAGATGCCCAGTAGTCACAGATGCCCAGTAGCCACAGATGCCCAGTAGTCAAAGATGCTCAGTCGTCACAGATGCCCCGGGTAGTCACAGATGCCCTGTAGTCACAGATGCTCAGTAGACACAGATGCCCAGTATTCACGGATGCCTGGGGTAGTCACAGATGCCCAGTAGTCAGAGATGCTCGGGATAGTCAAAGATGCCTGGGGTAGTCACAGATGCCCGGGATAGTCATGGATGCCCAGTAGTCACAGATACCCAGTTGTCACAGATTCTCAATAGTCACAGATGCCCAGAGTAGTCACAGATGCGTTGGGTTGTGACAGATGCCCAGTAGTCACAGATGCCCAGTTGTCACAAATGCTCAGTAGTCACAGATGTCCAGGTTAGTCACAGATGCCCAGTAGTCACAGATGCTCAGTAGTCACAGATGCCCGGGGTAGTCACAGGTGACCAGCAGTCACAAATACCCAGTAATCACAGATGCCTGGGGTAGTCACAGATGCCCAGGGTAGTCACAGATACCCAGTAGTCACAGATGCCCGGGGTAGTCACAGATGCCCAGTAGTCACAGTTGCCCAGTAGTCAAAGATGCTCAGTAGTCACGGATGCCCGGGGTAGTAACCGAGGCCCAGTATTCAGAGATGCCCAGTAGTCACAGATGCCCAGTAGTCACGGATGCCTGGGGTAGCAACAGCTGGCCAGGATTCACAGAGGCCCAGTAGCCACAGATGCCTGGGGTAGTCACAGATGCTCAGTAATCACGGATGCCCAGTTGTCACAGATGCCCAGTAGTCACAGATGCCCAGGGTAGTCACAGATGCCCAGTAGTCACAAATGCCTGGGGTAGTCACAGATGCCTGGGGTAATCACAGATGCCCAGAAGTCACAGATGCCCGGGGTAGTTACAGATGCCCAGTAGTCACAAATGCCTGGGGCAGTCACAGATGCCTGGGGTAGTCACAGATGCCCAGTAGTCACAGATGCCCGGGGTAATCACAGATGGCCAGAAGTCACAGATGCCCGGGGTGGTCACAGATGCCCAGCAGTCACAAATGACTGGGGTAGTCACAGATGCCTGGGGTAGTCACAGATGCCCAGTAGTCACAGATGCCCAATAATATAGATGTACAGTAGTCACAGATGCTCAGTAGTCACAGATGCCTGGGGTAGTCACAGATGCCCAGTAGTCACAGATGCCTGGGGTAATCACAGATGCCCAGAAGTCACAGATGCCCGGGGTAGTTACAGATGCCCAGTAGTCACAAATGCCTGGGGCAGTCACAGATGCCTGGGGTAGTCACAGATGCCCAGTAGTCACAGATGCCCGGGGGAATCACAGATGGCCAGAAGTCACAGATGCCCGGGGTAGTCACAGGTGCCCAGTAGTCACAGAAGCCTGGGGTAGTCACAGATGCCCAGTAGACACAGATGCCCGGGATAGACACAGATGCCCGGGGTTGTCACAGATGCCCGGGGTAGCCACAGATGCCTGGGGTATTCACAGATGCGCGGGAAAGTCACGGATGCCCAGTAGTCACAGATGCTCATAGTCACAGATGCCCGGAGAAGTCACAGATGCTCAGAAGTCACAGATGCTCAGTAGTCACAGATGCCCGGGGTAGTCACAGACGCCCAGGGTATTCACAGATGCCTGGGGTAGTCACAATTTCCCAGTAGTCACAGATGCTCAGTAGTCACAGATGCCTGGGGTAGTCATAGATGTCCGGGGTAGTCACGGATGCCCAGTAGTCACAGATGCCCAGTAGTCACAGATGCCCAGTAGTCACGGATGCCCAGTAGTCACGGATGCCCAGCAGTCACGGATGCCCAGTAGTCACAGATGTCAATAGTCACAGATGCCCAGTTCTCACAGGTGCACGGGGTAGTCACAGATGCCCAGTAGTCACAGAAGCCCGGGGTAGTCACAAATGCCCAGTAGTCGCAGATCCCTGGTGTAGTCGCTGATGCCCAGTAGTCACAGATGCCCAGGGAAGTCACAGATGCTCAGTAGTCACAGATGCTCAGTAGTCACAGATGCCCAGTTGTCACAGATGCCTGGGTTAGTCACAGATGCACAGTAGTCACAGATGCCCAGTAGTCACAGATGCCTGGGGTAGTCACAGATCCCCAGGGTAGTCACAGATGCCCAGTAGTCACAGGTGCACAGTAGTCACAGATGCCCGGGGGAGTCACAGATGCCCAGTAGTCACAGATGCCCGGGGTAATCACAGATGCCCAGTAGTCACAGATGCCCACGATAGTCACAGGTGACTGGGGTAGTCACAGATGCCCGGGATAGTCACGGATTCCCAGTAGGCACAGATGCCCAGTAGCCACAGATGCCCAGTAGTCACAGATGCCCGGGGTAGCCACAGATGCCCAGCAGTCACAGAAGCCCAGAAGTCACAGATGCCCGGGAGAGTCACAGATGCCCAGTAGTCACAAATGCCCAGTAGTCACAGATGCTCAGTAGTCACAGATGCCCGGGGTAGTCACAGATGACCAGTAGTCACAAATGCCCAGTAATCACAGATGCCTGGGGTAGTCACAGATGCCCGGGGTGGTCACAGATGCCCAGTAGTCACAGATGCCCGGTGTAGTCACAGATGCCCAGTAGTCACAGATGCCCAGTAGCCACAGATGCCCAGTAGTCAAAGATGCTCAGTCGTCACAGATGCCCCGGGTAGTCACAGATGCCCTGTAGTCACAGATGCTCAGTAGACACAGATGCCCAGTATTCACGGATGCCTGGGGTAGTCACAAATGCCCAGTAGTCAGAGATGCCCGGGATAGTCAAAGATGCCTGGGGTAGTCACAGATGCCCGGGATAGTCATGGATGCCCAGTAGTCACAGATACCCAGTTGTCACAGATTCTCAATAGTCACAGATGCCCAATAGTCACAGATGCCCAGAGTAGTCACAGATGCATTGGGTTGTGACAGATGCCCCGAGTAGTCACAGATGCCCAGTAGTCACAGATGCCCAGTTGTCACAAATGCTCAGAAGGCACAAATGTCCAGGTTAGTCACAGATGCCCAGTAGTCACAGATGCCCAGTAGTCACAGATGCTCAGTAGTCACAGATGCTCAGTAGTCACAGATGCCCGGGGTAGTCACAGATGACCAGCAGTCACAAATACCCAGTAATCACAGATGCCTGGGGTAGTCACAGATGCCCAGGGTAGTCACAGATACCCAGTAGTCACAGATGCCCGGGGTAGTCACAGATGCCCAGTAGTCACAGTTGCCCAGTAGTCAAAGATGCTCAGTAGTCACGGATGCCCGGGGTAGTAACCGAGGCCCAGTATTCAGAGATGCCCAGTAGTCACAGATGCCCAGTAGTCACGGATGCCTGGGGTAGCAACAGCTGGCCAGTATTCACAGAGGCCCAGTAGCCACAGATGCCTGGGGTAGTCACAGATGCTCAGTAGTCACAGATGCCTGGGGTAGTCATAGATGTCCGGGGTAGTCACGGATGCCCAGTAGTCACAGATGCCCAGTAGTCACAGATGCCCAGTAGTCACAGATGCCCAGTAGTCACGGATGCCCAGTAGTCACGGATGCCCAGTAGTCACGGATGCCCAGTAGTCACAGATGTCAATAGTCACAGATGCCCAGTTCTCACAGGTGCACGGGGTAGTCACAGATGCCCAGTAGTCACAGAAGCCCGGGGTAGTCACAAATGCCCAGTATTCGCAGATCCCTGGTGTAGTCGCTGATGCCCAGTAGTCACAGATGCCCAGGGAAGTCACAGAAGCTCAGTAGTCACAGATGCTCAGTAGTCACAGATGCCCAGTTGTCACAGATGCCTGGGTTAGTCACAGATGCACAGTAGTCACAGATGCCCAGTAGTCACAGATGCCTGGGGTAGTCACAGATCCCCAGGGTAGTCACAGATGCCCAGTAGTCACAGGTGCACAGTAGTCACAGATGCCCGGGGGAGTCACAGATGCCCAGTAGTCACAGATGCCCGGGGTAATCACAGATGCCCAGTAGTCACAGATGCCCACGATAGTCACAGGTGACTGGGGTAGTCACAGATGCCCGGGATAGTCACGGATTCCCAGTAGGCACAGATGCCCAGTAGCCACAGATGCCCAGTAGTCACAGATGCCCGGGGTAGCCACAGATGCCCAGCAGTCACAGAAGCCCAGAAGTCACAGATGCCCGGGAGAGTCACAGATGCCCAGTAGTCACAAATGCCCAGTAGTCACAGATGCTCAGTAGTCACAGATGCCCGGGGTAGTCACAGATGACCAGTAGTCACAAATGCCCAGTAATCACAGATGCCTGGGGTAGTCACAGATGCCCGGGGTGGTCACAGATGCCCAGTAGTCACAGATGCCCGGTGTAGTCACAGATGCCCAGTAGTCACAGATGCCCGGGGGAATCACAGATGGCCAGAAGTCACAGATGCCCGGGGTAGTCACAGGTGCCCAGTAGTCACAGAAGCCTGGGGTAGTCACAGATGCCCAGTAGACACAGATGCCCGGGATAGACACAGATGCCCGGGGTTGTCACAGATGCCCGGGGTAGCCACAGATGCCTGGGGTATTCACAGATGCGCGGGAAAGTCACGGATGCCCAGTAGTCACAGATGCTCATAGTCACAGATGCCCGGAGAAGTCACAGATGCTCAGAAGTCACAGATGCTCAGTAGTCACAGATGCCCGGGGTAGTCACAGACGCCCAGGGTATTCACAGATGCCTGGGGTAGTCACAATTTCCCAGTAGTCACAGATGCTCAGTAGTCACAGATGCCTGGGGTAGTCATAGATGTCCGGGGTAGTCACGGATGCCCAGTAGTCACAGATGCCCAGTAGTCACAGATGCCCAGTAGTCACGGATGCCCAGTAGTCACGGATGCCCAGCAGTCACGGATGCCCAGTAGTCACAGATGTCAATAGTCACAGATGCCCAGTTCTCACAGGTGCACGGGGTAGTCACAGATGCCCAGTAGTCACAGAAGCCCGGGGTAGTCACAAATGCCCAGTAGTCGCAGATCCCTGGTGTAGTCGCTGATGCCCAGTAGTCACAGATGCCCAGGGAAGTCACAGATGCTCAGTAGTCACAGATGCTCAGTAGTCACAGATGCCCAGTTGTCACAGATGCCTGGGTTAGTCACAGATGCACAGTAGTCACAGATGCCCAGTAGTCACAGATGCCTGGGGTAGTCACAGATCCCCAGGGTAGTCACAGATGCCCAGTAGTCACAGGTGCACAGTAGTCACAGATGCCCGGGGGAGTCACAGATGCCCAGTAGTCACAGATGCCCGGGGTAATCACAGATGCCCAGTAGTCACAGATGCCCACGATAGTCACAGGTGACTGGGGTAGTCACAGATGCCCGGGATAGTCACGGATTCCCAGTAGGCACAGATGCCCAGTAGCCACAGATGCCCAGTAGTCACAGATGCCCGGGGTAGCCACAGATGCCCAGCAGTCACAGAAGCCCAGAAGTCACAGATGCCCGGGAGAGTCACAGATGCCCAGTAGTCACAAATGCCCAGTAGTCACAGATGCTCAGTAGTCACAGATGCCCGGGGTAGTCACAGATGACCAGTAGTCACAAATGCCCAGTAATCACAGATGCCTGGGGTAGTCACAGATGCCCGGGGTGGTCACAGATGCCCAGTAGTCACAGATGCCCGGTGTAGTCACAGATGCCCAGTAGTCACAGATGCCCAGTAGCCACAGATGCCCAGTAGTCAAAGATGCTCAGTCGTCACAGATGCCCCGGGTAGTCACAGATGCCCTGTAGTCACAGATGCTCAGTAGACACAGATGCCCAGTATTCACGGATGCCTGGGGTAGTCACAAATGCCCAGTAGTCAGAGATGCCCGGGATAGTCAAAGATGCCTGGGGTAGTCACAGATGCCCGGGATAGTCATGGATGCCCAGTAGTCACAGATACCCAGTTGTCACAGATTCTCAATAGTCACAGATGCCCAGAGTAGTCACAGATGCATTGGGTTGTGACAGATGCCCCGAGTAGTCACAGATGCCCAGTAGTCACAGATGCCCAGTTGTCACAAATGCTCAGAAGGCACAAATGTCCAGGTTAGTCACAGATGACCAGCAGTCACAAATACCCAGTAATCACAGATGCCTGGGGTAGTCACAGATGCCCAGGGTAGTCACAGATACCCAGTAGTCACAGATGCCCGGGGTAGTCACAGATGCCCAGTAGTCACAGTTGCCCAGTAGTCAAAGATGCTCAGTAGTCACGGATGCCCGGGGTAGTAACCGAGGCCCAGTATTCAGAGATGCCCAGTAGTCACAGATGCCCAGTAGTCACGGATGCCTGGGGTAGCAACAGCTGGCCAGTATTCACAGAGGCCCAGTAGCCACAGATGCCTGGGGTAGTCACAGATGCTCAGTAGTCACAGATGCCTGGGGTAGTCATAGATGTCCGGGGTAGTCACGGATGCCCAGTAGTCACAGATGCCCAGTAGTCACAGATGCCCAGTAGTCACAGATGCCCAGTAGTCACGGATGCCCAGTAGTCACGGATGCCCAGTAGTCACGGATGCCCAGTAGTCACAGATGCCCAGTAGTCACAGATGCCCAGTAGTCACGGATGCCCAGTAGTCATGGATGCCCAGTAGTCATAGATGCCCAGTATTCACAGATGCCCAGTAGTTACAGATGCTCAGTAGTCACAGATGCCCGGGGTAGTCACAGACGCCCAGGGTATTCATAGATGCCTGGGGTAGTCACAATTTCCCAGTAGTCACAGATGCTCAGTAATCACAGATGCCTGGGGTAGTCACAGATGCCTGGGGTAGTCACAGATGCTCAGTAGTCACGGATGCCCAGTTGCCACAAATGCCCAGTAGTCACAGATGCCCAGGGTAGTCACAGATGCCCAGTAGTCACAGATGCTCAGTTGTCACAGATGCCCGGGTTAGTCACAGATGACCAGTAGTCAGAAATGCCCAGTTATCACAGATGCCTGGGGTAGTCACAGATGCCCAGTAGTCACAGATGCCCGGGGTAGTCACAGATGCCCAGAAGTCACAGATGCCCAGTAGTCACAGAAGGCGGGGATAGTCACAGATGCCCGGGGTGGTCACAGATGCCCAGTAGTCACAGATACCCGGGGTAGTCTCAGATGCCCAGTAGTCACAGATGCCCAGTAGTCAAAGATGCTCAGTAGTCACAGATGCCTGGGGTAGTCACAGATGCCCAGTAGTCACAGATGCCCAGTAATCACAGATGCCTGGGGTAGTCACAGATGCCCGGGGTAATCACAGGTGCCCGGTAGTCAGAGATGCCCGGGGTAGTCACAGATGCCCAGGGTAGTCACAGATGCCGGGGGTAGTCACAGATGCCCGGGATAATCACAGATGCCCAGTCGTCTCAGATGCCCCGGGTAGTCACAGATGCCCAGTAGTTACAGATCACCGGGATTGTCACGGATGCGAAGTAGTCACAAATGCCCAGTAGTCACAGATGCTCCATAGTCACAGATGCCCGGGGTAGTCACAGAAGCCCAGGATAGTCACAGATGCCCAGTAATCACAGATGCCTGGGATAGTCACAGATGCCTGGGGTAGTCACAGATGCCCAGGATAGTCAAGGATGCCCAGTTGTCACAGATGCCCAGCAGTCACAGATGCGCAGTAGTCACAGATGCTCAGAGTAGTCACAGATGCTCAGTAGTCACAGATGACCAGTAGTCACAGATGCCCAGTAGTCACAGATGCTCAGTAGTCAGAGATGCCTGGGGTAGACACAGATGCCCAGTAGTCACTGATGCTCAGAAGGCACAGATGCCCAGTAGCACAGATGCTTAATAGTCACAGAGGTCTGGGGTAGTCAGAGATGCCTGGGTAGTCACAGATGCCCGGGATAATCACAGATGCCCGGGATATTCACAGATGCCTCGGCTTGTCACAATATCCCAGTAGTCACAGATGCCCAGTAGTTACGGATGCCCAATAGTCACAGATGCTCAGTAGCCACAGATGCCCAGTATTCACAGATGCCCGGGCAGTCACAGATGCTCAGTAGTCACAGATGACCGGGATAGTCACAGATGCCCAGTAGTCACAGATGCCCGGGGTAGTCACAGATGCCTGGCATAGTCAAAGATGCCCGGGGTAGTCACAGATGCCTGGGGTAGTCACAGATGCCCAGTAGTCACAGATGCCCAGGATAGTCACAGATGCCCAGTCGTCACAGACGCCCGGGATAGTCACAGATGCCCAGTATTCACAGATGCCCAGGATAGTCAAAGATGCATGGGGTATTCGTAGATGCCCATGATAGTCATGGATGCCCAATAGTCACAGATGCCCGGTAGTCTCAGATGCTCAGTTGTCACAGATGCCCGGAGTAGTCACAGATGCCCGGGACAGTCACAGATGCCTGGGGTAGTCACAGATGCCCAGGGTAGTCACAGATGCCCAGTCCTCACAGATGCCTGGGGTAGTTACAGATTCCTGGGGTAGTCACAGATGCCTGGCGTAGTCACAGATGCCCAGTAGTCACAGATGCCCAGGGTAGTCACAGATTCCCAGTAGTCACAGATGCCTGGTGTAGTCACAGATGCCCAGTAATCACAGATGCCCAGTAGTCACAGATGCCCAGTAGTCACAGATGCCTGGGGTAGTCACAGATGCCTGGAGAATACACAGATGCTCAGTAGTCACAGATGCCTAGGCTAGTCACAGTTGCCCAGTGGTCACAGATGCCCAGTAGTCACAGATGCACAGTACTAACAGATGCCTGGGGTAGTCACAGACACCCAGTAGTCACAGATGCTCAGTATTCACACATGCCCAGCAGTCACAAATGCCCAGTAGTCACAGATGCTCAGTAGTCACAGATGCCCATTAGTCACAGATGCCTGGGGTAGTCACAGGTGCCCGGGGTAGTCACAGATGCCTAGTAGTCACAGATGCCCAGTAGTCACAGATGCGTAGTAGTCACAGATGCCTGGGGTAGTCACAGATGCCCAGTAGTCACAGATGCCCAGTAGTCACAGAAGCTCAGTATTCACAGATGCCCAGTAGTCACAGATGCCCAGTAGTCACGGATGCCCAGTAGTCACAGATGCCCAGTAGTTACAGATGCTCAGCAGTCACAATTTCCCAGTAGTCAAAGATGCTCAGTAGCCACAGATGCTGGGGATAGTCACAGATGCCCGGGATTGTCACAGATGCCCAGTAGTCACAGATGTCAGGGGTAGTCACAGATGCCCAGTAGTCACAGATGCCCATTAGTTAAAGATGCTCAGTCGTCACAGATGCCCGGGGTAGTCACAGATGCCCTGTAGTCACAGATGCCCAGTAGTCACAGATGCCCGCGATAGTCACAGATGCCTGGGGTAGTCACAGATGCCCGGGATAGTCACGGATGCCCAGTAGTCACAAATGCCCAGTTGTCACAGATGCTCAATAGTCACAGATGACCAGAGTAGTCACAGATGCCTTGGATTGTGACAGATGCCCTGAGCAGTCACAGATGCCCAGTAGTCACAGGTGCCCAGTAGTCACAAATGCTCAGTATTCACAGATGCCCAGGTTAGTCACAGATGCCCAGTAGTCACAGATGCTCAGTAGTCACAGATGCCCGGGGTAGTCACAGATGACCAGCAGTCACAAATATCCAGTAATCACAGATGCCTGGGGTAGTCACAGATGCCCAGTGTAGTCACAGATACCCAGTAGTCACAGATGCCAGGGGTAGTCACAAATGCCCAGTAGTCACAGATGCCCATTAGTCAAAGATGCCCAGTAGTCACAGATGCCCGGGGTAGTCACAGATGCCCTGTAGTCAGAGATGCCCAGTATTCACAGAGGCCCAGTAGCCACAGATGCCTGGGGTAGTCACAGATGCTCAGTAGTCACGGATGCGCAGTTGTCACAGATGCCCAGTAGTCACAGATGCCCAGTATTCACAGATGCCCAGGATAGACAAAGATGCATGGGGTATTCGTAGATGCCCATGATAGTCATGGATGCCCAATAGTCACAGATGCCCGGTAGTCACAGATGCTCAGTTGTCACAGATGCCCGGAGTAGTCACAGATGCCCGGGATAGTCACAGATGCCTGGGGTAGTCACAGATGCCCAGGGTAGTCACAGATGCCCAGTCCTCACAGATGCCTGGGGTAGTTACAGATTCCTGGGGTAGTCACAGATGCCTGGCGTAGTCACAGATGCCCAGTAGTCACAGATGCCCAGGGTAGTCACAGATTCCCAGTAGTCACAGATGCCTGGTGAAGTCACAGATGCCCAGTAATCACAGATGCCCAGTAGTCACAGATGCCCAGTAGTCACAGATGCCTGGGGTAGTCACAGATGCCTGGAGAATACACAGATGCTCAGTAGTCGCAGATGCCTAGGGTAGCCACAGTTGCCCAGTGGTCACAGATGCCCAGTAGTCACAGATGCACAGTACTAACAGATACCTGGGGTAGTCACAGACACCCAGTAGTCACAGATGCTCAGTATTCACACATGCCCAGCAGTCACAAATGCCCAGTAGTCACAGATGCTCAGTAGTCACAGATGCCCATTAGTCACAGATGCCTGGGGTAGTCACAGGTGCCCGGGGTAGTCACAGATGCCTAGTCGTCACAGATGCCCAGTAGTCACAGATGCGTAGTAGTCACAGATGCCTGGGGTAGTCACAGATGCCCAGTAGTCACAGATGCCCAGTAGTCACAGAAGCTCAGTAGTCACAGATGCCCAGTAGTCACAGATGCCCAGTAGTCACAGATGCTTAGTAGTCACGGATGCCCAGTAGTCACAGATGCCCAGTAGTTACAGATGCTCAGCAGTCACAATTTCCCAGTAGTCAAAGATGCTCAGTAGCCACAGATGCTGGGGTTAGTCACAGATGCCCGGGATTGTCACAGATGCCCAGTAGTCACAGATGCCCGGGGTAGTCACAGATGCCCAGTAGTCACAGATGCCCATTAGTTAAAGATGCTCAGTCGTCACAGATGCCCGGGGTAGTCACAGATGCCCTGTAGTCACAGATGCCCTGTAGTCACAGATGCCCAGTAGTCACAGATGCCCGCGATAGTCACAGATGCCTGGGGTAGTCACAGATGCCCGGGATAGTCACGGATGCCCAGTAGTCACAAATGCCCAGTTGTCACAGATGCTCAATAGTCACAGATGACCAGAGTAGTCACAGATGCCTTGGATTGTGACAGATGCCATGAGCAGTCACAGATGCCCAGTAGTCACAGGTGCCCAGTAGTCACAAATGCTCAGTATTCACAGATGCCCAGGTTAGTCACAGATGCCCAGTAGTCACAGATGCTCAGTAGTCACAGATGCCCGGGGTAGTCACAGATGACCAGCAGTCACAAATATCCAGTAATCACAGATGCCTGGGGTAGTCACAGATGCCCAGGGTAGTCACAGATACCCAGTAGTCACAGATGCCAGGGGTAGTCACAAATGCCCAGTAGTCACAGATGCCCATTAGTCAAAGATGCCCAGTAGTCACAGATGCCCGGGGTAGTCACAGATGCCCTGTAGTCAGAGATGCCCAGAATTCACAGAGGCCCAGTAGCCACAGATGCCTGGGGTAGTCACAGATGCTCAGTAGTCACGGATGCCCAGTTGTCACAGATGCCCAGTAGTCACAGATGCCCAGGGTATTCACAGATGCCCAGTAGTCACAAATGCCTGGGGTAGTCACAGATGCCTGGGGTAGTCACAGATGCCCAGTAGTCACAGATGCCCGGGGTAATCACAGATGGCCAGAAGTCACAGATGCCCGTGGTGGTCACAGATGCCCAGTAGTCACAAATGACTCGGGTAGTCACAGATGCCTGGGGTAGTCACAGATGCCCAGTAGTCACAGATGCCCAATAATACAGATGTCCAGTAGTCACAGATGCTCAGTAGTCACAGATGCCTGGGGTAGTCACAGATGCCCAGTAGTCACAGATGCCTGGGGTAATCACAGATGCCCAGAAGTCACAGATGCCCGGGGTAGTCACAGATGCCCAGTAGTCACAAATGCCTGGGGCAGTCACCGATGCCTGGGGTAGTCACAGATGCCCAGTAGTCACAGATGCCCGGGGTAATCACAGATGGCCAGAAGTCACAGATGCCCGGGATAGTCACAGATGCCCAGTAGTCACAGAAGCCTGGGGTAGTCACAGATGCCCAGTAGACACAGATGCCTGGGATAGACACAGATGCCTGGGGTTGTCACAGATGCCCGGGGTAGCCACAGATGCCTGGGGTATTCACAGATGCCCGGGATAGCCACAGATGCCCAGTAGTCACAGATGCCCAGTAGTCACAGATGTCCAGTAGTCACAGATGCCCGGGATAGTCACAGATGACTGGGGTAGTCACAGATGCCCGGGATAGTCACAAATGCCCACTAGTCACAAATGCCCAATAGTCACAGATGCTCATAGTCACAGATGCCCGGAGAAGTCACAGATGCTCAGAAGTCACAAATGCCCAGTAGTCACAAATGCTCAGTAGTCACAGATGCCCGGGGTAGTCACAGACGCCCAGGGTATTCACTGATGCCTGGGGTAGTCACAATTTCCCAGTAGTCACAGATGCTCAGTCGTCACAGATGCCTGGGGTAGTCACAGATGTCCGAGGTAGTCACGGATGCCCAGTAGTCACAGATGCCCAGTAGTCACAGATGCCCAGTAGTCACAGATGCCCAGTAGTCACGGATGCCCAGTAGTCACGGATGCCCAGTAGTCATAGATGCCCATTATTCACAGATGCCCAGTAGTTACAGATGCTCAGTAGTCACAATTTCCCAGTAGTCAAAGATGCTCAGTAGTCACAGATGCCCAGTAGTCACAGATGCTCAGTAGTCACAGATGCCCGGGGTAGTCACAGACGCCCAGGGTATTCACAGATGCCTGGGGTAGTCACAATTTCGCAGTAGTCACAGATGCTCAGTAATCACAGATGCCTGGGGTAGTCACAGATGCCTGGGGTAGTCACAGATGCTCAGTAGTCACGGATGCCCAGTTGCCACAAATGCCCAGTAGTCACAGATGCCCAGGGTAGTCACAGATGCCCAGTAGTCACAGATGCTCAGTCGTCACAGATGCCCGGGTTAGTCACAGATGACCAGTAGTCAGAAATGTCCAGTTATCACAGATGCCTGGGGTAGTCACAGATGCCCAGTAGTCACAGATGCCCGGGGTAGTCACAGATGCCCAGAAGTCACAGATGCCAAGTAGTCACAGATGCCGGGGATAGTCACAGATGCCCGGGGTGGTCACAGATGCCCAGTAGTCACAGATACCCGGGGTAGTCTCAGATGCCCAGTAGTCACAGATGCCCAGTAATCACAGATGCCTGGGGTAGTCACAGATGCCCAGTAGTCACAGATGCCCAGTAATCACAGATGCCTGGGGTAGTCACAGATGCCCGGGGTAATCACAGGTGCCCGGTAGTCAGAGATGCCCGGGGTAGTCACAGATGCCCAGGGTTGTCACAGATGCCCGGGGTAGTCACAGATGCCCGGGATAATCACAGATGCCCAGTCGTCTCAGATGCCCCGGGTAGTCACAGATGCCCAGTAGTTACAGATCACCGGGATAGTCACAGATGCCAAGTAGTCACAAATGCCCAGTAGTCACAGATGCTCCATAGTCACAGATGCCCGGGATAGTCACAGATGCCAGGATAGTCACAGATGCCCAGTAATCACAGATGCCTGGGATAGTCACAGATGCCTGGGGTAGTCACAGATGCCCAGGATAGTCAAGGATGCCCAGTAGTCACAGATGCCCAGCAGTCACAGATGCGCAGTAGTCACAGATGCTCAGAGTAGTCACAGATGCTCAGTAGTCACAGATGCTCAGTAGTCACAGATGACCAGTAGTCACAGATGCCCAGCAGTCACAGATGCTCAGTAGTCACAGATGCCTGGGGTAGACACAGATGCCCAGTAGTCACTGATGCTCAGAAGGCACAGATGCCCAGTAGCACAGATGCTTAATAGTCACAGAGGTCTGGGGTAGTCACAGAGGTCTGGGGTAGTCACAGAAGCCTGGGTAGTCACAGATGCCCGGGATAATCACAGATGCCTCGGCTTGTCACAATATCCCAGTAGTCACAGATGCCCAGTAGTTACAGATGCCCAGTAGTCACAGATGCTCAGTAGCCACAGATGCCCAGTATTCACGGATGCCCGGGAAGTCACAAATGCCCAATAGTCACAGATGCTCATAGTCACAGATGCCCGGAGAAGTCACAGATGCTCAGAAGTCACAAATGCCCAGTAGTCACAGATGCTCAGTAGTCACAGATGCCTGGGGTAGTCACAGATGTCCGGGGTAGTCACGGATGCCCAGTAGTCACAGATGCCCAGTAGTCACAGATGCCCAGTAGTCACAGATGCCCAGTAGTCATGGATGCCCAGTAGTCACGAATGCCCAGTAGTCATAGATGCCCATTATTCACAGATGCCCAGTAGTTACAGATGCTCAGTAGTCACAATTTCCCAGTAGTCAAAGATGCTCAGTAGTCACAGATGCCCAGTAGTCACAGATGCTCAGTAGTCACAGATGCCCGGGGTAGTCACAGACGCCCAGGGTATTCACAGATGCCTGGGGTAGTCACAATTTCCCAGTAGTCACAGATGCTCAGTAATCACAGAAGCCTGGGGTAGTCACAGATGCCCAGTAGACACAGATGCCTGGGATAGACACAGATGCCTGGGGTTGTCACAGATGCCCGGGGTAGCCACAGATGCCTGGGGTATTCACAGATGCCCGGGATAGTCACAGATGCCTGGGGTAGTCACAGATGCCCGGGATAGTCACGGATGCCCAGTAGTCACAGATGTCCAGTAGTCACAGATGCCCGGGGTAGTCACAGATGCCCTGTAGTCAGAGATGCCCAGAATTCACAGAGGCCCAGTAGCCACAGATGCCTGGGGTAGTCACAGATGCTCAGTAGTCACGGATGCCCAGTTGTCACAGATGCCCAGTAGTCACAGATGCCCAGGGTATTCACAGATGCCCAGTAGTCACAAATGCCTGGGGTAGTCACAGATGCCTGGGGTAGTCACAGATGCCCAGTAGTCACAGATGCCCGGGGTAATCACAGATGGCCAGAAGTCACAGATGCCCGTGGTGGTCACAGATGCCCAGTAGTCACAAATGACTCGGGTAGTCACAGATGCCTGGGGTAGTCACAGATGCCCAGTAGTCACAGATGCCCAATAATACAGATGTCCAGTAGTCACAGATGCTCAGTAGTCACAGATGCCTGGGGTAGTCACAGATGCCCAGTAGTCACAGATGCCTGGGGTAATCACAGATGCCCAGAAGTCACAGATGCCCGGGGTAGTCACAGATGCCCAGTAGTCACAAATGCCTGGGGCAGTCACCGATGCCTGGGGTAGTCACAGATGCCCAGTAGTCACAGATGCCCGGGGTAATCACAGATGGCCAGAAGTCACAGATGCCCGGGATAGTCACAGATGCCCAGTAGTCACAGAAGCCTGGGGTAGTCACAGATGCCCAGTAGACACAGATGCCTGGGATAGACACAGATGCCTGGGGTTGTCACAGATGCCCGGGGTAGCCACAGATGCCTGGGGTATTCACAGATGCCCGGGATAGCCACAGATGCCCAGTAGTCACAGATGTCCAGTAGTCACAGATGCCCGGGATAGTCACAGATGACTGGGGTAGTCACAGATGCCCGGGATAGTCACAAATGCCCACTAGTCACAAATGCCCAATAATCACAGATGCTCATAGTCACAGATGCCCGGAGAAGTCACAGATGCTCAGAAGTCACAAATGCCCAGTAGTCACAAATGCTCAGTAGTCACAGATGCCCGGGGTAGTCACAGACGCCCAGGGTATTCACTGATGCCTGGGGTAGTCACAATTTCCCAGTAGTCACAGATGCTCAGTCGTCACAGATGCCTGGGGTAGTCACAGATGTCCGAGGTAGTCACGGATGCCCAGTAGTCACAGATGCCCAGTAGTCACAGATGCCCAGTAGTCACAGATGCCCAGTAGTCACGGATGCCCAGTAGTCACGGATGCCCAGTAGTCATAGATGCCCATTATTCACAGATGCCCAGTAGTTACAGATGCTCAGTAGTCACAATTTCCCAGTAGTCAAAGATGCTCAGTAGTCACAGATGCCCAGTAGTCACAGATGCTCAGTAGTCACAGATGCCCGGGGTAGTCACAGACGCCCAGGGTATTCACAGATGCCTGGGGTAGTCACAATTTCGCAGTAGTCACAGATGCTCAGTAATCACAGATGCCTGGGGTAGTCACAGATGCCTGGGGTAGTCACAGATGCTCAGTAGTCACGGATGCCCAGTTGCCACAAATGCCCAGTAGTCACAGATGCCCAGGGTAGTCACAGATGCCCAGTAGTCACAGATGCTCAGTCGTCACAGATGCCCGGGTTAGTCACAGATGACCAGTAGTCAGAAATGTCCAGTTATCACAGATGCCTGGGGTAGTCACAGATGCCCAGTAGTCACAGATGCCCGGGGTAGTCACAGATGCCCAGAAGTCACAGATGCCAAGTAGTCACAGATGCCGGGGATAGTCACAGATGCCCGGGGTGGTCACAGATGCCCAGTAGTCACAGATACCCGGGGTAGTCTCAGATGCCCAGTAGTCACAGATGCCCAGTAATCACAGATGCCTGGGGTAGTCACAGATGCCCAGTAGTCACAGATGCCCAGTAATCACAGATGCCTGGGGTAGTCACAGATGCCCGGGGTAATCACAGGTGCCCGGTAGTCAGAGATGCCCGGGGTAGTCACAGATGCCCAGGGTTGTCACAGATGCCCGGGGTAGTCACAGATGCCCGGGATAATCACAGATGCCCAGTCGTCTCAGATGCCCCGGGTAGTCACAGATGCCCAGTAGTTACAGATCACCGGGATAGTCACAGATGCCAAGTAGTCACAAATGCCCAGTAGTCACAGATGCTCCATAGTCACAGATGCCCGGGATAGTCACAGATGCCAGGATAGTCACAGATGCCCAGTAATCACAGATGCCTGGGATAGTCACAGATGCCTGGGGTAGTCACAGATGCCCAGGATAGTCAAGGATGCCCAGTAGTCACAGATGCCCAGCAGTCACAGATGCGCAGTAGTCACAGATGCTCAGAGTAGTCACAGATGCTCAGTAGTCACAGATGCTCAGTAGTCACAGATGACCAGTAGTCACAGATGCCCAGCAGTCACAGATGCTCAGTAGTCACAGATGCCTGGGGTAGACACAGATGCCCAGTAGTCACTGATGCTCAGAAGGCACAGATGCCCAGTAGCACAGATGCTTAATAGTCACAGAGGTCTGGGGTAGTCACAGAGGTCTGGGGTAGTCACAGAAGCCTGGGTAGTCACAGATGCCCGGGATAATCACAGATGCCTCGGCTTGTCACAATATCCCAGTAGTCACAGATGCCCAGTAGTTACAGATGCCCAGTAGTCACAGATGCTCAGTAGCCACAGATGCCCAGTATTCACGGATGCCCGGGAAGTCACAAATGCCCAATAGTCACAGATGCTCATAGTCACAGATGCCCGGAGAAGTCACAGATGCTCAGAAGTCACAAATGCCCAGTAGTCACAGATGCTCAGTAGTCACAGATGCCTGGGGTAGTCACAGATGTCCGGGGTAGTCACGGATGCCCAGTAGTCACAGATGCCCAGTAGTCACAGATGCCCAGTAGTCACAGATGCCCAGTAGTCATGGATGCCCAGTAGTCACGAATGCCCAGTAGTCATAGATGCCCATTATTCACAGATGCCCAGTAGTTACAGATGCTCAGTAGTCACAATTTCCCAGTAGTCAAAGATGCTCAGTAGTCACAGATGCCCAGTAGTCACAGATGCTCAGTAGTCACAGATGCCCGGGGTAGTCACAGACGCCCAGGGTATTCACAGATGCCTGGGGTAGTCACAATTTCCCAGTAGTCACAGATGCTCAGTAATCACAGAAGCCTGGGGTAGTCACAGATGCCCAGTAGACACAGATGCCTGGGATAGACACAGATGCCTGGGGTTGTCACAGATGCCCGGGGTAGCCACAGATGCCTGGGGTATTCACAGATGCCCGGGATAGTCACAGATGCCTGGGGTAGTCACAGATGCCCGGGATAGTCACGGATGCCCAGTAGTCACAGATGTCCAGTAGTCACAGATGCCCGGGATAGTCACAGATGACTGGGGTAGTCACAGATGCCCGGGATAGTCACAGATGCCCACTAGTCACAAATGCCCAATAGTCACAGATGCTCATAGTCACAGATGCCCGGAGAAGTCACAGATGCTCAGAAGTCACAAATGCCCAGTAGTCACAAATGCTCAGTAGTCACAGATGCCCGGGGTAGTCACAATTTCCCAGTAGTCACAGATGCTCAGTAGTCACAGATGCCTGGGGTAGTCACAGATGTCCGGGGTAGTCACGGATGCCCAGTAGTCACAGATGCCCAGTTGTCACAGATGCCCAGTAGTCACAGATGCCCAGTAGTCATGGATGCCCAGTAGTCACAGATGCCCAGTAGTCATAGATGCCCAGTATTCACAGATGCCCAGTAGTTACAGATGCTCAGTAGTCACAATTTCCCAGTAGTCAAAGATGCTCAGTAGTCACAGATGCCCAGTAGTCACAGATGCTCAGTAGTCACAGATGCCCGGGGTAGTCACAGACGCCCAGGGTATTCACAGATGCCTGGGGTAGTCACAATTTCCCAGTAGTCACAGGTGCTCAGTAATCACAGATGCCTGGGGTAGTCACAGATGCCTGGGGTAGTCACAGATGCTCAGTAGTCACGGATGCCCAGTTGCCACAAATGCCCAGTAGTCACAGATGCCCAGGGTAGTCACAGATGCCCAGTAGTCACAGATGCTCAGTCGTCACAGATGCCCGGGTTAGTCACAGATGACCAGTAGTAAGAAATGCCCAGTTATCACAGATGCCTGGGTTAGTCACAGATGCCCAGTAGTCACAGATGCCCGGGGTAGTCACAGATGCGAAGAAGTCACAGATGCCCAGTAGTCACAGATGCCGGGGATAGTCACAGATGCCCGGGGTGGTCACAGATGCCCAGTAGTCACAGATACCCGGGGTAGTCTCAGATGCCCAGTACTCAAAGATGCTCAGTAGTCACAGATGCCTGGGGTAGTCACAGATGCCCAGTAGTCACAGATGCCTGGGGTAGTCACAGATGCCCGGGGTAATCACAGATGCCCGGTAGTCAGAGATGCCCGGGGTAGTCACAGATGCCCAGGGTAGTCACAGATGCCCGGGGTAGTCACAGATGCCCGGGATAATCACAGATGCCCAGTCGTCTCAGATGCTCCGGGTAGTCACAGATGCCCAGTAGTTACAGATCCCCGGGATAGTCACGGATGCCAAGTAGTCACAAATGCCCAGTAGTCACAGATGCTCCATAGTCACAGATGCCCGGGGTAGTCACAGATGCCCAGGATAGTCACAGATGCCCAGTAATCACAGATGCCTGGGATAGTCACAGATGCCTGGGGTAGTCACAGATGCCCAGGATAGTCAAGGATGCCCAGTAGTCACAGATGCCCAGCAGTCACAGATGCGCAGTAGTCACAGATGCTCAGAGTAGTCACAGATGCTCAGTAGTCACAGATGCTCAGTAGTCACAGATGACCAGTAGTCACAGATGCCCAGCAGTCACAGATGCTCAGTAGTCACAGATGCCTGGGGTAGACACAAATGCCCAGTAGTCACTGATGCTCAGAAGGCACAGATGCTTAATAGTCACAGAGGTCTGGGGTAGTCACAGATGCCTGGGTAGTCACAGATGCCCGGGATAATCACAGATGCCTCGGCTTGTCACAATATCCCAGTAGTCACAGATGCCCAGTAGTTACAGATGCCCAGTAGTCACAGATGCTCAGTAGCCACAGATGCCCAGTATTCACGGATGCCCGGGTAGTCACAGATGCTCAGTAGTCACAGATGACCGGGATAGTCACAGATGCCCAGTAGTCACAGATGCCCGGGATAGTCACAGATGCCTGGCGTAGTGAAAGATGCCCGGGGTAGTCACAGATGCCTGGGGTAGTCACAGATGCCCAGTAGTCACAGATGCCCAGGATAGTCACAGATGCCCAGTCGTCACAGACGCCCGGGATAGTCACAGATGCCCAGTATTCACAGATGCCCAGGATAGTCAAAGATGCATGGGGTATTCGTAGATGCCCATGATAGTCATGGATGCCCAATAGTCACAGATGCCCGGTAGTCACAGATGCTCAGTTGTCACAGATGCCCGGAGTAGTCACAGATGCCCGGGATAGTCACAGATGCCTGGGGTAGTCACAGATGCCCAGGGTAGTCACAGATGCCCAGTCCTCACAGATGCCTGGGGTAGTTACAGATTCCTGGGGTAGTCACAGATGCCCGGGGTAGTCACAGTTGCCCATTAGTCACAGATGCCCGGCGTAGTCACAGATGCCCAGTAGTCACAGATGCCCAGGGTAGTCACAGATTCCCAGTAGTCACAGATGCCTAGTGTAGTCACAGATGCCCAGTAATCACAGATGCCCAGTAGTCACAGATGCCCAGTAGTCACAGATGCCTGGGGTAGTCACAGATGCCTGGAGAATACACAGATGCTCAGTAGTCACAGATGCCTAGGGTAGTCACAGATGCCCAGTAGTCACAGATGCCCAGTAGTCACAGATGCACAGTACTAACAGGTACCTGGGGTAGTCACAGATGCCCGGTAGTCACAGATGCCCAGTAGTCACAGAAGCTCAGTAGTCACAGATGCCCAGTAGTCACAGATGTCATTGTCACAGATGCCCAGTTATCACATGTTCACGGGTTAGTCACAGATGCCCAGTAGTCACAGAAGCCCGGGGTAGTCACAGATGCCCAGTAGTCACAGATCCCTGGTGTAGTCGCTGATGCCCAGTAGTCACAGATGCCCAGGGTTCTCACACATGCCCGGGGTAGTCGCAGATGCCCGGGATAGTCACAGATAACTGGGTTAGTCACAGATGCCCGGAATAGTCACGGATGCCCAGTAGTCACAGATGCCCAGTAGTCACAGATGCTCAGTAGTCACAGATGCCCAGGAGACACAGATGCCCCGTAGTCACAGATGCCCAGTAGTCACAGAAGCCCAACGTAGTCACAGATGACTGGGGTAGTCACAGATGCCCAGTAGTCACAGATGCCCAGCAGTCACAGATGCCTGAGGTAGTCACAGGTGCCCAGTAGTCACAGTTGCCCGGGGTAGTCACAGATGGCCGGGGTAGTCACAGATGCCTGGGGTAGTCAAAGATTCCCAGTAGTCACAGATGCCCAGTAGTCACAGATGCCCGAGGTAATCACAGATGCCCGGGATAGTCACAGATGCCCAGATGTCACAGATGCCCGGGATAATCACAGATGCCTCGGCTTGTCACAATATCCCAGTAGTCACAGATGCCCAGTAGTTACTGATGCCCAGTAGTCACAGATGCTCAGTAGCCACAGATGCCCAGTATTCACGGATGCCCGGGTAGTCACAGATGCTCAGTAGTCACAGATGACCGGGATAGTCACAGATGCCCAGTAGTCACAGATGCCCGGGATAGTCACAGATGCCTGGCGTAGTGAAAGATGCCCGGGGTAGTCACAGATGCCTGGGGTAGTCACAGATGCCCAGGATAGTCACAGATGCCCAGTCGTCACAGACGCCCGGGATAGTCACAGATGCCCAGTATTCACAGATGCCCAGGATAGTCAAAGATGCATGGGGTATTCGTAGATGCCCATGATAGTCATGGATGCCCAATAGTCACAGATGCCCGGTAGTCACAGATGCTCAGTTGTCACAGATGCCCGGAGTAGTCACAGATGCCCGGGATAGTCACAGATGCCTGGGGTAGTCACAGATGCCCAGGGTAGTCACAGATGTCCAGTCCTCACAGATGCCTGGGGTAGTTACAGATTCCTGGGGTAGTCACAGATGCCCGGGGTAGTCACAGTTGCCCATTAGTCACAGATGCCCGGCGTAGTCACAGATGCCCAGTAGTCACAGATGCCCAGTAGTCACAGATGCCCAGTAGTCACAGATGCCTGGGGTAGTCACAGATGCCTGGAGAATACACAGATGCTCAGTAGTCACAGATGCCTAGGGTAGTCACAGATGCCCAGTAGTCACAGATGCCCAGTAGTCACAGATGCACAGTACTAACAGGTACCTGGGGTAGTCACAGATGCCCGGTAGTCACAGATGCCCAGTAGTCACAGAAGCTCAGTAGTCACAGATGCCCAGTAGTCACAGATGTCATTGTCACAGATGCCCAGTTCTCACATGTTCACGGGTTAGTCACAGATGCCCAGTAGTCACAGAAGCCCGGGGTAGTCACAGATGCCCAGTAGTCACAGATCCCTGGTGTAGTCGCTGATGCCCAGTAGTCACAGATGCCCAGGGTTCTCACACATGCCCGGGGTAGTCGCAGATGCCCGGGATAGTCACAGATAACTGGGTTAGTCACAGATGCCCGGAATAGTCACGGATGCCCAGTAGTCACAGATGCCCAGTAGTCACAGATGCTCAGTAGTCACAGATGCCCAGGAGACACAGATGCCCCGTAGTCACAGATGCCCAGTAGTCACAGAAGCCCAACGTAGTCACAGATGACTGGGGTAGTCACAGATGCCCAGTAGTCACAGATGCCCAGCAGTCACAGATGCCTGAGGTAGTCACAGGTGCCCAGTAGTCACAGTTGCCCGGGGTAGTCACAGATGGCCGGGGTAGTCACAGATGCCTGGGGTAGTCAAAGATTCCCAGTAGTCACAGATGCCCAGTAGTCACAGATGCCCGAGGTAATCACAGATGCCCGGGATAGTCACAGATGCCCAGATGTCACAGATGCCCGGGATAATCACAGATGCCTCGGCTTGTCACAATATCCCAGTAGTCACAGATGCCCAGTAGTTACAGATGCCCAGTAGTCACAGATGCTCAGTAGCCACAGATGCCCAGTATTCACGGATGCCCGGGTAGTCACAGATGCTCAGTAGTCACAGATGACCGGGATAGTCACAGATGCCCAGTAGTCACAGATGCCCGGGATAGTCACAGATGCCTGGCGTAGTGAAAGATGCCCGGGGTAGTCACAGATGCCTGGGGTAGTCACAGATGCCCAGGATAGTCACAGATGCCCAGTCGTCACAGACGCCCGGGATAGTCACAGATGCCCAGTATTCACAGATGCCCAGGATAGTCAAAGATGCATGGGGTATTCGTAGATGCCCATGATAGTCATGGATGCCGAATAGTCACAGATGCCCGGTAGTCACAGATGCTCAGTTGTCACAGATGCCCGGAGTAGTCACAGATGCCCGGGATAGTCACAGATGCCTGGGGTAGTCACAGATGCCCAGGGTAGTCACAGATGCCCAGTCCTCACAGATGCCTGGGGTAGTTACAGATTCCTGGGGTAGTCACAGATGCCCGGGGTAGTCACAGTTGCCCATTAGTCACAGATGCCCGGCGTAGTCACAGATGCCCAGTAGTCACAGATGCCCAGGGTAGTCACAGATTCCCAGTAGTCACAGATGCCTAGTGTAGTCACAGATGCCCAGTAATCACAGATGCCCAGTAGTCACAGATGCCCAGTAGTCACAGATGCCTGGGGTAGTCACAGATGCCTGGAGAATACACAGATGCTCAGTAGTCACAGATGCCTAGGGTAGTCACAGATGCCCAGTAGTCACAGATGCCCAGTAGTCACAGATGCACAGTACTAACAGGTACCTGGGGTAGTCACAGATGCCCGGTAGTCACAGATGCCCAGTAGTCACAGAAGCTCAGTAGTCACAGATGCCCAGTAGTCACAGATGTCATTGTCACAGATGCCCAGTTCTCACATGTTCACGGGTTAGTCACAGATGCCCAGTAGTCACAGAAGCCCGGGGTAGTCACAGATGCCCAGTAGTCACAGATCCCTGGTGTAGTCGCTGATGCCCAGTAGTCACAGATGCCCAGGGTTCTCACACATGCCCGGGGTAGTCGCAGATGCCCGGGATAGTCACAGATAACTGGGTTAGTCACAGATGGCCGGAATAGTCACGGATGCCCAGAAGTCACAGATGCCCAGTAGTCACAGATGCTCAGTAGTCACAGATGCCCAGGAGACACAGATGCCCCGTAGTCACACATGACCAGTAGTCACAGAAGCCCAACGTAGTCACAGATGACTGGGGTAGTCACAGATGCCCAGTAGTCACAGATGCCCAGCAGTCACAGATGCCTGAGGTAATCACAGGTGCCCAGTAGTCACAGTTGCCCAGGGTAGTCACAGATGCCCGGGGTAGTCACAGATGCCCTGGATAATCACAGATGCCCAGTCGTCTCAGATGCCCCAGGTAGTCACAGATGCCCAGTAGTTACAGATCCCCGGGATAGTCACGGATGCCAAGTAGTCACAAATGCCCAGTAGTCACAGATGCTCCATAGTCACAGATGCCCGGGGTAGTCACAGATGCCCAGGATAGTCACAGATGCTCAGTAATCACAGATGCCTGGGATAGTCACAGATGCCTGGGGTAGTCACAGATGCCCAGGATAGTCAAGGATGCCCAGTAGTCACAGATGCCCAGCAGTCACAGATGCGCAGTAGTCACAGATGCTCAGAGTAGTCACAGATGCTCAGTAGTCACAGATGCTCAGTAGTCACAGATGACCAGTAGTCACAGATGCCCAGCAGTCACAGATGCTCAGTAGTCACAGATGCCTGGGGTAGACACAGATGCCCAGTAGTCACTGATGCTCAGAAGGCACAGATGCTTAATAGTCACAGAGGTCTGGGGTAGTCACAGATGCCTGGGTAGTCACAGATGCCCGGGATAATCACAGATGCCTCGGCTTGTCACAATATCCCAGTAGTCACAGATGCCCAGTAGTTACAGATGCCCAGTAGTCACAGATGCTCAGTAGCCACAGATGCCCAGTATTCATGGATGCCCGGGTAGTCACAGATGCTCAGTAGTCACAGATGACCGGGATAGTCACAGATGCCCAGTAGTCACAGATGCCCGGGATAGTCACAGATGCCTGGCGTAGTGAAAGATGCCCGGGGTAGTCACAGATGCCTGGGGTAGTCACAGATGCCCAGTAGTCACAGATGCCCAGGATAGTCACAGATGCCCAGTCGTCACAGACGCCCGGGATAGTCACAGATGCCCAGTATTCACAGATGCCCAGGATAGTCAAAGATGCATGGGGTATTCTTAGATGCCCATGATAGTCATGGATGCCCAATAGTCACAGATGCCCGGTAGTCACAGATGCTCAGTTGTCACAGATGCCCGGAGTAGTCACAGATGCCCGGGATAGTCACAGATGCCTGGGGTAGTCACAGATGCCCAGGGTAGTCACAGATGCCCAGTCCTCACAGATGCCTGGGGTAGTCACAGATGCCCGGGGTAGTCACAGTTGCCCATTAGTCACAGATGCCCGGCGTAGTCACAGATGCCCAGTAGTCACAGATGCCCAGGGTAGTCACAGATTCCCAGTAGTCACAGATGCCTGGTGTAGTCACAGATGCCCAGTAATCACAGATGCCCAGTAGTCACAGATGCCCAGTAGTCACAGATGCCTGGGGTAGTCACAGATGCCTGGAGAATACACAGATGCTCAGTAGTCACAGATGCCTAGGGTAGTCACAGATGCCCAGTAGTCACAGATGCCCAGTAGTCACAGAAGCACAGTACTAACAGGTACCTGGGGTAGTCACAGATGCCCGGTAGTCACAGATGCCCAGTAGTCACAGAAGCTCAGTAGTCACAGATGCCCAGTAGTCACAGATGTCAGTAGTCACAGATGCCCAGTAGTCACAGATGTCATTGTCACAGATGCCCAGTTCTCACATGTTCACGGGTTAGTCACAGATGCCCAGTAGTCACAGAAGCCCGGGGTAGTCACAGATGCCCAGTAGTCACAGATCCCTGGTGTAGTCGCTGATGCCCAGTAGTCACAGATGCCCAGGGTTCTCACACATGCCTGGGGTAGTCGCAGATGCCCGGGATAGTCACGGATGCCCAGTAGTCACAGATGCCCAGTAGTCACAGATGCTCAGTAGTCACAGATGCCCAGGAGACACAGATGCCCCGTAGTCACAGATGCCCAGTAGTCACAGAAGCCCAACGTAGTCACAGATGACTGGGGTAGTCACAGATGCCCAGTAGTCACAGATGCCCAGCAGTCACAGATGCCTGAGGTAGTCACAGGTGCCCAGTAGTCACAGTTGCCCGGGGTAGTCACAGATGCCCGGGGTAGTCACAGATGCCTGGGGTAGTCAAAGATTCCCAGTAGTCACAGATGCCCAGTAGTCACAGATGCCCGAGGTAATCACAGATGCCCGGGATAGTCACAGATGCCCAGATGTCACAGATGCCGGGGATAGTCACAGATGACCTGGGTAGCCACAAATTCACAGTAGTCACAGATGCCCAGTAGTCACAGATGCCCAGTATTCAGAGATGCCAGGGATAGTCACAGATGCCCAGTGGTCACAGATGCCAAGTAATCACAGATGCCCAGGGTGGTCACAGATACCCAGTATTCACAGAGGCCCAGTAGTCACAGATGCCTGGGGTAGTCACAGATGCTCAGTAGTCACGGATGCCCAGTTGCCACAAATGCCCAGTAGTCACAGATGCCCAGGGTAGTCACAGATACCCGGGGTAGTCACAGATGCCCAGTAGTCACAGATGACCGGGGTAGTCACAGATGCCCAGAAGTCACAGATGCCCAGTAGCCACAGATGCCGGGGATAGTCACAGATGCCCGGGGTGGTCACAGATGCCCAGTAGTCACAGATACCCAGGGTAGTCACAGATGCCCAGTAGTCACAGATGCCCAGTAGTCAAAGATGCTCAGTAGTCACAGATGCCTGGGGTAGGCACAGATGCCCAGTAGTCACAGATGCCCAGTAATCACAGATGCCTGGGGTAGTCACAGATGCCCAGTAGTCACAGATGCCCCGTAGTCAAAGATGCCCGGGATAGTCACAGATGCCTGGGGTAGTCACAAATGCCCAGGGTAGTCACAGATGCCCGGGGTAGTCACAAATGCCCGGGATAATCACAGATGCCCAGTCATCTCAGATGCCCGGGATAGTCACAGATGCCCAGTAGTTGCAGATCCCCGGGATATTCACGGATGCCAAGTAGTCACAAATGCCCAGTAGTCACAGATGCTCAGTAGTCACAGATGCCCGGGGTAGTCACAGATGCCCAGGATAGTCACAGATGCCTAGTAATCACAGATGCCTGGGACAGTCACAGATGCCTGGGGTAGTCACAGATGCCCAGGATAGTCACGGATGCCTAGTAGTCACAGATGCCCAGCAGTCACAGATGTGCAGTAGTCACAGATGCTCAGAGTAGTCACAGATGCTCAGCAGTCACAGATGCTCAGTAGTCACAGATGACCAGTAGTCACAGATGCCCAGCAGTCACAGATGCTCAGTAGTCACAGATGCCTGGGGTAGACACAGATGCCCAGTAGTCACTGATGCTCAGAAGGCACAGATGCCCAGTAGTCACAGATGCTTAATAGTCACAGAGGTCTGGGGCAGTCACAGATGCCTGGGTAGTCACAGATGCCCGGGATAATCACAGATGCCTCGGCTTGTCACAATATCCCAGTAGTCACAGATGCCCAGTAGCTACAGATGCCCAGTAGTCACAGATGCTCAGTAGCCACAGATGCCCAGTATTCACGGAGGCCCGGGTAGTCACAGATGCTCAGTAGTCACAGATGACCGGGATAGTCACAGATGCCCAGTAGTCACAGATGCCCGGGGTAGTCACAGATGCCTGGCATAGTCACAGATGCCCGGGCTAGTCACAGGTGCCTGGGGTAGTCACAGATGCCCAGTAGTCACAGATGCCCAGGATAGTCACAGATGCCCAGTCGTCACAGACGCCTGGGATAGTCACAGATTCCCAGTAGTCACAGATGCCTGGTGTAGTCACAGATGCCCAGTAATCACAGATGCCCAGTAGTCACAGATGCCCAGTATTCACAGATGCCTGGGGTAGTCACAGATGCCTGGAGTATACACAGATGCTCAGTAGTCACAGATGCCTAGGGTAGTCACAGATGCCCAGTAGTGACAGATGCCCAGTAGTCACAGATGCACAGTACGAACAGATACCTGGGGTAGTCACAGACACACAGTAGTCACAAATGCTCAGTATTCACACATGCCCAGTAGTCACAGATGCCCAGTAGTCACAGATGCCCAGTAGTCACAGACGCCGGGGTAGTCACAGATGGCCGGGGTAGTCACAGATGCCCAGTAGTCACAGATGCCTGGGGTAGTCGCAGGTGCCCGGGGTAGTCACAGATGCCCAGTAGTCATAGATGCCTGGGGTACTCACAGATGCCCAGTAGTCACAGATGCCCAGTAGTCACAGAAGCTCAGTAGTCACAGATGCCCAGTAGTCACAGATGTCAGTAGTCACAAATGCCCAGTAGTCACAGATGTCAGTAGTCACAGATGCCCAGTTCTCACAGGTGCACGGGGTAGTCACAGATGCCCAGTAGTCACAGAAGCCCGGGGTAGTCACAGATGCCCAGTAGTCACAGATCCCTGGTGTAGTCGCTGATGCCCATTAGTCACAGATGCCCAGTAGTCACAGAAGCCCGGGGTAGTCACAGATGCCCAGTAGTCACAGATCCCTGGTGTAGTCGCTGATGCCCAGTAGTCACAGATGCCCAATAGTCACAGATGCTCAGTAGTCACAGATGCCCAGGAGACACAGATGCCCCGTAGTCACAGATGCCCAGTAGTCACAGAAACCCCATGTAGTCACAGATGACTGGGTTAGTCACAGATGCCCAGTAGTCACAGATGCCTGAAGTAATCACAGATGCCCAGTAGTCACAGTTTCCTGGGGTAGTCACAGATGCCCGGGGTAGTCACAGATGCCTGGGGTAGTCAAAGATTCCCAGTATTCACAGATGCCCAGTAGTCACAGATGCTCGAGGTAATCACAGATGCCCGGGATAGTCACAGATGCCCAGATGTCACAGATGCCGGGGATAATCACAGATGACCTGTGTAGCCACTAATTCACAGTAGTCACAGATGCCCAGTAGTCACAGATGCCCAGTATTCAGAGATGCCAGGGATAGTCACAGATGCCCATTGGTCACAGATGCCCAGTAGTCACAGATGCCCGGGGTGGTCACAGATGCCCAGTCGTCACAGATGCCTGGGGTAGTCACAGATGCCCAGTAGTCACAGATGCCCAGTATTCAGAGATGCCAGGGATAGTCACAGATGCCCATTGGTCACAGATGCCCAGTAGTCACAGATGTCCGGGATAGTCACAGATGCCCAGTAGTCACAGATGTCCGGGATAGTCACAGATGCCCAGTCGTCACAGATGCCTGGGGTAGTCACAGATGCCCAGTAGTCACAGATGCCCGGGATAGTCACACATGCGTGGGGTGGTCGCAGATGCCCGCGATAGTCACGAATGCACAGTAGTCACAGATGCCCAGTCGTAATAGATGCCCCAGGTAGTCACAGATGCCCGTAGTAGTCACAGCTGCTCAGTAGTCACAGATGCCCTGGGTAGTCACAGATGCCTGGGATAGTCACAGATGCCCGGGGTAGTCACAGATGCATGGGGTAGTCACAGATGCCCAGTAGTCACAGATGCCCAGTCCTCACAGATGCCTGGGGTAGTTACGGATACCTGGGGTAGTCACCGATGCCCGGGGTAGTCACAGTTGCCCATTAGTCACAGATGCCTGGCGTAGTCACAGATGCCCAGTAGTCACAGATGCCCAGGGTAGTCACAGATTCCCAGTAGTCACAGATGCCTGGTGTAGTCACAGATGCCCAGTAATCACAGATGCCCAGTAGTCACAGATGCCCAGTATTCACAGATGCCTGGGGTAGTCACAGATGCCTGGAGTATACACAGATGCTCAGTAGTCACAGATGCCTAGGGTAGTCACAGATGCCCAGTAGTCACAGATACCCAGTAGTCACTGATGCACAGTACTAACAGATACCTGGGGTAGTCACAGACACACAGTAGTCACAAATGCTCAGTATTCACACATGCCCAGTAGTCACACATGCCCAGTAGTCACAGATGCCCAGTAGTCACAGATGCCCAGTAGCCACAGATGCCGGGGTAGTCACAGATGGCCGGGGTAGTCACAGATGCCCAGTAGTCACAGATGCCTGGGGTAGTCACAGGTGCCCGGGGTAGTCACAGATGCCCAGTAATCATAGATGCCTGGGGTAGTCACAGATGCCCAGTAGTCACAGATGCCCAGTAGTCACAGAAGCTCAGTAGTCACAGATGCCCAGTAGTCACAGATGTCAGTAGTCACAGATGCCCAGTAGTCACAGATGTCAGTAGTCACAGATGCCCAGTTCTCACAGGTGCACGGGGTAGTCACAGATGCCCAGTAGTCACAGAAGCCCAGGGTAGTCACAGATGCCCAGTAGTCACAGATCCCTGGTGTAGTCGCTGATGCCCATTAGTCACAGATGCCCAGGGTAGTCACACATGCCCGGGGTAGTCGCAGATGCCCGGGATAGTGACAGATAACTGGGGTAGTCACAGATGCCCAGAATAGTCACGGATGCCCAGTAGTCACAGATGCCCAATAGTCACACATGCTCAGTAGTCACAGATGCCCAGGAGACACAGATGCCCCGTAGTCACAGATGCCCAGTAGTCACAGAAACCCAATGTAGTCACAGATGACTGGGGTAGTCACAGATGCCCAGTAATCACAGATGCCCAGCAGTCACAGATGCCTGAAGTAGTCACAGATGCCCAGTAGTCACAGTTTCCCGGGGTAGTCACAGATGCCCGGGGTAGTCACAGATGCCTGGGGTAGTCAAAGATTCCCAGTATTCACAGATGCCCAGTAGTCACAGATGCTCGAGGTAATCACAGATGCCCGGGATAGTCACAGATGCCCAGATGTCACAGATGCCGGGGATAATCACAGATGACCTGTGTAGCCACAAATTCACAGTAGTCACAGATGCCCAGTAGTCACAGATGCCCAGTATTCAGAGATGCCAGGGATAGTCACAGATGCCCATTGGTCACAGATGCCCAGTAGTCACAGATGTCCGGGATAGTCACAGATGCCCAGTCGTCACAGATGCCTGGGGTAGTCACAGATGCCCAGTAGTCACAGATGCCCGGGATAGTCACACATGCGTGGGGTGGTCGCAGATGCCCGCGATAGTCACGAATGCACAGTAGTCACAGATGCCCAGTCATAACAGATGCCCTGGGTAGTCACAGATGCCCGTAGTAGTCACAGCTGCTCAGTAGTCACAGATGCCCTGGGTAGTCACAGATGCCCGGGATAGTCACAGATGCCCGGGGTAGTCAAAGATGCTCGGATAGTCACAGATGCCTGGGGTAGTCACAGATGCCCAGTAGTAACAGATGCCCGGGGTAGTCACAGATGCCCAATAATACAGATGCCCAGTAGTCACAGATGCCTGGGGTAGTCACAGATGCCCAGTAGTCACAGATGCCTGGGGTAATCACAGATGCCCAGAAGTCACAGATGCCCAGGGAGGTCACAGATGCCCAGTAGTCACAAATGCCCGGGGTAGTCACAGATGCCCAATAATACAGATGCCCAGTAGTCACAGATGCTAAGTAGTCACAGATGCCTGGGGTAGTCACAGATGCCCAGTAGTCACAGATGCCTGGGGTAATCACAGATGCCCAGAAGTCACAAATGCCCAGGGAGGTCACAGATGCCCAGTAGTCACAAATGACTGGGGTAGTCACAGATGCCTGGTGTAGTCACAGATGCCCAGTAGTCACAGATGCCCAATAATACAGATGTCCAGTAGTCACAGATGCTCAGTAGTCACAGATGCCTGGGGTAGTCACAGATGCCCAGTAGTCACAGATGCCCGGGGTAGACACAGATGCCCAGTAGTCACAAATGCCTGGGGTAGTCACAGATGCCTGGGGTGGTCACAGATGCCCAGTAGTCACAGATGCCCGGGGTAATCACAGATGGCCAGAAGTCACAGATGCCCGGGGTAGTCACAGATGCCCAGTAGTCACAGAAGCCTGGGGTAGTCACAGATGCCCAGTAGACACAGATGCCCGGGATAGACACAGATGCCTGGGGTAGTCACAGATGCCCGGGATTGTCATGGATGCCCAGTAGTCACAGATGCCCAGTAGTCACAGATGCCCAGTAGTCACAGATGCCCGGGATATTCACAGATGCCTGGGGTAGTCACAGATGCCCAGGATAGTCGCAGATGCCCAGTAGTCACAGATGCCCAATAGTCACAGATGCTCATAGTCACAGATGCCCAGAGAAGTCACAGATGCTCAGAAGTCACAGATGCCCAGTAGTCACAGATGCTCAGTAGTCACAGATGCCCGGGGTAGTCACAGATGCCCAGGGTATTCACAGATGCCTGGGGTAGTCACAATTTCCCAGTAGTCACAGATGCTCAGTAGTCACAGATGCCTGGGGTAGTCACAGATGTCCGGGGTAGTCATGGATGCCCAGAAGTCACAGATGCCCCGTAGTCACAGATGCTCAGTAGTCACGGATGCCCAGGAGTCACAGATGCTCAGTAGTAACAGATGCCCGGGGTATTCACAGATGCCCAGTAGTCACAGATGCTCAGAAGTCACAGATGCCCGGGGTAGTCACAGATGCCCAGTAGTCACAGATGCCCAGTAGCCACAGATGCCCACTAGTCACAGATGCCCAGTAGTCACAGATGCCCAGTAGTCATAGATGCCCAGTAGTCACAGATGCCCGGGGTGGTCACAGATGCCCAGTAGTCACAGATGCCCGGAGTAGTCACAGATGCCCAGTAGTCACAGATGCCCGGGGTAGTCACAGATGCCCAGTAGCCACAGATGACGGAGTAGTCACAGATGCCCAGTAGTCACAGATGCCCAGTAGTCACAGATGCCCAGTAGCCACAGATGCCCAGTAGTCACAGATGCCCAGTAGTCACAGATGCCCAGTAGCCACAGATGCCCAGTAGTCACAGATGCCCAGTAGTCACAGATGCCCGGAGTAGTCACAGATGCCCAGTAGTCACAGATGCCCAGTAGTCACAGATGCCCGGGGTGTTATAAATTTCATCATTATAAAGAAACTACTCATGAAATAACACTGGATGGCTAGCTGGTGGCGCCGTCCAAGGAGTATAATTAATCGGGCGTTGGCCCCAGCTTGCCAGGGACATTTTGTAAAGATAAGGGAGCTAGTGGATACAACTAGACTTCCATGTTCTGAAATAAGTTGATTAAAGCCCTCCTTTATGCTCAAACCAGTTGCATAGTGAGTTTTATTACTTCACGGGGTAGTCACAGTTGCCCAGTAGTCACAGATGCCCAGTGGTCACAGATGCCCGGGGTAGTCACAGATGTCCAGTTGTCAAAGGTGCCTTGGGTAGTCACAGATGCCCAGCAGTCACATATGTCCAGGGTAGTCACAGATCCCCGGGCTAGTCACAGATGCCTGGGGTAGTCACAGATGCCCGGGATAGCCACGGATGCCCAGTAGTCACACATGCCCAGTAGTCACAGATGCCCAGTAGTCACAGATGCCCGGGGTAGTCACAGATGCCCAGTAGTCACAGATGCCGAGTAGTCACAGATCCCCGGGATAATCACAGATGCCCGGGATAATCACAGATGGGCAGTAGTCACAGATGCCCGGGATAGTCACAAATTCCCAGTTGTCACAGATGCCCAGTAGTCAGAGGTGCCCAGTGGTCGCGGATGCCTGGGGTAGTCACAGATGCCCGGTAGTCACAGATGTCCGGGATAGTCACAGATGCCCAGTAGTCACAGATGCCCAGTAATCACAGATGCTCAGTAGTCACAGATGCCCAGTAGTGACAGATGCTCAGCAGTCACAGATGCTCAGCAGTCACAGATGCTCAGTAGTCACATGCCCAATAGATTGAAGATTCAAGATTCAAGATCATTTTATTGCCATATGTAACTAGTACAATGGAATGCTTACTCCCCACTCACTCCCACAATACAAGCATATAATATAAAAGCAAAAAAATAAAAACAAGTATAAATAAAAACAATAAGCAAATAAGCAAAAAGTATAGCAATAACAGTCCAAGTTGCAGGATATGATGAATAGTACAAAAAAGCCTCAATTACCACTGCAAATAATACAGTAGTAATGTAATATGAGAAATATATGGTAATATGAGTATAATATATATATTTACATAAACATATCACTATAATATATGGGGCAGTGCGATTAGCAGTTCAGTCGGCGCACTGCCTGTGGATAGAAACTGTTCTTAAACCTGCTGGTCCTGGTTCGGATGCTGCGGTACCGACGTCCGGACTGCAGGAGGGAGAACAGTTTGTGCCCAGGGTGATTGGGGTCCTGGATGATGGAGCGGGCCTTGTTCCGGCACCTGGTCTGCAAGATTTCCTCGATGGACGGAAGTGCTAAGCTTGAATAAAGGAGACTATGAAGGTATGAGAGCGGAATTGAGTAGAGTGGATTGGGAAAATAGATTAAAGGATAAGACGATACATGATCAGTGGTGTACATTTAAGGAGTTATTTTACAACTTCCAAAAAATATATATTTCACTGAGAAGAAAAGGGTGTAAAAGAAAAGACAGCCATCCATGGCTAAGTAAAGAAATTAAGGATAGTATTCGACTAAAAACAAGGGCATATAAGGTAGCCAAATCTAGTGGGAGGATAGAGGATTGGGAAATCTTTAAAAGACAGCAAAAAATAACAAAAAGATTAATTAAGAAAGGGAAGATAGATTATGAAAGTAAATTAGCAAAAAATATAAAAACAGAAAGTAAGAGTTTTTATAGTTATATAAAAAGAAAAAGGGTGGCTAAAGTAAATGTTGGTCCCTTAGAGGATGAGACCGGGAAATTAATGGTGGGAAATATGGAGATGGCAAAAACACTGAATGAATATTTTGTATCAGTCTTTACAGCAGAGGACACTAAGAATATCCCAACACTGGAAAAACAGGGGGCTATGGGGGGGAGGAGCTAAACATGATCAAAATCACTAAGGAAGTGGTACTCGGTAAAATAATGGGACTCAAGGCGAATAAATCACCTGGACCGGATGGCTTACATCCTAGGGTCTTGAGGGAAGTGACGGTAGGGATTGTGGATGCATTGGTAATAATTTTCCAAAACTCCCTGGACTCGGCAAAGGTCCCGGTAGACTGGAAAACTGCTAATGTAACACCCTTATTTAAAAAGGGCAGTAGACAGAAGGCTGGAAACTATAGACCGGTTAGCCTAACATCTGTGGTAGGTAAAATTTTGGAGTCCATTATTAAGGAGACAGTAACAGGACATTTGGATAATCATAATTTAATAGGACAAAGTCAGCATGGTTTTATGAAGGGGAAGTCATGTTTGACAAATTTGCTGGAGTTCTTTGAGGAAGTAATGTATAGGGTGGATAAAGGGGAACCAGTGGATGTAGTGTATTTAGACTTCCAAAAGGCATTTGACAAGGTGCCACACAAAAGATTATTGCTTAAGATAAAAAATCACGGGATTGGGTGTAATATTCTGGCATGGATAGAGGATTGGCTATCTAACAGAAGGCAGAGAGTTGGGATAAATGGTTCATTCTCAGACTGGCAATCAGTAATTAGTGGTGTTCCGCAGGGGTCAGTGCTGGGTCCCCAACTCTTCACAATCTATATTGGCCCAGAAATTCCAGAACGGGGCTTGCAGCGCGTGCAAGCCCCGTATTTGCACTTACCCCGCGCTCGTGCCGATCAGCTTCTGGGATGCCTGAACTTGCAGAAATAGAAAGCACATTCCCGGGCAGCGTATGACGTCACGCCGCCCAGCAGTGCAGCCAGCGCGAAGCCAGGAGCGTGCAGTGTAAGTGAGACACGCCCCTTGAGGTCTCAGTTTCACTGGACACGCCCCCAATGTTTCTGTCAAGCTGCTAAGGATTTTTACATGCAAAGCAGCAGTTTAAATAGGTTTTTGGAAGTTTTTTGAAGATTTTGGTAACTTTTATAAACTTTTTAAAATGTTTACATTATTTTGAGTAATCTGAAGTAGTTTTAAAGAGAATTAAAGCAATTTAAAGACTTTTAAAAGCCCTAAAAGAATTTTTTTAATTCCATTTATTTATTTAGCAATGTCGTCGTCATATGTGTCTTCACACTGTTCCCTTTGGGGAACTGTATGAAGTGGTGGAAGGATTTATGGCCATGATTAACGCTCATTCCGTGACCGTAACCATCTTTGAACCAGCCATTAGGGCAGTTAGTCCTATGGCGGGAGGGTTTTACGGGCTCCCACAAGCTATACAAGGAGGGGGGGCCACCCACACCCACGGACACAAATATCCCACTGGATGTCAACCCAGAATTTAGAGCCGGAGCTCCGACTCCACTTGCCGGGACTGTCTGGAGCGGGGTTCAAAACCCTACCCTGATCTGGCCCAGCGGCGGGGATCCTACCGCTATGACAAAGGCCCAATCCAATTAGCAACGTGAAATGGCAGCATAGGGCTCCAGTCACAGGGAGGGAAAAGGTGCAGGAAACGTATGGGTGTCACCTTTTGTGCGGAGTGGGCCTTTTGCGTAGTAGTAAGCATCCCCGCCGCTGGGCCAGAAGGAGTAGGGTTTTGAACCCCACTCCAGTCAGTCCCGGCAAGTGGAGTCGGAGCTCCAACTTTAAATTCTGGGTGGACATCCAGCGGGATGCTTGCGTCCGTGGGTGTTGGTGGCCCCCCCCCGTCAGATGGGTTGTGGGAGCCCGTAAAACCCGCCCGCCATAGGACTAACCACCCTAATGGCTGGTTCAAAGATGGTTACGGTCACGGAATGAGCGTTAATCACGGCCATAAATCCTTCCACCACTTCATACAGTTCCCCAAAGGGAACAGTGTGAGGATACGTACGATGATGACCTCTTGCGCAATGCACCTCCTTGGACCCTCAGTCGCAGATGCGAGGGGGCAAGTTGTGCAATTGTTAAATTTTTTATTTTATTGACATGTAAAATGTTGGCCCAGTAGTTCCCTTCCAAATGCGCTAGTACGGTCGGGGTACTTACGCATCTGGCCGGATGAAATGCCGGTTTTCAGCATGCACAGTGCATGTGGGGAAAACCGGCATTTCCTGTCCTCTGAACGAAGGGGTTCAGAGGCAGAATGCGTGCGACTGCACAGGCAGCGCGTGCGCAGTATAATTCGCCGCTTTCATTAATGCTTTCAGTGAGGTCCAGTCATTACAACTTACACATGAAAAAAGCATGGGTACTTTTGCTCCAGAGGCTGCGGAGGAAGATATTTCTTATCGTGGAGCTTCTGAAAGTATGTATGTCTGTATATATTCCTTTGCGTGTTATGTATATATTCCTTTACTTATGTGTATGAATGTATTATTTAATTATGACTTTCAGAGAAAGTAACTTATTGGAAAATCATAATTAAAAATATACATTCATACACATTAGTAAAGGAATATAAAACATACATACATATACGTAAAGGAATATATGTGGACATACATACATAACTCATTCTCACATTCCATTCACACAGCCACAATTGCTCCTTCTACCTACCGTTCTGAAAACCTGTTTAAAAAAAAAAATTAATGTTTAAAACTTAGTTAAAATTTCTTAAAATAACTTCCCTCCCTTTCCCAAACCTAAATATTGCATTTCATAAGCTCCTCCATAAAATATATCTCCTTCCCCAGCCAATGAACAACTTTACACTTGCTTTTTTCAAGTGCAAGTTCTAGGGACTTACCCTCACTGAATCCATCAGTGAAATCTACAAAGTTCACTGCGCAAGCGCTGCCTGTGCAATGCCGGCGTTCCCCGCATGCGCTGTTCCTGCTGAACGCCGGCATTTCCAACGGCCAGATGCGTGAGTAACCCGACCGTACTCACGCTTCTGGCCTGGAATTTCTGGCCCATTAACGATTTGGAGGAGGGGACCGAGTGTAACATATCAAAGTTTGCAGATGATACTAAGATGGGGGGGAAAGTAGTGAGTGAGGAGGACATAAAAAACCTGCAAGGGGACATCGACAGGCTAAGTAAGTGGGCAGAGATTTGGCAGATGGAATACAATACCGGAAAGTGTGAGGTTATGAACTTTGGCAGGAAAAATCGTAGAGCAAGTTATTATCTTAATGGCAAGAAACTGGAAAGTACTGAAGTACAAAGGGATCTGGGGGTCCTGGTGCACGAAACTCAAAAGGTTAGTATACAGGTGCAGCAAGTGATTAAGAAGGCCAATGGAATGTTGGCTTTCATTGCTAGGGGGATAGAATATAAAAATAGGGAGGTATTGCTTCAGTTGTACAAGGTATTGGTGAGACCGCACCTGGAATACTGCATATAGTTTTGGTGTCCATACTTAAGAAAAGACATACTTGCTCTTGAGTCAGTACAAAGAAGGTTCACTCGGTTAATCCCGGGGATGAGGGGATGGACATATGAGGAGAGGTTGAGTAGATTGGGACTCTACTCATTGGAGTTCAGGAGAATGAGAGGCGATCTTATTGAAACATATAAGATTGTGAAGGGGTTGGATCGGGTGGATGCGGGGAGGATGTTCCCGATGATGGGTGAAACTAGAACTAGGGGACATAGTCATAGAATAAGGGGCTGCTCTTTCAAAACTGAGATGAGGAGGAACTACTTCACTCAGAGGGTGGTAGGTCCATGGAATATGCTGCCCCAAAAAGCTGTTGAAGCTACATCATTACATAAATTTAAAACAGAAATAGACAGTTTCCGAGAAGTAAAGGGAATTAACGGTTACGGGGAGCGGGCAGGAATTTGGACATGAGTCTAGGTTCGGATCGGTCATGGCCCTGTGGGTAGCGGAGCGGGCCCAGGGGCCGTATAGCCTGATCCTGCTCCTATTTCGTGTGTCTAATTCTGTTAGATTCAGGAGATGGTTCTGTGATAGTAGATCGGCGGTTAGGATCAGATCAGCCATGATCTTATTGAATGACGGAGCAGGCTCGAGGGGCCGATTGGCCTACTCCTGCTCCTATTTCTTATGTTCTTATGTTCTTATGATCTTTTCTGCCGTAGTCACAGATGCTGAGTAGTCACAGATGCCCAGTAGTCACAGATGCCCAGTAGTCACAGATGCCTGGGGTAGTGACAGATGCCTGGGGTAGTCACAGATGCCCAGTAGTCAAAGATGCCCGGGGTAGTCACAGATGCCCGGTAGTCACAGATGCCCAGTAGTCACCGATGCCCAGCAGTCACAGATGCCCGGGGTAGTCACAGATGCCAAATAATCACAGATGTCCAGTAGTCATAGATGCCCAGTTGTCACAGATGCCTGGGGTAGTCACAGATGCCTGGGGTCGTCACAGATGCCTAGTAGTCACAGATGCCTGGGGTAATCACAGATGCCCAGTAGTCACAGATGCCCAGTAGTCACAGGTGCCCGGGGTAGTCACAGATGCCCAGTAGACACAGATGCCTGGGGTAGTCACAGATGCAAAGTGGTCACAGATGCCCAGTAGTCCCCGATGCCCGGGGTAGTCACAGATGCCCGGGATAGTCACAGATGCTCAGTAGTCACAGATGCTCAGTTGTCACAGATGCCCAGTATTCACAGATGCCCAGTAGTCATAGATGTCCATTAGTCACCGATGCCCGGGGTAGTCACAGATGCCCAGTAGTGACAGGTGCCTGGGGTAGTCACAGATGCCCAGTAGTCACAGATGCCTGGGGTAGTCACAGATGCCTGGCATAGTCACAGATGCCCAGTAGTCACAGATGCCCAGTAGTCACAGATGCCCAGGGTAGTCACAGATGCCTGGGGTAGTCACAGATGCCAAGTAGTCACAGATGCCCAGTCGTCACAGATGCTCAGTAGTCACAGATGCCCAGTAGTCACAGATGCCCGGGGTAGTCACAGATGCCAAGTAGTCACAGATGCCCAGTAGTCACAGATGCTCAGTAGTCACAGATGCCAAGTAGTCACAGATGCCCAGTAGTCACAGATGCTCTGTAGTCACAGATGCCCAGTAGTCACAGATGCCCAGTAGTCACAGATGCCCGGGGTAGTCACAGATGCCAAGTAGTCACATATGCCTGTGGTAGTCACAGATGCCCAGTAGTCATAGATGCCCGGGGCAGTCACAGATGCCAAGTAGTCATAGATGCCCATTAGTCACCGATGCCCGGGGTAGTCACAGATGCCCAGTAGTCACAGGTGCCTGGGGTAGTCACAGATGCCAAGTAGTCACAGATGCCCAGTATTCACAGATGCCCAGTAGTCACAGATGCCTGGGGTAGTCACAGATGCCCAGTAGTCACAGATGCCCAGTAGTCACAGATCCCTGGGGTAGTCACAGATGCTCAGTAGTCACAGGTGCCCAGTAGTCACAGATGTCTGGGGTAGTCACAGATGCTCAGTAGTCACAGATGCCTGGGGTAGTCACAGATGCCCGGGGTAGTCACAGATGCCCAGTAGTCACAGATGCCCAGTAGTCACAGATGCTCAGTTGTCACAGATGCCCGGGGTATGCACAGATGCCCAGTAGTCACAGATGCTCAGAAGTCACAGATGCCCGGGGTAGTCACAGATGCCCAGTAGTCACAGATGCCCAGTAGTCACAGATGCTCAGTAGTCACAGATGCCCAGTAGTCACAGATGCCTGGGGTAGTCACAGATGCCCAGTAGTCACAGATGCCCAGTAGTCACAGGTGCCAGGGGTAGTCACAGATGCCCAGTCGACACAGATGCCCGGGGTAGTCACAGATGCACAGTAGTCACAGATGCCCAGTAGTCACCGATGCCCGGGGTAGTCACAGATGCCCGGGATAGTCACAGATGCCCAGTAGTCACAGATGTTCAGTAGTCACAGATGCCCAGTAGTGACAGATGCCCAGTAGTCACAGATGCTCAGTAGTCACAGAAGCCCAGTAGTCACAGATGCCCGGGGTTGTCACAGCTGCCCAGTAGTCACAGATGCTCAGTCGCCACAGATGCCCAGTAGTCCCAGATGCCCAGTAGTCACAGATGCCCAGTAGTCACAGATGCCCAGTAGTCACAGATGCTCAGTTGTCACAGATGCCCAGTAGTCACAGATGCCCGGTGTAGTCACAGATGCCCAGTAGTCACAGATGCACAGTCGCCACAGATGCCCAGTAGTCACAGATGTTCAGTAGTCACAGATGCCCAGTAGTGACAGATGCCCAGTAGTCACAGATACTCAGTAGTCACAGATGCTCAGTAGTCACAGATGCTCAGTAGTCACATGCCCAGTAGTCACAGATGCCCAGTAGTCACAGATGCCTGGGGTAGTGACAGATGCCCGGGGTAGTCACAGATGCCCAGTAGTCACAGATTCCCGGGGTAGTCACAGATGCCCAGTAGTCACAGATGCCCAGTAGTCACAGATGCCCGGGGTAGTCACAGATGCCAAATAATCACAGATGTCCAGTAGTCACAGATGCCCAGTTGTCACAGATTACTGGGGTAGTCACAGATGCCTGGGGTCGTCACAGATGCCTAGTAGTCACAGATGCCTGGGGTAGTCACAGATGCCCAGTAGTCACAGATGCCCAGTAGTCACAGGTGCCAGGGGTAGTCACAGATGCCCAGTCGACACAGATGCCCGGGGTAGTCACAGATGCACAGTAGTCACAGATGCCCAGTAGTCACCGATGCCCGGGGTAGTCACAGATGCCCGGGATAGTCACAGATGCCCAGTAGTCACAGATGCTCAGTAGTCACAGATGCCCAGTAGTCACAGATGCTCAGTAGTCACAGATGCTCAGTAGTCACAGAAGCCCAGTAGTCACAGATGCCCGGGGTTGTCACAGATGCCCAGTAGTCACAGATGCTCAGTCGCCACAGATGCCCAGTAGTCCCAGATGCCCAGTAGTCACAGATGCCCAGTAGTCACAGATGCCCAGTAGTCACAGATGCTCAGTTGTCACAGATGCCCAGTAGTCACAGATGCCCGGTGTAGTCACAGATGCCCAGTAGTCACAGATGCACAGTCGCCACAGATGCCCAGTAGTCACAGATGTTCAGTAGTCACAGATGCCCAGTAGTGACAGATGCCCAGTAGTCACAGATGCTCAGTAGTCACAGATGCTCAGTAGTCACAGATGCTCAGTAGTCACATGCCCAGTAGTCACAGATGCCCAGTAGTCACAGATGCCTGGGGTAGTGACAGATGCCCGGGGTAGTCACAGATGCCCAGTAGTCACAGACTCCCGGGGTAGTCACAGATGCCCAGTAGTCACAGATGCCCAGTAGTCACAGATGCCCGGGGTAGTCACAGATGCCAAATAATCACAGATGTCCAGTAGTCACAGATGCCCAGTTGTCACAGATTACTGGGGTAGTCACAGATGCCTGGGGTCGTCACAGATGCCTAGTAGTCACAGATGCCTGGGGTAGTCACAGATGCCCAGTAGTCACAGATGCCCAGTAGTCACAGGTGCCAGGGGTAGTCACAGATGCCCAGTCGACACAGATGCCCGGGGTAGTCACAGATGCACAGTAGTCACAGATGCCCAGTAGTCACCGATGCCCGGGGTAGTCACAGATGCCCGGGATAGTCACAGATGCCCAGTAGTCACAGATGCTCAGTAGTCACAGATGCCCAGTAGTCACAGATGCTCAGTAGTCACAGATGCTCTGTAGTCACAGATGCCCAGTAGTCACAGATGCCCGGGGTAGTCACAGATGCCCAGTAGTCATAGATGCCCATTAGTCACCGATGCACGGGGTAGTCACAGATGCCCAGTAATCACAGGTGCCTGGGTTAGTCACAGATGCCCAGTAGTCACAGATGCCTGGGGTAGTCACAGATGCCTGGCATAGTCACAGATGCCCAGTAGTCACAGATGCCCAGTAGTCACAGATGCTCAGTAGTCACAGATGCCCAGTAGTCACAGATGCTCAGTAGTCACAGATGCCCAGTAGTCACAGATGCTCAGTAGTCACAGATGCTCTGTAGTCACAGATGCCCAGTAGTCACAGATGCCCGGGGTAGTCACAGATGCCCAGTAGTCATAGATGCCCATTAGTCACCGATGCACGGAGTAGTCACAGATGCCCAGTAATCACAGGTGCCTGGGTTAGTCACAGATGCCCAGTCGTCACAGATGCCTGGGGTAGTCACAGATGCCTGGCATAGTCACAGATGCCCAGTAGTCACAGATGCCCAGTAGTCACAGATGCTCAGTAGTCACAGATGCTCAGTAGTCACATGCCCAGTAGTCACAGATGCCCAGTAGTCACAGATGCCTGGGGTAGTGACAGATGCCCGGGGTAGTCACAGATGCCCAGTAGTCACAGATTCCCGGGGTAGTCACAGATGCCCAGTAGTCACAGATGCCCAGTAGTCACAGATGCCCAGGGTAGTCACAGATGCCAAATAATCACAGATGTCCAGTAGTCACAGATGCCCAGTTGTCACAGATTACTGGGGTAGTCACAGATGCCTGGGGTCGTCACAGATGCCTAGTAGTCACAGATGCCTGGGGTAGTCACAGATGCCCAGTAGTCACAGATGCCCAGTAGTCACAGGTGCCAGGGGTAGTCACAGATGCCCAGTCGACACAGATGCCCGGGGTAGTCACAGATGCACAGTAGTCACAGATGCCCAGTAGTCACCGATGCCCGGGGTAGTCACAGATGCCCGGGATAGTCACAGATGCCCAGTAGTCACAGATGCTCAGTAGTCACAGATGCCCAGTAGTCACAGATGCTCAGTAGTCACAGATGCTCAGTAGTCACAGAAGCCCAGTAGTCACAGATGCCCGGGGTTGTCACAGATGCCCAGTAGTCACAGATGCTCAGTCGCCACAGATGCCCAGTAGTCCCAGATGCCCAGTAGTCACAGATGCCCAGTAGTCACAGATGCCCAGTAGTCACAGATGCCCGGTGTAGTCACAGATGCCCAGTAGTCACAGATGCACAGTCGCCACAGATGCCCAGTAGTCACAGATGTTCAGTAGTCACAGATGCCCAGTAGTGACAGATGCCCAGTAGTCACAGATGCTCAGTAGTCACAGATGCTCAGTAGTCACAGATGCTCAGTAGTCACATGCCCAGTAGTCACAGATGCCCAGTAGTCACAGATGCCTGGGGTAGTGACAGATGCCCGGGGTAGTCACAGATGCCCAGTAGTCACAGACTCCCGGGGTAGTCACAGATGCCCAGTAGTCACAGATGCCCAGTAGTCACAGATGCCCGGGGTAGTCACAGATGCCAAATAATCACAGATGTCCAGTAGTCACAGATGCCCAGTTGTCACAGATTACTGGGGTAGTCACAGATGCCTGGGGTCGTCACAGATGCCTAGTAGTCACAGATGCCTGGGGTAGTCACAGATGCCCAGTAGTCACAGATGCCCAGTAGTCACCGATGCCCGGGGTAGTCACAGATGCCCGGGATAGTCACAGATGCCCAGTAGTCACAGATGCTCAGTAGTCACAGATGCCCAGTAGTCACAGATGCTCAGTAGTCACAGATGCTCTGTAGTCACAGATGCCCAGTAGTCACAGATGCCCGGGGTAGTCACAGATGCCCAGTAGTCATAGATGCCCATTAGTCACCGATGCACGGGGTAGTCACAGATGCCCAGTAATCACAGGTGCCTGGGTTAGTCACAGATGCCCAGTAGTCACAGATGCCTGGGGTAGTCACAGATGCCTGGCATAGTCACAGATGCCCAGTAGTCACAGATGCCCAGTAGTCACAGATGCTCAGTAGTCACAGATGCCCAGTAGTCACAGATGCTCAGTAGTCACAGATGCCCAGTAGTCACAGATGCTCAGTAGTCACAGATGCTCTGTAGTCACAGATGCCCAGTAGTCACAGATGCCCGGGGTAGTCACAGATGCCCAGTAGTCATAGATGCCCATTAGTCACCGATGCACGGAGTAGTCACAGATGCCCAGTAATCACAGGTGCCTGGGTTAGTCACAGATGCCCAGTCGTCACAGATGCCTGGGGTAGTCACAGATGCCTGGCATAGTCACAGATGCCCAGTAGTCACAGATGCCCAGTAGTCACAGATGCTCAGTAGTCACAGATGCCCAGTAGTCACAGATGCCCAGTAATCACAGATGCCCAGTACTCACAGATGGTCAGTATTCACAGATGCCCAGTAGTCACAGATGCCCGGGGTAGTCACAGATGCCCAGTAGTCACAGATGCTCAGTAGTCACACATGCCCAGAGCAAGACACTCAGGAAAGGTGCTATCCATAAAGGATCAGGAAGCCACCCCAAAGACTGAATTTATAAATAGACTATTTTCAGTTAATGTTGCATGTTAAAAGTGTTAATTGTAATTAATTGATATTTAATTGTTAAATGAATGTTAATCTAAAAGGGGAGGAATTGTAGTGTATGTACCTTTAAGGGGAGAACTACTTTTTACAGCTCCTGTATACTGTAGTACCGGCAGTGACCACACCTGTATATAACCCTGAGTAGGGATCTGTAGTTAGTTTTAGAGTAACCCTCATCCGGTAAACACCTGTTGATTGTTCTCTGCAGTCTCTGGTCTAGTTATTGAAGGACACACAACATCAAGATACACGGATTTAACAGCCTGAGGTGATCAAAATGTCCTCCACCACCACGGAGAAAACTATTGCAGTCCTATGGACCATATTTGCCAGGAACGGCTTGCCAGAGCAGATTTGCTCTGATAACGGTCCACAGTTTGTGTCCAAAGAGTTTAGAAGATTTATGAAAAGGAATGGGGTAAGGCATTACACATCCGCCCCGTATCATCCAGCCACAAATGGATTGGCTGAGAGGTTCGTACAAACCTTTAAAAAAGCAGTAAGGGCCATGTGCGATGACGACATTCCACTGCAGCATAAGGTGGACAATTTCCTGTTAGCCTACAGAATTGCGACACGTGCAGTCACCAACCAGACCCGGCCATGATGTTCTTTAACCGAAGGTTGAGATCTCGTCTGGATTTGCTCAGACCAAATGTACGAAGAGATGTTGAGAATAAGCAATTCCAGCACATCAATGAGAAGCCGACGAGGAGCTTCAATGTAGGGCAACCAGTCTTGGCCCGCGACTACCGAACAGAGAAATGGCAACCAGGAACGTTATGCACACGGCAGGGGCCACTAATGTACACAGTGGATGTTGGGGAGAACATTGTGAGACGCCATGTTGACCAGATCCTAGAGTCACAGGAACGAGTCAACCCCATGTCTCGCGTACCTGGTGATGAACTCGACATACAGGTAGCATCTACCCCAGAAGGAAGCTGATGAACCAACCGACGACAGGGGGCCAGAATCGCCTCCGCACCAAGAGCAAGACACTCAGGAAAGGCGCTATCCAGAAAGGATCAGGAAGCTGCCCCAAAGACTGAATTTATAAATGGACTATTTTCAGTTAATGTTGCATGTTAAAAATGTTAATTGTAATTAGTTGATATTTAATTGTTAAATGAATGTTATGGTACTGTTAATCTAAAAGGGGAGGAATTGTAGTGTATGTACCTTTAAGGGGAGAACTACTTTTTACAGCTCCTGTATACTGTAGTACCGGCAGTGACCACACCTGTATATAAACCCTGAGTAGGGATCTGTACAGTTAGTTTTAGAGTAACCCTCATCCAGTAAACACCTGTTGATTGTTCCCTGCAGTCTCTTGTCTAGTTATTGAAGGACACACAACATCATGATACACGGATCTAACAGGAATAAAAAGAGAAAATGCTGGAAATACTCAGCAGGTCAGGCAGCATCCCTGGAGAGAGAAACAGAGTTTACGTTTCAGGTCGATGACCCTTCGTCAGAACTGGAAAAAGATTTTAAGAAAGTACAGATGCGGGGGCATGGGGGAGGGGAGGAAAGAAAAAAAAGGAAGGTCTGTGATAGGGTGGAAGACAGGAGAGATTGAATGACAAAGGGGGTGATGGTGCAAGGCAAAATGAGATGTTAATGGGTCAAGTAAAGAAACAAAAGATGGGTCTAGAGGAGCTGAAAATGGCAACAGCAGTGCCATTACCAGCACCTGCTGTCCGGAAAAATGGGAGCAGTGATTATGATCTGAAATGATTGAACTCGATGTTGAGTCCGGAAGGTTGTAAAGTGCCTAATCGAAAGCTGAGCTGCTGTTCCGCGAGCTTCTGTTGAGCTTCATTAGAACAGGGTAGGAGGCCGAGGACAGAGAGGTCAGAGTGGGAGTGGAGCGGGGCAGAAAATTAAAGTAACAGGCGACCGGAAGCTCAGAATCGTGCTTGTGGACTGAACGGAGGTGTTCAGCAAAACGGTCACCCAATCTGCGTTTGGTCTCCCCAGTGTAGAGGAGACTGCATCGTGAGCAGTGAATGCAGTATACCAAAATTGCAAGAAGTAAATGTAAATCGCTGTTTCACCTGGAAGGAGTGTTTGGGGTCCTGGATGGTGGGAAGGAAGGAGGTGAAAGGCAGGTGTTGCATCTCCTATGCCTGCATGGGAAGGTGCCATGGGAAGGGGAGCGGGTGTTGGGGGTGATTGAAGAATGGACTAGGGTGTTACAGAGCAAATGGTCCCATCGGAATGCTGAAAGGAGAGGGGAGGGGAAGATGCGTTTGGTGGTGGGATCACGCTGGAGCTGGCAGAAATGGCAGTGGATGATCCGTTGAATATGGAGGCTGGTTGGGTGGAAGGTGAGGACAAAGGGAACCCTATTGTGGTTCTGGGAGGGAGGTGAAGGGGTGAGAGCAGAAGTGCGGGAAATGAGACGGACATCGTCGAGGACCATGTCAACCATGGTAGAGAGGAGTCCTCAGTTGAGGAAAAAGGAATACATATCGGAAGCATGGGTGTAAAAGGTGGCATCATCATAGAGTCATAACGGCACAGAAGGAGGCCATTTGGCCCATCGAGTCCGTGCTGGTTCTCTGTCGAGCAATCCAGTCAGTCCCATTCCCCCGCTCTATCCCTGTAGCCCTGCAAGTTTATTTCCCTCAAGTGCCTATCCAGTCTCCCCATGAAAACATTGAGCGTGTCCGCTTCCACCACTTCCGTCGGCAGCAAATTCCAGTTCATCACCACTCGCTGCGTAAAAATGTTTTTCCTCACATTCCCCCCGTATCTCTTGCCCCAAACCTTAAATCTGTGTCCCCTAGTCCTTGTACCATCAACTAGTCGGAACAGCCTTTCCCCATCTAGCCTATCCAAACCTGTCATAATCTTGTACACCTCTATCAAATCACCCCTCAACTTCCTTTGCTGTAATGAAAACAAATCCAGCTTCTCCAACCTGTCCTTGTAGCTATGATTCCCCATCCCTGGAACCATTCTGGTAAATCTCCAGAAATGCAGATAAAGGAGTCGAGGAAGGGAAGGGAAGAGTCAGAGATGGGCCATGTGAAGGTGAGGGAAGGGTGGAAATTGGAAGAAAAATTGATGACATTTTCCAGTTTGGGTTCAGAGCAGGAAACGGCACTGATACAGTTATCAATGTACTGGAAAAAGAGGTGATGGAGGGGGCCTGAGTAGGACTGGAACAAAGAATATTCCACATATCCCACGAAAAGGCAGGCATAGCTAGGACTCATACAGGTTCCCATAGAAAACAAAGACATAGAACATAGAAAAATAGGAGCAGGAGTAGGCCATTCAGCCCTTCGAGCCTGCTCCGCCATTCAACATAATCATGGCTGATCCTCTAGCTCAATACCATATTCCCGCTCTCTCCCCATACCCCTTGATGCCTTTTGTGTCTAGAAATCTATCTATCTCCTTCTTAAGTATATTCATTGACTATGGGCTGGACCTTGTCAGTGGAGGTGGGTTGGGGTCGGGTCAGGTGGTCGGCGGGTCTGGATCCCACCTCCGATGTGAGGCAGGACAAAAGTGCGATTTTGCCCTAATTGGGCACTTGATTTGCAACGTTTGGGAACCCCTGGCCCAATGAGTCTTTTGGTCCTGAAACTCGCCTCTGATGACATCATCTATGCAGCTGCATTTAAGGCCTGCAAGCAGCCTTGGTTCTTTTTCAGCCTTACAACTTTATGACCATACTTCTGAGGGATTCCTACTGCTACTATGTCCAGCACCAGGCCAAAATGTGAACCCAGGTTCGATGAGAACTCCCTGCAAGTTCTGGTGGAGGGAGCAATAGCAAATAAGGAAGTGTTCTTTCCTTCCTCAGGGAGGAGAAAGCCTCCACAGCAGACCAAAGCTGTGTGGCTGCAAGTGGCACAGAAGGTGAATGCGATTTCAATGTGCAGCAGAACCTGGCTGTAGTGCAGAAAGAGGTTTCATGACCTTCTCCACACAGGAAAAGTAAGTATTCCATCCCCATGACCCTCAATCTGATCCCCATCGCCTCTCATCACCAGCACTCTGCTTTGTCAACCTCCTCCTCCATATCCCACTTCACCCTTACATCCCTGCATCCTTACCCCTTCCCTCTCTTTGTATGTTCACATTCACTTAACTATTCGACTATGTAGTCCTCACACTCCCTATCACTGTGATGCTACGACAAAAATTTACAACACACAGAGAGGGCCCTTGGTCTTGGCACCTCACTCCATCTTTTTGTCCTTCTAAGCATCTATGCTATGGATTCTCTACACTCACTCCTTCATTCTCACTCAAACTCCACTTGTCTCCCTCATTGCAGGAAAAGAGAGCCCACAATAAGAGGGAGAGGGCGAGGACAGGAGGAGGGCCACCCTCAATAGCCCAGCTTACCACTGCAGAGGAGGCGGCCCTGGAGATCGTGGGAGTGGAGGAGGATGTGCAAGTGGGGGACAGACAGACGGATACGCAGGGCAAGCTGGTGACAGAATAGTTTTTCATCTCTCATTGACATTGCATGAGTGACTGATATTGATTCTGATGCTTTAACTGATTGATTTATGATCATCTGCACAATTCAATGTGCATGCAGCTTTTATCTCACATGTCTAACTCTTTCCTTTACTCCCCCACAGGACCATCGACAGCCCTCCTCCCCACTGTCCAGGAGGAACAGCCTGAGCCCCCAGACTCCTCAGAGGAAGCTGCAACCTCTGAGGGCACAGCGTCAGCAGAATTCAGTGCACCCAGCACCAGCGCAGACACTCACACCTCGGTGGGACCTTCGGGACATAGAGTAGAGTTGTCACCTGGTGTATCACAGCTGACAAGTGAGCATCAGCAGATGGTGGAGACAGTGACAGTAGTGGAGAGTCCTCGTTGGAGGGCGCAGGACTCTGCCAGCTTGGCTCAGCTGCATGTCGACCCTGTGCCTTCGGGTCCATCCAGAAGGAGAGCGGTGCTGGAACTCCAGGAACAGGTGCAGGAGTCTCTGGCAGGTTTTGTCTCCAGGGTCGCTGCAAGTGTGGAACGAATGGATGAGTCCATTGCTAACATGAGCAGAGCCTTTGTGGAGGCGTTGGTGCATTAATGCATAAGCACAGAAAGGATGGCAACCTCCGTGGAAAGGATGGCTACCTCCATGGTAAGGATGGCTACCGCAGAGGAGAGGATAGCTACGGCCATGGAGGAGCTTAGTTGCCAGGGTCTTGAAAACATTGTCATTGTTCAGAATAGAATGACATCTCTTGAGGAGCAATGGTCAGCTATTGAGCAGAGAAACCAAACCTTCATGGAAGTCCTCTGGAGTAGGACTTCAGTGCAGAAACAGGTCCCCATGGCCCTTCTGAAGTGCAGCAAGGTGCTGTCAAGCCACTTGCTAGCACTGAAGTGGGACTGACCCATGAGAGGAATGTTGGTGGCAGAGAACAAGGAAGTGGGGGCTCCTCCACAAGCACTCACACGACCATGCCACTACAGAGTCCTCGGTCAGAGCCCCACCAGAGTCCTCACCCAGCTGAGATGGGCGTCTCAGCCCCTGCACAGCCGCAGGAGCAGCAGACTGTTGCCGAGCCTGCACAGGCTCGCAACCCCAGAGGACGCCTGCCAAAGGTGTTGAGGCAGGAGCAGCAAGAAAGTGAGCAAGGGGCCTCCACATCTGCTGAAGCCACAGGGGAAGCAACACGTAGGAGCATGTGTAAGAGGAAGATAAAGCACAAGTAGTCACAAGGGTAGTTACTTGGGTGTTCTGTTGTGTTCATTTTTGAAATGCCATCCGTGAATTGTTGTGATAAAAAAATTTGATGACAAACTGTTGAAGTTGTGGGCTGTGCCATTTTGCAAATGGGACTACCACATTGAGGGCTTAGGGCGACTTGCAATTGTCAGTATGGTGGTCAGAGTGATAGGAATCTGTAAGTTCTTGGCCATTGTTGATGCTCTGGTAAGAAGGTGCGAGGCAAAAGTGTTTGATTGGGCAGGCTAAGCAAATCTGGCCAAGATGAGTGCGTCCCTTACATCCCAGGCAGCAATGTGCTCATGTGCTGCTGCCGCTGGTTGATGTGCCTCCACAAACTGTTCATTTTCGCTCTCTTCCTCCTCCTCCTTCTCCTCATCCTCATCGTCATCTGAAGAGGCTATGTGATGAGCCATTTGTACCTCAGGCATCTGCAAGCCACGATGCTGTGCCATGTTGTGAAGTGCACAGCAGACCCCGACAATTCTGGAGACCCTGGCTGCTGAGTACTGCAGGGCTCCACCTGATCTATCAAGGAATCTGAATTGTATCTTCAGCAAGCCAATGGTTTGATCGATTATGGATCTGGTGGAATAACAACAGAAAATGCTGGAAAAACTCAGCAGGTCAGGCAACATCCGTGGACAGAAATTTGAGTTGACGTTTCGGGTCGAACCCTTCTTCAAAACTGGAAAGAAAAGATAGATCGGAGGCAGGGCTGCGATCGGACAAAAGAATAAAAGAAACAAAAGAAGTAAAAAAGAGACAATAAAAGGTATGTTCATTAATAAATAGACATTCTTATTATGAACACAGCTAGCTTTTGCTAGACACTTTTATTGAGCACATGTGGACTAGGTAGAGTATCTGTAGAGGCTTCCATCTTGACTGCTGCCTTGTGGGTAGCCTAGTGCCTCATGGGTAATGTAGTCTTAATATACATACAGCTGGGTAGTGTAGTTTTATACATACAGCGATATACAGCTCTACACAGCTCTACGGCTCCACCTAGTGTCCACTATAGAATGACATGTTATTGATCATTACATCCTCCTTTCTTTGAGGTTTAACAAAATCAATATCAAAACCGGGCAGCACGGTGGCATAATGGTTAGCACTGTTGCCTCACAGCGCCAGGGACCTGGGTTCAAATCCGGCCTCGGGTGACTGTCTGTGTGGAGTTTGCACATTCTCCCCGTGTTTGTGTGGGTTTTCTCCGGGTGCTCCGGCTTCCTCCCACAGTCCAAAGATGTGCGGGTTAGGTTGATTGGCCATGATAAAAATTGGCCCTTAGTGTTAGGGGGGATTAAATACGTGGGGTTACGGGGATAGGGCTTGGGTGGGATGGCTGTCAGTGTAGGGACCAGGTGCTAGGGTTTGGATGATCAGCCATGATCTCATTGAATGGCGGAGCAGGCTCGAAGGGCCGAATGGCCTGCTCCTAGTTTCTATGTTTCTAATCAACTTTCAAGAAAACAATAAAGATAATATCAGTAACACTTTTGTTAGTGCTCTATAAACATATAAACATTTTCAAAACAGTCAACACATTTTCAAAGCTTTACATTGTACTCAAAGATTAAGTCTATCAGGCTTTTTTACTTCACGTGTGGATCTTCTCAACACAGGTAAGTCTGATGTGTCTTCATGAGATTGTTCTGGCGGTGAATGACAAGATGCAGTTGCGGCATTGTCATCAATCTGCTCTTGTATAGATCGAGGTCTCCTTGCGATCTTTGCTTGGAGAGGGTTTCAGTGTTTCCTTCACTCTTCATGCCATAACTCTCAATGTAGTCAATGCACTCTCGAAAAACTGCTGGCAGCTGGATCCCATCATACAGCATAGTCCTCTCAGCAGCCTCGGCTAATGGAAGACCAAAGATTGGCCTGAGGGAAGATGGAGTGTCCACCGGAACTGCTTCCTGCTCTGGTGCAGGCTTCTTCTTTTTCTTTTTCTCTTTCCACTGCTTAACAACATCTGCTGCGGTTATATCTTTTGACTTTTTCTCCTTGTGTTTTTTCTCTTTGTGCTTTTCTTCCTTTGGCTTCTCTTTGACCTTAAAGTCTTTTTCTTTCTTCTTGGAGAAACTAGGCTTTTTAAAGACATGGATACCCTTTGGCCTTTTCATCCTTGATGGGCTCTCTGCTTCATCACCTGAGTCATCTGGTCTGCTTATGGCACAGTTTATACGGTAGACTCTCTTGACCAGTTCTAAGTCTTCACAAGCTTTGTCACCTAGTATCGAATCAAGTCTTTCAGCCACAACAGAAAGCTTGAGATGATGCACTTTGTCTTTGACTGTCACTTTAAGTCTGCATACACCTAAGCTATCTATTTTCTGTCCATTATAGTCCTTCAGTAGTACTGACTTTTTCTGTATTTTGGGCTTTTCTTTCATATTTTTTATGTCACTCATACTGATTAAGTTTGCTTTTGCCCCAGTGTCCAGTTTCAATGTAACTAATGCTCCATTTATCTGCAGTGGGATCATCCATTTGTCCACTTTTACTGCATTGACTTTATGTTCCGCATTGTCCATTTCTGAGGGCTGCACATTTTCTGTATCTTTTTTGATCCATGACACCATTCCTACAAAAAATGTCTCACTTAAATCAGTGTCCTCAATCACATTAACTTGTTGCCCTTGCGTTGTTTTTACTTTTGAAAAGCATTGTTTGGCAAAGTGATTCTTTCCATTACACTTTGTGCACATTTTTCCAAACGCTGGGCATTGTCTTAACTGGTGTTTGTAACCATAGCGTTTACAATTAAAAATGTCATCCTCCGATTGCTTTTCATTTCTGTTCTGCCCACGTTTCTTCCCCTTGTAGGACACAGCACCGACAGCAGCATTATCACTCATTACAATCGCATCATTATTGATTTCACTGAAAGTCTTCGCGTGCTTTCGAGCTAGCTCGCTGGCTTGGCATATTTTCACTGCATTTTCCAAATTTAGTTCGGTTTCTCTCAACAGACGTTCCCTGACTTTTTTATCATGAATACCAAACACAATCTGGTCACGAATCATGGATGATTTCAGCTCAGAGAAATTACATGTCTGTGCTTTCAGTTTCAGATCAGTTATAAAGCTATCAAAAGTTTCATTTTGCTGCTGTGTCCGAGAACAGAAGATGTATCTTTCATAGGCCTCATTCTTTTTGGGAGAGCAATGTGCATCAAATTTCTGTAGCACATCGTCTAATTTTCCTCTGTTCTCCTCTGGATTAAATACAAATGTATTAAATACCTCTATCACCTGTGGGCCTACAACCATAAGCAGCAACGCTATCTTCCTTGCATCTGGCTTCGTACCGAATCCGATGGCTGCAATGTAGAGTTCGAATTGTTGTTTAAAAGTCTGCCAATTGTAGTCGATTTTTCCTGTGAGTTTCAAACGCTCTGGTGGCTTCAAATTCTCCATGTCGCTTTTCACAATTTTCAGCAGATCTTCACCCCACTCCTGGTACCATCTTATGTTCATGAATAAATAGACATTCTTATTATGAACACAGCTAGCTTTTGCTAGACACTTTTATTGAGCACATGTGGACTAGGTAGAGTATCTGTAGAGGCTTCCATCTTGACTGCTGCCTTGTGGGTAGCCTAGTGCCTCATGGGTAATGTAGTCTTAATATACATACAGCTGGGTAGTGTAGTTTTATACATACAGCTATATACAGCTCTACACAGCTCTACGGCGCCACCTAGTGTCCACTATAGAATGACATGTTATTGATCATTACAGACAAGATGGTAATAGGCTGAGATTAGGTGTAAAGTGTGGCTGGAGTTGTAGCGCTCCTCAGCTTCGTTGGATGGGCTCCTCAACGGCATCATTAGCCACGTCTTCAGGGGATAGCCCTTGTCTCCAAGTAGACATCCAAAAAGTTGGTCTGGCGGACTGAAGAGCGGAGGCACACTAGACTGGCACAGAATGAAGGAGTCATGGCAACTTGCTTGATCCTTGGAGAAGTTGATGTAATTGTGCGCGATGGCAAAGAGGGCATCGGTTACCTGCGTGATGCAAGTGTGTGCAGCCTCCTGGGAGATGCCACTGATGTCTGCTGCTGATCCCTAGAATGAGCCTGAAGCAAAAAAGTTGAGTGCGGTGGTGACTTTGACGGCCACTGGTAAGGGGTGTCCACCTGGTCCTCTGGGCTCCAGGTCTTGCTGCAGCATTGCACAGATGTCACCCACTACCTCTCGCGAAAGTCTGAGCCTCCTTTGGCACTGCTGCTCAGTCATGTTGAGGTAGCTCATCCTCTGTCTGTAAACCCTGTTTTGGGGGTATCTCCTGTGGTGACGTCCTTCCATGCGCTGGCGCCTTCTGGCCTGTGCAGTTTCCGGTGGGTGAGCAGCAGCTTGGCGCTCCTGAAACCATGATTTTGGAAAAATTGCTTGGAGGCGGGCTGGAGGGGGGATCGGATCCGCCTGCCATATTTTGTGATTTTAACACCTCACACACCTCCAAACCCGCCTCCCCGGGCCTGGCAAAATCGGGCCCTAGGCTTCCACAGCCGTCTGTGGTAGAGAATTCCACAGGTTCACCAAACTCTGAGTGAAGAAATTTCTCCTCATCTCAGTCCTAAATGTCCTACCCCGTATCCTGAGAGTGTGACCCCTATTTTCTAGGGCCCCCAGCCAGGGGAAACATCCTCCCTGCATCCAGTCTGTCTAGCCCTGTCAGAATTTTATACATTTCAATGAGATCCCCTCTCAACACAGGCCTAATCGACCCAATCTCTCCTCATATGACAGTCCTGCCATCCCAGGAATCAGTCTGGTGAACCTTCGCTGCACTCCCTCTATGGCAAGTATGTCCTTTCTTAGGTAAGGAGACCAAAACTGCACACAGTACTCCAGGTGTGGTCTCACCAAGGCCCTGTATAACTGTAGTAAGACATCCTTGCTCCTGTACTCAAATCCTCTTGCAATGAAGGCCAACATACCATTTGCCTTCCTAACTGCTTGCTGCACCTGCATGTTTGCTTTCAGTGACTGGTATCCAAGGACACCCAGGTCCCTCTGTACATCAACATTTCCCAATCTATCACCATTTAAATAATACTCTGCCTTTGTTTTTCCTACCAAAGTGGATAACTTCACATTTATCCACGTTATACTGCATCTACCATGCATTTGCCCACTCACTCAACTTGTCTAAATCGCTTGAAGCCTCTTTGCATTCTCCTCACAACTCACAATCCCACCTAGTTTCATGTCGTCAGTAAACTTGGAAATAGTAACACTTTTTATTTGGAGGATGTAAGTGGTGTCAAAGGAGAAGTTGTTCAATGTGAGAAAAAGTTCAGCCAGGTGGAGGAGCGTGGTGGTGGATGGGGACTGGTTGGGCCTCCATTCAATGAAGAAGCAGGGAGCTCTCAGGCTGTCCTGGTGAGGAATGGAGATGTACAGGGACTGGACGTCCAAGGAGATATTTAGGTCCAGGTAACTGGAAACTGTTAAAGTGGCGGAAGGTGGCAGAAGAATTGCAAATGTAGGTGGGAAGAGACTGGACAAGGGGAGAAAAAAGTGTCAAGATCGGAAGTTATCAGTTCCGTGGGGCAAGAACAGGCTGAAATGGTGGGTACACCAGGGCAGTCCTGTTTGTGGATGTTGGGAAGGAGGTAGAAGCGGGCTGTGTGGGGTTGGGGGACTATGAGGTTGGAGGGCGTGAGGGGAAGATCTCCAGAGGGGATGAGGTCAGTTACGATCTGGGAAATGATGGCTTGATGTTTGGTGGTGGGGCCATGGTCCAGGGGGAGGTAGGAGGAGTTGTTAGAGAGTTGCCGTTCAGCCTCTGCAAGGTAGAGGTCTGCTCGCCAAACAACAACAGGGCCGCCCTTATTTTAAACGAGGTTTATAATCCCTGGAATATAAAAGGTTAAGGTTGATTGAGGTTCTGAAAGGAATTGATCGGGCAAATAGAGAGAAGCTTTCCGCTGGTGGGGGAGTCTAGGACAAGGGAACAGAAGCTTAAAATCAGAGCCAGGCCATTCAGGAGAGAAATTAGGAAAAACCTCTTCACGCAAAGGATGGTAGAAGTGTGGAACTCTCTCCCCCAAAAAGCAACAGATGCGAGCTCAATTAATCATTTTAAATCTGAGATCGATAGATTTTTGCTCGGCAAAGCTATTATGAGATGTGGAACCAAGGCAGGTGGATGAATTAAAGATACAAAGCAGCCATGATCTCAATGAACCCCTCCTCAGTGCTCTCCCTCCCCCATACTCCCTCGTCAGTGCTCCCCCTCCCCCATACTCCCTCCTCAGTGCTCCCCCTCCCCCATACTACCTCCTCAGTGCTCCCCCTCCCCCATACTCCCTCCTCAGTGCTCCCCCTCCCCCATACTCCCTCCTCAGTGCTCCCCCTCCCCCATACTACCTCCTCAGTGCTCCCCCTCCCCCATACTCCCTCCTCAGTGCTCCCCCTCCCCCATACTCCCTCCTCAGTGCTCCTCCTCCCCCATACTACCTCCTCAGTGCTCCCCCTCCCCATACTCCCTCCTCAGTGCTCCCCCTCCCCCATACTCCCTCCTCAGTGCTCCTCCTCCCCCATACTCCCTCCTCAGTGCTCCCCCTCCCCCATACTCCCTCGTCAGTGCTCCCCCTCCCCCATACTCCCTCCTCAGTGCTCCCCCTCCCCCATACTCCCTCCTCAGTGCTCCCCTCCCCCATACCCCCTCCTCAGTGCTCCCCCTCCCCATACTCCCTCCTCAGTGTTCCCCCTCCCCCATACTCCCTACTCAGTGCTCCCCCTCCCCCATACTACCTCCTCAGTGCTCCCCCTCCCCCATACTCCCTACTCAGTGCTCCCCCTCCCCCATACTACCTCCTCAGTGCTCCCCCTCCCCCATACTCCCTCCTCAGTGCTCCCCTCCCCCATACACCCTCCTCAGTGCTCCCCCTCCCCCATACTACGTCCTCAGTGCTCCCCATCCCCCATACTCCCTCCTCGGTGCTGCCCCACCCCCATACTCCCTCCTCAGTGCTCCCCCTCCCCCATACTCCCTCCTCAGTGCTCCCCCTTCCCCATACTCCCTCCTCAGTGCTCCCCTCCCCCATACCCCCTCCTCAGTGCTCCCCCTCCCCCATAATCCCTCCTCAGTGCTCCCCCTCCCCCATACTCCCTCCTCAGTGCTCCCCCTCCCCCATACTCCCTCCTCAGTGCTCCCCCTCCCCCATACTCCATCCTCAGTGCTCCCCCTCCACCATACTCCCTCCTCAGTGCTCCCCCTCCCCCATACTACCTCCTCAGTGCTCCCCCTCACCCATACTACCTCCTCCGTGCTCCGCAACCCCCATACTACCTCCTCAGTGTTCCCCCTCCCCCATACTCCCTCCTCCGTGTTCCCCCTCCCCCATACTCCCTCCTCAGTGCTCCCCCTCCCCCATACTCCCTCCTCAGTGCTCCCCCTCCCCCATACTACCTCCTCAGTGCTCCCCCTCCCCCATACTCCCTCCTCAGTGCTCCCCCTCCCCCATACTCCCTCCTCAGTGCTCCCCCTCCCCCATACTCCCTCCTCAGTGTTCCCCCTCCCCAATACTCCCTCCTCAGTGCTCCCCCTCCCCATACTCCCTCCTCAGTGCTCCCCCTCCCCCATACTTCCTCCTCAGTGCTCCCCCTCCCCCAACTCCCTCCTCAGTGCTCCCCCTCCCCCATACTTCCTCCTCAGTGCTCCCCCTCCCCCCATACTCCCTCCTCAGTGTTCCCCCTCCCCCATACTCCCTCCTCAGTGCTCCCCCTCCCCTATACTCCCTCCTCAGTGTTCCCCCTCCACCATACCCCCTCCTCAGTGATCCCCCTCCCCCATACTCCCTCCTCAGTGCTGCCCAACCCCCATACTCCCTCCTCAGTGCTCCCCCTCCCCCATACTCCCTCCGCAGTGTTCCCCCTCCCCCATACTCCCTCCTCAGTGCTCCCCCTCCCGCATACTCCCTCCTCAGTGTTCCCCCTCCCCCATACCCCCTCTTCCGTGTTCCCCCTCCCCCATACTCCCTCCTCAGTGCTCCCCCTCCCCCACACTCCCTCCTCAGTGCTCCCCCTCCCCTATACTCCCTCCTCAGTGTTCCCCCTCCCCCATACTCCCTCCTCAGTTCTGCCCAACCCCCATACTCCCTCCTCAGTGCTCCCCCTCCCGCATACTACCTCCTCCGTGTTCCCCCTCCCCCATACTCCCTCCTCAGTGTTCCCCCTCCCCCATATCCCTCCTCTGTGCTCCCCCTCCCCCATACTACCTCCTCCGTGTTCCCCCTCCCCCATACTCCCTCCTCAGTGCTCCCCCTCCCCCATACTCCCTCCTCAGTGTTCCCCCTCCCCCATACTCCCTCCTCAGTGTTCCCCCTCCCCCATACTCCCTCCTCAGTGCTCCCCCTCCCCCATACTCCCTCCTCAGTTTTCCCCCTCCCCCATACTCCCTCCTCAGTGCTCCCCCTCCCCCATACTCCCTCCTCAGTGTTCCCCCTCCCCCGTACTCCCTCCTCAGTGCTCGCCCTCCCACGTACTCCCTCCTCAGTGTTCCCCCTCCGCCATACCCCCTCCTCAGTGCTCCCCCTCCCCCATACTCCCTCCTCAGTGTTCCCCCTCCCCATACTCGCTCCTCAGTGCTCCCCTCCCTCATACTCCCTCCTCAGTGCTCCCCTCCCCCATACTCCCTCCTCAGTGCTCCCCCTCCCCCACACTCCCTCCTCAGTGCTCCCCTTCCCCATACTCCCTCCTCAGTGCTGCCCAACCGCCATACACCCTCCTCAGTGCTCCCCCTCCCCCATACTCCCTCCTCAGTTCTCCCCCTCCCCCATACTCCCTCCTCAGTGTTCCCCCTCCCCATACCCCCTCCTCAGTGCTCCCCCTCCCCCACACTCCCTCCTCAGTGCTCCCCCTCCCCCATACTCCCTCCTCAGTGTTCCCCTCCCCCATACTCCCTCCTCAGTACTCCCCCTCCCCCATACTCCCTCCTCAGTGCTCCCCCTCCCCCATACTCCCTCCTTAGTGCTGCCCCACCCCCATACTCCCTCCTCAGTGCTCCCCCTCCCCCATACTCCCTCCTTCGTGCTCCCCCTCCCCCATACTCCCTCCTCAGTGCTCCCCCTCCCCCAGACTCCCTCCTCAGTGCTCCCCCTCCCCCATACTCCCTCCTCAGTGTTCCCCCTCCCCATACACCCTCCTCAGTGCTCCCCCTCCCCCATACTACCTCCTCCGTACTCCACAACCCCCATACTACCTCTTCAGTGTTCCTCCTCCCCCATACTCCCTCCTCCGTGTTCCCCCTCCCCTATACTCCCTCCTCAGTGTTCCCCCTCCACCATACACCCTCTTCAGTGCTCCCCCTCCCCCATACTACCTCCTCTGTGCTCCGCAACCCCCATACTACCTCCTCAGTGCTCCCCCTCCCCCATACTCCCTCCTCAGTGTTCCCCCTCCCCCATATCCCCTCCTCAGTGCTCCCCCTCCCCCATGCTCTCTCCTCAGTGCTCCCCCTCCCCCATAATCCCTCCTCAGTGTTCCCCCTCCCCCATACTCCCTCCACAGTGCTCCCCCTCCCCCATACTCCCTCCTTAGTGCTGCCCCACCCCCATACTCCCTCCTCAGTGCTCCCCCTCCCCCATACTCCCTCCTCAGTGCTCCCCTCCCCCATATTCCCTCCTCAGTGCTCCCCCTCCCCCATACTCCCTCCTCAGTGCTCCCCCTCCCCCATATTCCCTCCTCAGTGTTCCCGCTCCCCCATACTCCCTCCTCAGTGCTCCCCCTCCCCCATACTCCCTCCTCAGTGTTCCCCCTCCCCCATACTCCCTCCTCCGTGTTCCCCCTCCCCTATACTCCCTCCTCAGTGTTCCCCCTCCCCCATACTACCTCCTCCGTGCTCCGCAACCCCCATACTACCTCCTCAGTGCTCCCCCTCCCCCATACTCCCTCCTCAGTGTTCCCCCTCCCCCATACTCCCTCCTCAGTGCTGCCCAACCCCCATACCCCCTCCTCAGTGCTCCCCCTCCCCCATACTACCTCCTCCGTGTTCCCCCTCCCCCATACTCCCTCCTCGGTGTTCCCCCTCCCCCATACTCCCTCCTCAGTGCTCCCCCTCCCCCATACTCCCTCCTCAGTGTTCCCCCTCCCTCATACTACCTCCTCTGTGCTCCCCCTCCCCCATACTACCTCCTCCGTGTTCCCCCTCCCCCATACTCCCTCCTCAGTGTTCCCCCTCCCCCATACTCCCTCCTCAGTGCTGCCCAACACCCATACTCCCTCCTCCGTGCTCCCCCTCCCCCATACTACCTCCTCAGTGTTCCCCCTCCCCCATACTCCCTCCTCAGTGTTCCCCCTCCCCCATACACCCTCCTCAGTGCTCCCCCCTCCCCCATACTACCTCCTCCGTACTCCACAACCCCTATACTACCTCTTCAGTGTTCCCCCTCCCCCATACTCCCTCCTCCGTGTTCCCCCTCCCCTATACTCCCTCCTCAGTGTTCCCCCTCCACCATACACCCTCTTCAGTGCTCCCCCTCCCCCATACTACCTCCTCTGTGCTCCGCAACCCCCATACTACCTCCTCAGTGCTCCCCCTCCCCCATACTCCCTCCTCAGTGTTCCCCCTCCCCCATATCCCCTCCTCAGTGCTCCCCCTCCCCCATGCTCTCTCCTCAGTGCTCCCCCTCCCCCATAATCCCTCCTCAGTGTTCCCCCTCCCCCATACTCCCTCCTCAGTGCTCCCCCTCCCCCATACTCCCTCCTTAGTGCTGCCCCACCCCCATACTCCCTCCTCAGTGCTCCCCCTCCCCCATACTCCCTCCTCAGTGCTCCCCTCCCCCATATTCCCTCCTCAGTGCTCCCCCTCCCCATACTCCCTCCTCAGTGCTCCCCCTCCCCCATACTCCCTCCTCAGTGTTCCCGCTCCCCCATACTCCCTCCTCAGTGCTCCCCCTCCCCCATACTCCCTCCTCAGTGTTCCCCCTCCCCCATACTCCCTCCTCCGTGTTCCCCCTCCCCTATACTCCCTCCTCAGTGTTCCCCCTCCCCCATACTACCTCCTCCGTGCTCCGCAACCCCCATACTACCTCCTCAGTGCTCCCCCTCCCCCATACTCCCTCCTCAGTGTTCCCCCTCCCCCATACTCCCTCCTCAGTGCTGCCCAACCCCCATACCCCCTCCTCAGTGCTCCCCCTCCCCCATACTACCTCCTCCGTGTTCCCCCTCCCCCATACTCCCTCCTCGGTGTTCCCCCTCCCCCATACTCCCTCCTCAGTGCTCCCCCTCCCCCATACTCCCTCCTCAGTGTTCCCCCTCCCTCATACTACCTCCTCCGTGCTCCCCCTCCCCCATACTACCTCCTCCGTGTTCCCCCTCCCCCATACTCCCTCCTCAGTGTTCCCCCTCCCCCATACTCCCTCCTCAGTGCTGCCCAACACCCATACTCCCTCCTCCGTGCTCCCCCTCCCCCATACTACCTCCTCAGTGTTCCCCCTCCCCATACTCCCTCCTCCGTGTTCCCCCTCCCCCATACTCCCTCCTCAGTGCTCCCCCTCCCCCATACTCCCTCCTCAGTGCTCCCCCTCCCCCATACTACCTCCTCCGTGTTCCCCCTCCCCCATACTCCCTCCTCAGTGTTCCCCCTCCCCCATACTCCCTCCTCAGTGCTGCCCAACACCCATACTCCCTCCTCCGTGCTCCCCCTCCCCCATACTACCTCCTCAGTGTTCCCCCTCCCCCATACTCCCTCCTCCGTGTTCCCCCTCCCCCATACTCCCTCCTCAGTGCTCCCCCTCCCCCATACTACCTCCTCCGTGCTCCGCAACCCCCATACTACCTCCTCAGTGTTCCCGCTCCCCCATACTCCCTCCTCAGTGCTCCCCAACTCCCATACTCCCTCCTCAGTGTTCCCCCTCCCCCATACTCCCTCCTCAGTGTTCCCCCTCCCCCATAATCCCTCCTCAGTGCTCCCCCTCCCCCATACTCCCTCCTCAGAGCTCGCCCTCCCCCATACTCCCTCCTCAGTGTTCCCCCTCCCCCATACTCCCTCCTCAGTGCTCCCCCTCCCCCATACTCCCTCCTCAGTGCTCCACCTCCCCATACCCCCTCCTCAGTGCTCCCCCTCCCCCATACCCCCTGCTCAGTGCTCCCCCTCCCCCATACTCCCTCCTCAGTGCTCCCCCTCCCCCATACTACCTCCTCCGTGTTCCCCCTCCCCCATACCACCTCCTCAGTGCTTCCCCTCCCCCATACTCCCTCCTCAGTGCTCCCCCTCCCCCATACTACCTCCTCCGTGTTCCCCCTCCCACATACCACCTCCTCAGTGTTCCCCCTCCCCCATAATCCCTCCTCAGTGCTCCCCCTCCCCCATACTCGCTGCTCAGTGCTCCCCCTCCCCCATTCTACCTCCTCAGTTTTCCCCCTCCCCCATACTCCCTCCTCAGTGCTCCCCCTCCCCCATACCACCTCCTCAGTGTTCCCCCTCCCCCATACTCCCTCCTCAGTGCTCCCCCTCCCCCATACTCCCTCCTCAGTGCTCCCCCTCCCCCATACCACCTCCTCAGTGTTCCCCCTCCCCCATACTCCCTCCTCAGTGCTCCCCAACTCCCATACCCCCTCCTCAGTGCTCCCCCTCCCCCATACTCCCTCCTCAGTGTTCCCCCTCCCCCATACCCCCTCCTCAGTGCTCCCCCTCCCCCATACTCCCTCCTCAGTGCTCCCCCTCCCTCATACTCCCTCCTCACTGTTCCCCCTCCCCCATACTCCCTCCTCAGTGCTCGCCCTCCCCCATACTCCCTCCTCAGTGCTCGCCCTCCCCATACCCCCTCCTCAGTGCTCCCCCTCCCCCATACTCCCTCCTCAGTGTTCCCCCTCCCCCATACTCCCTCCTCAGTGTTCCCCCTCCCCCATACCTTCACCTCAGTGCTCCCCCTCCCCCATACTCCCTCCTCAGTGTTCCCCCTCCCCCATACCCCCTACCCCATACCCCCTCCTCAGTGCTCCCCCTCCCCCATACTCCCTCCTCAGTGCTCGCCCTCCCCCATACTCCCTCCTCAGTGCTCGCCCTCCCCCATACTCCCTCCTCAATGTTCCCCCTGCCCCATACCCCCTCCTCAGTGCTCCCCCAATACTCCCTCCTCAGTGTTCCCACTCCCCCATACTCCCTCCTCAGTGCTCCCCCTCCCCCATACTCCCTCCTCAGTGTTCCCCCTCCCCCATACCTTCTCCTCAGTGCTCCCCCTCCCCCATACTCCCTCCTCAGTGCTCCCCCTCCCTCATACTCCCTCCTCAGTGCTCCCCCTCCCCCATACTCCCTCCTCATTGCTCCCCCTCCCCCATACTCCCTCCTCAGTGCTCCCCCTCCCCCATACTCCCTCGTCAGTGCTCCCCTCCCCCATACTCCCTCCTCAGTGCTCCCCCTCCCCATACTCCCTCCTCAGTGCTCCCCTCCCCCATACTCCCTCCTCAGTGCTCCCCCTCCCCATACTCCCTCCTCAGTGCTCCCCCTCCCCATCCCCCCTCCTCAGTGCTCCCCCTCCCCCATACTCCCTCCTCAGTGTTCCCCCTCCCCCATACTCCCTCCTCAGTGCTCCCCCTGCCCCATCCCCCCTCCTCAGTGCTCCCCCTCCCCCATACTCCCTCCTCAGTGCTCCCCTCCCCCATACTCCCTCCTCAGTGCTCCCCCTCCCCCATACTACCTCCTCAGTGCTCCCCCTCCCCCATACTCCCTCCTCAGTGCTCCCCCTCCCCCATACTCCCTCCTCAGTGCTCCCCCTCCCCCATACTCCCTCCTCAGTGCTCCCCCTCCCCCATACTCCCTCCTCAGTGCTCCCCCTCCCCCATACTCCCTCGTCAGTGCTCCCCTCCCCCATACTCCCTCCTCAGTGCTCCCCCTCCCCATACTCCCTCCTCAGTGCTCCCCTCCCCCATACTCCCTCCTCAGTGCTTCCCCTCCCCCATACTCCCTCCTCAGTGCTCCCCCTCCCCCATCCCCCCTCCTCAGTGCTCCCCCTCCCCCATACTCCCTCCTCAGTGTTCCCCCTCCCCCATACTCCCTCCTCAGTGCTCCCTGTTGTGTATGTAATATGTGTGCTACTTTGAACCTATGGACAGGACTGCACTACTTGTTGGGCGTAGTGATACGCAGTACCACTCCTGGCCATAGGGGTATAAATAGTACTGTGGGTACTGATCCCCCTCAGTTCCCGCCTGTGGGCATGAAGTAAAGACCTATGTATAGTCCCTACCTCCAACCAGTAAAGACCTGTTTGAGTTATACGTTTAAGTCTTTGTGTTAATTGTTCAATACAATACACATACTTAACACTGGCGACGAGTCAGGCTCTTACCCTGCGGCAGTTATTCCAGGCGGCTTCGTCCAAAGACAGGACGTTGAAGAGAGGTTTCAATCCTCAACACCCCACTCAAAACTGAAGGGCAGCAGAAATCCTGACAGCTTCCAGCGACTGGAAGTGACAGGCATTAGGACCCTGAAGCCTCCATCAGCTTGTGAACCGGAGTAAAGACAGGACTGGGGAAGAGAGAGAGGTAGGGCGATAGCGATCGGCAGATAAGGGCCGGGCCGCTTTGAAGTGAGGGGCGCAGCCGGGCCAGCGATCGGGACCAAAGATAAGAGCCGCACTCGGACTGAAAGGCGCGGCGGCTGCAGAAGCTCAAGGTGCGAGAGTCGCGGTGCACAGCGCGGGCTATCGATCGCGGCGAAGATAAGGGCCGCACTCGAGGGCTGAAGGGAGACGGCGTCGGGGGACGGGTGAAGACCGCCAAGCGCGGGAAAACCGCCATTTTGTGGGCGGAGGACGACGGCAAGAGCGGGAAGCCGCCATCTTTGATAACAAGTAAAGAAAATAAAATCTGAGAAATTGCAAATCTACAATGCCTAAACACGGGAATATTAGCACCTTTGATAGTGACCTCGAAGATTGGGCCATATATGTTGAAAGAGTAAAAAATTATTGTAAGGCCAATAAAATTCGTGACCAAGATAAAGCTCTAACATTATTAAATTTAATGGGTGCGAAGACGTACGGGCAATTGAAACACCTGTTATCACCAGATGAACCGGCGGATAAGACGTTCGATGAGATTGTTACTGTCCTGAAAGATCATCTAAACCCCACGCCGCTGATGCTAGCGGAACAATTTAAATTTTACGACAGAAGGCAGCTACAGCATGAAAGCAATGCTGAATATTTGCTGGAATTGCGTAAATTAGCGAAATATTGCCAGTTTGGAACGGGATTGACAGATGCACTACGAGACAAATTTGTGTGTGGTTTATTTAAACAGGATACACAAAAGCGACTGCTCGAGGAGAATGAGCTGACGCTTGAGAAGGCGGTCACTATGGCAGCAGCACACGAAGCCGCAGCGAGAGGCACGGCAGTAATGCAGCTACGGTCACCGGAGCTCAGTGCACACAAATTGGGTGTGAGTTCTGGCAAATGTTATCGTTGTGGAAAGACAACGCATGATCAGAACCAGTGTTGGTTTAAAAACCAAGAATGTAGAACTTGTGGTAGGCTTGGACATATAGCTAGAGTATGCAGGTCAGGGAAGAAGACCAGCAACAAGAAGTCACTGCAAGGAAAATACGCAAAGGTACACAAGGTGACCGAACAGGAGTCCGATTCAGACGCTAGCAGTAATGAACTGGCTAGCTTAAGCTGTAATGAACTGGCTAGCTTAAGAGTACTCAACGCTGGTAAGGGTGCAGACCTCCAGACAATTTGGGTCACTCTTCAGATAGAAGGAGTCCAAGTAAAACTGGAATTGGACACTGGATCGGCATTGACGGTCATAAATAAGAAAGATTACGGAAAGTTATTCCAACATATTCCCCTACAGGATACGGGGATTATATTGAAAACATACACGGGGCAAAGAGTGTACCCCATCGGGAAAATAGAGGTTGCAGTGGTCCACAAGGGCGAAGACAGTCAAATAATGGACTTATATGTGATATCTGAAGGAGGTCCTCCACTACTAGGACGGGAGTGGATTAGGAAAATGAATATGGACTGGCATTTCCTACAAACAATAACGAGTGAGAACTCGGTGAAGATAGTCGGCCCAGACTCTGGAACGGATGATGGTAAGCCCAACTCAGGTGCAAAAGACAAAGTTTCAGCACAGAATTCCACTGAGCAACAACAACATAGTTTAACTGTGGATTCTGAGTCTGGCAAGTCTACTGATGTGCCCATTTCTGAGGGACACCGGGCTCGAACTCAACTCCATTTCAAACTACAACAGCAATTAGAACAAATGCTTCGCCGTTTTGAGCAAGAGTTGAATGCAACGAAAGAGTTCTTTGATATAGAGTTGGAGAATCTGGAAAGACAACAGAAGCAGCTGATGGAGAAAATGGAGCAGGAGCACACAAAACGTCTGATGTCAGAGGAGTTAACGGTCAGCCAACTCCTGCATATGCTGAAGGACAGGACTCTGAAATGGGAAAAACTTGAACATGAACTTCAATATTCAAACGAAAGGGGTTCGGAGCTCTCAAAGGTTATTGGAAGAGCTGAGGTGGCAACACAGACTGAGATGACTGCAACAGAGCAGCCCTTGGATGCCAAAAGTACGCTGACTCACGTCAACGTAGAACAACAGACCGCTGAAACAGCTGCTCCGGTAGAGGGATTGCATAGTCCGATCAATCAATCTCCAAAGGAAGTTGAAGTATTAAAATCACAAATGAGGTCACTAGTAAACGACTTGCTGAAAGCCCAGAAAAAGCTGGATGCAGAGGTACACATGAAGAAGTCTCTTCAGGAAAGATGTCTGGATTTGGAACAAGAGCTGGCTAACGTCCAGCTAGGTATGGAGGAAATAGACGACCCTCTCACTGGTCTAGCTCAGGACGACACCGAATATTACGATGTCCTGTCCTGCCCAGCTTGTAACTTCGACTCCCAAAGTGCAGAAATCATGGAGGAGCACCAAAAGTCTACGGAACATCGGGAGAAGCTGGCTCTACGACGGAAACAGGAGGAAGAGAAGGAGGAACTGCGCATGCAGCTGGCAGCTGTGGCAGCTGACAATGGAGCCCAGAGAGTCTCCAAGAAGCAGAAAAGGAAAAGTAAAAACAGAAGATGACCCATCTGAACCATTATCACCTCTACCAGATCACACACGTGGTCCCTCCGAACGGAGCCAATTCAGTTCGGAAGTTCAAACTGTTAAATCCATGGAAGGACTATTGAATGAGTCACTCTAGCAACGTGAACCGACTACACCACAGAGATTGAATCTGTGAACTGTTTTCCGCAGAGACTGAATCTGTGATCTGTTTTTGACATGAAGTTATCTATGTATCTATGTTATTCTGTTATGTAAACCTGAAGTTATATATGTATATATGTTATTACGTTATGTTAAATGGGGAGATGACTGTAAAGCTAGGAAGGGAGGAATGTTGTGTATGTAATATGTGTGCTACTTTGAACCTATGGACAGGACTGCACTACTTGTTGGGCGTAGTGATACGCAGTACCACTCCTGGCCATAGGGGTATAAATAGTACTGTGGGTACTGATCCCCCTCAGTTCCCGCCTGTGGGCATGAAGTAAAGACCTATGTATAGTCCCTACCTCCAACCAGTAAAGACCTGTTTGAGTTATACGTTTAAGTCTTTGTGTTAATTGTTCAATACAATACACATACTTAACACTCCCCCTCCCCCATACTCCCTCCTCAGTGCTCCCCTCCCCCATACTCCCTCCTCAGTGCTCCCCCTCCCCCATACTACCTCCTCAGTGCTCCCCCTCCCCCATACTCCCTCCTCAGTGCTCCCCCTCCCCCATACTCCCTCCTCAGTACCCCCTGTTGTATCTATGCTTTAATGTGTTCAATCAAGCATGTAGATACGTTGAATTAAATCAGAGTCAGGCAGACAGGCTTCTAACTGTGATCTTTACTTTATTCCTAAAATGGCTGACTGCAGCTTTCCCGGGTAATTCCCATAATGCAATGCACATTACATTACCGTATTAACTGGTGTTAAACTCGCACATTACATTACAGGAAACTTTGTGCTATCCGGCACCGACAGGACCGAGCTGTTGCCGTTCCCTCAAAACTGCCGGACACACCAGCGTTAATGTTGAAGCATACGGAGCTTTTCATCTCCGTATCTGACAACAAACACTGTTGCTTAGCAACAGCTTCTAAACAGTCTGCCCGTACCTTGGAAGCGTCTCTCTGAAGCTGTTGCTAACCTACAGAGGCTTTGCAGAGCCTGACCTTTGAAAAAAAAGCCACGAGAAGAAAAACAACCTAACAAAACGGCTCCTGATTTTTGCCGGTGGCTCGAGCTTGCCGGACATTTAGCCTCCGGATAACACAAAGTTTCCTGTACCGTATTGACTGGTGTCAAACTCGCAATCAATACATGACATCCCCCTTTTCCTTGGAAACAAACTTGCAGTATACAAACAGTTGCTTACAATAACACTGCATAACTTATTTGGTTTATAAACTTTTTACAAACTTGTGTCTTACCACACAACTAAATAATTCCCAGGTTTAAACATTTAACATCACCCATGCAGTTCTTGCACAGTTTATGTTGTGACATAATTAGACAGTCTTTGGGCTTTTCTTTTAACCCTTTGAGGTCTGGCTGTACTGGGTATATCTGACATGTTGGTGTCAGTGGGTATTGCCTGTGTCACAGTGGTATGTGTGTCAGGGTCTACTATACTGTCCTCAGTCCCTTGTGTTTCCTCCTGCTCATGGAGTGTCTCCTTTGGTCCATTGGTTCTGTATTTCTTCACAAACGTAGTGTTTCTCGAGTAACGTGCTCCTTCTGGAGATTCCACTACTACTTGACTCCCTGTTTTACTCAAAACTTTGTGCGGTGTGGCATTAAAAGGAGTGGTGAACTTGTCCACTTTGTCCTGCCATACCAGAACCGTGTCGCCAACTTCCACCTCTGAGTATTGTGTTCTCCGCTGTTCATCTGCGTACAGTTTGGACTTGCCTTTTTGTTCTGCGTCCCTGTCACGTACTTCCATGTCTGCGCGCGACTCTGTGATGTCTGGCAGCTTTCCTCTCATTTTCCGCTTAAAGAGCAGCTCTGCCGGGCTCTTTCCTGTCGTGGCATGGTCAATGCTCCTGTACACAGTCACATATTTTCTAAGTTCACGTTTCCAATCTAGTCCTTCTGACTGAGCAATTCTGATTCTCTTCATCAGCGATGCATTCTGGCGCTTGACTTCTCCGTTAGCCTGAGCCCATTTTGCTGTCGTTTTCAGGTGTTTGATCCCATTGTTTTCACAGTATTCTTTGAATAATTCAGATCTGAATTGGGGACCATTATCAGATTTGCAGGTGATTGGCAAACCATGACGGCTGAAGATTGACTCTAAACTATCGATAACCTTCTCTGTTGTTGTGGAGGTCATGATGTCGTATTCATAGTAGCGACTATAATAATCAACTACCACAAGAATGGAGTGGTTGGATGGCAAGGGTCCCAGTAAGTGTATAGCTACATCCTGCCAGGGCCCTCCAGTAATGGTGTTGGTCTCAACGGTTCAGGTGGGTCGGGTCTGGCTACTATCTGACAGCCGTGGCACGCTTTACAGTGTTTTTCAGCTGCCTTTCCATGCCAGGCCAACAAACTTTGGTTCTGAGATGTTGCTTTGTTCCAACTATTCCCAAGTGTCCTTCATGTGCTAACACCAGGGCTCATGCGTGTAACACTGTGGGTAGCACGATGCGTGTTCCCCGAAGAACTAGGTACCCCACTACGCACAGCTCGTTTGCAATTGCTGCATAAGCTTTACAGTTCTCAAAATGTCCGTTTGTGATTGCCTTCCGTACCTCAATCAGCTCTGGGTCGGTAGCAGAGGCTTCCTCCAATCTCTAGTAGTGAGTGCTTTTGGTGTCGCACTCACAACTACAAATCTCACGTATTCATCTGAGCCGTGAGAATGTCTCTCCTGTTTTGCTGTCTCCCCCAGCAATCGTGACAGTGGGTCTGCAATGTTTTGCTTGCCTGGAATGTGTATCACCTTGAAATCGTACGGCTGTAATCTAAGTACCCATCTCTCTATACGGGCACAGGGTTTAGAGTGTGGGCCGTATATCACCTGTAATGGCTTATGGTCAGTTACCAAGTTAAATTTCCGGCCATACACATATGGATGCAGCCTCTCACAAGCCCATACAAGAGCTAAAGCCTCTCTCTCTGTTTGAGAGTATTTCCTCTCACAGTCTGTTAAACTACGACTTACATAGCATATTGGCACCTCTTGTCCTTGTTGGTCCTGAACTAGTACTGCGCCTAAACCTACAGGACTGGCATCTGCTATCACCTTGGTTGGTGCGTCCTTATCAAAATATACTAAAGTGCCGGCTCTGGCCAACTCTTCCTTGAGTGCACTGAATGACTGTCTCTGTTGTGATCCAAATTTAAATGGTGTGTCTTTTCTCGTCAGGCATCGCAGTGGCTCTGATAGCGTTGCAAACTGTGGGATGAATCTGCTACTGTACCCAACGAGTCCCAAGAAACTCCTCACCTCTGTAGCATTCTCTGGTTCCCGAGCTTCTGCCACCGCTCGCACTCTCTCTGCTGTTGGTCCGATGCCCTTTTCAGACAACAGGATTCCCATGAAAATCAATCGGTCCATGTTGAATTGGCACTTCTCTGAGTTTAATGTCAGTCCACTTTCCATTAGTCTGGTCATGACAGCGTGCAGGTGTCTGTCGTGCGTTTCCTGGTCGTGTGCATGCACGATAATGTCGTCTGAGATGTTTTCAACACCCTCTATTCCAGCTAAGGCATTAGCTATCTCATGCTGATATTGCTCACTAGCTGAAGATACACCGAATATCAGCCTCTTGTACCTGTATACTCCATTATGTACTGCAAACGTTGTGATTTCTCGTGACTCAGGGGTCAGTTCTAGCTGGTGATAACCCCATTTCAGGTCTAGCTTACTAAACACCGTCGAGCCATTCATACCTTGGAGTATCTCATCAACGGTGGGGATTGGATATCGTTCCCTCACTATTGCCTGGTTTGCTCGTCTCATGTCTAGGCATAACCTTACATCCTTATCCACTTTTTGTACAATAACCACAGGATTTACCCATGGAGTGGGACCAGTTACAGGTTCGATAATGTCCATGTCCCTCAATTGTTTTATTTTGGCCTCTACTGCCCCCCTTAAGTTGAATGGTATACGCCTGAGTGGCTGGGCCACAGGCTTCACTTGTGGGTTGATATACAAACTGATCTGTTTTGTGTTCAGCCTTCCTACTCCCTGGAACACCTTTGGATACCGCTGTTCTAGTAGCTGTCTTACATCTACCACAGCTGAGACATCTGCGCCTATTTTTAAAACTCCCACTTTCATGGCTGCCTCCCTTCCTAGCAACGGCTCTCCATGGCCTTTAACCACAATGAACTCCGCCTGCTCAGTTCTCTTACCTATTGTAATCCCACATGTGAATACACCTTTAACTGACAGTGGTCGGCTAGAAGCATAAGAGAATAACTTTCTCTCTGTCTTAGGGACATGTGACTGACACTTAATGTGTTCTGACTTTAATCCTTCCCATGTATTCTCATCTATCATATTACTAGTTGCACCCGAATCAATTAACATTCTCAGGTTTACTCCCCCCACACAAAAGGTAAGTCTCTCTGTCACGTTATTTCCAGTAACAGCAAATGCACTGTTATTTTGTTCCTCTACATTGTTCGCACTGTGTTTCTTTGTACCCTTTGTGCGGCATACTTTGGAGAAATGATCCTTTCCCTTGCACTTATGACATGTTTGTCTGCGTGCTGGGCATTTCGGATCTCTGCCCATGTGGTCTGTGTGTCCACATCTGTAACATTGCCTTTCGTTCCTATCGCCATTTCCCTTTGGTTTCTCTGTCGAGCTTTTTGCATAATACCCTCTTTTCTGTGTAACACGACGAACAGTATCTGTCTCCGCCTTCTCTGTACATGACATGGCTGATATCTGCTCCTCGATGTTTTCACATAGTGAGGCCAATTGTAACATGCGGGCGAGCGTTAGATCATGCCCTTCCTCTAGCAATTTCCTCCGCACATAGGCTGACGTGCACCTACTCAGGATAGCGTCTCTTATTTGATTATCCGCATCCCCCCCAAAAGCACAGTCTTTAGCAGCCTGCCACAAGCGAGTAGCAAATTGTTGCACAGTCTCACCTGCCTTCTGGGACAACTTATGAAAAGTCTGTCCAGCAAATGCTGCATTGACCTGGGGCACGAAGTAGTGATTCAAAGCACTAACCGCCGACGTGTAGTCTGCTGGCTCTCCTGTGTCCGGTAGAGTCGAAAAGATATCCTGGACATCTGGTCCTGCTAGGTGTAGAAGTAGAGCTCTTCTCCTCTGCTTTGTGGCAGCTGTAGAAGTACCGTCGATAATGAGGCCTTTGCCGTCGGCATAAAGCTCAAAAGACGTTAACCACCTCGTCCAATTTGGACCCAACATGGCTGGGTCGGCGAAGCATGCAAAATTTTGAATGCCGGTCTTCTCCATCCTAGCTAACTAAACTTGGGCAACTACCTATTTAAAATGATTCCTTTCATTATCCTCGTCGCCAATGTTGTATCTATGCTTTAATGCGTTCAATCAAGCATGTAGATACGTCGAATTAAATCGGAGTCAGGCAGACAGGCTTTTAACTGTGATCTTTACTTTATTCCTAAAATGGCTGACTGCAGCTTTCCCGGGTAATTCCCATTATGCAATGCACATTACATTACCGTATTAACTGGTGTTAAACTCGCACATTACATTACCGTATTGGCTGGTGTCAAACTCGCAATCAATACACGACACCCCCCAACTACCATACCCCATCCTCAGTGCTCCCCCTCCCCCATACCCCCTCCTCAGTGCTCGCCATCCCCCATACTCCCTCCTCATTGCTCCCCTCCCCCATATCCACTCTTCAGTGCTCCCCAACTTCCATACCCCCTCCTCAGTGCTCCCCAACTCCCATACTCCCTCCTCAGTGCTGCCCAACCCCAGATTGGTAGTTTGACAGAAACAAGTCACTTCACGCTGTTGCCATTTGCAGCATAAACAAGCTCAGTATCACCTCTCCTGACAACCCTCATTTCTCCAGCTGACCCTGTGACGACAGCTCCTTTTTCACAGCTGGCTCTTCCCTGTCAGCAGCTCTTTCACTGCCAGCTGACCGTGTCATGTCACCAGCTCCGTCCTTTACAACTAACCCTCCCGTTCCGGATTCCAGCTCCTCCCTTTACAGCTGGCCCACCAGCAGCGACGCTCTGCCCAGCTGATTCTGCGCTGCCTCGTGTCCTCCGAACAACCTGCGATATATACAAGCCGTGGATTCAAGTTATTCAACAGGACTGTTAGACACGACTTCCCTGCTTAAACTTTTCTCAAGCTCCAACTCCAAATCTTCAGTAATATCCTGATGGATTTTGAATGCGGTGAGTTTATTGTTTTCTCTCAGCACACAGCAGCTCGGGAAAAAGAGGTAAACATCAGTTTGAGGGACAGGTCATTCAGCTGTCATCCGTAAATCAGCGAATAGCCAATCGGAGAGGTTACTGACACACACACACTTACAGCACCGATACACACACTGACAGCACCGACACACACAGTTACAGCACCGACACACACACACTTACAGCACCGACACACACACACTTACAGCACCGACACACACAGTTACAGCACCGACACACACACACTTACAGCACCGACACACACACACTTACAGCACCGACACACACACACTTACTGCACCGACACACGCACTTACAGCACCGACACACACACACTTACAGCGCTGACACACAGTTACAGCACCGACACACACACACTTACAGCACCGACACACACACACTTACAGCACCGACACACACACTTACAGCACCGACAGACACACACTTACAGCACCGACACACGCTCACTTACAGCACCGACAGACACACACTTACAGCGCTGACACACACACACTTACAGCGCTGACACACACAGTTACAGCACCGACACACACACACTTACAGCACCGACACACACACACTTACAGCATGACACACACACACTTTCAGTACCGACACACACACACTTACAGCGCTGACACACACACACTTACAGCACTGACACACACAGTTACAGCACCGACACACACACTTACAGCACTGACACATACGCACTTACAGCACTGACACACACACACTTACAGCACCGACACACACACACTTACAGCACCGACACACACACACACTTACAGCACCGACACACACACACTTGCAGCACCGACACACACACACTTACAGCGCCGACACACACACACTTACAGCACTGACACATACGCACTTACAGCACTGACACACACACACTTACAGCACCGACACACACACACTTACAGCACCGACACACACACACACTTACAGCACCGACACACACACACTTGCAGCACCGACACACACACACTTACAGCGCCGACACACACACACTTACAGCGCCGACACACACACGCTTACAGCACCGACACACACACGCTTACAGCACCGACACACACACGCTTACAGCACCGACACACACACACTTACAGCACCGACACACACACACTTACCGCACCAACACACACTCACTTACAGTACTGACACATACGCGCTTACTGCACCGACACACACACACTTACAGCACCGACACACACACACTTACAGTACTGACACATACGCACTTACAGCACCGACACACACACACTTACAGCACCGACACACACACACTTACAGCACCGACACACACACGTACAGCACCGACACACATACACTTACAGCACTGACACACACGCAGTTACAGGACCGACTCATTCACTTACAGCACCGACACACACACTTACAGCACTGACACACACACACACTTACATAGAAACATAGAAACATAGAAGATAGGAGCAGGAGTAGGCCATTCGGCCCTTCGAGCCTGCTCCGCCATTGAATGAGATCATGGCTGATCATCCAAATTCAGCACCCTGTCCCTGCCTTCTCCCCATATCCCTTGATTCCTTTAGCCTTAAGAAATATATCCAACTCTTTCTTGAATATATTTAATGAACTGACCTCCACCGCCCTCTGTGGAAGAGAATTCCACAGGTTCACCACTCTCTGGGTGAAGAAATTCCTCCTCATTTCAGTCCTAAATGGCCTACCCCTTATCCTTAGAGAGTGACCCCGGCCATCAAAAACATCCTTCCTGCATCTAGTCTGTCCAGGCCTGACAGAATTTTATAGGTTTCGATGAGATCCCCTCTCAATCTTCTAAACTCCAGTGAGTATAAGCCCAATCGACACAATCACTCCTCATACGTCATTCCTGCCATCCCAGGTATCAGCCTGGTGAATCTTCGCTGCACTCCTTCCATGGCAAGAACGTCCTTCTTCAGTTAAGGCGACCAAAACTGCACACAATACTCAAGGTGTGGTCTCATCAAGGCCCTGTACAACTGTAGCAAGACATCCTTGTTCCTGTACTCGAACCCTCTTGCTACGAAGGCCAACATACCATTTGCCTTCTTAACCGCCTGCTGCACCTGCATGCTTACCTTCAGCGACTTGTGCACAGTACCTACACACACACACTTACTGCACCTACACATACACAATTACAGCACCGACACACAAACACCTACAGCACCGACACACACACACTTATAGAACCGACACACACACGCTTACAGCACTGACACACACACACTTGCAGCACCGACACACACACACTTACAGCACCGACACACACACACTTACAGCACCGACACACACACACTTACAGCACCGACACACACACTTACAGCACCGACACACACACACTTACAGCACCGACACACACACACTTGCAGCACCGACACACACACACTTACAGCACCGACACAGACACACTTACAGCACCGACACACACACACTTACAGCACTGACACACACACACTTACAGCACTGACACACACACACTTACAGCACCGACGCACACACACTTACAGCACCGATGCACACACACTTACAGCACCTGCACACACACTTACAGCACCGACACACACACACTTACAGCACCGACACACACACACTTACAGCACTGACACACACACACTTACAGCACTGACACACACACACTTACAGCACTGACACACACACACACTTACAGCACCGACGCACACACACTTACAGCACCGATGCACACACACTTACAGCACCTGCACACACACTTACAGCACCGACACACACACACTTACAGCACCGACACACACACCCTTACAGCACCGACACATACACACTTACAGCACCGACACACACACACTTACAGCACAGACAGACACACACTTACAGCACCGGCACACGCACCCTTACAGCACCGACACACTCACTTACAGCACCGACACACACACACTTACAGCACCGACGCACACACACTTACAGCACCGACACACACACACTTACAGCACCGACACACACACACTTACAGCACAGACAGACGCACACTTACAGCACCGGCGCACGCACACTTACAGCACAGACAGACGCACACTTACAGCACCGACACACACACACTTACAGCACAGACAGACGCACACTTACAGCACCGGCACACACACACTTACAGCACCGACACACACACTTACAGCACCGACACACACACACTTACAGCACAGCACAGACACACACTTACAGCACCGGCACATGCACACTTACAGCACCGACACACACACTTACAGCACAGACACACACACTTACAGCACCGACACATGCACACTTACAGCACTGACACACACACTTACAACACCGACACACACACACTTACAGCACCAACACACACACACTTACAGCACCGACACACACACACTTGCAGCACCGACACACACACACTTGCAGCGCCGACACACACACACTTACAGCGCCGACACACACACACTTACAGCGCCGACACACACACGCTTTCAGCACCGACACACACACGCTTGCAGCACCGACACACACACGCTTACAGCACCGACATACACACGCTTACAGCACCGACACACACACGCTTACAGCACCGACACACACACACTTACAGCACCGACACACACACACTTACAGCACCGACACACACACACTTACAGCACCGACACACACACACACTTACAGCACCGACACACACACACTTACCGCACCAACACACACTCACTTACAGTACTGACACATACGCGCTTACTGCACCGACACACACACACTTACAGCACCGACACACACACACTTACAGTACTGACACATACGCACTTACAGCACCGACACACACACACTTACAGCACCGACACACACACGTACAGCACCGACACACATACACTTACAGCACTGACACACACGCAGTTACAGGACCGACTCATTCACTTACAGCACCGACACACACACTTACAGCACTGACACACACACACACTTACATAGAAACATAGAAACATAGAAGATAGGAGCAGGAGTAGGCCATTCGGCCCTTCGAGCCTGCTCCGCCATTGAATGAGATCATGGCTGATCATCCAAATTCAGCACCCTGTCCCTGCCTTCTCCCCATATCCCTTGATTCCTTTAGCCTTAAGAAATATATCCAACTCTTTCTTGAATATATTTAATGAACTGACCTCCACCGCCCTCTGTGGAAGAGAATTCCACAGGTTCACCACTCCCTGGGTGAAGAAATTCCTCCTCATTTCAGTCCTAAATGGCCTACCCCTTATCCTTAGAGAGTGACCCCGGCCATCAAAAACATCCTTCCTGCATCTAGTCTGTCCAGGCCTGACAGAATTTTATAGGTTTCGATGAGATCCCCTCTCAATCTTCTAAACTCCAGTGAGTATAAGCCCAATCGACACAATCTCTCCTCATACGTCATTCCTGCCATCCCAGGTATCAGCCTGGTGAATCTTCGCTGCACTCCTTCCATGGCAAGAACGTCCTTCCTCAGTTAAGGCGACCAAAACTGCACACAATACTCAAGGTGTGGTCTCACCAAGGCCCTGTACAACTGTAGCAAGACATCCTTGTTCCTGTACTCAAACCCTCTTGCTACGAAGGCCAACATACCATTTGCCTTCTTAACCGCCTGCTGCACCTGCATGCTTACCTTCAGCGACTTGTGCACAGTACCTACACACACACACTTACAGCGCTGACACACACAGTTACAGCACCTACACACACACACTTACAGCACCGACACACAAACACCTACAGCACCGACACACACACACTTATAGAACCGACACACACACGCTTACAGCACTGACACACACACACTTGCAGCACCGACACACACACACTTACAGCACCGACGCACACACACTTGCAGCACCGACACACACACACTTACAGCACCGACACAGACACACTTACAGCACCGACACACACACACTTACAGCACTGACACACACACACTTACAGCACTGACACACACACTTACAGCACTGACACACACACACTTACAGCACCGACGCACACACACTTACAGCACCGACGCACACACACTTACAGCACCGATGCACACACACTTACAGCACCTGCATACACACTTACAGCACAGACACACACACACTTACAGCGTCGACACACACACACTTACAGCACCGACACACACACACTTACAGCACCGACACACACACACATACAGCACCGACACACACACACACTTACAGCACCGACACACGCTCACTTACAGCACCGACACACACACACACTTACAGCACCGACACATACACACTTACAGCACCGACACACACACACTTACAGCACCGACGCACACTCACTTACAGCACCGACACACGCACACTTACAGCACCGACACGCACACTTACAGCACAGACAGACACACACTTACAGCACCGACACACACACACTTACAGCACAGACAGACACAAACTTACAGCACCGACACACACACACTTACAGCACCGACACACACACACACTTACAGCACCTACACATACACACTTACAGCACTGACACACACACACTTACAACACCGACACGCACACACTTACAACACCGACACACACACACTTACAGCACCGACACACACACACTTACAGCACCGACACACACACACTTACAACACCGACACACACACACTTACAGCACCGACACACACACACTTACAGCACCGACACACGCTCACTTACAGCACTGACACACACACACTTACAACACCGACACACACACTCTTACAACACCGACACACACACACTTACAGCACCGACACGCACACACTTGCAACACCGACACGCACACACTTACAGCACCGACACACACACTTACAGCACCGACACACACACACTTACAGCACCGACACACACACACTTACAGCACTGACACACACACACTTACAGCACCGACACACACACACGTACAGCACCGACACACACACTTACAGCACCGACACACACACACTTACAGCACCGACACACACACACTTACAGCACCGACGCACACACACTTACAGCACCGACATACACACACTTACAGCACTGACACACACACACTTACAGCACCGACACACACACTTACAGCACCGACACACACACACTTACAGCACTGACACACACACACTTACAGCACCGACACACACACACTTACAGCACCGACACACACTCACTTACAGCACCGACACACACACACTTACAGCACCGACGCACATTCACTTACAGCACCGACACACGCACACTTACAGCACCGACACACACACTTACAGCACCGACACACACACACTTACAGCACCGACACACACACACTTACAGCACCGACACACACACTTACAGGACCGACACACACACACTTACAGCACTGACACACACTCACGTACAGCACCGACACACACACACTTACAGCACCGACGCACACTCACTTACAGCACAGACAGACACACACTTACAGCACTGACACATACGCACTTACAGCACTGACACACACACACTTACAGCACCGACACACACACACTTACAGCACCAACACACACACACTTACAGCACCGACACACACACACTTGCAGCACCGACACACACACACTTGCAGCGCCGACACACACACACTTACAGCGCCGACACACACACACTTACAGCGCCGACACACACACGCTTTCAGCACCGACACACACACGCTTGCAGCACCGACACACACACGCTTACAGCACCGACACACACACACTTACAGCACCGACACACACACACTTACCGCACCAACACACACTCACTTACAGTACTGACACATACGCACTTACAGCACCGACACACACACACTTGCAGCACCGACACACACACACACTTACAGCACCGACACACACACACTTACCGCACCAACACACACTCACTTACAGTACTGACACATACGCGCTTACTGCACCGACACACACACACTTACAGCACCGACACACACACACTTACAGTACTGACACATACGCACTTACAGCACCGACACACACACACTTACAGCACCGACACACACACGTACAGCACCGACACACATACACTTACAGCACTGACACACACGCAGTTACAGGACCGACTCATTCACTTACAGCACCGACACACACACACTTGCAGCACCGACACACACACACTTACAGCACCGACGCACACACACTTACAGCACCGATGCACACACACTTACAGCACCTGCATACACACTTACAGCACAGACACACACACACTTACAGCGTCGACACACACACACTTACAGCACCGACACACACACACTTACAGCACCGACACACACACACATACAGCACCGACACACACACACACTTACAGCACCGACACACGCTCACTTACAGCACCGACACACACACACACTTACAGCACCGACACATACACACTTACAGCACCGACACACACACACTTACAGCACCGACGCACACTCACTTACAGCACCGACACACGCACACTTACAGCACCGACACGCACACTTACAGCACAGACAGACACACACTTACAGCACCGACACACACACACTTACAGCACAGACAGACACAAACTTACAGCACCGACACACACACACTTACAGCACCGACACACACACACACTTACAGCACCTACACATACACACTTACAGCACTGACACACACACACTTACAACACCGACACGCACACACTTACAACACCGACACACACACACTTACAGCACCGACACACACACACTTACAGCACCGACACACACACACTTACAACACCGACACACACACACTTACAGCACCGACACACACACACTTACAGCACCGACACACGCTCACTTACAGCACTGACACACACACACTTACAACACCGACACACACACTCTTACAACACCGACACACACACACTTACAGCACCGACACGCACACACTTGCAACACCGACACGCACACACTTACAGCACCGACACACACACTTACAGCACCGACACACACACACTTACAGCACCGACACACACACACTTACAGCACTGACACACACACACTTACAGCACCGACACACACACACGTACAGCACCGACACACACACTTACAGCACCGACACACACACACTTACAGCACCGACACACACACACTTACAGCACCGACGCACACACACTTACAGCACCGACATACACACACTTACAGCACTGACACACACACACTTACAGCACCGACACACACACTTACAGCACCGACACACACACACTTACAGCACTGACACACACACACTTACAGCACCGACACACACACACTTACAGCACCGACACACACTCACTTACAGCACCGACACACACACACTTACAGCACCGACGCACATTCACTTACAGCACCGACACACGCACACTTACAGCACCGACACACACACTTACAGCACCGACACACACACACTTACAGCACCGACACACACACACTTACAGCACCGACACACACACTTACAGGACCGACACACACACACTTACAGCACTGACACACACTCACGTACAGCACCGACACACACACACTTACAGCACCGACGCACACTCACTTACAGCACAGACAGACACACACTTACAGCACTGACACATACGCACTTACAGCACTGACACACACACACTTACAGCACCGACACACACACACTTACAGCACCAACACACACACACTTACAGCACCGACACACACACACTTGCAGCACCGACACACACACACTTGCAGCGCCGACACACACACACTTACAGCGCCGACACACACACACTTACAGCGCCGACACACACACGCTTTCAGCACCGACACACACACGCTTGCAGCACCGACACACACACGCTTACAGCACCGACACACACACACTTACAGCACCGACACACACACACTTACCGCACCAACACACACTCACTTACAGTACTGACACATACGCACTTACAGCACCGACACACACACACTTGCAGCACCGACACACACACACACTTACAGCACCGACACACACACACTTACCGCACCAACACACACTCACTTACAGTACTGACACATACGCGCTTACTGCACCGACACACACACACTTACAGCACCGACACACACACACTTACAGTACTGACACATACGCACTTACAGCACCGACACACACACACTTACAGCACCGACACACACACGTACAGCACCGACACACATACACTTACAGCACTGACACACACGCAGTTACAGGACCGACTCATTCACTTACAGCACCGACACACACACTTACAGCACTGACACACACACACACTTACATAGAAACATAGAAACATAGAAGATAGGAGCAGGAGTAGGCCATTCGGCCCTTCGAGCCTGCTCCGCCATTGAATGAGATCATGGCTGATCATCCAAATTCAGCACCCTGTCCCTGCCTTCTCCCCATATCCCTTGATTCCTTTAGCCTTAAGAAATATATCCAACTCTTTCTTGAATATATTTAATGAACTGACCTCCACCGCCCTCTGTGGAAGAGAATTCCACAGGTTCACCACTCCCTGGGTGAAGAAATTCCTCCTCATTTCAGTCCTAAATGGCCTACCCCTTATCCTTAGAGAGTGACCCCGGCCATCAAAAACATCCTTCCTGCATCTAGTCTGTCCAGGCCTGACAGAATTTTATAGGTTTCGATGAGATCCCCTCTCAATCTTCTAAACTCCAGTGAGTATAAGCCCAATCGACACAATCTCTCCTCATACGTCATTCCTGCCATCCCAGGTATCAGCCTGGTGAATCTTCGCTGCACTCCTTCCATGGCAAGAACGTCCTTCCTCAGTTAAGGCGACCAAAACTGCACACAATACTCAAGGTGTGGTCTCACCAAGGCCCTGTACAACTGTAGCAAGACATCCTTGTTCCTGTACTCAAACCCTCTTGCTACGAAGGCCAACATACCATTTGCCTTCTTAACTGCCTGCTGCACCTGCATGCTTACCTTCAGCGACTTGTGCACAGTACCTACACACACACACTTACAGCGCTGACACACACAGTTACAGCACCTACACACACACTTACAGCACCGACACGCACACTTACAGCACAGACAGACACACACTTACAGCACCGACACACACACACTTACAGCACAGACAGACACAAACTTACAGCACCGACTCAAACACACGTACAGCACCGACACACACACACACTTACAGCACCTACACATACACACTTACAGCACTGACACACACACACTTACAACACCGACACACACACACTTACAACACCGACACACACACACTTACAGCACCGACACACACACACTTACAGCACCGACACACACACACTTACAGCAGGGACGCACACACACTTACAGCACCGACATACACACACTTACAGCACTGACACACACACACTTACAGCACTGACACACTCTTACAGCACCGACACACATACTTACAGCACCGACACACACACACTTACAGCACTGACACACACACACTTGCAGCACCGACACACACACACTTACAGCACCGACACACACTCACTTACAGCACCGACACACACACACTTACAGCACCGACGCACATTCACTTACAGCACCGACACACGCACACTTACAGCACCGACACACACACTTACAGCACCGACACACACACACTTACAGCACCGACACACACACACTTACAGCACCGACACACACACACTTACAGCACCGACGCACACTCACTTACAGCACCGACACACACACTTACAGCACAGACAGACACACAGTTACAGCACCGACACGCACACACTTACAGCACCGACACACACACACACTTACATCACCAACACATACACAGTTACAGCACTGACACACACACACTTACAACACCGACACACACACACTTACAGCACTGACACACACACACTTACAGCACCGACACACACACACTTACAGCACCGACACACACACACTTACAGCACCGACACACACACACTTAAAACACCGACACACACACTTACAGCACTGACACACACACACACTTACAGCACCAACACATGCACACTTACAGCACTGACACACACACACTTACAGCACCGACACACACACACTTACAGCACCGACACACACACACTTACAGCACCGACACACACACACTTACAGCACCGACACACACACACTTAAAACACCGACACACACACTTACAGCACCGACACACACACACTTACAGCACCGACACACACACACTTACAGCACCGACACACACACACTTAAAACACCGACACACACACGTACAGCACCGACACACACACACTTACAGCACCGACACACAGACACTTACAGCACCGACACACACACACTTACAGCACCGACACACACACACTTACAGCACCGACACACACACACTTACAGCACCGACACACACACTTACAGCACCGACACACACTCACTTACAGCACCGACACACACACACTTACAGCACTGACACCCACACTTACAGCATCGACACACGCACACTTACAGCACCGACACACACACACTTCCGGCACCGACACACACTCACTTACAGTACTGACACATACGCACTTACAGCACCGACACACACACACTTACAGCACCGACACACACGCACTTACTGCACCGACACACACACACTTACAATACTGACTCAGACACACTTACAGCACCGACACACACACACTTACAGCACCAACACACACGCACTTACTGCACCGACACACACACACTTACTGCACCGACACACACACACTTACAGCACCGGCACACACACACTTACAGCACCGACACACACACACTTACAGCACCGACACACACACACTTACAGCACCGACACACACACACTTACAACACCGACACACACACACGTACAGCACCGACACACACACTTACAGCACCGACACACACACACTTACAACACCGACACACACACACGTACAGCACCGACACACACACACTTACAGCACCGACACACACACACTTACAGCACCGACACACACACACACTTGCAGCACCGACACACACACACTTACAGCACCGACACACACACTTACAGCACCGACACACACACACACTTACAGCACCGACACACACACACTCACAGCACCGACTCACACACAATTGCAGCACCGACACACACACTTACAGCACCGACACACACACACTTACAGCACCGACACACACACACTTACATCACCGACACACACACAATTACAGCACCGACACACACACAATTACAGCACCGACACACACACACTTACAGCACCGACACACACACTTACAGCACCGACACACACACACTTACATCACCGACACACACACAATTACAGCACCGACACACACACACTTACAACACCGACACACACACACTTACAGCACCGACACACACACACTTACAGCACCGACACACACACTTACAGCACCGACACACACACACGTACAGCACTGACACACACACACGTACAGCACCGACAGACACACACTTACAGCACCGACACACACACACTTACAGCGCCGACACACACACACTTACAGCGCCGACACACACACACTTACAGCGCCGACACACACACACTTACAACGCCGACACACACACACTTACAGTGCTGAGATACACACACTTACAGCACTGAGACACACACACTTACAGCACTGATACACACACACTTACAGCACTTGGAACACAGGCACAGGAGTAGGCCATTCAGCCCCTCGAGCCTGTTCTGTTATTCAATGACATTATGGCTGATCTGCGACCTAACTCCATGTACCCACCTTTGGCCCAAATCCCTTAATACCTTTTGTTAACAAAAGTCTATCAATTTCCGATTTAAAATTAACAGTTGATCTTGCATCAATTGCCTTTTGCTGAAGAAAGTTCCAAACTTCTACCACCCTTTGAGTGTAGAATTTTTCCTAATTTCTCTCCTGAAATACTGGTTCTAATTTTTAGACTATGCACTCTTGTCCTGGAATCCCCAACCAGTGGAAATAGTTTCTCTCGATCTACTCTATCTGTTCCCCTTAATATCACGAATACTTTGTCAAATCACCCCTTAACCTTCTAAATTCTAGGGAATACAACTCTAATTTGTGTAATCCCTCCTCGTAACTTAACCCTTGGAGTCCAGGTATCATTCTGGTAAATGCACTCCCTCCAAGGTCAATATATCCTTCCAATGGTGTGGTGACTGAACTGCTCACAGTACTCCAGGTGTGGTCTAACCAGGGCTTTGTACAGCTGCAGCATAACTTCTACCCCCTTGTATTCTAGTCCTCTAGATATAAAGGCCAACATTCCGTTAGCCTTTTTGATTATTTTTTATACCTGTTCAGGACAATTTAATGATCTGTGTACCTGGACCCCCAAGTCTCTCTGGGCCTCCACTGTTTCTAGCTTTTTACAATTTAGAAAGTACCCTGTGTTCTATCCATTTTAGGTCCAAAGTGGATGACCTCACATTTGCCTACATTGAAATCCACTTGCTACAGTTTGCCCATTCACTTAATCTGTCGACATCCCTTTGTAATTTTATGCTTTCATCTACACTGTCTATAGATTCTGGAACAGTTCCCATGGATTGGAGGGTAGCTATTGTTACCCCACTATCAAAAATTGTGGTAGAGAGAAAACGGGGAATTATAGACCGGTAAGCCTGACATCGGTAGTGGGAATAATGCTAGAGTCCATTATAAAAGATGTAATAGCAGAGCACTTGGAAAACAGTGACAGGATCGGACAAAGTCAACATGGATTTACAAAAGGTAAATCGTGCTTGACTAATCTACTGAGATTTTTTGAGGATGTAACTGGTAGAATAGATAAGGGAGAACCAGTGGATGTGGTGTATTTGGACTTTCAGAAGGCTTTCGATAAGGTCCTGCATAAGAGATTAGCGTGTAAAGGCACATAGGATTGGGGGCAAGGTACTGACTTGGATAGAGAACTGGTTGGCAGACAGGAAGCAAAGAGTTGGAATAAACGGATCTTTTTCCGAGTGGCAGGCAGTGACTAGTGGGGTACCGCAGGGATCAGTCCTGGGACCCCAGCTATCACAATATATGTTAATGATCTGGACGAGGGAAGTAGATGTAATATCTCCAAGTTTGCAGATGACACAAAGCTGGGTGAGCGTGTGTGCTGTGAGGAGGATGCCGAGAAACTCCAGTATGATTTGGACAGGTTGGGTGATTGGGCAGATGCATGGCAGATGCAGTATAATGTGGATAAATGTGAGGTTATCCACTTTGGTGGCAAAAACAGGGAGGCAGATTATTATCTGAACGGCAATAGATTGGGAGAAGGGGAAGTGCAACGAGACCTGGGTGTCCTTGTGCACCAGTCTCTGAAGGTAAGCATGCAGGTGCAGCAGGCGGTTAAGAAGGCAAATGGTATGTTGGCCTTCGTAGCGAGAGGGTTCGAGTACAGGAACAAGGATGTCTTGCTGCAGTTGTACAGGGCCTTGTTGAGACCACTGTAGTGTCCGCGTATCAATAGCACACGGACTGCAGGAGAACGGTAATAACAGGTGTTTACTGAACAGAGGGTATGCTGGAACTGAAAGTACAGAAGCCTGCTACGGCTTTATATACAGGTGTGGTCACTGCCGGTGCTACAGTATAAAAGCAGTTCTCTCTTAAAGGTACATACACAACAATTCCTCCCCTTTTAGATAAACAGTACATAACATTCATTTAACAATTAAATAATAACTAATTCCAATTACAATTTTCTCTGTACTATATACATCAACTGAAGTAATCATTTATAAATTCAGTCTTTGAGGAGGCTTCCTGATCCTGTCTGGATAGCGCCTTTCTCGAGTATCCTGTTGTTGCGGCGGAGTCGATTCTGGCTCATTGTCATTGGTTGGTTCTTCAGCTTCCAATACCACTGATTCTGAGGTCGACGCAATCTGTACTTCGGGTTCATCACCAGGTGCGCATGCTCATGGTATGGGTTTGACTTGTCCCTGTGACTCTAGAATCTGGTCAGCATGGCGTCTCACGATGCTCTCTCCAACGTCCACTGTGTACATTAGTGGTCCCTGCTGTGTGCATATCGTTCCTGGCTGCCATTTTTCTGTTCGGTAGTCGCGGGCCAAGACTGGTTGCCCTATCTTGAAGCTCCTGGTTGGCTTCTCATTGATGTGCTGGAATTGCTTATCCTCAACATCTCGTCTTATGTTTGGTTTGAGCAAATCCAGGCAACATCTTAACCTTTGGTTAAAGAACATTATGGCTGGAGCTTGGTTGGTGACTGCATGTGTCGCATTCCGGTAAACAAACAAGAAATTATCCACCTTGTGTTGTTGTGGTATGTCGTCGTTATATATCGCCTTTATTGCTTTTTTAAAGGTCTGAACAAACCTCTCAGCCAATCCATTTGTGGCTGGATGATATGGGGCAGATGTGTAATGTTTTACCCCATTATTCCTTAACAACCTCCGGAAATCCTCGGACACAAATTGTGGTCCATTGTCGGAACAAATCTGTTCTGGCAAGCCATTCCTGGCGAAGATGGTCCGTAGGACTGCAATAGTTTTCTCTGTGGTGGTGGAGGACATTTTGATGACCTCTGGCCATTTCGAAGGTGCATCCACGGCGATTAAAAACATTGAGTCCATAAATGGACCAGCAAAATCAATGTGTACCCATTGCCATGGAGATGAGGGCCACTCCCATGGGTGTAGCGGGGCCTGTGGTGGACCTTTTTGGACTTTCTGGCATCCTGTGCATCTCTTGGTCATATCCTCGATTTCTTTATCGATTCCTGGCCACCACACAAATGCCCTGGCTAGGCTCTTCATTTTTACCCCTCCCAGATGACCCTCATGAAGCTCATAGAGCACTCTATCTCTCAACTTGGGTGGAATTACCACTCGGGATCCACACATCAAGGTCCCCCGGCACACTGACAGCTGTTCTCTCCTTGGCGAGAATGCTGGCAACAGTGAGTCGCCATGTGCTGGCCATCCCTTCACCGTCAAATCATAGACCCGAGAGAGTGTCGGCTCATTTCGGGTTTCCTTCTCTATACTTGAGTTTGTAACAGGTAGACATTCGACTATGGTCAAATGGAATACCTCAATAGGGTCCACTGCAGGTGCTTCCTCCACCGTAGGCAACGATAGGCGCGACAGCCCATCAGCGTTTCCATGCTGTTTCGTACCCTTGTACTCTATGTCGTATTGATGTGCCCCTAGAAAAAGGGACCATCTTTGCAGCCGTTGCGCCGTCATCACCGGAACGCACTTCTTTGGGTTAAAAATGGAAACAAGAGGCTGATGATCAGTCAGTAGGGTGAATTTCTGCCCGTGCAGATAGTGATTGAACTTCTTCACCCCCCACACCAGGCTGAGGGCCTCCCTGTCAATCAGGGCGTAGTTACGCTCGGCTGAGGTTAACGAGCGCGACGCAAAGGCTATTGGCCTCTCTGAACCGTCAAGGAATTTGTGTGACAGCACCGCTCCAATGCCGTAGGGAGACGCATCACATGCCAACCGAATCGGTAGTGTTGGATTGCAGTGGGCCAATACTTCTTTTGAAGTGATTAGGCATTTACATTTCTGAAAGGCACGCTTACACTCATCACTCCATTTCCATGCTACTCCAGTTTGCAGCAGGGCATTCAGTGGGTGCAGAATTGTAGATAAATTTGGCAAGAACTTATGGTAGTAGTTCACCAACCCGAGGAACGACCTCAGTTGCAACACATTTTCCGGTGCTGGAGCCTTGACTACTGCCTCAATCTTGTCTGGGGACTTATGTAACCCCTCCTCATCAATCATGTGGCCACAATACGAGATTTGTTTCCTGAAAAACTCGCATTTGGGGTGGTTGGCTCGTAGCCCATATTCTTGTAATCCAGTGAGCACCTGCTCCAGGTTGGCAAGGTGTTCACTGTCATTTTCGCCTGTAACCAGGATGTCGTCCAAATAACACTGGGTCCCCGGGATCCCTTGCAGGACTTGTTCCACCGCCCTCTGCCAAATACCATGCTACCCCGAATACCAGTCGGTTGTACTGGTAAAGACCTTTGTGAGTGTTTATCGTGAGGTATTTTCTAGATGCTTCTACCTCCATTTGTAGATACGCTTGGGCCAGATCAATCTTCGTAAAGCGTTTCCCTCCAGATAGTGAGGCAAAAATATCTTCTATCCGTGGAAGTGGATATTGTACTGTGTGCAGGACTGGGTTCACAGTTACCTTAAAGTCCCCACAGATGCGAACCTTCTTCGGCTCCCCAGGCGTGCTGCTCAATGATTTCTTCATTACAGGAATGATGGGTGTGGCCCACTCGCTCCAGTCCACCTTGGACAGCACACCCGAACGCTCCAGACTCTCCAGCTCTGCTTCGACAGCTGGGTGGATCGCGTACGGTACCGGTCTGGCCTTAAAAAATTTTGGGTTTGCGTTATCTTCAATTTTTATCATTGCCGTTACTCCTTTTAGAGTCCCAAGTCCTTGTTGGAACACCTCTTTCGCGTCAGTTAGAATTTTTGACAGTCATCCAGGTGTGACGTCGTCATCCTTTTTGTCAGCCACAGTTAGCGCCTGAATGGAATGCCAATCCAGTTGTATTTTTTGGATCCATTCACATCCCAATAATGGTGGTCCTCCATCTTGTAGTATATATAGATACAGTTTCTGTGTTTCCTTGCCATTGTATTTAACGGGCACCCTTATTTTTCCTCTGGGGTAGACTTTTTGCCCCGTATATGTCTTCAATACAATGGACGTGTCCTTCAAAGGTATGTGTGAGAATAGCCACTCATAGTCTCGTTGATTCATGACAGTTAGGGCTGAACCTGTGTCCAATTCCATCTTTACTTGGGACCCTGCTATCGTGAGGGTGACCCAAATAGTTCGGTGATCCTCCTTTGCGATCACGTTGTGTAACTTTAGACAACTTAGTCTCCTGCTCCCGGAGTCATTATCACTCTCCTGATCTTCTGAACTACTGTCTGTCATTTTTTTTTACTTTCTTGTACTTTTCCTTAGTAGTTCTTTTAGTGTTGGTTTTCTTTCCCAACCTGCAGACTCTTGCTATGTGTCCCACTTTTCCACATTGCCTGCATACTTTGTCCTTAAACCAGCAGTCCTTCTGGTCATGGGTTGTTTTGCCGCAGCGATAGCACTTTTCTGCTCCATATGCCATTTCGTTGGTGCTATATTCTTGCGGTTTCTGTTGTATTTCCGCAGCTCCCCGTGCTGCTGCTTCGTAGGATACTGCCACGCTGAAAGCCTTTTCTAGCGTCAGGTCCTTTTCCGAAAGTAGTCGTTTCTGGGTTCCTTCACTCTGGAGCCCACAGACAAACTTATCCCTTAAGGTATCTGCCAGTCCTGCTCCGAACTGACAGTGCTTCGATAACTTGCGTAGTTCCGTAAGATAGTCAGCATTACTCTCATCTTTGTGCTGGTTTCTTTTATGGAACTTGAATCTTTCTGCTATCAGCAGCGGTGTAGGGTTTAGATGTTCCTGTAAGATATTGACAATCTCTTCAAAGCTTTTCTCCATTGGTTTAGCTGGGGTAATTAAATTCCGCAATAGGCCGTACGTTCTCGCGCCCATCAAATTTAATAATACTGACGCCTTCTTTCCATCGGCCACCTCATTTGCCTTGCAGTACACTTCAATTCTTTCCACATACGTGGTCCAGTCTTCTATTTCGTTGTCGAAAGCAGTGATACTGCCAATCTTCGGCATCTTGGGTGGTTTAAAATGGCGCCTCCTGCGCTTTTCCTTCTTCCCCAATGGATTAAAATGGCGCCTCCCGCGCTTTTCCTTCTTCCCCTTGCTGCCAACGCTGCTCCTAGCGTTCTAAATAGTAATGGCGGCACCCCGCGGCTTCAGCGCGTCTCTCTTTTGTTAGTTAAATTCCTTCGTTTTATTCTTCTTCGACGCTGTCCACTGCGCGTCTCTTTTCCTTCCCCTTGTTTTATTTTCTCTAACACTGCCCGGCTCTTGAGCACCGACCGCGCCCTGTGTGCTCCACCCTCTCTCTCTCTTTTCCTTCCCGACGACGCTGCACGGCCCCCTTGCAGAGCCGCTCGATCGAGCTCAAGCCCGCCGCAGTCCGGAAGGGTCAGCGGACTACCTGCTACCAGCACGATTTGCTGGAGCACCTTGACTGGGGAGCCAAGCCCAGCTCTCCACAGCCCCCCCTGCGATTCTCTGAACTCCGATGGATCACTGGGCGGTTGCCCGCGGTCGACACCTGTTGCTCTGACTTCGACCTCCAAGAAGCTTCTTTTCAGGGATGGATCCCCGTGAGGTGATGCAGTACTGCAGGTGAGTTCGAACCTGCTCGTCGCCAGTGTAGTGTCCGCGTATCAATAACACACGGACTGCAGGAGAACAGTAATAACAGGTGTTTACTGAACAGAGGGTATGCTGGAACTGAAAGTACAGAAGCCTGCTACGGCTTTATATACAGGTGTGGTCACTGCCGGTACTACAGTATAAAAGCAGTTCTCTCTTAAATGTACATACACAACAACCACAACTTGAGTATTGTGTGCAGTTTTGGTCACCTTATCTGAGGAAGGATGTTCTTACCATGGAGGGAGTGCAGCGAAGATTCACCAGACTGATACCTGTGATGGCAGGAATGACGTATGAGGAGAGATTGGGTTGATTGGGCTTATACTCACTGGAGTTTAGAAGAATGAGAGGGGATCTCATTGAAACTTATAAAATTCTAACAGGACTGGACAGACTAGATGCAGGAAGGATGTTTCCGATGGCGCGGGAGTCTAGAACCAGGACAGTCTAAGGATAAGGGGTAAGCCATTTAGGACAGAGATGAGGAGGAATTTCTTCACCCAGAGAGTGGTGAACCTGTGGAATTCTCTACCACAGAAGGCATTGGAGGCCAATTCATTAAATATATTCAAGAAGGAGTTAGATATATTTTTTAAGGCTAAAGGGATCAAGGGATATGGGGAGAAGGCAGGGACAAGGTACTGAGTTTGGATGATCAGCCATGATCTCATTTAATGGCGGAGCAGGCTCGAGGGGCCGAATGGCCTACTCCTGCTCCTATCTTCTATGTCTACAATGCTGCCTATCTTTGTGTCATCGGCAAACTTGGATACGAGTCTCTCTATTGCATCTGCTAAGTCGTTAATATACACAGTGAATAGTTGAGGCACCGACACAGCATGCTATCCTCTTCCTCTACTGTAAATACTGATGCAAAGTAATTATTTAACGTGTCCACCATTTCCTTATCATTGATAATATCACCATTATCAGTTTTCAAGGGCCCACATGGCTCCTGACCACCTGCTTTTTCCTAATCTAATTGTAAAAAATATTTGTGTTGATTTTGATATCCTTGCAAGTTTCTTTTCATACTTCCTTTTTGTAGCTCTTACTATCTGTTTTGTCACCCTTTGTTGTTCTTTGTATCTCTCCCAGTTGCCAGAATCTATGCTATTTTTTGCATTTTTGTATGCTTTTTCTTTTAGTTTTATTTTGTCCCTTACCTTTTCTGTCATCCATGGCAGTATTTTTTTGGCAGTGGAGCTCTTGCTCCTCAGGGGTATAAACTAGTTCTGCATCACATTAAATTCTTTTTTGTACACCTCCCACTGATCTTCACTCGTTTTACCCATTAACAGATTTGCCCAGTTTACTGTGGACAGTCTCTGTCTCATCCCGTTGAAGACGGCCTTACCTAAATCTAGAATCTTAGTAGCTGTTTCACGTTTCTCCCTTTCAAACATTACATTGAACTCGATCATGTTATGATCGCTATTAGATAAATGTTCATGCATTGTTAGGCTGTTAACTAAATCTGGCTCATTACTCATTACTAAATCTAATACGGCATACCTCCTTATTGGTTCTAGGATCTATTGTTGCAGAAAACTACCCCGGACACATTGAATACATTTGCTACCTTTTTGACACAAGCTAGCCTGCTTATCCCAATCTCTACAAATGTTAAAATCTCCTATTAAAAGCACTCTGCCTTTACTACATGCTTGTTTAATCTCTGCATTTATACTTCCTGCCACTTCACAGCTATACACAACTCCCACTATAGTCTTACATCCTTTTCGATTCCTTAATTCTACCCACAAAGTCTCCACTGCCTCCTTATCTCTCATTATATCCTCTCTTATCATTGAAGTGATTTCATCCCTAATCACTGAGGCTACTCCTCCCCCATTACATTTTCCCCATCTTTCCTGTAGACCTTATAACCTGGTATATTCAGTTCCCAGTCCTGACCGTCTTGCAGCCATGTCTCAGTAATGGCTACCATGTCATACCCTCCAAGTTGAATTTGCACCTGCAGTTCATTCAATTTATTCCTTATACTCCGTGCCTTTGTATAAATAACTCTTATTTGGGCCACACCCCCTAGCCTGTCCTTCGACTCTACTGTTGTTTTTCTCATACATTTCTTATTTCTCAGTCCTGATTTAATTACTTTACATCTTTTAGTTTCCCCTTTACCCGTAATGCCTAAAGCACAAGCTCTGACTATTACTCCACTTTCTTCCCTTTTGTTTGTTTTAGAATTATTATTTATACTACATTTTCCATCTGAGCCCTCCCCCACCCCCCATTTACTAGTTTAAAGTCCTCGTGTCTTCCCTATTTATCCTTTCTACTAGGACCCTGGTCCCAGCCTGGTTCAGGTGGAGCCCGTCCCAACAGTACAGTTCTTTCCTGTCCCAATACTGGTGCCGGTGCCCCATGAAATGGAACCCCTCTTTCCCACACCACTCCTTCAGCCACGTGTTCACTTCCCTAATCTACTTATCCCTACGCCAATTTGTACGTGGCTTGGATAATAATCCAGAGTATAAACCTTGAGGTCCTGTTCTTTAATTTAGCTCCTAGTTCCTGGTACTCTCCAAACAGGACCTCTTTCCTACTCTTTCCTATGTTCTTGGTCCCAACATGGACCCCAACGACTGGATCTTTCCCCTCCCTCTCCAATATCCTTTCAAGCCGGATTGAGATGTCCCTCACCCTGGTATCAGGTAGGCAACATATCATGTGGAAGTCTCGATCATGCTTACAAAGGATTCTATCTGTACCCCTAATTATTGAATCCCTTCCTCCCTGCTTTGGACAGCTTCCTGCTCCAAGGTGCCATGGTCCGCATTCTGGCTGTCCTTCCGACGGTCTTTATCCTTATCCTCACAGGTAGCAAGTACATTGTGCCTTTTGGATAGGATCAGTTTCTGTGGCTCCTTGTTCTCTATCTCACCTGGGTCCCCCTTACTCTGTACACTATTGGTCACACCAACACTGTTCTGATCCTGCATCTCTCTATGAGGTGTGATCGAGGTCTGAAGCAAATTGCCCAAGTACTCATCCTCCTCCCTATGTGTCGGGCACAGGCACAGACACACTTACAGTACTGGCACATACAAAGTTACTGTACTGGTAGACACACACTTACAGTAGTGGCACAGACTCATTTACAATACTGGCATAACAACAACAATTTGTATTTATATAGTGCCTTTAATGTAGTAAAATATCCCAAGGTGCTTCACAGGAGTATTATCAGACAAAATTTGACACTGAGCCACATAATGAGATATTAGCACAGATGACCAAAAGCTTGATCAAAGAGGTAGGTTTTAAGGAGCGTCTTAAAGAGGAAAGAGAGGTAGAGAGACGGAGAGGTTTAGGGAGGGAATTCCAGAGTTTAGGGCCTAGGCAGCAGAAGGCACGGCCACCAATGGTGGAATGATGAAAATCGGGGATGCACAAGAGGTCAGAATTGGAGTAGCACAGAAATCTTGGAGGCTTTTCGGGGTTGAGGAGGTTACGGGAGGGACGAGGTCATGGAGGGATTTGAAAACAAGGATGTGAATTTTAAAATTGAGGTGTTGCCGGACTGGGAGTCAATGTAGGTCAGCGAGCACAGCACAGGCACACTTACACTATTGGCACAACCACACTCACACTTACACTACTGACAGACACACTTACATTATTGGCATAGATAAGCAGAGGTCTGAAAATACAGGTACACATCAGTGGTATAAGAGGGTTAATATTGCAGTGGCTTTGGAAATAGTTACAATAAGTTGTGTGACACATGCCAGTCTGAAAGGATGCCAAGGTCAATGGCATATCAATGTACTTAAGCTAAGCTATAAACAGCACTTTTAGGGGAAGATAATACAGCTATCCTGTTCAATGATAGTATGAGTGTGCTGACCTCTAAATCACCTCCCTGTAGCCTTGCACCCAAGCCTAAAGATTTTGTGTTGAAGAAACGTATTCCTCCCCTTGCCTTTACTTAGCCCTGTTCCTGGGACTAGGGACAGGGTCACTGGCAAGGCTTGGAAACTAAGCACGAGCCAGGCCTGGTTAGTACCTGGAGGGGTGACCTTCAGGGAAGACCAGGTGCAGAAGGTCACGGAAGGAGCCCCGGGAGGGGCGGCTGGTGAGCAGGCCCGGGCGTTGGGCTGAAGATTGTCGGACAGGAGGAATGGTGGAATGGAATGGAATGGCGGCGCGCACAGACGCAGCGGCTTTGCTTCTCCCAGGACGGTGCTATTTACGTTAATGTTAATGTTATTTGTACTGGACTCATGGGAGCTTGCAAGATCACATTTCGTTGTTCATGTACTTGTGCATTGTACAATGACAATAAAGTTGAATTATTATTATTATTACTTCATGACAGAAGTCAATCGGCAAAATTTTGTACTGATCAGTGAACTACTTCCTTTTGTCGAAATTCTCGTTGAACTTTCAGAGCTAAGATGCAGTTACAGACTTTTTGTTTGGGGCTAAGCAAATTCAGAAATAGGTTTGAGGTAATTTTTTGATGCCAAATGTACAGCCTTGTTATTTGGCAGAGCACTCAGGGTTTTTTCTACTTTTGTGACTGTGTAATATAAACAGGGCCATTACAACAAACCATAGTGTCTCATTTAAATGGCAAACACGTGACAGGTGTAGGAAACAAAAAGCCCCACTTGTAAAGTTAAAGGTTACTTACATAATTTAAGTTTTGTTTTATTCTCTGTAGGTAAAATGTCATCTGTGCTTCTGAACGTTCCACTGAAAATGGACACAAAGGACCTTCAGATCAAGACTTTAACAGTGGAAAGGCTGATTCAGCCTTTGATAATACAGGTGGGTTTTTGCACTTTCCAAAATCAAACGATCAACACATGCAAACTAGCCTGTTGTAAAGATCTTTTTGTACAGATGGCACAAGCTGGAGAAGTTCAACATGCTGCCAACAAAACAACGACCACTCCTCTGTTCCCAGCCCAGAATTGCGCCGGCCAAGAGCACAAATCAGAAAAAACCCTGTCCTCACTCAGTGCCCACTTCTCACCATGAAGCTGAATGGTCATCGGAAGCAGGAACTCTGACGCTAGGGCACCGAGGTCCTGATAGCCCCCAGTGAGATCAGTTAACTCCGCACAGACCAGGGATGGAACCGAGGAGCTGGGAACTTCCTAATGCCTTTGTCTCTTACGATTGAAGTGATACATTTTCCTGCAGATCAAGTGAGACAATCCACACGGTGGCCCAGTGAAATTCACGCATGTCAATGTAAATCACGCTGCAAGCACATCGAAGTCAGGACATTAATATTTTCTACTACCAAATAAAATAGCTGATTTAGTTTTTGGCAGGTTGGAGGTAATTTTGTGAGGCTTGTATCCAAGTGTGGATTCTTGCTAGACTGGAGGGCAGATCACAAATTGGCCCCATGCTGATACAACCCCATCTCTGAGCTGCAGTGAGGTTCACTGCTGGGATCAGAGCCGCACAAAATGATCCCTGTGGTGTAATTGTACAACTGTGTCAAAATTCTTCCCAATAGGCAGATCGTGAATGTGATCCCAAAAGGAGGGCACTTATTAATGTTGGCATTATTCATTTTGGAACTTACATAAGAACACAAGAAATAGGAGCAGGAGTAGGTCATTTGGCCCCTCGCGCCTGCTCTGCCATTCAATAAGATCATGGCTGATCTTCTACCTCATCTCCACTTTCCTGCACTATCCCCATATCCCTTGATTCCCTTAATATCCAAAAATTTATCAATCTCTGTCTTACATATACTCAACGACTGAGCTTTCACAGCTCTTTGGTGTAGAGAATTCCAAAGATTCACCACCCTCTGAGTGAAGAAATTTCTCCTCATCTCAGTCCTAATGGCCGACCCCTTATTCTGAGATGGTGACCCCTTGTTCTAGACTAACCAGTCAGGTGAAACATCCTCCCTGCATCTACCCTGTCAAGCCCTGTAAGAATTCTGTATGTTTCAATGAGATCCCCTCTCATTCTTCTAAACTCTAGAGAATATAGCCCTAGTCTACTCAATCTCTCCTCATAGGACAATCCCCCCATCCCAGGAATCAGTCTGGTGAACCTTCATTGCACTCCCTCTATGGCAAGTATATCCTTCCTTAGATAAGGAGACCAAAATTGTACACAATATTCCAGGTGTGGTCTCACCAGGGCCCTATATAATTGCAGTAAGACGTCTTTACTCCTATACTTAAATCCTCTTGTAATAAAGGCCAACATACCATTTGCCATGTTCTTGCCCACTCACTTAGCCTGTCTATATCCCCTTAAAGCCTCCTTGCATCCTCCTCACAACTTATATTCCTACCTAGCTTTGTATCATCAGCAAACTTGGATATATTACATTTGATCCCCTCATCCAAATCATTGATATAGATTGTGAATAGCTGAGGCCCAAGCACTGATCCTTGCAGTACCCCACTAGTTACAGCCTGCCAACCCGAAAATGACCCGTTTATTCCTGCTCTCTGTTTTCTGTCTGTTAACCAATCCTCAATCCATGCTAGTACATTACCCCCAATCCCATGAGCCCTAATTTTGTTTAATAATCTCTTGTGTGGCACCTTATCAAATGCCTTCTGAAAATCCAAATACACCACATCCACTGGTTCCCCCTCATCTATTCTGCTAGTTACAACCGTCCTCGAAGCCGCCAACGGCAGTTCCATCCGCACCTTCGGGAAGCGGAATGTGGTGCTTTGTTTTGGCGGACAGCGGTTCACCTGGGACTTTGTCACAGCAAAAGTGTCCACCCCCCTTCTCGGCACTGACTTCCTCTGCGCCAATGGCCTTTTGGTGGATGTCAAGAACCGGCGTCTCATCAATGCGGAAACCTTCAGCTCGCTCCCATGTTCCCTCAGCGGGTCCAGCACGATGCAGTTGTCCAGCGCACTCTCGGCCTCCGACGAGTTTTCCCGCCTCCTCGCCCAGTTCCCGGACCTCACGAAGCCCACGTTCTCATCCGCCGCCACCAAACACGGGGTAGAACACCACATCTTGACCACCGGTCTGTTGTGTCCGTGTGTTAATGGAGACACGGAATGCAGGAGTTGGTTTAACAGGTGTTTACTGAACAAAGTCTGGAGGTGAACTAAAAGATACAAGACACTATACAGACTTATATAGCCCGAGTGGCCACTACCGGCATTACAGTACACAGGGGCTCTTAAAGGCACATACACCACAATTCCTCCCCTTTTAGACAACCAGTACATAACATTTTAAGTAATTGTTATTAACATGTGTACAAGAACAATAATCTACACATTTGCTGCAGTTAATCAATTATAAGTCAGTCTCTCTGCAGGCTTCCTGACTCGGTCCAGATAACGCCTCGGCGGTGTAGTAGTTTTCGGTGGTGTAGTAGGTTCTTTTGGCAAGGTCGATTCGGCTTGAATGCCAGTGTCGGGTTCATCTGGTTCCAGTATTACCGGATCGGAGGTAGATACTATGGGTATCTCTGCTTCATCATTAGGCGTATGATCTGGTCAGCATGGCGCCTTATTATGCTTTCTCCAATGTCCACGGTATACATCAGCGGTCCTAGTCGTGTGCAAATAGTTCCAGGGTGCCATTTCTCGGTACGGTAGTCCCGGGCCAAAACTTGTTGACCTATCTGGAAGGGTCTAGTTGGCCTTTCATTCATGCCTTGAAATTGCCGGTTCTCTACGTCCCTTCTGACGTTTGGCTTGATCAAATCCAGCCGGCATCTTAGTCTTCTATTGAAAAACATCATGGCGGGAGTTTGGTTTGTAACCACATGTGTTGCATTCCTGTATGCAAACAAGAAGTTATCTACCTTATGCTGTAGATTTATGTCTTCATTACCCATGGCCTTTATGGCCTTCTTGAAGGTCTGGACAAACCTTTCAGCCAATCCATTGGTGGCAGGATGGTATGGGGCGGACGTGTAGTGCTTAACCCCATTGTTTTTTAAGAACTTCCTGAATTCTTCGGACACAAATTGTGGTCCATTATCAGAACAGATTTGTTCAGGCAGCCCATTCCTGGCAAATATGGTCCTTAATACTGTGATGGTTTTTTCCGTGGTGGTGGAGGACATCTTTATTACCTCCGGCCACTTGGAGTGTGCATCAACCGTGATTAAGAACATTGAGTCCATAAATGGACCAGCAAAGTCGATGTGTACCCTTTCCCATGGAGATGAGGGCCACTCCCATGGATGTAGAGGGGCTTGTGGTGGGGCGTTTTGGACCTTCTGGCATCCTAGACAGCCCTTGGTCATTTCTTCGATATCTCCATCGATACCTGGCCACCATACAAACGCTCTGGCTAGGTTCTTCATTTTCACTCCACCCAGATGCCCCTCGTGAAGCTCCTTTAGCACTTTACCCTGGAGTTTGGGTGGAACCACCACTCTAGATCCACACATCAAGGTTCCTCGGCACACTGACAGCTGTTGTCTTCTTTGCGAGAATGCTGGCAACAGTGGTTCGCCATGTGCTGGCCATCCCTTCACCGTTAAATCGTAGAGTCGTGAGAGAGTCAGGTCATTTCTCGTTTCCTTTTCAATGGTAGAATTTGTTACTGGTAGACATTCCACTATGGTTGAGTGGAACACTTCCACTGGGTCCACTGTAGGTGCCTCTTCCACCGTTGGCAACGGTAGACGCGATAAACCGTCAGCATTTCCATGCTGTTTTGATCCTTTGTATTCTATGTCATATTGGTGTGCCCCTAGGAAAAGGGACCACCTCTGTAGTCTTTGCGCTGTCATAATGGGAACGCCCTTTTTAGGGTTGAATATGGAGATGAGGGGTTGATGGTCAGTCAACAAGGTACATTTTTGTCCGTGTAGGTAATGGTTGAATTTCTTCACTCCCCATACCAGGCTAAGTGCTTCCCTGTCGATCTGGGCATAGTTACGCTCAGCTGAGTTCAATGAGCGTGACGCAAAAGCTATCGGCCGCTCCGAGCCATCAGGGAATCTATGCGATAATACCGCTCCCCGGAATCCCTTGTAGGACTTGCTCCATAGCCCTTTGCCAGATAGCTGGAGCTGATGCTACTCCGCAAACCAGTTGATTGTACTGGTACAGGCCTTTGTGTGTGTTTATCGTGAGATACTTTTTAGAGGCCTCCTCAACCTCCATCTGTAGATATGCCTGTGCCAAGTCAATTTTGGCGAAACGTTTCCCTCCGGATAGTGAGGCGAAAATATCTCCTATCCTCGGAAGAGGATACTGTACCGTGTGAAGGACCGGGTTTACAGTCACCTTGAAGTCCCCACAGATGCAAATTTTTCTCTGTTCTTCAGGTTTATCATTATTCAACGTTTTCTTCATGACCGGGACGATGGGTGTTGCCCACTCGCTCCAATCTATCTTGGATAACACGCCTGCCTTTTCCAAATTCTCCAGCTCTGCCTCGACTGCTGGACGAATTGCGTATGGCACCGGCCTTGCCTTAAAAAACTTGGGAATTGCCGCATCTTCCACTTTCATTGAGGCAGTGACGCCTTTCAAGGTCCCTAGTTCCTGTTGAAACACTTCTTTGGCGTTGGCCAAGATGTCTTTTAATCGTTCAGGTTTGATGTCATCATCATTTTTTTTCTCACTGGTCACCGTCAGTGCCTGAATGGAGTGCCAGTCTAAACGTATCTTCCTGATCCATTCACGTCCCAACAGCGGTGGACCACCATCTTGCAGAACGTATAAATACAACTTCTGTATTTCCTTGCCGTTGTATACAACAGGCACCCTTATTTTCCCTCTGGGGTATACTTTCTGCCCCGTATATGTCTTCAAGACAATGGATGTGTCTTTCAAAGGTATATGCGGAAATAGCCGCTCGTAATCCCGTCGACTTATGACGGTCAGAGCTGATCCTGTATCTAGCTCCATTTTAACTGGGGACCCTGCTATCGTGAGGGTAACCCAAATGGTCTGGTTATCTTCTTTGGCAATTACATTATGTAATTTGAGAGAGCTTAGTCTCTTGTTTCCGGAGTCGCTATCGCTCTTCTGGTCTTCGAAGCTACTGTCCATCATCATTTGTACCTTTCTGTACTTTTCCTTATTGATTTTTTTTCTGTCAGTGGATTTTTTGTTTCCAGATCGGCATACATGTGTAATGTGTCCCATCTTTCCGCATTGCCTGCATGCTTTGTCCTTGAACCAGCAGTCCCTCTGGTAATGGGTGGATCTGCTGCAGCGATAACATCTCTCAAAACCCCGTGTCAATTCATGGGTGCAACAGTCCTGTGGCTTTTGCTGTATCTCTGCAGCTCCTCTTGCTGCTGCTTCGTATGATACAGCTACACTGAAAGCCTTGTCCAGTGTCAAATCTTTCTCAGAAAGTAGCCTTTTTTGTGTTCCTTCACTTAGGAGACCGCAGACGAATTTGTCTGGTAGAGAATCTGCCAGTCCTGCCCCGAATTGGCAGTGTAGGGTATCAACAATCTCCTTAAAATTCTTGTCCATCGGTTTGGCTGGAGTGATTAAGTTTCGTAACAGCCTGTATGTCCTTGCGCCCATTAGATTTAGAAGTACCGATGCCTTTTTATCATCCTCTATTTCATTTGCTGTGCAATATACCTCCACTCTTTCCACATATGTGGTCCAATCCTCTATATCGCTATCGAAATCAGTAATATTGCCAGTCTTAGGCATCCTGAAAAAAAAATGGCGCCTCCCGCGCTTTCATTTCTTCCCCGCAGAAAAAAAATGGTGCCTCCCGTGCTTTCCCACCGCTGCCACTTCTGACAACGCTGTTCTCCGCGGTTTTTATTTACATAGGTATTTTTAATAGGTGGAGACTCGTTCCCGCTGGACTCTCTGGGACTTTTCCCTCCTTCTGCTTGGTCTGAACGCCGACCTGCTTTGCAGCGCCGGCCGTCTCCTGAGTGCTCCACCCTCTGTCTCCGTTTGCCTCCTGCCTTCGCTGCTCGGCCCCGCTGCAGAGCCAACTGATGGAGCCCCAGCCCGCCGCCCAGGAAGGATTATTGCAGTACCTGCCACCAGCTCGGCTAGCTGGTGAAACCACAGTTTTTTTTCTTTTCTTTTCTTTCTTGTTTTTCTTCAACTTTCGTCTGAGGAATCGATCTCCTTGAGGTGCTGGCAAATTGCAGGTAAGTCCGTTTCCAATTCGTCGCCACTGTTGTGTCCGTGTGTTAATGGAGACACGGAATGCAGGAGTTGGTTTAACAGGTGTTTACTGAACAAAGTCTGGAGGTGAACTAAAAGATACAAGACACTATACAGGCTTATATAGCCCGAGTGGCCACTACCAGCATTACAGTACACAGGGGCTCTTAAAGGCACATACACCACACGGTCCACCCGTCTACGCCTGCGCTCGGCGCCTCAACCCCGGGAAGCTCGCCATCGCCAAATCCGAGTTCGACACCATGGAGCGCCTCGGCATCATTCACCGGTCGAACAGTCCGTGGGCTTTGCCCCTCCACATCGCCCCGAAACCAGGCGGCGGGTGGCGCCCGTGCGGAGATTACCGGCGCCTCAACGACGTGACGACCCCCGACCGCTATCCGATTCCACACATCCAGGACTTTTCCGCCCGCCTGGCCGGGAAAGTGGTGTCTCGAAAGTGGACCTCGTCCGGGGTTACCACCAGGTCCCTGTCCAGCCGCAGGACGTCCCGAAAACCGCGGTGATCATCCCGTTCGGGCTATTCGAATTTCTCCGCATGCCATTCGGCCTCAAAAACGCCGCACAGGCTTTACAACGCCTAATGGACACCGTGTTACGGGACCTGACATTCCTGTTCGTCTACCTGGACGACATCCTCATTGCCAGCGCCTCCAGGACGGAGCATGTGTCCCACCTCCGGACTCTCTTCGAACGACTCAGCCAACATGGCCTAATCGTCAACCCGGCCAAGTGCCAGTTCGGGCTCTCCTCGATTGAGTTTCTCGGGCATCGCATCACGAAGGACGGGGCGGTGCCACTGCCATCGAAAGTGGAGGCTGTGATGGACTTCCCGTGACCTCTCACCGTGAAGGCCCTGCAGGAGTTTTTGGGTATGGTGAACTTCTACCATTGTTTCGTCCCCCGAGCAGCCCAGCTTATGCGGCCCCTTCACGAGGCCCTCAAAGGCAAGCCTGACAAACTCGTCGTCGACTGGTCTGATGAGATGGCCAATTCTTTCACGGACACGAAAAGGGCCCTGGCTAACGCGACCATGCTGGCGCATCCGTTACCTGATGCGCCGATCGCTCTCACCACCGACGCCTCGGATTATGCAGTCGGCGCCATCCACGAACAGTGGGTCAACGGCTCCTGGCAGCCGCTCGCCTTCTTCAGCCGGCAGCTCCGCCCCAACAAGCGGAAGTACAGCACCTTTGATCGCGAGCTTCTCGGCCTCTACCTCGCCGTCCGACACTTCCGTTTCCTGCTGGAGGCCCGCCCGTTCACGGTGTTCGTGGACCACAAGCCGTTGACCTTCGCCATGGCCAAAGCCTCCGAGCCGTGGTCGGCCCATCAGCAATGCCAGTTAGCCTTCATCTCGGAGTTTACAACGGACATCCAGCATGTGGCTGGGAAAGACAACCCCATCGCCGACTGTCTCTCCCGAGTCGTCGCCAGCACCGTACACCTCGACATCGACTACACCCGCACGGCGGCCGACCAGGCCTCCGACCCGGACGTCCAGGCCTACAGGACGGCGGTCACGGGCCTTCAACTGGCAGATGTCGCGTTCGACGCTGCCGGCACCACACTCCTGTGCGACATCTCCGTTGGACAGCCACGTCCCGTCGTGCCCGAAGGGTGGAGACGGCAAGTTTTCGACGCCGTCCATAATCTTTCCCACCCGGGCAGGAAGCTGTCACAGAAGCTGGTGGCAGCTAAGTTTGTCTAGCACGGGCTCAGGAAAGACGTTCGCGACTAGGCCAACACCTGCGTGGTATGCCAATGCTCGAAAGTACATTGCCATACTAAGGCCCCGTTGGCGCCTTTCGCACTGCCCGACAGGCAGTTCGACCACGTTAGCGTGGACCTGATGGGGCCCCTGCCGCCCTCCTGCGGGTTCACCCACCTCCTCACAATGGTCGACAGAACCACACGATGGCCAGAAGCCGTCCCGCTGTCTTCAACGACGGCCGCCGATGTGGCTCGGGCGTTCATCAGCACTTGGGTCGCCCGGTTCGGCGCCCCATCTGACATTTCCTCCAACCGGGGGCCCCAGTTCACGTCAGAGCTCTGGAACACTGTCACCCGAGGCCTCGGGTTGAGACTCGACCACACCACAGCTTACCACCCCCAGGTTAACGGGCTGTGCGAACGGTTTCATCACTCCATGAAGGCCGCGCTCCGGGCCAGCCTCCGGAACGACAGCTGGATCGACAGACTCACGTGGGTCATGCTGGGACTCAGGACCGCTCCCAAGGAGGACCTCCAGTCCTCGTCCGCCGAGCTCGTCTACGGCCAGCCGCTACGGGTTCCCGGGAATTTCGTCCCCAACGCAACGGAACCTTGGTCCGCAGCCCACCAGAGGTCTGACCTTCTGGACAACGCCCAGGTTTTCGCGCCGGTGCCCACGTCGCAGCACGGCCTCCCGCAGTCCCACGTTCCGCTCAGCCTTCGTGAAGCGGAGTACGTTATCGTCCACCACGACGCCCACCGGGGACCCCTTTAGCCACCCTACGAGGGACCATTCCGCGTCCTGGAAACCAGGGACAAGACCTTCGTAGTGGATGTCGGCGGTAAGCTGGACTACATTTCCGTGGACCGTCTTAAGCCGGCACACCTGGATCTGGACTGACCCATTGAGTTGGCACAGCCCCCGAGGCGGGGCCGACCTCCGGTTTCCGCACCCTCAGTCCACCACCGAGCACCCGAGGTCCCTCCGAACACCCCGGTCCCCGCCCCGGAACTGAGGAGCCATTCCGGCCGTGTGATCCGGCCCCCCCAATGATTGACATTGCCAGTGCTAGTGAATTCTGGGGGGATGTATGTGGCGGAGACCACATAGGGACATTAACACAATTCACTATGTATAGCAATGTTGTGATATGTACATGCTGGGTTGGGTTATCGGTGCAGGGTCCCTTTAAGAGCGTCGGTAGCATGATGACGTCATGACGTCGGTGGCATGATGACTGTAGTGTATGTACCTTTAAGAGAGAACTCCTTTTACAGCTCCTGTATACTGTAGTACCGGCAGTGACCACACCTATATATAAGCCTTGAGCATGCCTCTGTACTGTTAGTCTTTAGACTACCCTCCTCCAGTAAACAGCTGTTGATTGTTAATTTACAGCCTCCGCCTAGTTATTGGAAAACATCCTACTTTAAGAATCACGGATTCAACAGTGGCGACGAGGTCGATTTGAATCTACCTGCAACTCTGCACTTCCTTTCAAGGATTCGCTCCGGGAGGACGGTGGAAGAAAGTCGAGGCCAGAAGCACGGGCGTCGACCACGAGCAACCGCCCAGTAATCCGGCAGAGAGTGAACATCGCAGGGGAGGCTGTTGAGAGCTGGGCTTGGTTCTCCAGCCACAACGATCCAGCAACAGACTGGCAACAGGTACAGCGCAGACCCTTCCCGGACAGCGGCGGCTGGAGCCGACCGATGGCACAGAAAAGGCCGAGCAGCATCGACGGGGTAAGAGAGAGGGTGAAGAGCACAGGGCGCAGCCGGGGGTTGAAAACCGAGCGGCGTCGACGGAAAACAAAAAAGAGAGAGAGGGTAAAGCAGCAGCCAGGTTCAGGACCGAGCGGCGGCAACAAGAGAGGCGCACAGGAGAACGCGCAGAGTACAGCCAGGGCTCAAGGGCTGAACAGCGTCCGCGGGGGAAAGAAAGGAAGCGCGGGAGACGCCATTTTGTGTCAGCGGAGAAGAAGGGAGAGCGCGGGAGACGCCATTTTAGACAGTTTAATCACACCCAGGGATGCCGAAGAGTGGCAGTATCACTGCGTTCGACAATGAAGTCGAAGATTGGGCGACATATGTGGAACGCATTGAGGTGCACTGCAAGGCGAATGAAGTGCCAGATGCTAGGAAAGCACTGGTTTTGTTGAATTCCATGGGTGCAAAAACTTATGGCTTACTGCGAAACCTAATAACCCCAGAGAAGCCAGTGGATAAGAATTTCGAAAGCATAGTGGAAATCCTACAGGACCACTTAAACCCCACACCGCTGCTGATAGCAGAAAGATTTAAGTTCCACAAAAGGAACCAGCATAAAGACGAAAGTAATGCTGAGTACGTAACGGAACTGCGCAAGCTATCGAAACACTGCCAGTTTGGATTGGGACTAGCAGATACGTTAAGGGACAAGTTTGTGTGTGGGCTTCAAAGTGAAGGAACCCAGAAACGGCTTCTATCAGAAAAGGATCTTACGCTGGACAAGGCTTTCAGCATGGCAGTATCACACGAAGCAGCCGCATGGGGCACTGCAGAGATACAACGGAGACTGCAAGAATATGGCACCAATGAAATGTCATATGGAGCAGGGAAGTGTTATCGCTGCGGCAGAACAACACACGACCAGAAGGATTGTTGGTTCAACGACCAAGTGTGCAGACAGTGTGGAAAAGCAGGACACACAGCAAGAGTCTGCAGGTCAGGGAAGAAAACCAGCAGCAAGAAATCTCCACAGGAGAATTACAAAAAGGTACATAAGGTGATGGAGAGTAGTTCAGACGAACAGAAAAGTGATGCAGAATCCGGAAGCAAGGAGCTGGGTTGTCTGAAATTACATAAGGTAATCAAAATGGAGGATCACCAGACTATCTGGGTCACGATCAAGATAGACGGAGTCCAAGTGAAAATGGAATTGGACACAGGATCAGCCCTAACAGTCATAAACCAAAGGGACTACAAGCGGCTATTTTCACATATACCCTTGAAAGCTACAGAGATTGTCTTGAAGACGTACACGGGGCAAAAAGTCTACCCCAAAGGAAAAATAAGGGTGAAAGTGATATACAAAGGCCAGGAAATACCCAAAATGGACCTATATGTATTGCCAGATGGAGGACCACCACTACTAGGACGTGAATGGATCCGGAAGATACAATTAGATTGGAATTCCATACAGGCACTGAAGGTTGAGGCCAAAAAGGATGACGACGTCACACCTGGACGACTGTCAAAAATGCTAACTGACGCACAAGAAGTGTTCCAGGAGTGACTCGGAACACTAAAAGGCATAACAGCGACGATTAAAATAGAGGAAAATGCAAGCCCAAAGTTTTTAAGGCCAGACCGGTGCCTTATGCGATCCGACCAGCTGTCGAAGCAGAGCTGGAAGGTTTGGAAAGTTCAGGAGTACTGTCCAAAGTAGACTGGAGTGAGTGGGCTACACCCATCGTTCCTGTAATGAAGAGGTCGTTGAGTAATACGCCTGGGAAACCAAAGAAGGTCCGCATCTGTGGGGATTTTAAGGTGACCGTGAACCCAGTCCTTCACACGGTACAATATCCACTTCCACGGATTGAGGATATTTTTGCCTTGCTATCTGGAGGTAAACGCTTCACCAAAATTGATCTGGCCCAGGTGTACCTGCAAATGGAGGTAGAAGAAGCCTCGAAACAATACCTCACGATCAACACTCATAAAGGTCTCTACCAATACAACCGGCTGGTGTTCGGGGTAGCATCGGCTCCGGCTATTTGGCAAAGGGCAATGGATCAAGTCCTGCAAGGGATTCCAGGGACCCAGTGTTATTTGGACGACATCCTGGTCACGGGCGAAAATGACAGTGATCACCTCGCCAACCTGAGAAGGTGCTCACTAGATTAAAGGAATATGGGCTATCACGCCTGCCACTGCCTACTGTGGAGGAAGCACCAGTAGTGGACCCTATCGAAATATTTTATTCGTCGATAATTGAACGATTGCCAGTAACTAACGCGAATATAGAGAAGGAGACCCGCAATGATCCGACACTGTCTCGGGTATATGATTTGACGTTGAAGGGATGGCCAACACATGGCGGCTCATTGTTGCCAGCATTCTCATCCAGAAGAGAACAGCTGTCAGTATGCCAGGGGACAGCGATGTGTGGATCCCGAGTGGTAATTCCACCCAGGTTAAGGGAGAGAGTGCTCAATGAGCTTCACAAAGGCCATCTGGGAGGGGTGAAAATGAAAAGCCTTGCTAGGGCTTGTGTGTGGTGGCCGGGGATCGATCAACAAATTGAGGACCTAACAAAAAGAGCTGCTCAGGATGCCAGAAGGCCCAAAATGCACCACCACATGCCCCTCTACACCCATGGGAGTGGCCCTCCTCTCCATGGCAACGGGTGCATATTGATTTTGCTGGTCCATTCATGGACTCAATGTTCTTAATAGCAGTGGATGCGCACTCGAAATGGCCTGAGGTGATCAAAATGCCCTCAACCACTACAGAGAAAACGATTGCAGTCCTACGGACCATATTTGCCAGGAACGGCTTGCCAGAGCAGATTTGCTCTGATAACGGACTACAGTTTGTGTCCGAAGAGTTTCGGAAATTTATGAGAAGGAATGGGGTAAGGCATTACACATCCGCCCCGTATCATCCAGCCACAAATGGATTGGCTGAGAGGTTTGTACAAACCTTTAAAAAGGCGATAAGGGCCATGTGCGATGATGAAATTCCACTACAGCGTAAGGTGGACAATTTCCTGTTAGCCTACAGAAATGCGAAACATGCAGTTACCAACCAGACCCCGGCCATGATGCTCTTTAACCGAAGGTTGAGATCTCGTCTGGATTTGCTCAGACCAAATGTGCGAAGAAATGTTGAGGATAAGCAATTCCAGCACATCAATGAAAAGCCGACAAGGAGCTTCAATGTAGGACAACCTGTCTTGGCCCGCGACTACCGAACAGAGAAATGGCAACCCGGAACGATATGCACACGGCAGGGGCCATTAATGTACACAGTGGATGTCGGGGAGAACATTGTGAGACACCACGTCGACCAGATCCTAGCGTCACAGGAATGAGTCAACCCCATGTCTCGCGTACCTGGGGATGAACCCAACATACCAGTAGCATCTACCTCAGAAACAGTAGCAGCGGAACCTGATGAACTAACCGACGAAAGGGGGCCAGAATCGCCTCCGCACCAAGAACAAGAACCTCAGGAAAGGCGCTATCCAGAAAGGATCAGGAAGCCACCCCAAAGACTGAATCTATAAATGGAATATTTCAGTTTAATGTGCATGTTAAAGTGTTAACTGTTATTTGAATGTTATGGGTACTGTTAATCTAAAAGGGGAGGAATTGTAGTGTATGTACCTTTAAGAGAGAACTACTTTTACAGCTCCTGTATACTGTAGTACCGGCAGTGACCACACCTGTATATAAGCCTTGAGCATGCCTCTGTACTGTTAATCTTTAGACTACCCTCCTCCAGTAAACACCTGTTGATTGTTAATTTACAGCCTCCGTCTAGTTATTGGAAAACATCCTACTTTAAGAATCACAGATTCAACAATGACGTCATAGCCCCTGCACGGGGCTGAGCCTTTAGGCATATAAATTGGCCAGAAAAAGCAATAATCCTGAGGATTGGGAGCAGTTTAGGATTCAACAAAGGAGGACAAAGGGATTAATTAAGAAAGGGAAAATAGAATATGAGAGTAAGCTTGCAGGGAACATAAAAACTGACTGTAAAAGCTTTTATAGATATGTGAAGAGAAAAAGATTGGTGAAGTCAAGCGTAGGTCCCTTGCAGTCAGAATCGGGGGAATTTATAATGGGGAACAAAGAAATGGCAGACCAATTAAATACATATTTTGGTTCTGTCTTCACAAAGGAGGACACAAATAACCTCCCAGAAATACCGCAGAACATAGGGTCTGATGAAAGGGTGGAACTGAAAGAAATCAGTATTTGTAGGGAAATGGTGTTCGGAAAATTGATGGGACTGAAGGCCGATAAATCCCCAGGGCCTGATAATCTACATCCCAGGGTACTTAAGGAAGTGGCCCTAGAAATAGTAGATGCATTGCTGGTCATCTTCCAGAACTCGATAGACTCTGGAACGGTACCCATGGATTGGCGGGTAGCTAATGTTACCCCACTATTCAAAAAAGGTGGTAGAGAAAAGGTGGGGAATTATAGACTGGTAAGCTTGACATCGGTAGTGGGGAAAATGCTAGAGTCCATTATAAAAGATGTAATAGCAGAGCACTTGGAAAGCAGTGACTGGATCGGACAAAGTCAACATGGATTTACAAAAAGTAAATCATGCTTGACTAATCTACTGGAATTTTTTGAGGATGTAACTGGTAAAATAGATAAGGGAGAACCAGTGGATGTGGTGTATTTGGACTTTCAGAAGGCTTTCGATAAGGTCCCGCATAAGAGATTAGCGTGCAAAATTAAGGCACATGGGATTGGGGGCAAGGTATTGACTTGGATAGAGAACTGGTTGGCGGACAGAAAGCAAAGAGTTGGAATAAACAGGTCGTTTTCCGAGTGGCAGGCAGTGACTAGTGGGGTACCACAAGGATCGGTCCTAGGACCCCAGCTGTTCACAATATATATTAATGATCTGGACGAGGGAATTGGATGTAATATCTCCAAATTTGCAGACGACACAAAGCTGGGTGGGAGGGTATGCTGTGAGGAGGATGTCGTGAAGCTCCAGTACGATTTGGACAGGTTGGGTGATTGGGCAGAAACATGGCAAATGCACTATAATGTGGATAAATGTGAGGTTATCCACTTTGGTGGCAAAAACAGGAAGGCAGATTATTATTTGAATGACAATAGATTGGGAGAAGGGGAAGTGCAAAGAGACCTGGGTGTTCTTGTGCACCAGTCGCTGAAGGTAAGCATGCAGGTGCAGCAGGCGGTTAAGAAGGCAAATGGTATGTTGGCCTTCGTAGCAAGAGGTTTCGAGTACAAGAACAAGGATGTCTTGCTGCAGTTGTACAGGGCCTTGGTGAGACCAAACCTTGAGTATTGTGTGCAGTTTTGGTCGCCTTACCTGAGGAAGGACCTTCTTGCCATGGAAGGAGTGCAGCGAAGATTCACCAGGCTGATACCTGGGATGGCAGGAATGACGTATGAGGAGAGATTGTGTCGATTGGGCTTATACTCACTGGAGTTTAGAAGATTGAGAGGGGATCTCATCGAAACCTATAAAATTCTGTCAGGCCTGGACAGACTAGATGCAGGAAGGATGTTTCTGATGGCTGGGGAGTCCAGAACCAGGGGTCATAGACTAAGGATAAGGGGTAAGCCATTTAGGACTGAAATGAGGAGGAATTTCTTCACCCAGAGAGTGGTGAACCTGTGGAATTCTCTGCCACAGAGGGCGGTGGAGGCCAGTTCATTAAGTATATTCAAGAAAGAGTTGGATATATTTCTTAAGGCTAAAGGGATCAAGGGATATGGGGAGAAGGCAGGGACAGGGTACTGAATTTGGATGATCAGCCATGATCTCATTGAATGGCGGAACAGGCTTGAAGGGCTGAATGGCCACTCCTGCTCCTATCTTCTATGTTTCTATGAGTGATTAAAGTAAGACGCATTTTGCCTTAGCTTAAACAAAAGTCTCTGCCTGTTGTTTTCTGTTGATCCCAACAGTGGGGTCTTTTACTTTGGTTGGTGGCTAAATGGCAGAAAGAGACTGCCTGGCTCTGGTGCAGCTCGTGTCCATGATGGGAGGATGGAGATGCAGTCTGCGACTGAAACAAAAAGACGTACAGACTGAGACAGAGAGAGAAATCCTTAAACGTTATATATATTCGAAATGATCACACCTCCGTTATTTCTTTACACTGACAATTTGAAAACAACAATTGTTCTCATGCACAGATTTATGCAGCTCTGTGTTTTATTTATTATCTAACTACAGAGGGTAAGCAAAATATTTATTATTTACCAGGAGCCAATCAAGAACACTTATTTAATTGTTTCTGGGGAGATCACTTGCAATTCATTTTCCAAATTCTTTCAGTGGAAATGTGCATCTCTACCTTACTTCCATAGCCCAGAACTCCCATCTCCCTGAAAAGATCATAAGCTCTGACTCACTGTGACCCAGTCACATTTAATCGAGTACAGTCAATGGTGGGGAATCAGAGAGGGTCCAAATGTACAGCTACAACTCTGCAATGCCTGAGTTCCATGATATTATGTTTCTGTGTTTTCAGATTTAAAAGATAAAGAAAGAAAGATTTGCATTTCTATTGCGCCTTTCATGACCACTGGATGTCTCAACGTGCTTTACAACCAATGAAGTACTGTTGTAATGTGGGAAACACAGCAGCCAATTTGTGCACAGCAAGCTCCCAGAAACCGCTATTTGATAATTGTTAGATCCGTGTATCTTGATGTTGTGTCCTTCAATAATTAGACAAGAGACGGCAGGGAATGATCAACAGGTGTTTACTGAATGAGGGTTACTCTAGAACTAGCCGTGCAGATCACTACTCAGGGTTTATATACAGGTGTGGTCACTGCCGGTACTACAGTATACAGGAGTTGTAAAATGTAGTTCTCCCCTTAAAGGTACATACATTACAATTCCTCCCCTTTTAGATTAACAGTACCATAACACTCATTTAACAATTAAATATCAAACTAATTACAATTAACACTTTTAACATGCAACATTAACTGAAGATAGTCTATTTATAAATTCTGTCTTTCGGGAGGCTTCCTGATCCTTTCTGGATAGCGCCTTTCCCGAGTATCTTGCTCTTGGTGCGGAGGCGATTCTGGCCCCCAGTCGTCAGTTGGTTCATCCGCTTCCGATGCTACTGTTTCTGGGGTAGATGCTACCTGTACGTCGAGTTCATCACCAGGTACGTATGAGCGAGACATGGGGTTGACTCGTTCCTGTGACTCTAGGATCTGGTCAGCATGGCGTCTCACAATGTTCTCCCCAACATCCACTGAGTACATTAGTGGCCACTGCCGTGTGCATATCGTTCCTGGTTGCCATTTCTCTGTTCGGTAGTCGCGGGCCAAGACTGGTTGCCCTACATTGAAGCTCCTTGTTGGCTTCTCATTGATGTGCTGGAATTGCTTATTCTCAACATCTCTTCGTACATTTGGTCTGAGCAAATCCAGACGAGATCTCAACCTTCGGTTAAAGAACATCATGGCCGGGGCCTGGTTGGTGACTGCATGTGTCGCATTTCTGTAGGCTAACAGGAAATTGTCCACCTTATGCTGCAGTGGAATGTCGTCATCGCACATGGCCTTTACTGCTTTTTTAAAGGTTTGTACGAACCTCTCAGCCAGTCCATTTGTGGCTGGATGATACGGGGCGGATGTGTAATGCCTTACCCCATTCCTTTTCATAAATCTTCGAAACTCTTCGGACACAAACTGTGGTCCGTTATCAGAGCAAATCTGCTCTGGCAAGCCGTTCCTGCCAAAAAATGGTCCGTAGGACTGCAATGGTTTTCTCCGTGGTGGTGGAGGACATTTTGATCACCTCAGGCCATTTCGAGTGCGCATCCACGGCTATTAAAAACATTGAGTCCATGAATGGACCAGCAAAATCAATATGCACCCGTTGCCATGGAGATGAGGGCCACTCCGATGGGTGTAGAGGGGCATGTGGTGGTGCATTTTGGACCTTCTGGCATCCTGAGCAGCTCTTTGTCAGGTCCTCGATTTGCTGATCAATCCCCGGCCACCACACATAAGCCCTAGCAAGGCTTTTCATTTTCACCCCTCCCAGATGACCTTTGTGAAGCCCATTGAGCACTCTCTCCCTTAACTTGGGTGGAATTACCACTCGGGATCCACACATCAAGGTCCCCTGGCATACTCTTCTGGATGAAAATGCTGGCAACAGTGAGTCGCCATGTGCTGGCCATCCCTTCACCGCCAAATCATATACCCGAGACAGTGTCGGGTCATTTCGGGTCTCCTTCTCTATACCAGTGTTAGTTACTGGCAAGCATTCAATTATAGTCGAATGAAATATTTTGACAGGATCGACTGCTGGTGCTTCCTTCGCAGTAGGCAGTGGCAGGCGTGATAGCCCATCAGCGTTTCCATGCTGTTTCGTGCCCTTATACTCGATTTCATATTGGTGCGCCCCTAGAAAATGGGACCATCTTTGTAGCCGTTGCGCAGTCATCACCGGAACGCCCTTCTTTGGATTAAAGATGGAGACAAGTGGTTGGTGGTCAGTCAGCAAGGTGAACTTCTGCCCGTGCAGATAGTGATTGAAGTTTTTCACTCCCCACACTAGGCTGAGGGCCTCCCTGTCAATCTGGGCGTAGTTACGCTCGGCTGAGGTTAGTGATCGAGACGCAAAGGCTACTGGGCTCTCTGAGCCGTCCGGGAATTTGTGCAACAGCACCGCTCCAATGCCATAGGGTGATGCATCACACGCCAACCGAATTGGTAGTGCTGGGTTGAAATGAGCCAACACTTCTTTTGATGTGATCAATGCTTTGCTCTTCTGGAAAGCTCGTTTACATTCGTCACTCCACTTCCATGGTACCCCCGTTTGCAGTAGGGTGGTCAGTGGGTGTAGTACGGTAGACAAATTCGGCAAGAACTTATGGTAGTAGTTCACCAGCCCGAAGAACGACCTCAGTTGTGACACATTTTCCGGTGCTGGAGCCTTGACTACTGCCTCAATCTTTTCAGGGGACTTATGTAACCCCTCTTTATCAATAACGTGGCCACAATACGAGATCTGCTTCTGGAAAAACTCGCATTTGTGGCGATTAGCTCGGAGCCCATATTCCTTCAATCTAGTGAGCACCTGCTCCAGGTTGGCGAGGTGATCACTGTCATTTTCGCCCATGACCAGGATGTCGTCCAAATAACACTGGGTCCCTGGAATCCCTTGCAGGACTTGTTCCATTGCCCTTTGCCAAATAGCCGGAGCTGATGCTACCCCGAACACCAGCCAGTTGTATTGGTAGAGACCTTTACGAGTGTTGATCGTGAGGTACTGTTTCGAGGCTTCTTCTACCTCCATTTGCAGGTACGCCTGGGCCAGATCAATCTTAGTGAAGCGTTTCCCTCCCGATAGCGAGGCGAAAATATCTTCAATCCGCGGAAGCGGATATTGTACAGTGTGAAGGACTGGGTTCAATGTCACCTTAAAGTCCCCACAGATGCGAACCTTCTTTGGTTCCCCAGGCGTATTACTCAATGACCTCTTCATTACAGGAACGATGGCTATAGCCCACTCGCTCCAGTCCACTTTGGACAGTACTCCTGAACGTTCCCAACCTTCCAGCTCTGCTTCGACGGCTGGGCGGATCGCATAAGGTACCGGTCTGGCCTTAAAAAACTTTGGGCTTGCATTTTCCTCTATTTTGATCATCGCTGTTATGCCTTTTAATGTTCAGAGTCCCTGCTGGAACACTTCTTGCGCGTCAGTTAGCATTTTTGACAGTCGTCCAGGTGTGACGTCGTCATCCTTTTTGGCATCTACAGTCAGTGCTTGTATGGAATGCCAATCTAGCTGTATCTTCCGGATCCATTCACGTCCTAGTAGTGGTGGTCCTCCATCTGGCAATACATATAGGTCCATTTTTGGTGTTTCCATGCCGTTATATATAACGTTCACCCTTATTTTTCCTTTGGGGTAGACTTTTTGCCCCGTGTGCGTCTTCAAGACAATCTTTGTATCTCTCAAGGGTATATGTGAGAATAGCCGCTTGTAGTCCCTTTGGTTTATGACTGTTAGGGCTGATCCTGTGTCCAATTCCATTTTCACTTGGACTCCTGCTATCTTGAGTGTGACCCAGATAGTTTGGTGATCCTCCATTTTGATCACATTATGTAGTTTCAGACAACCCAGCTCCTTGCTTCCGGAGTCTGCATCACTTTTCTGTTCATCTGAACTACTCTCCGTCACCTTATGTACCTTCTTGTACTTCTCCTGTGGAGATTTCTTGCTGCTGGTTTTCTTTCCCGACCTGCAGACTCTTGCTATGTGTCCTACTTTTCCACACTGCACACTTTGTCCTTGAACCAGCAATCCTTATGGTCGTGTGTTGTTCTGCCGCAGTGATAGCACTTCACTGTTCCGTATGACATTTCATTTGTGCCATATTCTTGCGGTCTCCGTTGTATCTCTGCCGCGCCCCGTGCTGCTGCTTTGTGTGATTCTGCAATGCTGAAAGCCTTGTCCAGCGAAAGATCCTTTTCTGATAGAAGCCGTTTCTGGGTTCCTTCACTTTGAAGCCCACACACAAACTTGTCCCTTAAAGTTTCTGCTAGTCCCGTTCCAAACTGGCAGTGTTTCGAAAGCTTGCGCAGTTCCGTTAAATACTCAGCATTACTTTCATCTTTATGCTGGTTCCTTTTGTGAAACTTAAATCTTTCTGCTATCAGCAGTGGTGTGGGGTTTAAGTGGTCCTGTAGGATTGACACTATGTTTTCAAAATCCTTTTCTACTGGCTTCTCTGGGGTTACTAGGTTTCGTAGTAAGCCATACATTTTTGCACCCATTGAATTCAACAATACCAGCGCTTTCTTGTCATCTGGCACTTCATTCGCCTTGCAGTATACTTCTATGCGTTCGACATATGTCGTCCAATCTTCGACTTCATTGTCGAACGCTGTGATACTGCCACTCTTCGGCATTTTTGGGTGTGGTTAGACTGGCTTAAAATGGCGTCTCCCGCACTTTCCTTTCTTCCCCGCTGCGGCTTAAAATGGCGTCTCCCGTGCTTTCCTTTCTTCCCCGCTGACGCTGCTCGGCCCTTGAACACCGGCTGCACTCTGCGCGTTTTCCTGCGCGCCTCTCTCCCCCGTTGACGCTGCTCGGCCCTTGAACACCGGCTGCGCTCTGCTCTCTCTCGCCTCTCTCCCCCGTTGACGCCGCTCGGTCCTGAACACTGGCTGCGCCCTGTGCGCTCTACCCTCTCTCCCCCGTCGACGCTGCTCAGCCTTTTTCTGTGCCGTCGGTCGGCTCTAGCCGCCGCTGTCTGGGAAGGGTCTGCGCAGTACCTGTTGTCAGCCCATTTCGCTGGACCACCATGACTGGAAAGCCAAGCCTGGCTCTTGACAGCCTCCCCTGCGATGCTCAAATATCCACTGGATGACTGGGGGGTTTCCCGTGGTCGACGCCCGTGCTTCTGGACTCGGCCTTCTTCCACTGTTCTCCAGGAGCGAATCCCTGGGAGGTGATGCAGAGTTGCAGGTAGGTTTGAATCTGCTCGTCGCCAATGTTAGATCCGTGTATCTTGATGTTGTGTCCTTCAATAATTAGACAAGAGACTACAGGGAACGATCAACAGGTGTTTACTGAATAAGGGTTACTCTAAAACTAACTGTACAGATCACTACTCAGGGTTTATATACAGGTGTGGTCACTGCCGGTACTACAGTATACAGGAGCTGTAAAAAATAGTTCTCCCCTTAAAGGTACATACATTACAATAATGAGCAGATAATCTGTTTTAGTGTTGTTGAGTGAGGGCTAAATATTGGCCCAGGACTAAAGAAAAAGAAAACTGTTGCCACAAATGTCTTCGTGCCTCTCCTGCTAACATTTGCATTATGGGAAAAGGACTGTCTTAAATTAGCTCGGTAACAAAGGCTAATGTAAGGAGTAATTTCCCCAGGCTCTGCTGCAGCGATGGTGGGCCTGAGATAGGGCTACAACACTGTCGCCCCAATTCTCAGACCCATGGGCAGCACCAGCGAGACTCCACGCTGGAAGAGCAGCTTGACAAAATGACTTCCATTTTGTATCTGGGACTGCAAGCCTCGCCATCAGGTATTGAAGCATTAGTATTTACACTGTGGAATTGAGTTTTGTTGAAATTAAATACAGACACAGCCTCTAATAACTGATTTATAATTATTGATCTGGTACATCTTGTAAATCTACATCATTGGAAGTTTAAAGCATGCTATAGGCTGGGATTTCCAGCTTAATTTCGGTAGATAACTCTCTCCGAGTTCAGACTACGGCTTTATTGTTAAGAAACTGTAATTTTTGTTGCAAGAAATGAGTCTTGTTACATTTTCCCCCCTAATTTCCTCCCCTCCCCTGATGAAAGGGGACAGTTTCACACATATCAGCGGCCCACTGCTACCTCATTCAAATGGTCATTATTTTGCTGTGAGCCAAGACCATGAATGGCAGCAGGCTATCCAACTCAGAAGGCACAACAGTTAGCTCACTCCTGCCCTCACCTGAAGTCCACACCTGTGTGCTTCCTATATTACACCAGTGACTACACTTCAAAATACTTCATTGGCTGTGAAGTGCTTTGGGATGACCTGAGGTTGTGAAAGGCACTATGGAAATGTAAGTTAGTTCTCTCTTTCTTTCTCTCTTTCTTTCGTCGCTGGGTAATAATCGGGAGCAGATATTTGACTCAATTCTTTAGACTGGGGTACTGAGCCAATTGTAGGGGCACTCCTTTGGCTCCAGCTGAGGTCAGCTAACCTCGCACAGACCAGTGACTGAACCCGGGACCTTCCTGGTCTACAGAGCTCAGTACAACACCAAATCATCCACTTGCTAAGACATTTATTCCTTTATGTCTCCAGTACAAAGTTTAAAAAAAGGGGTAAAAATTGGAAAGGGGAGGTGGCTACCTTCGCCGGGGTGCTAATCCCGAAAAAGTTAGCGCCCCCGGGCCCAATTTTCCCAGATAGCCCCCCTCTGGGTGCGCTGCGAGCCAATATCGCGGCGCTATGTGCCGCAACGCCTTGCGCTGCAGCACTGCAGGCCTTTCTCCCCTTATTAAAGGGGAGGTACCTGGCACAGCGCATGCCGGGGCCCAGCTGGGCCACCAGGGATCGGGGGTGCCGGCAAACGCGCCCAGCACTCAAGAGGAGTGCCCGGCTCACGGAGAGCAGCCAGCACCCGCGGGGGGGGGGGGGTTACACGGGGGCCGGGGATAGCAAAGGGGGCAGGTGCTGCAGGCGGCCAGCAACAAAAATGGCTGCCCGCCACCTCCCCTTTAAGTAGCGCTGCCCCAGCCACAGGTAGGCCCCCCTGATCCCGGCGGACAAAGTGTCCGGTGGTAAGTCGGGGGTCGCCACCCAATATTAGAGCCGGGGCGCGAATGGGGCGCTGCGCATGGCGATGACGTCATCGCTGGTGGCGTAGCGCCGCGTGGCATTAATGGTTAGCGCCGCCGCTAACCTCCCGATAAATTTCACGGGAGGCGTTAGCGGCGCCACGCCCAGGTGCTAGTTGATTTGCGCCCTGTTAGCGCCCTCTTGGGGAGCGAATGGGAGGCACAAATCAACCGAATTTAGCCCCCAAAGAGTTTCCAATGTTCTTTCCTATGAGCCCTCAGTATCTGAAGGCAGTGGCAATACTGGGATATGATTCCACCGATGCCACAGCTCTCTGGTGTCTAACTAAAATGATCACTTATTTTGAGCCATAGAGAGGGTGTTGGCAGCTGATCCGATAGCCAAACATGCGTGCTTTAGCTCAGGGGTCATTGGATAGTGACCGAGAACCCGAGTTGACTTTTCCTTCTGTGGCCCAGGGGTACAGAAACCAATCATATTGTCCTCAGAATCAGCTGCCCAGCACAAACCCAGGGTTGAACTTGGGAGCTCAGGTCTCTCTCCCCCTGGCAGTCCATTAAATTAGTCCTATGATGTAAAATAAATCTTTGAACTGTTGCAAGAAGGCCTGGTTTAGATGTGCCTCCAGGAGACTCAGGGTTCAGACTGGTCAGATGGCTGAGACAGCAAGAGCGATTGTACATGATAGAACATTTACAATGGGAGTTGCAGAGTGCTCAGTGTGGGCTGGGGATGCTGGGGATGCATTGTCATTCGGAATTGCTATATGTTTGACATTCTGCAAAATGCAAAATCGAAATTAGGATTTGTGTGTGAATGGGTTGAAAACATTCATTCAATTGAATCCGTTCCAGTTTTGGAGGTCACTGTATGAAGTGTCTTTGTACGTTTGAGCCGCTGAACAAAGTCACTGGCTGTTAGTATTGGAGGTTAACTGTGCCAAGTGTAATAGGGTTGTCAGCAAATACCTCTGTCTAAATGCCTTGTACATTAGCCATCAAGTATAATCTGCAATGGCTTTGACAACTTTAGCAAAAGCAAAGCGTCAAGAAAAGGGATGTGTTTTGATGAGTATTTAGCTGTGTATCAGATTCCTTTTTCTGTTGACTCGCCCTTGACACTGTGAGCATTGACTTAGAGCAAAACCCCCTAATGCATATAGAAAGTGAAAATCTGACTTATATATCACATTCTGAGGATGTCCCGAAAAGAACATCACCTGCAATGAATTATGTTTGAAGTGCGGTTACTGTTGTCATGCAGGCAAACGCAGCAGGCAATTTGCACAGGCTAAGCTGCTGCCACTTAATTTGCTTTTAGTGCTGTTTGCTAAGGGAGGACTGTTGGGCAGGACACAGGGAAAACTCTCTGCTGGTCTTTCAAAACTAGCAACAGCAACAAACAATCTGCCAGCTCAAAAATAGCTGAAGATTTAGGCCTTACGATCCATAAAAACAAGAAGCTGCACTGAAAGTACAGTGGAACATGGGCTTTTAAAAAATTCATTCCTGGGATGTGGGCGTCACTGGCAAGGCCAGCATTTATTGCCCATTCCTAATTGCCCTCGAGAAGGTGGTGGTGAGCTGCCTTCTTGAACCGCTGCAGTCAGTGTGGTGAAGGTACTCCCATAGTGCTGTTAGGGAGGGAGTTCCAGGATTTTGACCGAGCGATGATGAAGGATCGGCGATATATTTCCAAGTCAGAATGGTGTGTGATGGAGGGGAACTTGGAGGTGGTGGTGTTCCAATGTGTCTGCTGCCCTTGTCCTTCTAGGTGGAAGAGGTCGTGGGTTTGGGAGGTGCTGCCGAAGAAGCCTTGATGAGTTGCTGCAGTGCATCTTGTAGATGGTACACACTGCAGCCACGGCACGCCAGTGGTGGAGGGAGTGAATGTTTAAGGTGGTGGATGGGGTGCCAATCAAGTGGGCTGCTTTGTCCTGGATGGTGTCGCGCTTCTTGAGTGTTGTTGGAGCTGCACTCATCCAGGCAAGTGGAGAGTATTCCATCACACTCCTGACTTGTGCCTTGTAGATGGCGAAAAGGCTTTGGGGAGTCAGGAGGTGAGACACTCGCCGCAGAATACCCAACCTCTGACCTGCTCTTGTTGTCACAGTATTTATGTGGCTGGTCTAGTTAAGTTTCTGGTCAATGGTGACCCCCAGGATGTTGATGGTGGGGGATTCAGCGATGGTAATGCTGTTGAATGTCAAGGGGAGTTGGTTAGATTCTCGTTTGTTGGCGACAGTCATTGCCTGGCACTTCTGTGGCGCGAATGTTACCTGCCACTTATCAGCCCAAGCCTGAATGTCATCCAGGTGTTGCTGCATGTACATCATTTAAGCTGCAGGTACGCTCTTATGACTTTTATCACTTTTATTAAAGTGCAGTTTGCAGCAGTGATGGATTTAGAAATGACTGGAAGGGGCTGTCTGCTGAAGACATGGGATTTATTTGCTGGGGTTTATGGGGACTTGCTCCTCCACTGATAATTTTGATTGTGATACCTGAATTGGTGCATTTTATGGGTTTCCACTGGGGCATGTCTGACTAACATCATCCCGATACATGCATAGAATTTACATCACTTATTAACTTAGAAATGGCCTAGATGTTTTCAAAAGTATCACTGAGGGTGACCCGTTTATTTTAAATGGATTATACAATCGGACAATCTAGGCTGTAGTCTTGGTTTTTATTTTAATTTATAAAATTATTATGATTATGTGATGAGTAAGGGTCTATCGTGGCCTTCCGGTGCTTTGGCTTAATTGCCTTTGGGAGTCGGAGAGGAATTTGCCAAGTGCTTTTCCTGAACTAGCCAGAGGTTTGCGTTGCTTCTCTCTGGAGACCGCATTACTGAGGAGCGGGTGAAAGGCGTGTGAGGTTAAACTGTGTGAGGCGCACCTGGCGGCTTTTTCCTGTCCGTTCTTATAACTTGGGATTTCAGTTTTAAAAATATTTGTTCTTCAAAAAATAAATACAATGGCAAATAAGGGATTGCATCTCAGGCAGTCCCAGGTCCTCTGAAAGGCCAACCATGACAAGCACTGGGATGCTCAGCAAACCCCCCCCCCGACCCTCTGCATCGGGGCTGCGTACTGGGTGTCTTGGTTCGGCTGACATTAGACTGAGATGGGGCAATATTTCAGAGTAAAAAGGAAGTACACCAGCTCAAGTACACAGAATAAGTGGTCCTGATGGAAAAAAAAGGCAGGCACAATACAAGAGATGGGCGAGATTATTATGGAGAAATTCACTAAACCCTTAAATTTCCTGCAATTATCTATCTACAAAATGTTACCCATTAAAGTCTAGTAACCAGCATGCATTTAGTAATTTGTAGGAAGGTGACGCCATTTAAATGCTGAAAGAAGCACTTTAACCAGGGGTGTAGACAACACATTTAAAATCATACACACTCCTTCCAAATGCTACTCCCACTCTCCACCCATGTATATTAGAGGGGGCATTGCACCAGAGTCTCCTGCTACCCCCTTGCTTACCAGTGTGAGCATTCCTAGAAAGATCCAGGGGATTTCTCTCCACCACCTATGCCCCCACCAGAAAGTTTTGAATTGTACGTTAAAATGATGGATTCTGATTCATTTTAGAATAAAGTTGAGCACTCTCACTTCCTTTCCAACCCAATAGCATAATATGTCCTCATGGTGGGGCATTTCCCAAAGGATAGGGGAGTGACTGATGACTGCCACCTGTCCAACCTCAAGCCCACCCTGGTTTTCAGTAAGTGACCAGGGCTGCGTTTCAGTGCTTTGATGTATAAAGTCCATGGCAGTGTAGATAGAAGCATAAAATTACAAAAAGATATTAATAGATTAAGTGAATGAGCAAAACTGTGGCAATTAGATTTCAATGTAGGCAAATGTGAGGTCATCCACTTTGGACCTAAAAAGGATAGAACATGTACTTTCAAAATGGTGAAAAGCTAGAAACAGTGGAGATCCAAAGAGACTTGGGGGTCCATTAAAATGTAATGAACAGGTACAGAAAATAATCAAAAAGGCTAATGGAATGTTGGCCTTTATATCTAGAGGACTAGAATACAAGGGGGTAGAAGTTATGCTGCAGCTGTACAAAGCCCTGGTTAGACCACACCTGGAGCAGTTCTGGGCACCGCATCTCTTGGAGGGATTGCAGCGTAGGTTTACCAGAAATATATCAGAGCTTATAGGGTTAAATTATGAGGACAGGTTAATGTTTAAGATGATTAAATGATTCAATAGGGAATATAGAGAGAAACGATTTCCTCTGGTGAGGGAGTGCAGAACAAGGGGGCATAACCTTAAAATTAGAGCTAGGCCATCCAGGGGTGATGGCAGGAAGCATTTCTTCACACAAAGGGTGGTGGAAATCTGGAACTCTCGCCCTCAAAAAGCTATTGTGGCTGGGGGCCAATTGAAAATTTCAAAACTGAGATCGATAGATTTTTGTTAGGGAAGGACATTAAGGGATATGGAACCAAGGCGGGTAGATGAAGTTAAGATACAGATCAGCCATGATCTAATTGAATGGCTGAACAGGCTTGATGGGCTGAATGACCTTCTCCTATTCTTATGTTAAATGTAAAAACTGTTAAAGTTTCTGAGTTGATTAAAAGCTTTTCCAAGTTGGTAGGAAATTTCTGGGTTGTTAACGTTTCCCTGAATTGTTAGAAAAAAAATTCTAAGTCAATTAAAAATGTTGGGTGGTTTAAAAGTTCAAGTTGCCCACAGTTGGTCCAAAGTTATTTGGGCTGTGGGGTCCCAGTGAGACTTGGCTCTGGCAGGTCCCACCCCCGCTCTCCTAGACCCGCTGAATCTCGGGTCCAGTGGGTCCCGACCCACTCTCTGTTCCGATAGGTCCATAGGTTCTGGAGCTCTGCTCCGACCATCATTTACCACGATACACACTTGGTGTACTGCACCATCCTGGCACTGCCTGGTCCTGGTAAGTTGACAATAGCTGAGCAGAGTTCACTATCAGTGACATATTGCCAAACTTTCGCCTCTTTTGCCTTGGTCTCCATCTCCTGTCTGATCTGCAAATCAAATCAAAGATCCTGCCCTGTGTCCTGCAGACCCCAGCATTGTAAGAATATAAGAACATAAGAATTAGGACCATACTGCCCCTCCGAGCCTGCTCCGCCATTCAATAAGATCATGGCTGATCTTTGACCTCAACTCCACTTTCCCGCCTATCTCCATATCCCTTGATTCCCCTAGAGTCCAAAAATCTCTTGATCTCAGCCTTGAATATACTCAGCGATTCAGCATCCACAACCCTTTGGGATAGAGAATTCCAAAGATTCACAACCCTCTTAGTGAAGAAATTCCTTCTCATCTCAGTCTTACATGGCCGACCCCTTATCCTGAGACTATGATCCCTAGTTCTCGACTCTCCAGCCAGGGGAAACAACCTCTCAGCATCTACCCTGTCAATCCCCCTCAGAATCTTATATGTTTCAATGAGATCACTTCTCATTCTCCTAAACTCCAGAGTATAGGCCCAATCTGTTCAATCTCTCCTCATAGGACAACTCTCTCATACCAGGGATCAGTCTAGTGAACCTTTGTTGCACCGCCTCTAAGGCAAGTATGCCCTTCCTCAGATAAGGAGACCAAAACTGTACACAGTACTCCAGGTGTGGTCTCATCAAAGCCCTGTACAATTCCTTACTATAGCCAGCAGGGCAAGACAACTTCCAGTTTAACAGCCATTGGTTCAAAAAGGGAGCACATTACCCAATATATAATGAAAGTCCCAATAAAGAATCATTCTGAAATGTTATAGCCTGACAGAGCTCCGTTTTTTACATAGTACCATTAGGCCCTCTACACCGGTTAAGGCCTTTCAGGGACAGTTCTGGAGTGGGGTGGATTTGCACCCAGCTATCCAAACACGCCCAAGCCCACCCTGGGGCCTGTGGCATTGTATACTGTGTGTGAGCACCAGCACCATCTACCACACAACCCAGGCACTCCCGGGAGAGTAAACTCCCATCCCATATTCCAGAAAGCATTCCACTTTGGATCCTAGGCCATGGAATTATGGGCTATCACTACTTCCGCCCTAAACAATCTACGTACACGTTTTCAAAGTCATTTGTGAGCTTTCAAAAAAGATTCTCAACGTTATTTAGCCCTTTAATTTGGAACTGCAGCCTTTTAATAACTGGATGCTCAGGATATACACATCGGGCTTGAGGCTCGAACTGTGCAGGGAGCCTGCGATAATGCTGTTCATGGGCCTGGGTTCAGAGCCTCCTGCAAAGCCAACTCACCATTCTGCGGTGCGCACCTTGCGGGGCCTGGCACAGTTGGCTCGTGAGCTTGGATTGCTCAGTTGGCTGATTATAGGTCCACGTTTCCATCCGAGTGTAGAATCAGTGAAATCTCAGTAGCTGGATACTGTTTCGGCAATTCTGCAACTTGTCAACACTTCGCGTCCTCTCTACAAATGTTTTCCAAACTGTCCTGCAAAATAAAATTTTCAAGGACAACCAAGAGGTTCTCAAAAAAAGGATTTGGGATTTTTGGAATGCTGTCTTTGCTGAAAGATAAATGTGGGCAGGATATGGGATGGGAGTTTTCTCTCCCGGGAGTGCCCGGGTTGTGTGGTAGATGGTGCGGGTACTCACACACAGTATACAATGCCACAGGCCCCAGGGTGGGCTTGGGGGTGTTTGGATAGGTGGGTGCAAATCCACCCCACTCCAGAACTGGTGTAGAGGGCCTAATGGTACTATGTAAAAAACAGAGCTCTGTCAGGCTATAACATTTAAGAATTATTCTTTATTGGGACGTTCATTATATATTGGGTAACCAATTGCTGTCAAGGTGGAAACTGTCTTGCCCTGCTGGCTACAGCAAGGAGAGACAGTGCCGGGGTCTGCAGGACACACGGCAGGGGCTTTGATTTGCAGATCAGACAGGAGGTGGCGACCAAGGCAAAAGAGGCAGAAGCTTGGCAATATGTCACTGATAGTGAACTCTGCTCAGCTATTGCGATGACCTGGCTGGAGTTGAACAATTTGAAGAAGAATACAAAGGTTCTCAATCCCAAGTGCACACAGTTCTAAACAAGGAAACTAGCCTTGGACAAAGATAGAATGCTGAACCCTTGAAGACTAATGAGACCAGAAACTGAGCAGAGTGTTTTCTTGTTGGATGCTTCAGGGAAGTCATTTGTAAATTTACCAGGACCAGGAAGTGCCAGGATGGTGCAGTATACCAAGTGTGTATTGTGGTAAATGATGGTCGGAGCAGAGTTCCAGAACCAGCACTGTGTTATGGACCTATCGGAACAGAGAGAGTGGGTCGGGACCCACTCGACCTGAGACTCACTAGGTCTAGGAGAGCGGCGGTGGGATCTGCCAGAGCCAAGACTCACTGGGACCCCACAGCCCAAATAACTTTGGACCAATTGTGAGAAACTTGAACTTTTAAACCACCCAACATTTTGAACTGACTCAGAATTTTTTTAACAATTCAGGGAAACGTTAACAATTCAGAAATGTTCAACCAGCTTAGAAAAGTGTTTAATCAATTCAGAAAATTTAGCATTTTTAACCTTTATCTTTCTAAACTCAAGGGAATACAAGCAAAGTTTATGCAACCTGTCTTCATAATTTACCGTTTAAGCTCTGATATCATTCTGGTGAATCTGCGCTGCTCCCCCTCCAAGGCCAATATATCCTTCCTGAGGTGCCGTGCCCAGAACTGAGCACAGCGCTCCAGATGGGTCTTGTAATGTATATACCTTTAAGGGGGGAATTATCTTTTACAGCTCATGTATCCTGCAGTACGGGCAGTGACCACACCTGTATATAGCACTGAGTAGTAATCTGTACAGATCAGTTCTAGTGTGAGCCACGTTGAGTAAACACCTGTTGTACCATTCTCCTGCAGTCTGTGTCTTATTATACACAAACACAACATTGGCGACAAGGCAAGTTCGAACCTACCTGCAACTCTGCATCACCTCCCGGGGATTCGTTCCAGGAGATCAGTGGATTGGAGGTCAAGGCCAGAGACTCGGGCGTCGACCACGGGCAACCGCCCAGTCATCCAGCAGAGACTCGAGAATTGCGGGGGAGGCTGTCGAGAGGCCGGCTTGGCTTTCCAGTCGAGGTGGTCCAGCGAAACGGGCTGGCAACAGGTAGTGCGCAGACCCTTCCCGGACAGCGGTGGGCTAGAGCCCGACCGAGCAGCACAGCAAAGGGCCGAGCAGCGTCGACGGGGGAGAGAGAGAGAGGGCAGAGCGCACAGGGCGCAGCTGGTGTTCAGGGGCCGAGCAGCGTCGAAGAGAGGGAGAGAGAGACGCGCAGAAACCCGCAAGGCGCCGCCATTGCCACGAGGACCGCCGAGAGCGGCGTTGGCAGCAGCGCAGGAGAAGCACGCGAAACCTACAGGGCGCCGCCATTGCCACAAGAACCGCCGGGAGCGGCGTTGGCAGCAGCGGGGGAGGAAGGAAAGCGTGGGAGATGCCATTTTAAACCACACCCAAAATGCTGAAGAGTGGCAGTATCACCGCATTTGACAATGAAGTCGAAGATTGGACTACATATGTTGAACGAATAGAGGTATACTGCAAGGCAAATGAGGTGTCAGATGACAAGAAAGCGTCGGTATTGTTAAATTTAATGGGTGCAAAGACGTATGGTTTATTACGAAATCTAGTAACCCCAATGAAGCCAATGGAAAAGAGTTTTGAAGACATAGTAACGATACGACAGGAACATTTAAACCCCACACCGCTGCTGATAGCAGAAAGATTTAAGTTTCACAAACGGAACCAGCATAAGGATGAAAGCAATGCTGATTATTTAACAGAACTGCGCAAACTATCGAAACACTGCCAGTTTGGAGCAGGACTGGCAGATACCTTAAGGGACAAGTTTGTGTGTGGGCTTCAAAGTGAAGGAACCCAGAAACGGCTTTTATCTGAAAAGGACCTTACGCTGGAAAAGGCTTTCAGCATTGCGGTATCATATGAAGCAGCAGCACGGGGCGCTGCAGAGATACAACAGAGACCGCAAGAATATGGCACAAATGAAATGTCATATAGAACAGAGAAGTGCTATCGCTGCGGCAGAACAACACACGACCAGAATGATTGCTGGTTCAAAGACAAAGTGTGCAGACAGTGTGGAAAAGTAGGACACATAGCACGAGTCTGCAGGTCGGGAAAGAAAACCAGCAATAAGAAACCTACCAAAGAAAAGTACAAGAAGGTACATAAGATGACGGAGAATAGTTCAGACGAACAAAAGAGTGATAACGACTCTGAAAACAGGGAACTGAGTTGTCTGAAACTACATAATGTGATCACAACGGAGGATCACCGAACCATTTGGGTCACTCTCAAGATAGCAGGAGTCCAGGTAAAGATGGAATTGGACACAGGATCAGCCCTAACAGTCATAAACCGACGGGACTATGAGCGGCTATTCTCACACATACCCTTGAGAGACACAAAAATTATTTTGAAGACGTACATGGGGCAAAAAGTCTACCCCAAAGGAAAAATAAAGGTGACCGTTATATATAACGGCAAGGAAACACCAAAACTAGACCTGTATGTATTGCAAGATGGAGGACCCCCATTACTGGGACGTGAATGGATCCGGAAAATACAACTGGATTGGCATTCTATACAGGCACTGACTGTGGCTGACAAAAAGGATGCCGACGTCACACCTGGACGACTGTCAAAGATCCTAACTGACGCGAAAGAAGTGTTCCAGCAAGGACTCGGAACACTAAAAGGCATGACAGCGACGATTAAAATTGAAGAAAACGCAAGGCCAAAATTTTTTAAGGCCAGACCGGTACCTTATGCGATCTGCCCAGCTGTCGAAGCAGAGCTGGAGAGTCTGGAACGTTCAGGTGTACTGTCCAAGGTAGACTGGAGCGAGTGGGCTACACCCATCATCCCTGTGATGAAAAAGTCGTTGAGCAGCACGCCTGGGGAACCAAGGAAGGTTCGCATCTGTGGGGACTTTAAGGTAACAGTGAACCCGGTCCTTCACACCGTACAATATCCACTTCCGCGGATTGAAGATATTTTCGCCTCGCTATCTGGAGGGAAACGCTTCACTAAGATTGATCTGGCCCAGGCGTATCTGCAAATGGAAGTAGAAGAAGCATCAAAAAAACACCTCACAATCAACACCCATAAAGGTCTCTACCAATACAACCGGCTGGTATTCGGGGTAGCATCAGCTCCGGCTATTTGGCAGAGGGCAATGGAACAAGTCCTGCAAGGGATCCCAGGGACCCAGTGTTATTTGGACGACATCCTGGTCACGGGCAAAAATGACAGTGATCACCTTGCCAACCTGGAGCAGGTGCTCACTAGATTGCAGGAATATGGGCTCCGAGCTAACCGCCCCAAATGCGAGTTTTTTAGAAAACAGATCTCGTATTGTGGCCACGTTATCGATAAAGAGGGGTTACATAAGTCCCCAGAGAAGATTGAGGCAGTAGTCAAGGCTCACAGGAACCGGAAAATGTGTCACAACTGAGGTCGTTCCTCGGGCTGGTAAACTACTACCATAAGTTCTTGCCAAATTTGTCTACAATACTACACCCACTGAACACCCTACTGCAAACTGGGGTGCCATGGAAGTGGAGTGACGAATGTAGACGAGCTTTCCAGAAGAGCAAAACACTAATCACATCGAAAGAGGTATTGGCCCATTACAACCCGGCATTACCAATTCAGTTGGCATGTGATGCGTCACCCTACGGCATTGGAGCGGTGCTGTTGCACAAATTCTCGGACGGCTCAGAGAGGCCAATAGCCTTTGCGTCACGATCACTAACCTCAGCCGAGCGTAACTACGCCCAGATTGACAGGGAGGCCCTCAGCCTAGTGTGGGGAGTGAAAAAGTTCAATCACTAACTGCACGGGCAGAAATTCACCTTGCTGACTGACCACCAGCCTTTTGCCTCCATTTTTAATCCGAAGAAGGGCATTCCGGTGATGACTGCACAACGACTACAAAGATGGTCACTTTTTCTAGGGGCGTACCACTATGAGATTGAATATAAGGGCACGAAACAGCATGGAAATGCTGATGGGCTATCACGCCTGCCACTGCCTACTGCGGAGGAAGCACCAGCAGTGGATCCTGTCAAAATATTCCACTCGACTATAGTTGAATACCTACCGGTAACTAACGCTTGTATCGAAAAGGAAACCCGAAATGACCCGACACTGTCTCGGGTATATGATTTGACGGTGAAGGGATGGCCAGCACATGGCGACTCACTGTTGCCAGCATTCTCGACTAGGAGAGAACAGCTGCCAGTGTGCCGGGGGACCTTGATGTGTGGATCCCGAGTGGTAATTCCGCCCAAGTTAAGGGATAGAGTGCTCAATGAGCTTCATGAGGGTCATCTGGGAGGGGTAAAAATGAAAAGCCTAGCCAGGGCTTATGTGTGGTGGCCAGGAATCGATAAACAAATCGAGGACCTGACCAAGAGCTGCTCAGGATGCCAGAAAGTCCAAAATGCACCACCACAGGCCCCTCTACACCCATGGGAGTGGCCCTCATCTCCATGGCAACGGGTGCATATTGATGTTGCTGGTCCATTCATGGACTCAATGTTTTTAATAGCCGTGGATGCGCACTCGAAATGGCCTGAGGTCATCAAAATGTCCTCCACCACCACGGAGAAAACTATTGCGGTCCTACGGACCATTTTTGCCAGGAATGGCTTGCCAAAACAGATTTGCTCTGACAACGGACCACAGTTTGTGTCCGAAGAGTTCCGGAGGTTCTTGAAAAAGAATGGGGTAAGGCATTACACATCCGCCCCGTATCATCCAGCCACAAATGGATTGGCTGAGAGGTTCGTACAAACCTTTAAGAAGGCAATAATGCTATGCACAATGACAACATTCCGCTGCAGCACAAGGTGGACAATTTCCTGTTCGCCTACCGGAATGCGACACATGCAGTCACCAACCAGGCCCCAGCCATGATGTTCTTTAACCGAAGGTTAAGATCTCGCCTGGATTTGCTCAGACCAAACGTACGAAGAGATGTTGAGAGTAAGCAATTCCAGCACATCCATGAGAAGCCAACAAGGAGCTTCAATGTAGGGCAACCAGTCTTGGCCCGCGACTACCGAACAGAAAAATAGCAGCCAGGAACGATATGCACACGGCAGGGCCCACTAATGTACACAGTGGGTGTTGGGGAGAGCATCGTGAGATGCCATGCTGACCAGATCCTAGAGTCACAGGAAGAAGTCAACCCCATGCCTCGCCCATACGTACCTGGTGATGAATCCGACGTACAGGTCGCATCTACCCCAGAAACAGTAGCATCGGAAGCTGATGAACCAACCGACGACAGGGGGCCAGAATCGCCTCCGCACCAAGAGCAAGACACTCGGGAAAGGCGCTATCCAGAAAGGATCAGGAAGCCTCCCCAAAGACTGAATATATAAATATACTATTTTCAGCTAATGTTGCATGTGAAAAGTGTTAATTGTAATTAGTTTGATATTTAATTGTTAAATGAGTGTTATGGTACTGTTAATCTAAAAGGGGAGGAATTGTAATGTATATACCTTTAAGGGGGGAACTTTCTTTTACAGCTCATGTATACTGCAGTACCGGCAGTGACCACACCTGTATATAGCACTGAGTAGTAATCTGTACAGATCAGTTCCAGTGTGAACCACGTTGAGTAAACACCTGTTGTACCGTTCTCCTGCAGTCTTTGTCTTATTATACACAGACACAACAGGTCTGACCAGGGCTCTGTATAACTGAAGCTTAATTTCCTCCCCTTTGTATTCCAGTACACTTGAGGTAACGGCCAACATTCTATTAGCCTTTTTGATGGTTTTTGTACCTGTGCACTAGTTTTTAATGATTTGTGTACTTGGACTCCCAAATTTCCTTGCTCTTCTACAGTTCCTAGTTTCTCACCATTTGGAAAATACTCCAATTTATCTTTCTTAGGTCCAAAATGGATGACCTCACACTTGCCCACATTGAACATCACCTGCTACAGTTTTGACCACTCACTTAATTAGTCTGCCTATGTCCATTTCGTAACTTCCTGCTCCCATCTGCACAACTTACTAACATAGTGTCATCTACAAACTTGGATATACAACTCTCTATTCCTTCATCCAAGCCATTGATATATACGGTGAAAAGCTGAGGCCCCAGGACAGATCCCTGGGGGTCACCACTAGTCATATCCCACCAATCAAAGTGCATTCCCTTTATTCCCTACTCTCTGTCTCCTACCTCCCAACCAATTACTACCCCATGTCACAAGGGTAAGATAGATTCGGTCTTGATACCAATATGGTTACCAGTGATGTTTATTGATTTCCAATTCACACTTAATGTCTAAGCAAGAGCGCATATTACCCGTTCAGACCCTGAACAGAGGGAGAAACTTTCTTCTCCTCAATGTCCTTCACTGGTGTCTCTGCACTAGATGTTTCTGCATCTGCGTTTTTATATCCTTTCAGTCATGTGATCCCCGAACCATCGAAACTGTCATGGTTAGCACTTCCCAGTTTCGTCTTCCCTTATCAGGCAGTGTGGATACTGTGGATTCTGACTTGGCTGCTGATCAAGTTAATCTTTCTTTCCTACCCGGTAGCATGCACGCTCCAACTGTCTGATTTTTCATCTGATGCATCAGCCGTTTTTTTTAGGTTTAAACTTAGTAAATTCGGATAAGCAAGACATGACAGGAAAGTTGTCAACTTCTAAATCATTACAACAAGGTTGTCTCTAATTCTGTGTGCTTTGATTTTTGCTAATAATCTCTTGTGTGGAAATGCTCTTATCAAATGCCTTCTGGAAGATAACATCCACAGACACACCCCTATCCAGCACGCTTGTGACTGCCTCCAAAATTTAGCGGCATTAGTCGGGCATGACCTGCCCTTCACAAATCCAAGCTGACTCTCTTTGATCAGCTCATACTTTAATGTAGGTGTGCGTGAGCCCCGGCACAATTAGCGAACTCGGGGACCCATGGGAGTGGTCCCCAGCAGTCAGGTGGAGGGGGTGATCTGGAGGCGATGGTTGGGGGGGGGTTGGGGGCAAGGTTCTAGTCGCGATCAGGGGCGGGAGGGCGGGTGGGCTCTTGCTGTCATTGGCAGGAGCCCGGGACAAGGCAGGCCCGAGACTTTCTTCTGAGGCCTGGAGGAGTAGGAGTGCTCAACCTGGCCCACAAAGACACCAAAATGTAATTAAAATCTTACCTACTAGGCCTCTTAATGCCTAGGATGCCCCCCTCCGGCAGGCCTGGCTCAGGATCCCCTTCTGGCAGGCCTGGATCAGGACCCTGCCTCCGCCAGCTCTGGCCCAAGATCCCCCCCTCCAGCAGGCCTGGCCTGCCGACAAAGCCGTCAGTGCTTCCACACTCAAAGCTCTTACTAAAATTGCAGATTGAGTCCCAGTGACATCATTGGACCCGATCTGCATATTTAAAGAGCACCCCGCTACCTTCCTGCAGGCCTCCTGCTGAAAAGAGCAGGTTAAGATTGGGACACAGCGGGAAGGCAACGAGATCAGAGGGGGTAAGTAACTTGCTTCATTTTAACAGCCTCCCCCCCACTTGGTTTCAGGCAGGTGTGGTGAGTTAAAATCGGAGCCTCTGTCCTTGATGATTGTAATATATGTGGGTAGAACAAATGAAGGTCAGAGATACGATGAGCATGCTCATACCAAACCATGTGATAATACATCACACTGCTGTCCCTCTTAAAAAAATGCATATATTCCCCTCAAATACAACAAAACTATGCCCCATCTTTCCCAGCATTACATGTGCCACATAACAAAACTCCCACTTTTTTTTATTTTAAATGAACTACAAATCCAGTTTAATAACAGGTTTGTGGAGCCTTCCTGATCTCCTCATAGAAGGTTTTGGTGTTGAACCAATTTTCGGGCTGTTTTATTTTGGTTCCAAAGATGATTCTGTTTTTATCTCAGATTTGTTTGAACCTGGTACTTCAGTTACTGAAGTCTGAACTGAGTCAAACTCATGTATGTGTTCATGATCAACTGGTTCAAGATCACTGTCCAATCCAGGCCAGTAAACAAAGCTTCTTGCAATTAATTTCATACTGATGAACCCCGGATATTCAGTGTGAAGTTCAGCCAGAATTCTATCTCTCAAAGAAATAGGTACCACCACTCTGTTTCCCCACTTGATACAACCTGGCTCACAGGACAATTCAGTACAACGGTTATGGAATGGTTTCAACTCTGTGTCCAGACACTGATCAGTCCATCCATTCAAGGTGTTTTCATACACTCTTTTCAGTACTGAGTCCTTTTGAGTCTCATCTGTAATTTCAGCTGCATTCACGGGAAAGTCTTTGTTAACTGCACCTAGCGTGAAAATCTCACCTTCACCGCAACACATGAGTCTTCATGTGGCAACCTGGTCAAGGGATCTGCGATTGCATTTTGCTTTGAAGTGCGATATTCAATCGTATAGTCATATTGTGACAACAACACTGCCCAACGTTGCATTCTTGATGCAGCCATTGCAGGACCCCAATATTGCTAAGAGCGGTTTGTGATCAGTTATCAGGGTAAACTTTCTGCCAATTAGGAACTGCTGGAATTTCTTGATTCCAAATACTATGACAAGTGCTTCCTTTTCAATTTGCATGTAGTTTCTTTCGCTCTTTGTTGGCCTGTTGTTGTAGCTCGCTACAATAATAGGCAGCTTTACTGACTGGCCATTGCATTGAACTGTACATTCCATTTGTCCACATGTCTCTAGGATTTCTCCAGAGTAGGTTTTTAACTCTATGGTACTCTTTGCAAGTAGTATTTGATTAAACTTACTCTCATATGTGTCCTTACTCATGATAGAGCAGTCCACCACTGTGTCAATACATATCAATATATTGCTCGTTGATCAAAAGTTTTGTACAGAAGTCTTTCTCATGACTGCTAGTGTTGCCACTAACAGCATAGATATTATAGATGCCTAGTTCTTCAACATCAGGTGTGTTCATTTTAATATTGTGAACTCCTCCCTTTTGTTGTCGCTGCTTTGCATTGCCACTAGGATGATTCTTACTTCCAGCTTTAGATCTAGCTCTGCAAGCTGTTGAAATATGGCCTTGCTTCTGGCAGTGAAAACACTTTGCATTTCTGTATTGGCAGGAACTGTGGTGAGTGATTTCCATTGCAGCGATAACAATTCACTGAACTGCCCTCACCGGTGTGATTTTGACTTGGTCTCACAGCTTTAGGTTTGGCAATGGCTTTGTGACTGTAGACCTCAGCTGCACTAGTCACTTGAGTTGGACCGAGCTCCCTAGCATTCTTAGATGCCATCTCCATAGATAGGGCAATTTTGCATGCTATATCATAAGTTAGGTTTGGAGTGTTCAGTAACTTGGACTGTGCGCGCTCAACCACCAGTCCACACACAAACTTATCTCGCAACGCACTATCCAAAAATGTGCCGAAGTTACAATGCAAAGACAGGTTCTTAAGAGCTACACTGCACTCACAGATGGTTTCACTTTGTTTTTGGTTTCTGGTACCAAGCTTATAGCTCTCTGCTATTTCTAAGGGCTTTGGGTGGAAATGGTCCTTGAGTTTCTCGACAATGTCTTCAAATGACGCATCCTTCACTTTCCGTGGCACGAGTAGGTTTGTCAGCGTTCCATAGACATCTGGCCTGATCTCTGTTAGAAAAATTCCTTTCTTCCGTTCATGAATTACTTTATTTTCAGCATGAACATTCTCATCTGCACCTTCAGTATCAATAATGTTATTGGCCTTAAAAAACATCTCCATCCGCTCAATGTAAGAACTAAATGGTTTGCGAGCTCGTCATACATGCCGAGGCTTCTGATGAATCCCTTGGGTGCGGCCATGATTGTCCCGATCCCGTCAAACAGTGACTCAGCACGCTGCCTGTGTAGCTGTGAGAATCAACACCGCTGTTGCTGTGGAGACATACACGCGAAAGCGAAGCACAGATGATTCTGCATCAGCATTAACAGTAAAACATCACAAAAATTCAGTTTAGGTGTCACAAATTCACCTTAAACTTGTCCACTCGAAGGTTGAACCCTGTGTCCTTCCATGGTCCCTAAAAATGGCTTTGAGGTCCCCTCCTCATCGCCAAAATGTAATGGCCCAGAAATTCGGGTCCCCACACGTGAGTATGCACTGGGTACTCATGCGTAGGCCCAACGAAAGTGCCAGTTTCGTGCATGCACTGCGCACGCGCAGGAAACCGGAACTTCCGTTCCCTTGAAAGAAGGGGTTGACAGGTGGAATGCGTGCGCCGGAGAGGCAGCGCGTGCGCATCGAACTTACAGTTTTTTTGCAGGTTTCTCCGGGAGGGTAAGTCTCCAGCAGTTACACGTTTAAAAAGCAGGCGCAAGGCCTGCTTTTAACAAGGGAAGTGGTGAATTAATTAAAATTAAAACATTTTTTCCACAGGTTTATTATTTTTAAATACTTTAAAGAAAGGTAAGTTTATTTTTAGCCTCATTAGAAAATGTAATTAATTTTTTCAAAAATTTAAATTATTGTTTAAAATAGTTATTTTGTGGCGGAGCCACCAAAGGACTCAGATCGTTTGTATATAATTCCTTTAACAACATGTTAGCTACAGCCTGAGTCTGTATCTTTATTTATGCTGTTTAACTGTACAGAGCGTGGTTACTTTAACAGCACGGCTAAAACGTGATGATGTCACGCCGTTCATCACGTGATCCCCCACTGGCGGGAAAACGTGATGACGTCATGACGTCAGCCATGGGACTGCCAGAGCAGTCCTCGTGGAGCCTCCAGAGAGAGCAGACCTACATTCGATGTTATCCTGCAGTTTCTTGTTAAAACCTGTTTGTTTCATTAAAGTTCGTTTTGTTTGATCGCCTGAGTAGAACTCAGTCTTCTAGTTAGGAACCCACGTTCCTACATTGGTGACCCCGACTTTGGAGAACGGTTTTCGCGGAAGATCTTCAGCATGGAAACGAACGCCGTGACTCTGAAACTTCCACAGTTCTGGGAGCAACCACCAGCCGTGTGGTTCATCCAGGCTGAAGCCCAGTTCGCCATCAGGAACATCGTCGCGGATCAGACCCGTTATTACTACGTGGTCTCCGCCCTCGATAGCGCCACTGCCTCGCGGATCGTCAGCCTACTCGGTAGTCCACCTACTGACCGCAAGTATGATACGCTAAAGGCGCGGTTGCTACAAGTCTTCGGGCTCTCGAAGTCAGAACGCGCTCGCCGGCTTCTCGCTATGCCCGGCCTCAGGGACTCCAAACCGCCCGAGCTCATGAGCCAAATGCTCACGCTCTTAGGTGCCGAACCGGAATGCTTCCTCTTCCGGGAGCTATTCCTCTGCCAACTGCAGGTGCAGGCTGCCCTAGCCAGGTCCGAGGTCACAGACTGCGCAGAGCTTGCTGCCGAAGCAGATAAGATTTTCACAGTAACCCAGCAGTGCTGCGCTGCCACAAGACGCCCATCCCCCACAGACGCGGCTCCAGCTCCTCTTGCAGCGGGCTGGTGCTCCTACCACGCCCGTTTTGGCGTGAAAGCACGATGCTGCCGCTCTCCCTGCAGCTTTTCGCCCCCAAAAAAAACAAAGCTCCTGCAGCGTTCCTGGCGAAGGAGGACCGGGTCTAACGGGCGCTCCGCGGCTGCAATGGCCATCGGATCTTCGGAGAAACTTCTTTTCATCACCGACTCCCTATCGGGTCGACGTTTCCTTTGCGACACCGGGGCGCAGTGTAGCATCCTACCTGCGTCGAATCTCGATATTCAAGTTGGGGTCCACGGCCTTTCCCTCGTGGCGGCTAATGGCGCAGCCATTCGAACTTTCGGAAAGCGGCGGGTCCAAGTGTGTTTCGGCAGTCACCGCTTCCATTGGGAATTCGTCACGGCCACAGTCTCGCAGGCCATCCTAGGGGCGTATTTTCTGTGTGCCAACGGCCTCCTCGTCGATGTCCAGCACCGCCGGTTGATCAACGCGGCCACCTTCCACTCGATTCCATGCTACCATGGTACCGCTGTGTCGCGCTCTATCGCCTGCGCATTCCCATCTCCAGATGACTTCACTCGGCTCCTCAGAGAGTTCCCGGAGCTGACCAGGCCCACTTTCTCCTCCTCAGCCACGAAGCATGGTGTTGAACATCATATCACCACTACTGGCTCCCTGGTTTATGCACGGGCTAGAAGGCTTGAACCCGGCAAGCTCGCGGCTGCGAAAGCGGAGTTCGACACGATAGAGCGGCTGGGGATTATTCACCGGTCGAACAGTCCCTGGTCTTCGCCTCTCCACATTGTTCCGAAACCGGGCGGCGGCTGACGGCCATGCGGTGACTACCGACGCCTGAACGACGCCACTACTCCTGATCGGTACCCGATCCCGCATATTCAGGATTTCTCGGCCCATTTGGCGGGAAATTCCATCTTTTCAAAAGTCGACCTCGTCCGGGGCTATCACCAGGTTCCTGTGCACCCGCAAGACATCCCGAAAACTGCAGTCATCACCCCTTTCGGCCTTTTTGAATTCCTGCGGATGCCGTTTGGCTTGAAGAACGCGGCACAGGCTTTCCAGCGCTTGATGGACTCCGTGCTCCGTGACCTAAACTTCATCTTCGTCTACCTCGATGACATTCTCATCGCCAGCGCTAGCAAGGAAGAGCACATCTGCCATTTGCGTACCCTCTTTACACGCCTCAGTCAGCACGGTTTGATCATCAACCCGGCCAAGTGCCAGTTCGGCCTGCAGTGGATCAATTTCTTGGGACACCGCATCACCTCAGAAGGCGCCGTCCCCTTACTGATGAAAGTGGAGGCTGTTACCTCTTTCCCACGCCCGCCAACCGTCAAGGCCCTGCAAGAGTTCCTCGGGATGGTCAATTTCTATCACCGATTCGTCCCTAAGGCGGCTCTGCTTATGCAGCCTTTGTACGAGGTCCTCAGGGGCAAATCCGGCAAGGATCCAATCAGCTGGACGACCGAGATGGACCAGGCGTTCGTCAACACCAAGAGCGCCTTGGCCAATGCAACCATGCTGGTGCACCCGCTTCCAAGTGCCACCTTCGCCCTTACCACCGACGTGTCAGACTATGCCATCGGCGCAGTGCAGGAGCAGCGGGGTGAACGGCACGTGGCAACCGCTGGCGTTTTTCAGCCGTCAACTACGGAGAAATGAAAGAAAATTCAGCACTTTCGATCGGGAGTTGCTGGCCCTTTTTCTAGCCATCCGCCATTTCTGGTTCTTATTAGAAGGACGTCCCTTCACGGCTTTTGTCAACCACAAGCCTCTAACGTTCGCCATGGCCAAGACCGCCGAACCGTGGTCAGCTCGTCAACAACGTCACCCGACGTTTATTTCTGAATTCACCACGGACATTCAACATGTGTCTGGTAAAGACAATCTGGTAGCGGATTGCGTCTCCCGCGCGACGGTCCATGCGGTTCACCTTGGGATTGACTACGCCCTCATGGCTGCGGATCAGGCCTCGGACCCAGAGGTCCAATCATACAGAACCGTCCCCTCTAGTTTCCAAGCGGCCGACGTCAGTTTCCATACCGCAGGCACCACGCTCCTTTGCGACGTCTCCATGGGCGTTGCGACGTCTCCATGGGCGTTCCCCGACCTATCGTGCCAGTCGCATGGCGCCGGAAAGTGTTTGACGCCATACACGGGTTGTCGCACCCTGGTATGAAGGCTTCACAACGGCTAATGTCGGCGAAATTCGTCTGGAAGGGTATGCACCTGGATGTCCATGACTGGGCCAACACCTGCGTGGTCTGCCAGAAGACCAAGGTCCAGTGTCATGTTAAAGCTCCAGTGGCTACGTTCGCTGTTCCGGCGCGTCGTTTCGACCACGTGCATGTGGACCTTGTGGGGCCACTTCCGCCTTCCCATGGTTATACGCATCTCCTCACCATGGTGGACCACACCACTAGGTGGCCAGAGGCAATTCCTTTGGTTTCCACCACTTCGGCAGACATCACTAGAGCTTTCATCTCCTGTTGGGTTGTTCGTTTCGGGGTACCGGCGGACATCTCTTCCGATCGTGGGCCACAATTTTCCTCGGAGCTCTGGAACGCTGTAGCTCAGGGGCTCAGCACCAAACTTCATCGCACCACCGCCTATCATCCACAGGCGAACGGCCTGTGCGAGCGATTCCACAGGTCGCTTAAAGCCGCTGTACGGGCCAGTCTTCAAGGTGCGGGATGGGTGGACAGACTCCCATGGGTCCTTTTGGGTCTTCGTACGGCGCCCAAAGAATACCTGCAATCGTCCTCGGCGGAACTCGTTTATGGCCAGCCGCTCCGAGTACCAGGGGATTTCCTCCCTTCTCCCACAGAGCCATGGTCCGCCTCCCAGCAACTCGTCAGCCACCAGGAAGCGGCCAGATGCTTTGCTCTGGTGCCTACATCAAATCACGGCCTACAGAGCTCCCACGTGCCGGCTGAGCTGAAGAACGCCGAGTACGTATTTATCCGCCACGACGCTCACTGGGATCCGCTCAAGCCCCCTTACACTGGTCCTTTCCGCGTCATCGAATCGGGAGACAAATCCTTTTCGGTCGACATCGGAGGAAAGCCGGATCACATTTCGGTGGACCGGTTGAAGCCGGCTCACTTGGACCTGGACCGCCCAGTTGTCATCGCTCAACCGTTGAAACGTGGCCGACCGCCCGCAGCCGCCGTGCCAGATCAACCACAGCCGCCCGCCAGCTCGACCACACTCGCTGCGCCAGCTCAACCACAGCCGCCCGCCAGCTCGACCACACACGCCACGCCAGCTCAACCACAGCCGCCCGTCAGCTCGACCACCGTCCATCAGCTTCCTCTGCAGGGTTACCGAAGTCGCGCGGACAGACTTGTCAGGCCTCCTCGACGCCTCACTTTTGCTGTTAAAGACAATTCTGGGGACGCGCATGTGGCGGAGCCACCAAAGGACTCAGATCGTTTGTATATAATTCCTTTAACAACATGTTAGCTACAGCCTGAGTCTGTATCTTTATTTATGCTGTTTAACTGTACAGAGCGTGGTTACTTTAACAGCGCGGCTAAAACGTGATGACGTCACGCCGTTCATCACGTGATCCCCCACTGGCGGGAAAACGTGATGACGTCATGACGTCAGCCACGGGACCGCCGGATCAATCCTCGTGGAGCTTCCGAAGAGAGCAGACCTACATTCGATGTTATCCTGCAGTTTCTTGTTAAAACCTGTTTGTTTCATTAAAGTTCGTTTTGTTTGATCGCCTGAGTAGAACTCAGCCTTTTAGTTAGGAACCCACGTTCCTACAATTTCATGTAATTTATAGTTATTTTAAAAATGTGATGTTTTTAAATAAAGTTATTTGAAGTTTTAGTTATGTTTTGGGGCTTATAGTATTTATAGGCTTGACAGCTCTTCCTGTCAAATTTATGAATGAAGCATTCCCTGCTACCATTGGCTCTCCATGGCCCACGTGACCCCAGGGGACGCATCGAACAAATTGCGCCCCTGGGATACGCAAGCACTGCGCGCCAGCAGTTGGAGTAGCCCCAGGATCGGAATCCCACGCGGGCCCACAGCACAACGGCCGGTGCGCAAGGTAAGTGCAGGTCGGGGGCTTGCACCCGCGGGAAGCCTCCAACCCGAATTTCTGGGCCAATATATGTGGATAGAACAAATGAAGGACAGAGACAGGATGAGTTGCTAGTTCATGTTGCTTTATTAGTTCAGAGTGAACTGAACATGCTCATACTAAACCACGTGCCAAACCATGTGACAATACATTACAATGATAGATTGGGGTAACTTCCCCACAGCTGGCGTTACATTGACAGGTCTGTAGTTTCCTGGTTTCTCACCCTCCTTTCTTAAATAATGGAATGATGTTTGCAATTTTCCAATCCAAAGGCACAATTCCCAAATCTAGAGCGCTTTGGAAAATTATGACTAACACATCTGCAATTCCCTCACCTGTTTCTTTTAATACCCTAGGGTATTGTGTAAGCCTTTCCTTTTAGCTTGCTATTGTCTCTTACCTCATTTGTTAACGATGTTTGCTTAACTGCACAAGTGGAGCTTTGCCTTTTAGATGTGGTATGATTTTGTATTGTACCAATAACTTCTTTGAATACTTCCCAATGTTTGTAGGTTTACCTAGAAACAGCTCAGCCCAGTTTGCTGTGGTTAATTCATTTCTCATCCCTTCAAAGTGTGCCTTACTTACATTTAAAACCTTGGTTTGAGACTCTTGCTTCTCCCCCTCAAACCTAATCTCAAATTCAATCATATTATGGTCAGTATTCGCAAGATGTTCCTTTACAGTCAGATTGTTTAACCAACTCAGTGATACTTTGGACCAACCCAGAGAAACTTTGAAACAACTCAAGGAATAGATAATGTCATGACAAGCTGTTTCACTTTGCGCAGAACAGTAGAACCAGAGGACATGATCTGTGCTTGAAGGGGGTTAAATTCAAAACTAATCTGCAGAAACAGTATTTCAGTGAGCAGGTGGTAACAACTATGTAATAGGCTTCCTAGGGAGAGGGTGAAAGCAGTTAGTATTGATTCATTCAAATACATATTAGATAGATTTCTCCCAAAAAATAACATTGTGGGATACAGTATCTGAGTCATTTGAGACATGACATGGTGAGTGTAGCATGCTTGGGAGGAACAGGTGTCTTTGGAACTATGGTTCCCAAAGCTCTCCATCACTGGGGTTTTCCTCCTCATGTCTGGGTCTGTTGTAGACTCATTGATAGAGATTGATTGCTGTGATTGGTTAACAACTCCATTATCATTGTAGCATGTGACTACCAGGGTGGTAGAAGGTGAGCTAGATGGACCTCGGTCTGTTTTAGTAATTCCTATGTTCCTATGCGAGGATTAATGTCTAGTCAAAGCATTAATTAATTAGATGTGTGAGGCCTGAGCCTGGTGTAAACGGTAGCCCTTTGTGTTGTTTTATGCACCATTGTACCTCTGAGGGGCTTGATTGACAGCTGTCTACTCGGAGGCCCATTAACAGATTTATTTATACAGCAGCTACTCCTGCAGTTCAGTTTCGGTTGAGTTTAAGGTGATGATTAGGCTCCGTGGTGAATGACACGGACATCGCTGTTACCCATACACAAACATTGGGGCCAGTTTCCACACTCTGCAGACGCTGCTGGATTTGGCGGGTTGAGGTGATTAAAATAATATTAATAAGCTCCCTGCACAGTTTGAGCTTTGCACAGCGAGTGACCTGTAAAACTGCTGATCAGAATGAAGAGGATGTGATCACTTATCTTTAAGTGGGAGTCGGGCAAAAATTCTTCCAGCTTGTACACAAGTTATAAATAGTTTTGAAGTGTTTGTCAGCCTTTCCAAAGGCTGTATGGGGGTTGGGGAGGGAAGATCAAGTGAGAAAACATGAAGGTGAAGGACAATACAATGTCAAGGCCAGCAGGCCATTCATCAATCCTGTTGGCTAGCTGGTGGAGTGAATGTGCTGGCTCCCATCTCTGCCCCTGACTCAGCCCATCTGCTGCTGAAACCCTCATCCATGCCTTTGTTACCTCCAGACTCGACTATTCCAATGCACTCCTACCATCTTCCACCTTGCATAAACTCATCCAAAACTCTGCTGCCCGTGTCCTAACTCACACCAAGTCTCGTTCACCCATCACCCCTGTGCTCGCTGACCTACACTGGCTCCTGGTTCATCAGTGCCTCAATTTAAAAATTCTCATCCTTGTTTTCCAATTCCTCCAAGGCCTCGCCCCTCCCTGTCTCTGTAACCTCCTGCAGCCCCTGAGATTTCTGCGCTCCTCCAATTCTGGTCTTTTTGTGCATCCCTGATTTCCCTCACCCCACAATTGGTGGCCGTGCCTCCAGCTGTCTAATCCCTAAGCTCTGGAATTCCCCCCCTGAACCTCTCTGTCTCTCTCTTCTCCTTAAGACCTACCTCTTTGACCAAGCTTTTGGTCACCTGCCCTAATATCTCCTTCTGTGGCTCGGGGTCAAGTTTTGTCTGATAACGCTCCTGTGAAGCGCCTTGGGATATTTTACTATGTTAAAGGCGCTGTATAAATGCAAGTTGTTGGTGTTGTTGGTGCACGGAGACTTGTTCAAACTGCCAAGACAGCATACTCTCCCCTGTAGATAGAGTTGCACCATGCCTGGCAGAGTTGGCAACCAGATTGGATTGCAGTACCTGGAAACGTTTCGGAATCTCGTTGGGTTAGATCAACCAACAGCAGCAGGTAAACAGCACATGCCATGAATTGTAGCTTCTCAACCAGTTCCATATTTACTGCTCACCATTGTCAATCCTTCAATTTAACAACAATTTAACTCTCACATTAATGCGTGGTATCTCTCTTGGTTTCCATACCCACAAACTGGGGCTCTGGTATTACAATATCGGACAGTCTCTGCATTGCACAACCTTACAGCACTTTCATTGCATCGCCTCAAAACCCATACCTCAGCAGGACACACAGTCGAGATCAACGTACAATACATTTTCAAAGCCTTCTGATTGGATACAAGGCAGCAATGGGTGACGCCCTGAACTTGGTGAAATGCGGCAATCTAGTGATGTTGGGCATGCGTGTCAAGGCGTTCAGTGGGAAAGGAAGTAAAGTGCTGGCCCTGCTAACCAACGCCTCAGTCACTTTTCTGATATCTCTGTAGGCAGCACAATTCCTGATAGCGCCAGCACTGAGCCATGGGTATAACAGTTGAGGGCGGGTGGTTATTATATTATGTCCCCAGGATGATAAAAGGCCATTAGGAAGGACTTGCAGTTATGTAATATATAAATATTGGCCAGGACACTGGGGAGAACTCCCCTGCTCTTCTTCGAAATAGCGCCGTGCGATCTTTTGCATCCATCTGAGAGTTGGTTTAATGCCTCATTTAAAAGACGGCACCTCCGACAGTGCGGCACTCCCTCAGTACTGCACCTCCAACAATGCAGCACTCCCTCAGCACTACCCCTCTGACAGTGCAGCACTCCCTCAGTATTGACCCTCCGACAGTGCAGCACTCCCTCAGTACTGACCCTCCGGCAGTGCAGCGCTCCTTCAGTACTGCCCCTCCGACAGTGCAGCACTCCCTCAGTACTGACCCTCCGACGGTGCATGCTCCCTCAGTACTGACCCTCCGACAGTGCAGCACTTCCTCAGTACTGACCCTCCGGCAGTGCAGCGCTCCTTCAGTACTGCCCCTCCGACAGTGCAGCACTCCCTCAGTACTGACCCTCCGACGGTGCATGCTCCCTCAGTACTGACCCTCCGACAGTGCAGCACTCCCTCAGTACTGACCCTCCGACAGTGCAGCACTCCCTTAGTACTGACCCTCCGACAGTGCAGCGCTCCCTCAGTACTGACCCTCCGACAGTGCAGCGCTCCCTCAGTACTGCCCCTCCGACAGTGCAGCGCTCCCTCAGTACTGCCCCTCCAACAGTGCAGCACTCCCTAAGTACTGCCCCTCCGACATTGCAGTACTACCTCAATACTGACCCTCCGACAGTGCAGCGCTCCCTCAGTACTGCCCCTCCAACAGTGCAGCACTCCCTAAGTACTGCCCCCTCAGACATTGCAGCATTCCCTCAGTACTGACCCTCCGACAGTGCAGCACTCCCTCAGTACTGACCCTCCGACAGTGCGGCACTCCCTCAGTACTGCCCCTCCGACAGTGCGGCACTCCCTCAGTGCTGCCCCTCCGACAGTGCGGCACTCCCTCAGTACTGCCCCTCCGACAGTGCGGCACTCCCTCAGTACTACCCCTCCGACAGTGCAGCACTCCCTCAGTACTGCCCCTCCCTCAGTACTGCACTGGAGTGCCAGCCTAGATTGTGGGGCCGATTTTCCCGCAGGTGTGGGGAATTGTCGGGTTCCCCGAATGTCGGGTTCCGACACAAATCTAAATGGGTCTGCCACATCGATGCAATTTTCCCTCAATTGGCCAATTCATTTCCAGCGTGTGGGAACCCTTGCTAATTGACTATTTCCAGTCAGAAAGCCCCACAGTATGATGTCATCATTCGTGGTGCTTTCAAGGTCCACAGCAAGCACTGCATCCTCTGAAGGCTTCCAAATGAACCATACAGGATGGCAGAGGAGCCTGCAGCAGCTGTGGCCAGTGCCAGACCCCGAGCTGCCTCCAAATTCGACGAGGCTTCACTGCAGGCATTATTGGATGGGGTTAGGGCCCACAGGGAGGTCCTCTTCCCTAGGTCAGGGAGGAAGAGGCCTCCCACTGAGACCAATGGATGTAGGTGTCAGCAGATGTCAACTCGCTGGGAGTCACCAGAAGAACCTTGGCATTACATCTCTAGCTCCTTCCTTTACTCCTCCACAGTACCATCCAGAGCCACCGTCCCCACTGTGGAGGAGGAAGAGGCTGTGCAGCCAGACTCCTCAGAGGAAGCTCCAACTTCTGAGGGCGCAGCGTCAGCAGAAGTAAGCACACCCAGCACCAGCGCAGACACTCACACCTCGGGGGGACCTTTGGGACATAGAGTAGTGTTGTCACCTGGTGCTTCACAGTTTACAAGTGAGCATCAGCAGATTGTGGAGACAGGGACAGCAGTGGAGAGTCCTCGTTGGAGGGCGCAAGGGGGTGGAAGGGGGAGGTGGCGGGAGGAATATGGGGGGGAAGGGGGGGGAAGGGAAAGGGGAAGAGGGGGCGGGGGAAGGGGGAGGGGAAGGGGGGAAAAGGGGGGTGGGAAGGGTGTGTGGAGGGGAAGGGGGGAAGGGAAGGGGGGAATGGGTGTGTGGGGGGGGAAAGGGGGGTGGGAGGGGTGGGGGAGGAGGGTGGGAAGGGGGGGAAAGGGTGTGTGGGGGAAAGGGGGGTGGGAAGAGGGTGGGGAAGGAAAGGGGGTGTGGGGGAAGGAGGGGGGAAGGGGGGAAGGGAGCCAGCAGACCCTTTCCCCTCTGCCCTGCCGGCGGCGGTTGGAGAAGGCTAGGCCCCGGGCCCTCGGGCACCCGCACTGACATGGCCCAGCGAGCCCAGCGCCCTGGGCAGCCCTGAGCTCCGCAGCCGTCGTTCGGACCGCAGGCCACAAAGCACCCAAGCCCAGCGCCGGCGATGGCTCCGCGGAGCTCCGTACCGCCCCGCCAGCCTTTACAAAGATGGCGGCGGTGGGCTACGCTCAGCTCAGGGCCTGCCCTGCCAGCATTTACAAAGATGGCGGCAATCGCGGGCCGCTTGTTGAGCAGGACAGGAGGTGCCTAGCTCGGGCGTGGCTGGGGAAGAGAGGCCAAGGCTTCGAGGCCTGCAGGCGGGGTTACCCTGGAAGGTTGCGGCGCCCGGCGGAGGTAGCGAGTCAAGAGGAGAAAAAAAAGGGGTGAAAGGTAGGAAAATTAATGAGGTTAGAGAAAATGTTGACAAATGAATTAACTTTTTTGCAAAACAATTTAATTGTGTTTTAAAAGCAACTTTTTTTTTTGCTGGAAATCTAGTTTGAAAATAAGCACGCAGAAAGTGGGAAAAAGAAATGAATAGTTAGGAATCAAGATGGCGGCCACTCACCTCGGCTCAGACGGATTAGGCCCGCCCACACACACAATGAAACACCCCCCAGTGATGCACCGATTGGTCAACCATCAGGTTAATCCCCTGTACGATTGGTCAACCATCACATCACTCAACGCTAATGAGCGGAATGTTGCCGTTTTTTGAAACTTTTTTGTTTACTGTCTGAACAATTTTTGTCTGACCAAAAAGTAAATATGCCTATTAGACTCACCTAATGATAACCTTTCTTTTGATATAACATATGTGTAGGTACGCTCTATAACTTTTGATTGTATAGACAGACAGACAGACAAACAGACAGAGACAAACTGCTTTATTTATATATACTAGCTGAAGTGCCCGGCGGTGCCGAGGCTTTTTCGAGGGCATGTTGTTTGTTGGAAGAGAGAGAGAGAGCGACTGGGGGGAAGAGAGAGAGCGACTGGGGGGAAGAGAGAGAGCAACTGGGGGGAAGAGAGAGAGCGACTGGGGGGAAGAGAGGGAGGGAGGGGAGGGGAGGGGGGAGGGGAGGGAGGGGAGGGGGGAGGGGAGGGGAGGGTGGGGAGGGGGGGAGGGGAGGGGAGGGCGGGGGGGGAAGGGAGGGGGGAAGGGAGGGCGGGGGGGAGGGGGAGGAGGGGAGGGAGGGCGGGGGCCCCCCGAGGGTCGCGGCCCCCCCCGCGAGGGTCGCGCCCCCACCGGCGAGGGTCGCGCCCCCCCCGAGGGTCGCGCCCCCCCCGAGGGTCGCGCCCCCCTGAGGATCGCGGCCCCCCCCGAGGGTCGCGCCCCCCCCCGAGGGTCGCGCCCCCCCGAGGGTCGCGCCCCGCCCGAGGGTCGCGGCCCCCCCCCGAGGTGAAGACCGCCGATTGCGCGCGCAGCAGGAGCTGAGACGCGGCGTCTCTCTCTGGCTCGGCCGACGGGCCCGGTTGCCAGGGTAACCATGACGCTGACCAAGCCCCGCCCCCCGGCCGAGCCAGAGAGAGAGACGCCGCGTCTCAGCTGCTCCTGCTGCGTGCGCGGCCCCCCCCCGAGGGCTGCGGCCCCCCCGAGGGTCGCGGCCCCCCCCGAGGTGAAGACCGCCGATTGCGGCTGTGCGAGACGGCCGGCGGGCCGGTTGCCAGGGTAACGCTGGACACTCAGCAAGCCCCGCCCCCCGGCCGAGCCAGAGAGAGACGCCGCGTCTCAGCTCCTGCTGCACGCGCACCCTAGCGGCGCTGGGCTGAGGCTCGGCCCTCCAGCCTTCGAGTGGGGCCGGGAGGTGCCTCGCTCGGGCGTGGGTGCAGAGGAGACGCCGAGGCTTCTAGGCCTACCTGGAAAAACGGGGAAAGGTAGGAAAATTAATGAGATTAGATAAGTTAATTACTTTCTAAATCATTTTTTAAAAAACAATATGTGTTTTAAAAGCAACGTTTTTTTTTAAGATGCAGAAAGCAGGAAAAAGAAAGGAAAAGTTTGGAATCAAGATGGCGGCGACTCACCTCGGTTCAGAACGATAAGGCCCGGCCACACATGCACCGATTGGCCCGGTGGCACACGCCAGCAACCCGGCGTACAATTGGTCGAGCTCGAGGTCACTCTGTCGCTAATGAGCGGATAATGAGATGCTAATGAGCGGAACGTTGAAGGTTTTTGGGATACCGTGGGCGCGATTTTAGCCCGGCCGAAACGTAAATACGCTTAAAACCATCTCGGATGCGTAAGCTTTCTTTGGAGGTAACGCGCGCGTAGGTACGCCCTGTAACTTTCGAGCGCATAGCCCGACAGACGCACAGGCGATGACAGACAGAATGACAAACAGAATGACAGACAGACAGATGTACCGATTTATATATATAGAAGATACTAGCTGAAGTGCCCGGCGGTGCTGAGGCTCTTTTGAGGGCATGTTGTTGTTGGAAGAGAGAGAGAGAGCGACTGGGGGGAAGAGAGAGAGTGACTGGGGGGAAGAGAGAGAGCGACTGGGGCAGGGGGAAGAGAGAGAGCGACTGGGGGGGAAGAGAGAGTGCGACTGGGGGGCGGAGGAGAGAGAGCGACTGGGGGGAAGAGAGAGAGAGAGCGACTCGGGGGGGAAGAGAGAGAGAGAGAGCGACTGGGGGGGAAGAGAGAGAGAGAGCGACTGGGGGGGAAGAGAGAGAGAGAGCGACGGGGGGAAGAGAGAGAGCGACTGGGGGGAAGAGAGAGAGCGACTGGGGGGAAGAGAGAGCGCGACTGGGGGGGGAGGGGGTTGAGTGGAGGGGGGAGGGGGAGGGGGGAGGAGTGGGGAGGGAGGGGGGGAGGGAGGGGGGAGTGGGGAAAGGAAGTGGGGGAAGGGGAGGGGGGAGGAGTGGGGGAAGGGGGAGGTGGGGGAAGGGGGAGGAGTGGGGGGGAGGAGGGGGAGGGGGGAGTGGGGGAAGGGGAAGGGGGGCGATGAGGGGGATGGAGGAGGGGGAAGGGGAGGCAGGGGGAAGGGGGATGGAGGGGGAGGGAGGGTGGGGGGGAAGGGGAGGGAGGAGGGGAAGGGGGAGGGAGAGAGGGAGGGAGGAGGGGGAAGGGGGAGGGAGGGGGGAAGGGGAAGGGAGGGGGAGGAGAGGAGGGGAGGGGGGAGGGGAGGGGAGTGGAGGGAGGGGAAGGGAGAGGAGGGGAAGGGGGAGGGAAGGGGAGGGGAGGGAAGGGGAGGGAGGGGGAAGGGGGAGGGGAGGGAAGGGGGGAGGGGTGGGGAGTGGGGAGGGGGGAAGTGGGGAGGGGGAGGGGGAGGGAAGGGGTGGGGGGGAAGGGGGGTGTGGAGGGGAAGGGGGTGGGGGAGGGAGGGGAAGGGGGAGAGGGGGGAGGGGAAGGGAGGGGAAGGGGGGTGGGAGGGGGTGGGGAGTGGGGGAAGGGGGTGAACGGGAGGGGTGTAAGGGGGGTGGGGAGTGTGGGGGGGAAGGCGGGTGGGGAGGGGGGAAGGGGGTGTGGGGGGAAGTGGGGGGAGGGGGGTGGGGGCTGTGGGGGTGTGGGGGGGAGTGGGGTGTCGGGGGCAAGGGGGGTTGGGGGGGAAGGGGGTGTGGGGGGGGTGGGGGCTGGAAAGGGAGGGGGGAGATAAACTTAAAGTACAGGAAACTTTGTGCTATCCGGCACCCACTCTTCAGAGTTAATGTTGAGAGATACCGAGATTCTTATCTCTGTATTTAACAACAAACACTGTTGCTTAGCAACAGCTTCTAAACACTCAGGTGTGGCCCTGAAGCTCTGTAGCTAAAGCTGTTGCTATAGCGACAGACCTTGCACAGCTACACAGTCGATTGTCTGTCACAGACACAGATTTGGAGCACAGAAGCCCCACCCACTCTATGTTCCTGTACTAAGATGGCCGCGCATGCACTCTGTTACACACTGAATCAAAATGGCGTCGCACTGAAACTTTTCGCCCTCCTTGACAAAGATGGCTGCCGTTAACCTGGGGCTGTCTGCAGAAGAAATTTCATCAGCTGCAAACACAGGATCTTCAGATTATTATTCGGGGCTTGCGACCTACCCCAGTTGCTTATGAAGTCTCCCCACCTACTGACCCCGGGAATGGAGCTGAGGCAGCACACCCTCTGCCCTCTGCCAGTGTTTGTCTCTATCTAGGCCGGGAGCCTGGGTCTAGAGTTGCACTGCTGGCAGTTGGAGAAGCCTAGGCCCTGGGCCTGGAAAAACGGTGAAAGGTAGGAGAATTGTACAGGCTAGAGAAAAGATTTACAAATTAATTAACTTTTTTTACAAACAATTTGTGTTTTAAAAGCAACTTTTTTTTGCTGGAAATGTAGATTTGAAAAGAAACACACAGAAAGCAGGAAAAAGAAATGAAAAGTTTAGAATCAAGATGGCGGCGACTCACCTCGGTTCAGAACGATAAGGCCCGCCCACACACGCACCGATTGGTCGACCGTCAGGTCATCAAAGCGTAGGATTGATCAATCGTCCCGTCACTCGACTGTAGGAGGGCCCGGCCGCACGCGCCAGCAACCCGGCGTACGATTGGCCGACCTCGAGGTCACTCTGTCGCTAATGGGCGGATAATGAGATGCTAATGAGCGGAATGTTGAAGGTTTTTCGGATATCGCGGGCGTGATTTTCGTCCGGCCGAAACGTAAATACGCTTACCACCGTTTCGGAAAGGTAAGTTTTCTTTCGACGTAACGCACGCGTAGGTACGCTCTATAACTTTCGAGCGCATAACCGGACAGACACACACGTGAGGACAGACAGAAGGACAGACAGAAGGACAGACAGACAGAAAGAACGATCCGTTTATATATATAGACTAGAGATCAAGCCATCTTAGACTGGGTATTATGTAATGAGAAAGGATTAATTAGCAATCTTGTTGTGCGAGGCCCCTTGGGTCAGTGCGATCATAATATGATAGAATTCTTCATTAAGATGGAGAGTGAAATAGTTGGCTCAGAGATAAATATAGATAGATAGATAGATAGATGAGCGCCATATCACATTCGGAAGAAAGTCCTCTGTTCACTATGTTAATGGCAATGTTACAGTAATTGGAGTAAGGGCTTTGCTAGAATGATGGGGAGAGGAATTTTATGTGCAAATGTTAATATGCTTGTTGCTAATATCACAGTGCGACTTCAAGCTCAGCATTGATTGAAAAACTGATTCCTTAAGCAAGTGCCGAGATAAGATGCAGGTCTATCTATTGCAGAAAAAATCTGCCCTCAATCTGATGGGACCCACGGCCTTTGGCCGAGAGCTGAGCTCCAGTGTTTCAATGACTCTGAGGGTGGGAGAGCGGTTTGGGGTCAGGGGTCAGCTCTCTCTACCAGAGATACGTCTCAGTTCTATCAAGGTGGAACATCTAGGTGACGCTGCACTTCCAATATTTTCTGCTCTGCCTTCTGTAAACACTTTGTGCAGGTTTTTATTTTACATTTAACAACCTGAGATAAAAATAAGAAAACTGCACCAAAGTTGGGTTGAAACAGATAAAATATTTGTTACAGTGCGATAGGACGGTGTTGAAATGGAATATCCAGAACAGGCTGTTCCAGCTGTCAAGAAACTAAAATTCCCCTTTAATAATCTCCTTATGAATGTTCGTGAGCTCCCAATATAGGAATACCACTCCTTTAGTAATCTATTAATGCTTGTGCATCCCCAGTATAATCTGATAATGCTGGTAAACTCCCTAATATAGGAACACTACCTCTTTAATAACCTATTAATGCCAGTAATCGCCATGATGTAGGAACATTAGCCCTTTAATATATATGAAGAGTACTATGAAAGCTGGGAGCTGTGTAGATATTACCAAGGTTGTGGTATATGTGAGGCTGTGTTAATGGCTCCAGCACAAATCTATTGACAAAGTGCCTCCTTTAAGACTGGACACTCATAAGTCCCCAGTCAGTCATAAATTAGAAAGAAAAGCGGATGAAAATTTGTAACTTAATAAAAATGTAGATAAAGCTGGTATCTGTATTGGTTTGTAGATTGACTGATGAATGCGAGCCGCATGTAAATGCAGTTTGTAGCCCTTGTCTTCCTCCAGCCTGCGGTTGAGTTTGTAATTGGCTGCTGTTGCTAAAAGCTGAAGATGTTAGAATGCCATCCTTTGAACACTTAAACTTAACGTCTCGATCCGGTGACCTCCCATTTTACGAACTTTGACTCTTGTCAGACGTATATTTGTAGCTGTTCTAATTCTGGGGGTGTAAAGCCGATTGTGACTTGTGGAAAATTGGTATAAACGGGATGGTGAGGGCCTACAAATGGGGTGGGCAGCCTTACCACATGGTTATCACTGGCGATGGAGCCCACTGGAACTGTCGCAGGGGCCTACCACTGGCCGGCCAAAGCCCAGGTTTACCAACTGTGGTGGGAGGGGTTCGTGGACTGTTCATCACTTGACTTCCTGCCTCCAACATCCCGCCCAGTCAAACAGACTATTCTCCCATCTCCAATATCTTTATAGCTGATAAACAGAAGTGTTCAAAGAAAATGAGAAAAACTCACAATTATTTTTGAGGCCCCTGTGATTTTTCCCTGGGTTTGCTCACAGCAGTGTCCAGGAGATTACACTTCAATTCCTGGAGACTCCAGGCCATTCCTGGAGGATTGGCGACCCTATCGAAGCGCCTGCCTGAAACAAGCACGAGGCCGCTTTCCCGCACAACTCAGGGTCCTCGTGATGGAGTTAAGACTCTGATTGCAATGTTAAGGGACCCACGGGCGGAGCTTGTGATGCCAATGCTCTGCCCAAGCGTACTTGAGTTCCGATCGGGAAACGGCCAGAAAAATTGGAAGTGCACCTCCTGGCTCCACAAAAAAGATCGCCCCGCCTCCACCCGAGTACCCACCTGTGGGCCTGTGCCAGCCCGGCCTCACCCGGCCTGGGCATAGAGTTCCCCCTCATCCCCCGAGTACCCACCTGTGGGCCAGCCTCGTCCGGCCTTGTCCTGCCTAAGCATAGAGTTCCCCCTCATCCCCCGAGTACCCACCTGTGGGCCAGCCTCGTCCGGCCTTGTCCTGCCTAAGCATAGAGTTCCCCCTCATCCCCCGAGCACCCACCTGTGGGCCTGTGCCAGCCCGGCCTCACCCTGCCTGGGCATAGAGTTCCCCCTCATCCCCCGAGCACCCACCTGTGGGCCTGTGCCAGCCCAGTCTCAGCCCACCTCGCCCTGTCTGAGCATAGTGTTCCCCCCCGTTCCCCGAGCACCCACCTGTGAGCCTGTCTCAGCCAGCCGACATCCCTGAAGCTGAAGAGTGAAGAAGGCAGCATCAGGACCCCCTTTATGGCATCCGCAGCTCGCCTGCCAAATTCAAATGAGGCCCAGGTCTCAAAACCGGGACCTCCATGCCAGCGGAACGGACAGTCGACCAGAAATTTCCCACCAGTCGAATGCCCAAAAGTCAAAATTGCTCCACAGAATGATGGGAGATCATGTGGAAGTACCTCCTTAGTCTGTTTCCTGTACGCTGACTTGCACCAAGCCCCATTCACCCATCGCCCCTGTGCTCGCTGACCTACATTGGCTCCCACTCCAGCAACACCTCAAATTTAAAATTCACATCCTTGTCTTCAAATCCCTCCATGGCCTCACCCCCTCCCTATCTCTGTAACCTCCTCCAGCCCTACAACCCTTTGAGATCTCTGCGCTCCTCCAATTCTGGCCTCTGGTCCATCCCCACTTCCTTCGCTCCACCATTGGCGGCCGTGCCTTCAGTTGCCGAGGCACTAAGCTCTGGAACTCCCTCCCTAAACCTCTCCACCTCTCTATCTCTCTTTCCTCCTTTAAGTCGCACCTTAAAACCTACCTCTTTGACCAAGCTTTTGGTCACCTGTCCTAATATCTCTTTATGTGGCTCAGTGTCAAATTAGTCTGTTAACGCTCCTGTGAAGCATCTTGGGATGTTTTACTACGCTAAAAGTTGTTGTTGTTCCTTATGGGCCACTGTAACGTACAAAGAATTACTGAATTTCTTTCTTTATACGCTAGGTCACAACTTTAATGAACTGTGTCAAGGACCCTTCACAGAACAAAAAGGGGCGATCAAAGAGAGCTCGTGTTCTCCTGGCATCGGTGGAAGAAGCTACAAACAACCTAATTGAAAAGGGGGATCAAATTGCCAAGGACAGCACTTTTCTAAAGGCCGAACTTACAAAAGCAGTGCAGGATGTGCGTAAAGAAGGTGGGTGTGATGTACTCCACGTTGGTCCAAATACACCTCACACGTGGCTACTCAGGATAAAGCATTATCATTGACAACTTACTGAAGAACATTGTGTGAATTGTGTGTGGATTGGCAGTAGCCTGGTTTTTATATTGTGACATGGTTGAGTGTTCTGACTCACTGAACTTGAACCTAAGTGACTGTAACACGGATCAGGCTGCTTGGTGCATTTCTTTCATGTGAGAAACAGAACATAAAACTAAATAAGTAATGATTGAAGTAACTGAGATGCTGATGCAAAGAGAAAAGGGCTTTTTAAAAAAAAACGCTTGTGGAAATACGGTAGAACAGATGAGAAGGTATGGGTTTATTGCATTGAAAATCTCACATCTTAATATTAAAGAACCTCGTCATGCAGTAGGAATATATATCAGAGCTTTGCCCATTGGGAATGTATAGCAGAGCGTTGTGCATTGGGAGTGTATATCAGAGCGTTGTGCATTGGAAATGTATATCAGAGCGTTGTGCATTGGAAATGTATATCAGAGCGTTGTGTATTGGGAGTATATATCAGAGTGTTGTGTATTGGGAGTATATATCAGAGCGTTGTGCATTGGGAGTGTACATCAGAGCGTTGTGCATTGGGAGTGTATGTCAGAGCGTTGTGCATTGGGAGTGTACATCAGAGCGTTGTGCATTGGGAGTGTATATCAGAGCATTGTGTATTGGGAATATATATCAGAGCGTTGTGCATTGGGAGTGTATATCAGAGCATTGTGCATTGGGAGTGTATATCAGAGCATTGTGTATTGGGAATATATATCAGAGCGTTGTGCATTGGGAGTGTACATCAGAGCATTGTGCATTGGGAGTGTATATCAGAGCATTGTGTATTGGGAGTATATATCAGAGCGTTGTGTATTGGGAGTGTATATCAGAGCGTTGTGCATTGGGAGTGTATATCAGAGCTTTGTCCATTGGGAGTGTATATCAGAGCGTTGTGTATTGGGAGTACAGGTAGACTATCCTTTATCCGAAAACCTCGGGACCAGCCGAGTTTCGGATAAAGGAGAATTTCGGATTTCGGAAGGTGGGTCGGCGGGGGTCCGCGGGGGGGGTCGGCGGGGGGTCGTGCGCACGACTTACGCTGACGCTCAGCGTAAGTCAGTCGGGGTCGGCGGTTGTCGGGGCCGGCGGGGTCCGCGGGGGGGTCGGCGGTTGTCGGGGCTGGCGGGTGTCGGGGCCGGCGGGGTCCGCGGGGAGGTCGGCGGCTGGCGGGGTCGGCGGTTGTCGGGGCCGGCGGGGTCCGCGGGGGGGTCGGCGGTTGTCGGGGCTGGCGGGGTCCGCGGGGGGGGTCGGCGGTTGTCGGGGCCGGCGGGGTCCGCGGGGGGGTCGGCGGTTGTCGGGGCTGGCGGGGTCCGCGGGGGGGTCGGCGGTTGTCGGGGCTGGCGGGGTCCGCGGGGGGGTCGGCGGTTGTCGGGGCTGGTGGGGGGGGGGGTCGGCGGGTTCGGGGCCGGCGGGGTCCGCGGGGGGGTCGGCGGTTGTCGGGGCCGGCGGGCTGGGTCGGCGGGTTCGGGGCCGGGGGGGTCGGCGGTTGTCGGGGTCGGCGGTTGTCGGGGCTGGCGGGGGGGTCGTGCGCACGACCTACCCTTTATCCGAACTTCCGCAACCGGAACCCTCTAAAAACCTTCGGTTTTTTCGTTCAGCGTAAGTCGTACGCACGACTTACGCTGAACGAAAAAACCTTCGGTTTTTAGAGGGTTTCGGTTTTCGGAAGTCCGGATAAAGGGTAGTCTACCTGTATATATCAGAGCGTTGTGTATTGGGAGTATATATCAGAGCGTTGTCCATTGGGAGTGTATATCAGAGCGTTGTGCATTGGGAGTGTATATCAGAGCTTTGTCCATTGGGCGTGTATATCAGAGCGTTGTGTATTGGGAGTATATATCAGAGCGTTGTGCATTGGGAGTGTACATCAGAGCATTGTGTATTGGGAGTGTATATCAGAGCATTGTGCATTGGGAGTGTATATCAGAGCATTGTGCATTGGGAGTGTATATCAGGGTGTTGTGTATTGGGAGTGTTTATCAGAGCTTTGTGTATTGGGAGTGTATATCAGATCGTTGTGCATTGGGAGTGTATATCAGAGCTTTGTCCATTGGGAGTGTATATCAGAGCATTGTCCATTGGGAGTGTATATGAGGTGTTGTGTATTGGGAGTGTATATCAGAGCATTGTGCATTGGGAGTGTATATCATTGTGTTGCGTATTGGAAGTGTATATCAGAGCGTTGTGTATTGGGAGTATATATCAGAGCTTTGTGTATTGGGGTGTATATCAGAGCGTTGGGCATTGGGAGTGTATATCAGAGCATTGTCCATTGGGAGTGTATATCAGGGTGTTGTGTATTGGGAGTGTATATCAGAGCGTTGTGCGGTGAGAGTGTATATCAGAGCTTTGTGTGGTGGGAGTGTATATCAGAGCTTTGTGCGGTATGGAGGTGGAGAGGTTTAGGGATGGAATTCCGGAGCTTAGGGCCCAGGCAGCTGATGGCATAGCCACCAATGGTGGAGTGTTGAAAATCGAGGATGCTCAAGAGGCCAGAATTGGAGTAACACAGCGATCTCAGAGGGTTGTAGGGCTGGAGAAGGTTACAGAGATAGGGAGTGACAAGGCCATGGAGGGATTTGAACATAAGGATGAGATATTAAATTTGAGATGTTGCTGGACCGGGAGCCAATATAGGTCGGGGCGATGGGTGAACGGGACTTGGTGCGAGTTAGGATATGGGCAGCAGAGTTTTGGATGAGCTGATGTTTATGGAGGGTGGAAGGTGGGAGGCCGGCCAGGAGAGCGTTGGAATAGTTGACTCTGGAGGTAGCAGAAGTATGTAGGGCAGGTTCTGTACCCCTGTAGCATCAGTGGATCCTTACTGATTTTCAGATTCATTCATACTTTGGATTTGGTTTCTTCCTCTGTGTCATGAATCTTAACATTCATGTAGAAATGACTCATGAGATAACACTGGGTGGCCAGCTGGTGGCGCCGTCCAAGGAAAGTATAAATACTCGGGCGTGGGCCCAGCTTGCTCAGGATGTTTTTGTAACCAGGAACTAGTGATGTAACTAGAGCTCATGGTTGTGAAACAGTTGATTAAAGCCTTGTTTTATACTCAAACCAAGTGCTTAGTAGTTTTCTTACGTCAATTTAATCAACGGTGTATCGGCTCCATGCTCTGAGTGATTTCGGGAACAGTCAGCTATGACTTCAACTGTAGAAGGGAACTCTGACGTAGTAATCAATCCATCATGGACAAACTACTCAGACCCGCCCATCTTGACCTAGACCCGAATTCACCTACAACTGCTAAGGTATGGAAACACTGGTATTGTACCTTCAGCAACTTCCTCAGGGTGTGTGGTGAGAATGTTCCTGATAAATTAGAGATACTTGCCAATTATGTATCTCCTCATGTGTTTGACTATATAGAAGACTGTGTAGACTATGACTCTGCTATCCTAATATTACATCGACTATATGTTAAGGCCCCAAATGAAATTTTTGCTCGGCATCTACTGGCCACAACTTGACAACAACCCGGGGAATTACTTGACGAATTCCTTCAAAAGCTTTGCAGGCTCAGCAAGGATTGTAATCTTAAAGCAGTCACAGCTGAGCAATACCAGGAGGAGTTAATTGGTGATTCCTTTATTAATGGGATTGCGTCTCCTTTCATACGCCAGCGTCTGTTTGAGAATAAAACCCTTAAGTTACAGGCTGCTATGACCAGGCGTGTTCTCTGGACTTAACAAAGAGGAATGCAGATATCTATCTTTTACCACATGCACGGGCTGTTGCTATCACTTTTAGTGACTCCTTCGATAGGCCTCAGGCGGAAGCCCTCACTGATGATAACTCTAACCTAGCTGATGACAACCCTACCCTAGAAGCCTTCATTGATGACGACCCTGCCCTAGCGGCATCTTGGCAATCTAGAAGGAAGTGTTTCTTCTGTGGAGGTGTATGCCACTATATGAAATTTTGTCCTGCTCGTAACGCAACCTGCAATCATTGCAGTAAGAAATGTCACTTTTCTAAGGTATGCCAGCCAAGAGCCTCTGTTAGTAAGAAAGGCCACTTTTCTAAGGTATACCGGTCGAGAGCCCCTGTTAGTTTTGCAGCTACTATCTATAAAACTGCTCCTCCCCTAAGAGCCACTACTAAGGTTACAGCTGCTATATATAAAACTGCTCCTCCCCCAAGAACCACTGCTAAGGTTACAGCTGTCAAGGGTAAAACTGCTCCTCCTCCGATCAGAGCTGTTTTTCCCCAAAGTCTGTCCCATGCAGCCATGAAGGTTTCGGTAAATGGACACATTTTGAGTGCACTAATCGACTCATGCAGCTCTGACAGCTTCATTAGTGAGCAGGCTGTCAGTAAGTTAAAACTGCGTATTTACCCCATGGACAGGGAAATTGCAATGGCTCTGATGGCACTTACCACCAACTCTTCCGGCTTTTGTCTTGTCGACCTTATTCTCAATGGCCGCACTTATTTCTCCACCCGGCTTGGGGTGCTCAAAAACCTATGCAGTGATGTGCTCCTGGGACAGGATTTCCAGAAACAACACAAAAGACTCACTTTCGAGTTTGGAGGGTCAAAGCCGGAGTTTACTATTTCTAAAGTACCATTTTGTACGCTTTCGGCGGCTTCACTCGATGAGCCCTCCTTGTTTGCCAATCTTTCCCCCCCGATGTAAGCCCATAGTCACTAAATCACAACGTTTCAGCCAAGATGATCTATCCTTTATCGAGGCAGAGATCTCTCGCCTTCTAGCTGACGGTATCATTGAGCCATGTTCATCTCCCTGGCGGGCTCAAGTCATTGTTGTTAAAAATCCTATGAAGCAACACAAGAAATGTCTTTGCATCGATTACTCGCAAACTATTAACCAGTATACCGACCTGGATGTCTACCCACTACCATGCAGCGATGACATGGTCAATAACCTTGCCAACTACAAGGTATTTCAGCTTTTGACTTAAAGAGCGCATACCATCAAGTACTGTTAAAAGACTCTGACAAAACGTATACAGCCTTTGAGGCCAGTGGTCGGCTTTACCAGTTTTGTCGCCTTCCATTTGGGGTCACCAATGGGGTGGCTGTCTTTCAATGGGCAATGGATAGCCTAGTCAAACAGGAGAACTTAACGGACACTTTTCCATAACTGGATAATATCACCATTGCTGGTCATGACCAGAAGGAGCATGATGCCAACCTCCAGAAATTTTTTGACGTTCTCTGTCGTCGCAACTTAACCTTAAATGAGTCCAAATCTGTGAAATCAGTACCATCAGTCAACATCCTTGGCTACTGGGTGGGCAATGGTGTCATCAAACCAGATCCGGAGCGACTTCGTCCGCTTCAGGAGCTCCCTCCCCCTACGAATCTCGGCTCCCTTCGTCGCGCACTCGACACGTTCGCCTATTATGCGAAGTGGATACCCCACTTCTCCGACAAGATCCAGCCCCTGCTTCACGCAAAGTCATTTCCATTGGAGGCAACGGCTATTTCAGCTTTCAACCTCCCCAAGCGACAACTGGAAAAAGCCACACTTCGTTCCATCGATGAAAATCTCCCTTTCGTGGTCGAGTGCGATGCATCGGAGGTGGCAATCTCAGCTACCTTGAATCAAGGTGGTCGACCCGTTGCAGTTCTGTCCAGAACTTTGCAGGGTAGCGAGCTCCATTATCCTGCTGTCAAGAAGGAGGCTACGGCTATCATCGAAGCAGTACATAAATGGAATAATTTTCTTGCTCGTCACCATTTCATGCTTATAACTGATCAGCGCTCCGTGGCCTTTATGCTGGATAACAGGAAACACACTAAGATCAAGAATAACAAAATACAGCATTGGAGGATGGAATTGGCCGCCTTTGGCTACACCATACATTATCGACCCGGCAAAGAGAATGTGGCCCCGGATACCCTCACGCGTGCATTCTGCTCTTCTATGTCAACCTTGACTTTTGCAGATCTTCATACTGACTTATGCCATCCTGGCATTACCCGTATGTTGCACTTTGTGCGATCTAAAAATATCCCATTTTCTACGGAAGACGTGAAAAGAACATGTTCCACTTGTAGAATTTGCATGGAATTAAAACCGCAATTCTTCCGTCCCTCAGATGGCTCGCTCATACACGCTATACAGCCTATGCAGCGACTCAACATTGACTTTAAAGGGCCATTGCCTTCCTCAACGCGAAGCACCTACTTGCTTACTATGATGGACGAATATTCATGCTTTCCCTTTGCTTTTCCCTGTCCCAATATGCTTACTTCCACAGTGATCAAATGCCTCGATCAGGTCTTTTCCCTTTGCGGTACGGCCAATTTCATCCACTCTGATCAGGGTCCCTCCTTCATGTCAAGCGAACTCAAAAGTTATCTTTCCCAATGGGGAATCGCCACAAGTAAAATGACACTGTATCATCCCATCGGTAACAGACAGGTTGAGAGATACAACACGATCATTTGGAATGCTGTTCATCTTGCACTGAGGTAACGCAACCTACCAGACCAGCAGTGAGAAACTGTGCTCCCTGACGTGTTACATTCCATCAGGTCTCTTCTTTCTACGTCCACCAACGTTACTTCTCACGAACGATTCTTCGGGTTCCAGCGTCGCTCTACTCATGGGACGTCCCTACCATCAAGGTTGGCAGCTCCAGGCCCCATGTTGCTCCGAAGATTCGTTCGATCTTCCAAGAATGATCCCCTCATCAATGAGGTGGAACTAACAGGCGTTAATCCCACATACGTGCACGTGCGGTACCCTGATGGCCGGGAGTCCACCGTTTCACTCCGAGATCTGGCTCCCTGTCCAACCGATCCCATGGACTCCACCGATAGAGGGATCCATATTAATGATGCCGATACTCTGCGCTCCTATGAGGATGATGCCCCACCTGGGACATCAAGGGATCTGCCGGCTACTCCACTGAATCAACTTGGGGAGCAGAGCGCTCCCCACGGGATGGCCACCTGAAGCCAGGACACCAGACAATCACCAGCTACCAAGCAAGATGAAGCCAACTCTGCGCCTGTGGGGACCTGCACCCGGAGTCACGATCTCCCCAGTCCCCCTCAGATCGATCAAGGTGACACGGGTCCTGTCAACCTACCTGTAAGCACCAAGCGACCCAGGGACCAAGACACGGTCCGAGGAAACGTGCCTTCCGGCCACAAACAGAAATCGAAATGACTGCGGCTCTTCGTGGTCCATTATATCCGTTAGAAGGAAGTTGTCGGACTTCCAAATCTTTCAGGCGGGAAGAATGTCATGAATCTTACTATTCATGTAGAAATGACTCATGAGATAACACTGGGCGGCCAGCTGGTGGCGCTGTCCAAGGAAAGTATAAATTCTCGGGCGTGGGCCCAGCTTGCTCAGGACGTTTTTGTAACCAGGAACTAGTGATGTAACTCTGTAAAGGGGAAAAGAAATCTAATTCTGGAAGCCAAAGAGGGCTATTGAAAAAGGGCATTCGATGGGAGATTCTGCGTTCCCTTCATTCCAGCAAGGAAGCCGTGCTTGAAAGGAATGCAGTTCGGAGCTTTTCCCCTCGATTCTCTGACCCCTGAACCCATTGAGCACTGCTCCCTGTGGGAGGTGTGAGATTCCAGAAACACCTCTTTATTCTTTGGCATCAATGGAAGATGCTTTAAACAAGTTTTTGACACAATTGGGGTGGGAAATTCACCTTCGATGGGGTGTAAACGGGCGGTAATGGATCAGCCACTGGAGTCAATGGGAGGGTGGAGAGTGTAACGGGCGGGCCAGCTGATATCCCCCGTTTTACACACCCCCCTGTTGAAATTTACCCCCAATGCTTTAGAGAGCGAAACAAAGCTCTGTTTTGAATCTGTGTCCACAGAAACTCCAGTGAATGCCTTTGTCAGTGAGTGACAGTAATTAACCGTCAAGAGTGAATTAGCCTGAGGATCGGGTAAAGCAGAGACTTCCTGCTAGTTTCTCAGCCCATCAGGAACCTGTCCATCTGTCATTAGATTTCTGTTTCTTGGCTTACGATCAGATCGTTTCTCTTACCTCTCCATTAATGAGCCAGGTTTTCTGCAACAATTGCACAATTCTCCTTCAGAGCGCTGACATTGTCTTCCTGAAGCTGGGACAGACCCCCCACCCCACCAGAGTGTGTCAATGTTGGGAGGGGGTTCGAACACCATCGCCTTAGGGGGCACTTTTCTGAAAATATGACCACCGACCCAGGCTGGAGGTTTTCACTACTGTGGGTGCGGGCCTGTGAGTGGGAGGGTCTGTGAGCGCAGGGACGGGAAACCACCCCCGTTTTTCTTTCGATTTTAAATCCTGCCAATTGAAATGGCATGTCCATTGGAATTTAGCTTGAGCTGATTGGATAGTGGTGGTAACAGAAACACCCATGGGATGTGAGTGCAGAGCTCACTTTTTGCTCACATCCCCCCCGCCCCCGTGCAATTCTGCATGATTCATTCAGGAGCAGCCTTTAACAAAATGTAAAGGGCGATAAAGAGATATGGAACAGAGCGGGCACATGGCATTTGGACTACTGCTCATGGGCAGGATGAAGGCTAACACGGACTGGATGGGCCAAATGGCCTGCTTTCGTGTTGTATTTCTATGTAAGATTCCTCATAGTCCTTAAGTGTCAGCTGCGGCTCAGTGGGCAGCACTCTCTAGGTGAGAGGGGCTAGGAGTGAGCCAGGTGTTACTGGTTGCCTGATTATAGCTGGGAGTTGGAGGGAGTTTTGTAAAAAGTTGGTGGTGGGTTTTGTTTTCAGGTTTTAGGGCCTTTTTGGCCCACAAAAACAGCCAGATGGCTGCTGAGGGGTCCGGAGTGCCGGGCCCCTCAGAGGACAATGTTCCCGAGAAGAATTTAATTAGGGAAGAAACCGTGGTGGGAAAGGAAAAAAAAGGCCCAAAGATTTGGGCCGGGACCCCAGGAGGTTTGGTAAAGAAAACACGGTGGTGGTGCAGTGTGAGGATAAGAAGATTCGAGCTTGGGATATTATCCAGGTGGTTCATGAGGACTGTGGCGAGGGAAGCTGCTTTGCCTGCTGACCAAAGCCAAATGTGGGATTCGAGGTGACGGTCAGTGGCCGTGAGGAGGTGGAAAGACTGTTACTCAGTCTGAAAGTTGGTGAGAAATTCTTGGAGGTGACTCTGCTATATTCAAAGGAGGTGGTGGTTTCATTTTTAAACTTGCCAGTTAAAATCTGTTCTGCAATAAAGAGGAGGTACTATCCGGGAACACGGGTAGCAGACGGAACCTGGTATGTAAAGGTGCGGTTCCCAGGGGGGGTGAGGTCATTGCCGTACAGTATGAAGTTTGAGACACTGGAAGAAGTGCAGTACTTTCGTGTGCTGCATGATAACCAAGTAAAGGTGTGCTATTATTGTCGTGGACATGACCATCTCGTAAGAAACTGTCCAGACCTGTATTGTTACAATTGCGGTGAGTCGGGACACATTGCTCGGAGCTGCAAGGCGGAGAGCTGTGGGGTGTGTCACAAAGGCCCCACCCGCTGTGAGTGTGTGGCAGAAGGGAGCGATATGAGTGATGAGGAGATGGGAGAAGGAGCAGGAGATGAGAGTGGAACGGCCGGAGGAGTGGTGCAGTCGGAGGATACAGCCGGCAAAATGAAGGAGAAAGGAGCACAGGAAGAGGCAGAGGATGGCGGAGCGGAGAACGGGATGGAAATGGCGGAAAACATGCCTAGTGCTGTGGCGGGGAACAAAGACAGCAGCGGGCAGCGAGGGTCGAGTGCAGACTCGAGCCTTAGTGCGGTTTGGCTCCCCCTGGGGAGTCTGGTGTCTGCGGGGGGAGAGGTGGCGGGAGTGGGGTGTGTGGTGGATGTGGGTGCTCCGGGGAGAGGCGGGGAGTCGGATATCTTGGTGAGCGGGAGGGGGCAGGACGGGGAGAGAGTGCAAGAGGCAGGAGCCTTAAAGGGACAGCAGGATGGGATCGGCGAGATAGAGACGTCAGAAGGGAACAATTTATGTGCGCCATTGTCCCATGGAGAGAGGGAACAGGGTGCAAGGGTCAGAGGTGGAGATGTGGTCGAAGGGAGCGGCACAGTGGGAGAAACTGCGATAGCAGGAAGACTCTCTATGGGAGATGAGGTATCTGACGGGGAGCAGGCACAGGGGGTTGCAGAAGAGCTTGAGAGTGAGGAATTAGAGGGGAACATGGAAGTCGGGGGTGGGGTGGCATCATGTGGAAAGGGAAAGGTTAGTAGGGGCAGAAGGAGGGAGAAAGGGCAGCTCCGGGGCCTAAACTTAATGCAAGGAAGAGGCTGAAACAGCAGGGAGCGGTCAAACAGGAGGTGAAAAAGAGCCGGAGGCTGCAGGAAAAAGCAACAGCTGTCCGAAAAGTTGAGAAGGAGCATGAGAGGAGGGAAGAACCAGAGATTAAATGATGGGGAGATTATCAGGCATACTTCCCTTCTTTGGAACCATGGTTACATTGGTCTCGATTAATGTGAACGGACTGAGGGGTGAGAAGAAATTGCAGCAGTTGTTGCAGGGTTTTAAAGGTTCGGACTTGTGTCTACAAGAAACCTTTTGGGATGAGGATATTCTAGAAAGAGTTCAGAAGGTTTGGAAGGGAGAGGTGTTTGCAAGTTGTGCAAACAATAACCGTAGAGGGGTGGCTGTTTTGGTGAGTCCGTCCATAAAAGAGAACGTTGCCTTGGTGGACAAGGACACTGAGGGGAGATTTTTACGGCTAAGGGTAAAAATGGAGGGATTTAATTGCGATCTCTTTAATATCTATGCGCCGAACGACCATTGCAAGCGTCGCGAGTTTTTTCAGGGGTGATTCACTGAAGCGGCAGAGGTGGAAAATCCTTGTATAGTGGGGGATTTTAATGTATTTTTATCTCGGATGGACATTTCAGCCCAGATGACCTTTAAGGATGATAACTCCAGAGGGATGATTGTAAAAATGATGGCAAATTTAATTTTGAGAGACTTATGGAGGGACCGGAACCCCATAAAGAGGGAGTTCTCCAGAGCAGGTTGGGTGGGTGATGTTTTAAAACAGAGCCGAATAGATTTTGTGTTAATGCGGGAAGGGTTAAGTTCGGAGGTGATGGAGATTTATTATAAAAAAGTATTTTTTAGTGATTACTCGGCTTTGGTTCTTAGAATTAGGAACAGCAGAGTTAAGATCGGTTCAGGGGTGTGGATTTTAAACAATCAATACCTGAAAGAAATTGCTTATAAAGAAGGGATTATAAATATAATAAAGAATGCTCGGAAGGAACCTTTGTTCTTGAAAGAAAGAAGAGTTTGGTGGGACAATTTCAAATATAAGGTAAAAGTTTATTCGGTACGTTATGGGAAAAAGAGGGCGGCAGCTAACCGGCATCGAGAAGAGAATATAAACAAAAGATTTATGGATGTCTGTAAAGCAGTTGACGGAGGGGATAAGGGAGCTGAGACTAAGCTCCGGGTGCTAAAGGAAGAGTGGGAATTATTGCAAGATGAAAAATGCAAGGGGGCCATTCTCCGTGCAAAGGCTAGAGATGCATTGGAGGGCGAAAGATGCACTAGCTATTTTCTAGAGCAAGAGAAACTGCAACAGAGATTATCGTTAATTGAAGAGTTGAAGGTTGAGGAGAAGATCATTTATGAAAGTGGGGAGATTTTAGAGGTGGCTAGCAGCTTTTATCAAAAGTTATATACAAAAGAAGACATTTCCAATTTGGCGATGGAGAAGGTTGCTGCATTTATTGAAGAGGGTTTAAAGGAGGATGAGAGAAGCATGTGTGACAAAGAAGTAGGATTAGCGGAAATAAAAGTAGCAATAAGTGGAATGAAGTGGGGGGAAAAGCCCAGGGTCCGATGGACTAAGTGCAGAATTTTATAAAGAATTTTTCGAGATTTTAAGTCCATTGCTCTTAGAAGTTTATAAGGAAATTAAAATTGAGGGAAGCCTGGCCCCATCTATGAGGAGAGGTATCATAAGCTTAGCTTATATAAAAATATAAAGGGGATAGACGGGATCTGAAGAATTGGAGGCCCATCACATTATTAAATGTGGATTATAATATCTTGGCGAGGGTTATGGCAAATCGTTTGAAGGAGGTGTTACCGCAGATAGTTTGGCCCTCTCAGTCCTATGGAGTCATAGGACGGGACATCGCAGACTCTGTGGTCTCAATCCGAGATGCGATAGAGCTCATGGAAGAGAGTGGGAGGGAGGCTTATGTGTTAAAGATAGATCAAGAGAAAGCCTTTGATAGGGTCTCTCATGAGTTTTTATTGAAGGTTTTGGAAGCATTTGGTTTCAAGGAAAATTTCATTCAGTGGATAAGGATTTTTTATTCAAACATATTTAGCTATGTTAAATGTAAAGGTTTTTTATCCAAGTATTTTCCGATACAGAGATCAGTGAGACAGGGTTGTCCCCTGTCCCCATTGTTGTACACATTGGTAGCAGAACCATTAGGTTACATGATGCGAAAGAAACAAGGTGTAGTTGGGAATGTGGTCCCCAGTTCTGGGCTGGTGTCGGTGATACACCAATATGCAGATGACACAACCTTAACATTGAGAAATGGGGAGTCAGTGAGGAAAGCTATGGATGTAGTGGAGGAATATTGTAGAGCTTCAGGAGCCAGAGTGAATTATAGTAAGTCCCAATGTCTGGTTGCAGGGAGGGGTAGGGGGGAATCGTTGGGGGAATGTCCCTTTAAGGTGGTGGAGGTTTTGGAAGTTCTGGGGGTGCATATGGGGTGCAAGAAAGACAGGGATGAAGTGGATCAATTAAATTGGGAACCGAAGGTTATGAAAATTAAAAAGATTTTGGGAAGATGGGAAAGAAGGTGGTTGAAAGTACAAGGAAGAGCAACAGTGGTGTCTGCTCTCCTGCTATCTAAGCTGTGGTACTTATTGACGGTGGAGGATATTCCTGAGTGGGCGGAAAAGTCCATCCGAGAGGCTTGTGTGAGGTTTTTATGGGAAGGGAAACCAGCCTTGGTGGCATACAATACCATCATTGGACAGAGAAATCAGGGAGGACTCAATTTTCCAGATATTTATTTGAAGAAGAAATCCTTTAGAATCAAATGGGTGAAGAGATTTCTTCAGAAGTCAAATACAAGTTTTTGGAAGAGTTGTTTTGAGCATTTTTAAAAACGAAGTGGGATAGGAGAGCAGGGGATATTGTATATGTAATACAATAATATGTTTTTGAAATCGATTAAACTTCTCCCTAGGTTTTATAAGGGGGTTGTAGAGACTTGGGCCCAATTTTTAAAGAGTGTGCAGTTTGTGCCCAAGGGGGCTGAGGAATTTTTAGAACAGCCCTTATTTTTGAACAGGTGGGTCAACATCGAAGGAGAGGTTTTATTTAATCAAGCTTTGATAAAAGCTGGGATTATATCTGTGAAAGATGTATTATACGAGGTAATTCCAGGTTGGTTGCCGGAAGCGATAGTGAGGGACATGGTGTGGGAGGAGGGTCAGGAGGTCGAGGGAAAAGCAATAGGAATCATGTATGAGAAGATTGTGAGGGCAATGCCACAGGATTGGATGGAAGAAATAAATGCGGAAATCTCCAAAGGAAGTAAAATGCGTCCTGCTTTTCCAAGCTTTGTACTGGAGAAAGGGGGAGAGTTGGTCCAATTTGACAACTGTAATACTCGAGATTTCTATGAGGTAATCAGAGAATGGAGATTCAAGACACCTGCTGGTCAGGAGTTTTGGCAGAGTATATACCCACAGCTGGACTTCAACAGAATTTGGAAGGGAGTGTGGGCGAGCTTTAAATGCCCAGAATGGATTGAACTGGATTTCAAATTGGCTCATAACCGGATTTTTACCATGACGGTCTTGTGCAAGATTGGACGAGTGGAGGCGGCAACTTGCCCAATGTGTGGGACACGGGATGAGACTCTGTCCCATTTACTGGTGTTATGTCTGCAGTTAAATGACTTTAAGTACTATGTTCGTCAGTTGTGTGAAGCTTTTTTGCTGGGTGGGGACCGAAGAACAAGAATGGGAATCCCGTGGGACTCAATTTTGAGATGGGGATTGCAGGAAAGTCTGCCCGAGTCTAGCGGAGCGGCAATTAATTTAATGTTCAGTTTGGCTAGATTCGTGATTGTGCAAAGAAGGAATGCTCTGTTTTTTAAGGGGAGGAGAATCAATCTAAAAGAGTATTTTAAATATAAGCTAAAAGATCATTATAAGGCTCTGTGGATGTTTTATTCAGAAAGGAATTTAAGGACAGTATTTTACAACCAATTTTTAAAGTACAATCGATTAATATATGTTACAGGAGACAAATTAAACTTCAGGTTTTGATGTTAAAATGTTGTGGTGGAATGGCTGTGCAGAGCGGCGGAATTGATTTGTATCATACAATGAAATGATCATGATGTTGTAAATGTTCTTAATGTTCAATAAAGTAATTTTAAAAAAGTGGGTAGCACACTTGCCTCTCAGCCAGAAGGTTGTGGGTTCAAGTCCCACTCCAGGGACTTGAGCACATTAAAGCTAGGTTGTCACTCTAGTGCAGTACTGAGGGAGCGCTGCACTGTCAGAGGTGCCGTCTTTCGGATGAGACGCTAAACCGAGGCCCCACCTGCTCTCTCAGGTGGATGTAAATGATCCCATGGCACTATTTTGAAGAAGAGCAGGGGAGTTATCCCTGGTGTCCTGGCCAATATGTATCCCTCAATCAACATAACAAAAACAGATTATCAGGTCATTTATCTCAGTGCTGTTTGTGTGAGCTTGCTGCCGCATTTCCTACATTACAACAGTGACTACACTCCAAAAGTACTTCATTGGCTGTAAAGTGCTTTGAGACGTCCGGTGGTTGTGAAAGGCGCTATATAAATGCAGGTCTTTCTTTAACAGGAATTTTGTTTGTTACATAAAAACAGGAATAGGCCATTCCATCCTTCAGACCTTTTGTCCCATTCAATTAGATTATGGTGGATCTGTGCCTCACTTCCATATCTCTTGTTACCCTAACCCAACAAAAATCTATTTCTCTCAGTCTTCAAAGCTCCAATTGACCCCCAGCATCCACAGCCTTTTGGCAGAGAGAGTTCCACATTTCCACTACCCTTTGGGTGAAAAAGTGCTTCCTGATTTCCCTCCTGAACAGCTTAGCTCTCATTTGAAAATTATGTCACGTTGTTCCAGATTCTCCCACCAGTGAGAGGCGAGTTGCCTGTTAACATAATCGCTCATTTGGAGTGAAATTTCAACACAGTTTACCAGCGCATCCAGAGTTTTCCCGGGCTTTCTGAAACTCGCCTTTGAAAGCAAGGCGAGAACACAACGGCAATTGAGGGGGCTGAATCAAACTCATGGTAATACTGCAATAAATACTCAGTACCCACAGCTGCTTTCTTACCTGCTAGTGAGAAAGGGTTTGTTCACAGTACTTTTGCTGAGAGTTTACTTTCTACACTTTGGAGCTTTACTGAATCACATCAGGATTGGTGGCGCCTTGGCTGCCTTAGATTGGTCCTCAGATGAGGAGCAATATGACCAGCAGCAGCTTGCTGTCCAGAGACCTGCAGCTGGACAGCAGAGAGGGCAGCAGCAGAGGGGTGCAGCTCGCAGGAGGCACTACCCACGACACTGGGTGTACAGGCAGAGGCTGATCTTCCTTGCCATGTCGGAACAGCAGTGCTTCAGGAGGGCTCAGGTTGTTGCGTCAAGTGGTGGCAGACATCTGCAGCATCCTAGAAGCCTGCTGGATCTGGTGGCCACCATTACCAGTGGCTTTAAAAGTGACCATAAAGTCATAGAATAATAGAATAGCACAACACAGAAGGAGGCCACTCGGCCCATTGCGTTTGCACCGGTTGTTTTGAAGAGGAATCCAGTTAGTCCCACTTCCACGCTCTTTCCCCATAGCCCTGCAATTTTTTCTCCTTCAAGTATTTATTCAATTCCCTTTTGAAGGATACCATAGAATCTGTTTCCACCTCCCTATCAGGCAGAGCATTCCAAATCCTAACCACTCATTGTGTAAAAATATTGTTCCTCATGTCACCTCTGGTTCTTTTGCCAATCACTTTAAATCTGTGCCCTCTCGTTATCGACCCTTCAGCCATTGGAAACAGTTTCTCTTTATTTACTCTATCTAAAGCCTTCACACCTCTATCAAATCTCCTCTTAGCCTTCTCTGCTCCAAGGAGAACAACCCCAGCTTCTCTAATCTATCCACATAACTGTAATCTCTCATCCCTGGAACCATTCTAGTAAATCTCTTCTGTATCCGTTCTAAAGTCTTCACGTCCTTCCTAAAGTGTAATGCCCAGAATTGGACACAATACTCCGTCCTCAACTTTTTTGCCTCCAGATCCTTCCAGGTGTAATGTATGTACATTTAAGAGAGGAACTATCTTTTACAGCCCCTGTATACTGCAGTACCAGTAGTGACCACACCTGTATATAACACCGTGTAGTAATTTGTACAGTTAGTTCCAGCATACCCTCTGTTCAGTAAACACCTGTTATTACCGTTCTCCTGCAGTCCGTGTGTTATTTCTACGCGGACACTACAGTGGCGACGAGCAGGTTCAAACTCAACTGCAGTACTGCATCACCTCACGGGGATCCATCCCTGAAAAGAAGCTTCTTGGAGGTCGAAGCCAGAGCAACAGGCGTCGACTGCGGGCAACCGCCCAGTGATCCATCGGAGTTCAGAGAATCGCAGGGGAGGCTGTGGAGAGCTGGGCTTGGTTCTCCAGTCAAGGTGTTCCAGCAAATCGGGCTGGTAGCAGGTAGTGCGTTGACCCTTCCCGGACTGCGGCGGGCTAGAGCTCGATTGAGCGGCTCTGCAAGGGGGCCGAGCAGCATCGTCGGGAAGAAAAAGAGAGAGAGACGGTGGAGTGCACAGGGCGCGGCCGGTGCTCAAGAGCCGGGCAGCGTTAAAGAAAATAAAAAAGGGGGAAGGAAAAGAGACGCACAGTGGACAGCGTCGAAGAAGAATAAAACGAAGAAAATGAATTAACAAAAGAGAGACGCGCAGAAAGCCGTGAGGCGCCGCCATTACTATTTAGAATGCTAGGAGCAGCGTTGGCAGCAGCGGGGGAAGAAGGAAAAGCGTGGGAGGCGCCATTTTAATCCATTGGGGAAGAAGGAAAAGCGCGAGAGGCGCCATTTTAAACCACCCAAGATGCCGAAGAGTGGCAGCATCACTGCTTTCGACAACGAAATAGAAGACTGGACCACGTATGTGGAAAGAATTGAAGTGTACAGCAAGGCAAATGAGGTGGCCGATGAAAAGAAGGTGTCGGTATTATTGAATTTGATGGGCGCGAGAACGTACGGCCTATTGCGGAATTTAATTACCCCAGCTAAACCAATGGAGAAAAGCTTTGAAGAGATTGTCAATATCTTACAGGAACATCTAAACCCTACACCGCTGCTGATAGCAGAAAGATTCAAGTTCCATAAAAGAAACCAGCACAAAGACGAAAGTAATGCTGACTATCTTACGGAACTACGCAAGTTATCGAAACACTGCCAGTTCGGAGCAGGACTGGCAGATACCTTAAGGGATAAGTTTGTCTGCGGGCTCCAGAGTGAAGGAACCCAGAAACGACTACTTTCGGAAAAGGACCTTACGCTATAAAAGGCTTTCAGCATTGCAGTATCCTACGAAGCAGCAGCACGGGGAGCTGCGGAAATACAACAGAAACCGCAAGAATATAGCACCAATGAAATGGCATATGGAGCAGAAAAATGCTATCGCTGCGGCAGAACAACCCATGACCAGAAGGATTGCTGGTTTAATGACAAAGTATGCAGGCAATGTGGAAAAGTGGGACACATAGCACGAGTCTGCAGGTCGGGAAAGAAAACCAACACTAAAAGAACTACTAAGGAAAAGTACAAGAAAGTACAAAAGATGACGGACAGTAGTTCAGAAGATCAGAAGAGTGATAATGACTCCGGGAGCAGGAGACTAAGTTGTCTAAAGTTACACAACGTGATCGCAAAGGAGGATCTCCGAACCATTTGGGTCACCCTCATGATAGCAGGGTCCCAAGTAAAGATGGAATTGGACACAGGATCAGCCCTAACAGTCATGAATCGACGAGACTACGAGCGGCTATTCTCACACATACCCTTGAAGGACACGTCCATTGTCTTGAAGACATATACGGGGCAAAAAGTCTACCCCAGAGGAAAAATAAGGGTGCCCGTTAAATACAATGGCAAGGAAACACAGAAACTGTATCTATATATACTACAAGATGGAGGACCACCATTATTGGGACGTGAATGGATCCGAAAAATACAATTGGATTGGCATTCCATTCAGGTGCTAACTGTGGCTGACAAAAGGATGACGACGTCACACCTGGATGACTGTCAAAATTTCTAACTGACACGAAAGAAGTGTTCCAGCAAGGACTTGGGACTCTAAAAGTCGTAACGGCAACGATAAAAATTGAAGATAACACAAACCCCAAAATTTTTAAGGCCAGACCGGTACCGTACGCGATCCGCCCAGCTGTCGAAGCAGAGCTGGAGAGTCTGGAGCGTTCGGGTGTGCTGTCCAAGGTGGACTGGAGCGAGTGGGCCACACCCATCGTTCCTTTAATGAAGAAATCATTGAGCAGTACGCCTGGGGAGCCGAAGAAGGTTCGCATCTGTGGGGACTTTAAGGTAACTGTGAACCCAGTCCTTCACACAGTACAATATCCACTTCCGCGGATAGAAGATATTTTCGCCTCACTATCTGGAGGGAAACGCTTTACGAAGATTGACCTGGCCCAAGCGTATCTACAAATGGAGGTAGAAGAAGCATCTAGAAAATACCTCACGATAAACACTCACAATGGTCTTTACCAGTACAACCGACTGGTATTCGGGGTAGCACCAGCTCCGGCTATTTGGCAGAGGGTGATGGAACAAGTCCTGCAAGGGATCCCGGGGACCCAGTGTTATTTGGACGACATCCTGGTTATGGGCGAAAATGACAGTGAACACCTTGCCAACCTGGAGCAGGTGCTCACTAGATTACAAGAATATGGGCTACGAGCCAACTGCCCCAAATGCGAGTTTTTCAGGAAACAAATCTCGTATTGTGGCCACGTGATTGATGAAGAGGGGTTACATAAGTCCCCAGACAAGATTGAGGCAGTAGTCAAGGCTACAGCACCGGAAAATGTGTCGCAACTGAGGTTGTTCCTCGGGTTGGTGAACTACTACCATAAGTTCTTGCCAAATTTGTCTACAATTCTGCACGCACTGAATGCCCTACTGCAAACTGGAGTAGCATGGAAATGGAGTGATGAGTGTAAGCGTGCCTTTCAGAAATGTAAGTGCCTAATCACTTCAAAAGAAGTATTGGCCCACTACAATCCAACACTACCGATTTGGTTGGCAGGTGATGCATCTCCCTACGGCATTGGAGCGGTGCTGTCGCACAAATTCCTTGACAGTTCAGAGAGGCCAATAGCCTTTGCGTCACGCTCGTTAACCTCAGCCAAGCGTAACTACGCCCAGATTGACAGGGAGGCCCTCAGCCTGGTGTGGGGGGTGAAGAAGTTCAATCACTATTTGCTCGGGCAGAAATTCACCTTACTGACTGATCACCAGCCTCTTGTCTCCATTTTTAACCCAAAGTAGGGCGTTCCAGTGTTGACCGCGCAACGGCTGCAAAGATGGTGCCTTTTTCTAGGGGCACATCAATATGAAATAGAGTATAAGGGCACGAAACAGCATGGAAACGCTGATGGGCTGTCGCGCCTGCCTCTGCCTATGGTGGAGGAAGCACCTGCAGTGGACCCTGTTGAGATATTCCATTCGACCATAGTCGAATGTCTACCTTTTACAAACTCAGGTATAGAGAAGGAAACCCGAAATGACCCGACACTCTCTCTGGTCTATGATTTGACAGTGAAGGGATGGCCAGCACATGGCGACTCACTGTTGCCAGCATTCTCGCCAAGGAGAGAACAGCTGTCAGTGTGCCGGGGGACCTTGATGTGTGGATCCCGAGTGATAATTCCACCCAAGTTGAGAGATAGAGTGCTCAATGAGATTCATGAGGGTCATCTGGGAGGGGTAAAAATGAAGAGCCTAGCCAGGGCGCTTGTGTAGTGGCCGGGAATCGATAAAGAAATCGAGGAAATGACCAAGAGCTGCACAGGATGCCAGAAAGTCCAAAACGCTCCACCACAGGCCCCACTACACCCATGGGAGTGGCCCTCATCTCCATGGCAATGGGTACACATTGATTTTGCTGGTCCATTTATGGACTCAATGTTTTTAATCGCCGTGGATGCACATTCGAAATGGCCAGAGGTCATCAAAATGTCCTCCACCACCACAGAGAAAACTATTGCAGTCCTACGGACCATCTTCGCCAGGAATGGCTTGCCAGAACAGATTTGCTCCAACAATGGACCACAGTTTGTGTCCGAGGATTTCCGGAGGTTTTTGAGGAATAATGGGGTAAAGCATTACACATCCGCCCCATATCATCCAGCCACAAATGGATTGGCTGAGAGGTTAGTTCAAACCTTTAAAAAAGCAATAAAGGCGATGTATAACGACAACATACCATTGCAACACAAGGTGGATAATTTCTTGTTTGCTTACCGGAATGCGACACATGCAGTCACCAACCAAGCTCCAGCCATGATGTTCTTTAACCGAAGGTTAAGATGTCGCCTGGATTTGCTCAAACCAAACAAGACGAGATGTTGAGAATAAGCAATTCCAGCACATCAATGAGAAGCCAACCAGGAGCTTCAAGATAGGGCAACCAGTCTTGGCCCGCGACTACCGAACAGAAAAATGGCAGCCAGGAACGATATGCACAAGGCAGGGACCACTAATGTGCACAGTGGACGTTGGAGAGAGCATCGTGAGACGCCATGCTGACCAGATTCTAGAGTCACAGGAACAAGTCAAACCCATGCCACGATCATACGCACCTGGTGATGAACCCGAAGTACAGATTGCGTCTACCTCAGAATCAGTGGTATTGGAAGCTGACGAACCAACCAATGACAATGAGCCAGAATCGACTCCGCCGCAAGAACAGGATACTCGAGAAAGGCGCCATCCAGACATGATCAGGAAGCCTCCTCAAAGACTGAATTTATAAATGATTACTTTCAGCTTATGTATATAGTACAAAGAAAATTGTAATTGTAATTAGTTACTATTTAATTGTTAAATGAATGTTATGTACTGTTTATCTAAAAGGGGAGGAATTGTAATGTATGTACCTTTAAGAGAGGAACTATCTTTTACAGCCCCTGTATACTGCAATACCAGTTGTGACCACACCTGTATATAATACCGTGTAGTAATTTGTACAGTTAGTTCCAGCATACCCTCTGTTCAGTAAACACCTGTTATTACCGTTCTCCTGCAGTCCGTGTGTTATTTATATGCGGACACTACACCAGGGTTCTTCCAGAGACATATTCAGGATCTCGCAGTCGGCAGCCCATAAATCCAAAAAAGAGGTAACTGATGGGTTTTTTCCAAGGCCGGAAATTATGTGAACTTTGCCTGCGATGATGCCAGTCAGAATGAACGGGTGCTCAGTTTTGCATCTCTAGCTGGCTTCCCACAGTTGCAGGGTGCCATCAGCTGCACACACGTGGTAATCCAGGCACCCCAGATCAACCAGGAGTATTTGTGAACCGCAAGGGCTTCCACTCCATCAATGTGCAGCTGCTGTGCAATCTCAAAAATATTTCTGCAGGTGTGTGTAAGATTCCTGAGGAGCTGCATGATGTGACAGTCCAAGCTCCCTGACCACTCCGGATCTGCAAGCAGACTTAAGGGGTGGCTGCTAGGATACCCACTTCAAACTTGGCTGATGACACCTGTCAGAAACCCGACCAATGAAGCCTAACAGCGCTAGAATGAATGCCATATGATCACCAGATGTGTGATTGAACAAGTCATCGGCATGCTGAAGATGCGCTTCACATACCTAGACAGATCTGGAGGTGCCCTTCAGTACTCACCAGTGAGGGTCTCCCTCTCGTGGACCAGCTACACTTCCCTGCTACTGCTCTGCTGGAGAGTACATTGGTGCAGATCAGTGCGGTGCTGTAAGGCCAAGGCTAAGGTATCTCTCATCCTATTTAAGGCAGCAGACATGTCGGCATCCAGAGGCTGCACGGCCATGGTCAAGGTGTGCATGGCCTTATTTGATTGGAGCGTTTGATTTCCACGGAGTTGGCCACTCGATTCATGCAAGAAGACAGCGTCACAGTGCTCTGCGATATCATCCCACTCATGCTTAAGGCGGACTCCTCCATTCTCTCTGCAATCGTGGTCAGTGCGTTTGGAAGGCCTGTTAGTACATCGCACATTCTCTGCTGCTCTTCAATGATTATCCTTTACATTGACGGCCCTCAGGGTACAGCACCTGTGTCCAGCTGAGCAGAGCTTGGAGAGTGCAGTGCCCTCCGACACGGACTCTCCACTGCTGTCCCTGCCACCACTGTCTGCTCTTGGTTTACTTGTGAACTGTGAGCCACCAGGTGAAAACCCAACTATCTGTCTAACTGGACTCACCAAAGTGTGAGTATCTGAACTGGTGCATGGTAAGCATGAGTCCTGTGACTGTGCACCCTCAGAATGAATCAGCTCCTCTGAGGATTCATTGTCCGTGAGGTCCATGGACTCCTATTGCACACGTGAAGGCCCTGGAGGAGAGAATAGAATTATCATTGCAAGTTATCATTATGAAGATTTTTTAAAATTATTCGTTCATTGGATCTGGGCGTTGCTGGCAATGCCAGCATTTATTGCCCATCCCTAGTTGCCCTTGAGAAGGTGGTGGTGAGCTGCTTTCTTGAACCGCTGCAGCCCGTGTGGTGAAGGTACTCCCACAGTGCTGTTAGGTAGGGGGTTCCAGGATTTTCATCCAGCGACGGTGAAGGATCGGCGATATACTTTTAAGTCAGGATGGTATGTGACTTGGAGGGGAACTTGGAGGTGGTGGTGTTCCCATGCACCTGCTGCCCTTTGCCTGGGTGGAATAGGTCGCGGGTTTGGGAGGTGCTGCTGAAGAAACCTTGGCGAGTTGCTGCAGTGCATCTTGTAGACACACTGCAGCCACGGTATGCGGTGGAGGGAGTGAGTGTTTAAGGTGGTGGATAGGGTTCCAATCAAGCGGGCTGCTTTGTCCTGGATGGTGTTGAGCTTCTTGAGTGCTGTTGCAGCTGCACTCATCCAGGCAAATGGAGAGTATTCCATCACACTCCTTACTTGTGCCTTGTAGATGGTGGAAAGGCTTTGTGGAGTCAGGAGGTGAGACACTCGTCACAGAATACCTAGCCTCTGACCTGCTCTTGTTGCTACAGTATTTATGTGGCTGGTCTAGTTAAGTTTCTGGTCAATGGTGACCCCCAGGATGTTGATGGTGGGGGATTCGGCAATGGTAATGCCGTTGAATGTCATGGGGAGGTGGTTAGACTCTCATTTGTTGGAAATAGTCATTGCCTGGCACTTCTGTGGTGCGAATGTTACCTGCCACTTATCAGCCCAAGCCTGAACGTCGTCCAGGTCTTGTTGCATGTGGGCATGGGCTGCTTCATTATATGAGGAGTTGCGAAATGCGCTGAACATTGTGCAGTCATCAGCGAACATCCCCATTTCTGACCTATGTTGGAGGGAAGGTCACTGATGAAGCAGCTGAAGATGGTTGGGCCTAGGAAACTGCCCTGAGGAACTCCTGCAATGATGTCCTGGGGCTGTGATGTTTGACCTTCAATCACGACAACCATCTTGCTTTGTGCTAGGTATGACTCCAGCCACTGGAGCGTTTTCCCCCTGATTCCCATTGACTTCAGTTTTACAAAGGCTCTTGATGCTACACTCGGTCAAATGCTGCCTTGATGTCAAGGGCAGTCACTGTCACCTCACCTCTGGAATTCAGCTCCTTTGTCCATGTTTGGACCAAGGCTGTAATGAGGTCGGGAGCTGAGTGGTTTTGGTGGTACCCAAACTGGGCATCAGTCAGCGGGTTATTGGTGAGTAAGTGCCGCTTGATAGCACTGTCGATGACGCCTTCCATCACTTTGCTGATGATTGAGGGTAGACTGATGGGGCGGTAATTGGCCGGGTTGGATTTGTTCTGCTTATTGTGGACAGGACATACCTGGGCCGTTTTCCACATTGTCGGATAGATGTCAGTGTTGTAACTGTACTGGAACAGCTTGGCTAGAGGCGCAGCTAGTTCTGGAGCACAAATCTTCAGCACGATAGCTGGGATGTTGTCGGGGCCCGTAGCTTTGCTCACGTGGAGTGAATTGAATTGGCTAAAGACTGGCTTCTGTGGTGGTGGGGTCCTCAGGAGTAGGCCGATATGTATCATCCGCTCGACACTTCTGACTGAAGATGGTTGCAAATGCTTCAGCCTTGACTTTTGCACTCACGTGCTGGGCTCCACCATCATTGAGGATGGGGATATTCATGGAGCGTCCTCCTCCCGTTAGTTGTTTAATGGTCCGCCACCATTCACGACTGGATGTGGCAGGACTGCAGAGCTTTGATCCGATCCATTGATTGTGGGATTGCTTAGCCCTGTCTATAACATGCTGCTTTCGCTGTTTAGCATGCATGTAGTCCAGTGTTGCAGCTTCCCCAGGTTGGCACCTCATGTTTATATGCCTGGTGCTGCTCCCAGCATGCTCTTCTACACTCCTTATTGAACCAGAGTTGGTCCCCTGGCTTGGTGGTAATGGTAGAGTGAGGGATATGCCGGGCCATGAGGTTACAGATTGTGGTGGAATACAATTCTGCTGCTGATGGCCCACATTGCCCAGTTTTGAGCTGCTAGATCTGTTCTGAATCTATCCCATTTAGCACAGTGGTAGTGCCACATAACATGATGGAGGGTGTCCTCAGTGTGAAGATGGGACTTCGTCTCCACAATGTCTATGCGGTGGTCACTGCTGCTAATGCTGTCATGGACAGATGCATCTGCAACAGGTAGGTTTTTCCCCTCGTGTTGGTTCTCTCACCACCTGTCGCAGGCCCAGACATGTCCTTCATTACTCAGCCAGTAGTGGTGGTGCTACCGAGCCACTCTTGGTGATGGACATTGAAGTCTCCCACCCAGAGTACATTTTGTGCCCTTGCTACTCTCAGTGCTTCTTCCAAGTGGCATTCAACATGGAGGAGTACTGTTTCATCAGCTGAGGGAGGGCGGTAGGTGGTAATCAGCAGGAGGTTTCCTTGCCCATGCTTGACCTGAAGCCATGAGACTTCATGGGGTCCGGAGTCAATTTTGAGGACTCCCAGGGCCACTCCTTCCCGACTGTACCACTACCCAGGGATGGTGATGGAGGAATTTGGGACATTGGCTGAAAGGTATGATTCTGTGTGTATGACTATGTCAGGCTGTTGCTTGACTAGTCTGTGGGACAGCTCTCCCAATCTTGGCACAAGTCCCCAGATGTTGGTGAGGAGGACTTATGCAGGGTTGACTGGGCTGGGTGTGCCGGTGCCGAGGTCGATGCCGTGGTGGTCCGTCCGGTTTCATTCTTATTATGGTGCGTAGCAGTCTGGTACAATTGAGTGGCTTGCTCGGCTATTTCAGAGGGCAGTTAAGAGTCAACCACATTGCTGTGGGTCTGGAGTCACATATAGGCCAGACCGGGTAAGGACAGCCGATTTCCTTCCCTAAAGTACATTTGTGAACCAGATGGGTTTTTACGACAATCCAATAGTTTCATGGTTACCATACTGACACTAGTAATTATCCCAGATTTATTTAATTAACTGAATTTAAATTCCCCAGCTGCCGTGGTAGGATTTGAACTCACGTCTCTGGATCATTAGCCCAGGTCTCTGGATTATTGGCCCAGTGACATTACCACTACACTACCATTCCCTTAATGATCATATTTCACTGCCTGCTGAAATCAAGTCAACATGACTCACTCTAGCATGACGTGTGTGTGTATTATATTTGATTCTGTTACCAGGTAGCTGAGAGGTACCCATCTCCCCATATCCAACGGCCAAGGACGCCAAGATGTCACTGATCTCCAGCACTTCCTCCTCTGCACATGTCAGCTGTGAGATCTGTGGAGGCCCACCTCCGGTTCTCTCCCTCTCCTTCGTGTTCTGTGCTCTTTTCTCATGCAACGGAGGAAACGACAGACCTATGAGTGAGTGGAATGGCATGTGTTCACCCGATAGATGCAATGCATTTGTTGAGAGTGACTATCAGGGAGAGACATGACAGGCAAAAGGAAGAGGGTGAGTGGCAGTGGCGGATGGATAGATGGGGATGTGAGGAAGTGCATAGACAAAGAAGGATGGGTGCGCCTGCAAGTTAAGTGGGTGTTGTAATGTATGTACCTTTAAGGGGAGAACTACTTTTTACAGCTCCTGTATACTGTAGTACCGGCAGTGACCACACCTGTATATAAACCCTGAGTAGTGATCTGTACAGTTAGTTCTAGAGTAACCCTCATTCAGTAAACACCTGTTGAATTGTTCCCTGCAGTCTTGTTGACTAATTATTGAAGAACACAACATCAAGATACACGGATCTAACATTCGCGACGAGCAGATTCGAACCTACCTGCAACTCTGCATCACCTCCCAGGGATTCGCTCCTGGAGAACAGTGGAAGGAGGTCGAGTCCAGAAGCACGGGCGTCGACCACGGGCAACCGCCCAGTCATCCAGCGGAGATTTGAGCATCGCAGGGGAGGCTGTCGAGAGCCAGGCTTGGCTTTCCAGTCACGGTGGTCCAGCGAAATGGGCTGGCAACAGGTACTGCGCAGAGCCTTCCCGGACAGCGGCGGCTGGAGCCGACCGAGCAGCACAGAAAAAGGCTGAGCAGCGTCGACGGTGGAGAGAGAGAGGGCAGAGCGCACAGGGCGCAGCCGGTGTTCAAGGGCCAAGTAGCGTCAACGGGGGAGAGAGACGAGAGAGAGCAGAGCGCAGCCGGTGTTCAAGGGCCGAGCAGCGCCAATGGGGGAGAGAGGCGCGCAGGAAAACGCGAGGCGCTGCCATTGCCACGAGGACCGCAGAGAGCGGCATTGGCAGCAGCGCAGGAGCAGCGCATGAAACCCACAGGGCGTCGCCATTTGCCACGAGGACCGCCGAGAGCGGCGTTGGCAGCAGCGCGGGAGACGTCATTTTAAGCTGCAGCGGGGAAGAAAGGAAAGCGCGGGAGACGCCATTTTAAGCCACAGCGGGGAAGAAAGGAAAGCGCGGGAGACGCCATTTTAAGCCAGTCTAACCACACCCAAAAATGCCGAAGAGTGGCAGTATCACAGCGTTCGACAATGAAGTCGAAGATTGGACGACATATGTCGAACGCATAGAAGTATACTGCAAGGCGAATGAAGTGCCAGATGACAAGAAAGCGCTGGTATTGTTGAATTCAATGGGTGCAAAAACGTATGGCTTACTACGAAACCTAGTAACCCCAGAGAAGCCAGTAGAAAAGGATTTTGAAAACATAGTGTCAATCCTACAGGACCACTTAAACCCCACACCGCTGCTGATAGCAGAAAGATTTAAGTTTCACGAAAGGAACCAGCATAAAGATGAAAGTAATGCTGAGTATTTAACGGAACTACACAAGCTATCGAAACACTGCCAGTTTGGAACGGGACTAGCAGATACTTTAAGGGACAAGTTTGTGTGTGGGCTTCAAAGTGAAGGAACCCAGAAACGGCTTCTATCAGAAAAGGATCTTACGCTGGACAAGACTTTCAGCATTGCAGTATCACACGAAGCAGCAGCACGGGGCGCGGCAGAGATGCAACGGAGACCGCAAGAATATGGCACAAATGAAATGTCATACGGAACAGTGAAGTGCTATCGCTGCAGCAGAACAACACATGACTATAATGATTGCTGGTTCAAGGACAAAGTGTGCAGACAGTGTGGAAAAGTAGGACACATAGCAAGAGTCTGCAGGTCGGGAAAGAAAACCAGCAGCAAGAAATCTCCACAGGAGAAGTACAAAAAGGTACATAAGGTGACGGAGAGTAGTTCAGATGAACAGAAAAGTGATACAGACTCCGGAAGCAAGGAGCTGAGTTGTCTGAAACTACATAATGTGATCAAAACGGAGGATCACCAAACTATCTGGGTCACGCTCAAGATAGCAGGAGTCCAAGTGAAAATGGAATTGGACATCGGATCAGCCCTAACAGTCATAAACCGAAGGGACTACAAGCTGCTATTCTCAAATATACCCTTGAGAGATACAAAGATTGTCTTGAAGACGTACACGGGGCAAAAAGTCTACCCCAAAGGAAAAATAAGGGTGAACGTTATATATAACGGCAAGGAAACACCAAAAATGGACCTATATGTATTGCCAGATGGAGGACCACCACTACTAGGACGTGAATGGATCCGGAAGATACAGCTAGATTGGCATTCCATACAAGCACTGACTGTAGATGCCAAAAAGGATGACGACGTCACACCTGGACGACTGTCAAAAATGCTAACTGACGCACAAGAAGTGTTCCAGCAGGGACTCGGAACACTAAAAGGCATAACAGCGACGATGAAAATAGAGGAAAATGCAAGCCCAAAGTTTTTTAAGGCTAGACCGGTACCTTATGCGATCCGCCCAGCCGTCGAAGCAGAGCTGGAAGGTTTGGAACGTTCAGGAGGACTGTCCAAAGTGGACTGGAGCGAGTGGGCTACACCCATCGTTCCTGTAATGAAGAGGTCGTTGAGTAATACGCCTGGGGAACCAAAGAAGGTTCGCATCTGTGGGGACTTTAAGGTGACAGTGAACCCAGTCCTTCACACTGTACAATATCCGCTTCCGTGGATTGAAGATATGTTCGCCTCGCTATCTGGAGGGAAACGCTTCACCAAGATTGATCTGGCCCAGGCGTACCTGCAAATGGAGGTAGAAGAAGCCTCGAAACAGTACCTCACGATCAACACTCATAAAGGTCTCTACCAATACAACTGGCTGGTGTTCAGGGTAGCATCAGCTCCGGCTATTTGGCAAAGGGCAATGGAACAAGCCCTGCAAGGGATTCCAGGGACCCCGTGTTATTTGGACGACATCCTGGTCACGGGCGAAAATGACAGTGATCACCTCGCCAACCTGGAGCAGGTGCTCACTAGATTGAAGGAATATGGGCTCCGAGCTAATCGCCACAAATGCGAGTTTTTCCAGAAGCAGATCTCGTATTGTGGCCACGTTATTGATAAAGAGGGGTTACATAAGTCCCCTGAAAAGATTGAGGCAGTAGTCAAGGCTCCAGCACCGGAAAATGTGTCACAACTGAGGTCGTTCCTCGGGCTGGTGAACTACTATCATAAGTTCTTGCCGAATTTGTCTACAGTACTACACCCACTGAACACCCTACTGCAAATGGGGGTACCATGGAAGTGGAGTGACGAATGTAAACGAGCTTTCCAGAAGAGCAAAGCATTGATCACATCAAAAGAGGTGTTGGCTCATTTCAACCCAGCACTACCAATTCAGTTGGCGTGTGATGCATCACCCTATGGCATTGGAGCAGTGCTGTCGCACAAATTCACGGACGGCTCGGAGAGGCCAGTAGCCTTTGTGTCTCGGTCACTAACCTCAGCCGAGCGTAACTACGCCCAGATTGACAGGGAGGCCCTCAGCCTAGTGTGGGGAGTGAAAAAGTTCAATCACTATCTGCACGGGCAGAAGTTCACCTTGCTGATTGACCACCAACCACTTGTCTCCATCTTTAATCCAAAGAAGGGCGTTCCGGTGATGACTGCGCAACGGCTACATAGGTGGTCCCTTTTTCTAGGGGCGCACCAATATGAAATCGAGTACAAGGGCACGAAACAGCATGGAAACGCTGATGGGCTATCACGCCTGCCACTGCCTACTGTGGAGGAAGCACCAGCAGTGGATCCTGTCAAAATATTTCATTCGACTATAATTGAATGCTTGCCAGTAACTAACGCTGGTACAGAGAAGGAGACCCGAAATGACCCGACACTGTCTCGGGTATATGATTTGACGGTGAAGGGATGGCCAGCACATGGCGACTCACTGTTGCCAGCATTCTCATCCAGAAGAGAACAGCTGTCAGTATGCCAGGGGACCTTGATGTGTGGATCCCGAGTGGTAATTCCACCCAAGTTAAGGGAGAGAGTGCTCAATGAGCTTCACGAACGTCATCTGGGAGGGGTGAAAATGAAAAGCCTTGCTAGGGCATATGTGTGGTGGCCGGGGATCGATCAGCAAATCAAGGACCTGACAAAGAGCTGCTCAGGATGCCAGAAGGTCCAAAATGCACCACCACATGCCCCTCTACACCCATGGGAGTGGCCCTCATCTCCATGGCAGCGGGTGCATATTGATTTTGCTGGTCCATTCATGGACTCAATGTTTTTAATAGCTGTGGATGCGCACTCGAAATGGCCTGAGGTGATCAAAATGTCCTCCACCACCATGGAGAAAACTATTGCAGTCCTACAGACCATTTTTGCCAGGAACGGCTTGCCAGAGCAGATTTGCTCTGATAACGGACCACAGTTTGTGTCCGAAGAGTTTCGAAGATTTATGAAAAGGAATGGGCTAAGGCATTACACATCCGCCCCGTATCATCCAGCCACAAATGGATTGGCTGAGAGATTTGTACAAACCTTTAAGAAGGCAATAAAGGCTATGTACAATGACAACATTCCGCTGCAGCACAAGTTGGACAATTTCCTGTTCGCCTACCGGAATGCGACACATGCAGTTACCAACCAGGCCCCAGCCATGATGTTCTTTAACCGAAGGTTAAGATCTCGCCTGGATTTGCTCAGACCAAATGTACGAAGAGATGTTGAGAGTAAGCAATTCCAGCACATCAATGAGAAGCCAACAAGGAGCTTCAATGTAGGGCAACCAGTCTTGGCCCGCGACTACCGAACAGAAAAATGGCAGCCAGGAACGATATGCACACGGCAGGGCCCACTAATGTACACAGTGGACGTTGGGGAGAGCATCGTGAGACGCCATGCTGACCAGATCCTAGAGTCACAGGAACAAGTCAACCCCATGCCTCGCCCATACGTACCTGGTGATGAACCCGACGTACAGGTAGCATCTACCCCAGAAACAGTAGCGTCGGAAGCTGATGAACCAACCGACGACAGGGGGGCAGAATCGCCTCCGCACCAAGAGCAAGACACTCGGGAAAGGCGCTATCCAGAAAGGATCAGGAAGCCTCCTCAAAGACTGAATTTTTAAATAGACTATTTTCAGCTAATGTTGCATGTTAAAAGTGTTAATTGTAATTAGTTTGATATTTAATTGTTAAATGAGTGTTATGGTACTGTTAATCTAAAAGGGGAGGAATTGTAATGTATGTACCTTTTAAGGGGAGAACTACTTTTTACAGCTCCTGTATACTGTAGTACCGGCAGTGACCACACCTGTATATAAACCCTGAGTAGTGATCTGTACAGTTAGTTCTAGAGTAACCCTCATTCAGTAAACACCTGTTGAATCGTTCCCTGCAGTCTTGTTGTCTAATTATTGAAGGACATAACATCAAGATACACGGATCTAACAGGTGTGTGGAGCGATGTGATGGAGTAGGCCTAACAAGGCAGAGTGAGGGGAGTTAGGGTGAAGCGCAAAGCAGGATGTAGGTGAATGTGCAACTGTACTCAGCTTTCCTGACTTGGTTAGGTCATTAAAGCGCTTCCTGAATCCAGGAGCGTGGCAAAATTCTCCTGCTGCTGGCCACCTCGGCCATGCCTTCGCTGTGGCAGCAGCAGGTTTCTTCCTCCGGTTGCTGAGGAGGAGTATCCCCCTCCGACTCCTCACTGCACCCAGCAGTACATCAAGCGATGCATCATTAATTCACGGCGCAGCCCTTGACCATCCTGAATCCATACTGAGACTTCACCCTCTCTTTGTGCAAACTCCCAACTCCTCCAAATTCCATCTTTGCATTGGCCCTTTAAATACTGGAGTTAAGATCGCGTCATGCAGGTATTCGTTATGCCTGCTGCTGCGCAATCGCCGCCAAACCCGGAAGTGAAATGATAATGCGGTAGCTGAGTTAAGACGCCACAGGCAGACGCGCTGAACTTACTTCCAGGTTTCCCACGCAATATCGGACCCCCTCCCCACTCCCAATGCACCCCCAAGTTAATATCGGGGCCATTGTCTCTGTGCCTTAGTGCCTGGCCCTCCAGCTCCTCAACGGCTGCATGCTGTTGTCAACATGCCAGTTATGGGGGAATGATGCTGTTGCCCTATCTCTCCTCCATTGTAGCTGTGAGTGTGGCATCATGGAATTAACCCTACTGAGTACAAAATCCAGCTACATCAGTTTAAAATAGAATTATTTAATATGAAACATAATTTGTGCTACACCTCAGTTGGCACTACCACTGCGAATATGACAGCTGAACTGCTGATCGGCAAAGTTCATATTCGAGTACCTAACGGACCTGTGACAGAGTAACTAACATTGCTGGTGCTGAGCTCCCAGTGAGGAGCGTGCTTGAGGGGAGCTCAGCTCAGCGCTCTGGTGCTGGGAGTGGGCGATTGATGGGTTGCCCCATAAGTTGCCATGTGTGGTGTTTTACTCGGGCTCCAATCCGTTTATGTTGCACAGATTATCATCAGTGTCACAGTAGCATAATATAACAGGAATGTGATGCAGAATGCATCGAACGGCCATATGTGAGCTTTGCTGATTTGGGAGCCCATAAAATCACATTGCATTCTGCTAATTGGACAGAGTATCGAAAGTAAGTTTGAGTTAGTGCTGGGTGAGGAAGGAATGGTGAGATTACAGGCTGCTTGTGTGTTGCAGCAAAATCACCATCAGCTAGCCATGTTGTGCCACTGATCTGGGCCATGAATGTGAGCCCTTGATTGCACTAAAGTTCTGCCTGCTTTTGTTGTGCGGAACTTAAAACACTTTGCTATTCATGGCAGTATCTTGGCACGTTGGCGCGAATGAATTTCTGCAGCATGGAATGAAATATGATAGGCCCATACACATTGCTAAATATAGGTGCTGCTCATGCGCTTGTTTATCAACGTATGGGAGACTGGACTGTGGGCAGCGTGCAGCTCTGGTTGGAACGCAGTAAGTTGAGCGATCACTCTAATCTTCTTAAGGTGGAACTTTTTTAAAGCCGCTGAGGACCCTCATTAGAACACTGAAGAAACCGATACTGATTCCCCTAAATGGGTTGTACCTGACTCCGGACAGTTCCAAAGTGATTTTAAATTTCAGTCCATCTGAGGGCAGATGTGTAGGACAAGTCACCGAGACACTCCCTCAAAGCTGTGGGGCCCAGCGACTGACAAAGAGGATTCTTTGGGATCATAAGATAAGCTGAAGTGTATTATTGTCGTGTGGCACAGTGTTGGTTAAAAATGGAAGTGCCAGTATAGCATCTGGCGGTTTAATCCCTGACACCAGGCCGGAAAGTGGTAGCCATGGTTACAACATTGGTTACTCTTATGTCTGTGTGTAATTGAGACACGGACTGCAGGAGTTGGTTATAACAGGTCTTTACTGAGTGGAGACAAACTGGAACTAACTATGCAAAGTTACTACACAGGCTTATATACAGGGGTGGTCACTACTGGTACTGCAGTATACAGGGGCTGCAGAATATAGTTCCTTCTGCAAAGTACATACACTACAATTCCTCCCCTTTTAGCTAAACAGTACATAACATTCGATTAATAATTAAATAACATATTTACAATTACAGTTGTCATATACATTAGCTGAAGTTAAGCAATTATAAGTTCAGTCTTTGAGGAGGCTTCCTGATTCTGTCTGGACAACGCCTCTTTGGGGTATCAGGTTCTTCTGGCAGAGTTGATTCGGAATCAACGTCATTGTTGGGTTCGTCTGCTTCCAATATTCCCGATTCTGAGGTAGATGCAATTGGTACTTCGGTTTCATCACCAGGTGTATCGGATCGTGGTGTGGAATTGGCGTTTTCCAGTGACTCTAGAATCTGGTCAGCATGGTGTCTTACAATGCTCTCTCCAACGTCCACGGTATACATTAGAGATCCTTGCCGTGTACAGATCATTCCTGGCTGCCATTTCTCTGTGCGGTAGTCCCAGGCCAAAACTGGTTGACCTATCTTAAAACTCCTGGTCAGCCTTTCATTCATATTCTGAAACTGTCTGTTCTCCACATCTCTTCTGATGTTTGGCTTAACCAAATCCAAACGGCATCGTAGTCTTCGATTGAAGAACATCATGGCTGGAGTTTGGTTGGTAACCGCATGTGTCGCATTCCGGTAGGCAAACAAGAAGTTATCCACCTTGTGTTGTAGGGGTATGTCTTCATTACACATTGCCTTGATAGCCTTCTTGAATGTTTGAACGAACCTCTCAGCCAATCCATTGGTGGCTGGATGATATGGGGCGGATGTGTAATGCTTAACACCATTGTTCTTTAAGAACCTCCGGAACTCTTCAGACACAAACTGTGGTCCATTGTCGGAGCAAATCTGTTCAGGCAGCCCATTTCTGGCGAATATGGTTCGTAAGACTGTGATAGTTTTTTCTGTGGTGGTTGAGGACATTTTTATTACCTCTGGCCACTTTGAATGTGCATCCACCGCAATTAAAAACATCGAGTCCATAAATGGACCAGCAAAATCAATGTGCACCCTTTGCCATGGAGATGAGGGCCACTCCCATGGATGTAGAGGGGCTTGTGGTGGGGCGTTTTGGACCTTCTGGCATCCTGTACAGCTCTTGGTCATCTCTTCGATTTCTCTATCGATTCCCGGCCACCACACAAACGCTCTGGCTAAGTTCTTCATTTTTACCCCTCCCAGATGACCCTCATGAAGCTCATTGAGCACTCTATCCTTCAATTTGGGTGGAATTACTACTCTGGATCCACACATCAAGGTTCCTCTGCACACTGACAGCTGTTCTCTACTCGGCGAGAATGCTGGCAACAGTGGTTCGCCATGTGCTGGCCATCCCTTCACCGTTAAATCATAGACCCAGGAGAGTGTCGGGTCATTTCGTGTTTCCTTTTCTATGTTTGCATTCGTCACAGGTAGACATTCGACTATGGTCGAGTGGAATATCTCCACTGGATCCACTGCAGGTGCTTCTTCCACCGTCGGCAACGGTAGGCGCGACAATCCATTAGCATTCCCATGCTGTTTAGTTCCTTTGTACTCGATGTCATATTGGTGTGCCCCTAGGAAAAGGGACCACCTCTGTAGCCGTTGTGCTGTCATTATCGGGACGCCCTTCTAAGGGTTGAAAATGGAGACAAGAGGTTGATGATCAGTTAGTCGAGTAAATTTCTGACCGTGCAGGTAGTGATTGAACTTCTTCTCCCCCCACACCAGGCTGAGGGCCTCTCTGTCAATCTGGGCGTAGTTACGCTCGGCTGAAGTTAACGAGCGTGACGCAAAAGCTATTGGCCTCTCTGAACCATCAAGGAATTTATGTGACAGTACCGCTCCAATGCCGTAGGGAGACGCATCACACGCCAGTCTTATCGGTAGTGATGGGTTGTAGTGAGACAATACTTCTCTTGAAGTGATTAGGTCTTTACTCTTCTGAAAGGCCCGCTTACATTCATCGCTCCATTTCCATGCTATTCCAGTTTGTAGTAGGGCGTTCAGTGGGTGCAGAATTGTGGACAAATTCGGCAAAAACTTATGGTAGTAATTCACCAATCCAAGGAATGACCTCAGTTGCGACACATTTTCAGGCGCTGGAGCCTTAACTACCGCTTCAATTTTGTCAGGGGACTTATGTAACCCCTCTTCATCAATCACGTGTCCACAATACGATACCTGTTTCTTAAAAAACTCGCACTTGGGGCGGTTGGCTCGTAGCCCATGTTCTCTTAGTCTAGTGAGCACCTGCTCTAGGTTGGCAAGGTGTTCACTGTCATCTTCACCTGTCACTAGGATGTTGTCCAAGTAACACTGAGTCCCCGGAATCCCTTGCAGGACTTGTTCCATCGCTCTTTGCCATATCGCCGGAGCTGATGCTACTCCGAATACCAGTCGATTATACTGGTAAAGACCTTTGTGAGTGTTTATCGTGAGATACTTCCTAGAGGATTCTTCAACCTCCATCTGCAAATATGCTTGTGCTAGGTCAATTTTTGTAAAACGCTTCCCTCCAGATAGTGAGGCGAAAATATCTTCTATCCTTGGGAGAGGATATTGTACTGTGTGAAGGACTGGGTTCACCGTCACCTTGAAGTCCCCACAGATGCGAACCTTCCTTGGCTCCTCAGACTTATTGTTAACGTTTTCTTCATGACAGGAACGATGGGTGTCGCCCACTCGCTCCAGTCTACCTTAGATAACACGCCTGCATTCTCCAGATTCTCCAGCTCTGCCTCGACGGCTGGGCGAATTGCATATGGTACCGGTCTTGCTTTGAAAAACTTGGGAATTGCATTCTCTTCTATCTTTATCGAGGCGGGTACGCCTTTAAGAGTTCCCAGTTCTTGTTGAAATACCTCTTTGGCGTTAGCTAAGATTTTTGACAATCAACCAGGTGTGACGTCGTCATCCTTTTTACCAGCCACCGTCAGTGCCTGAATGGAGTGCCAGTCTAAACTTATCTTTCTGATCCATTCACGTCCCAATAACGGTGGTACACCATCCTGCAGTATGTACAGATAAAATTTCTGTATTTCCTTGCCGTTGTATTCGACAGGCACCCTTATTTTCCCTCTGGGGTATACTTTTTGCCCCGTATATGTCTTCAAGACAATGGATGTCTCTTTCAAGGGTATGTGTGAGAATAGCCGCTCGTAGTCTCGTCGATTCATGACGGTCAGGGCTGATCCTGTATCCAATTCCATTTTGACTTGGGACCCTGCTATCGTGAGGGTGACCCAAATGGTTCGGTGATCCTCTTTTGTGATTACGTTGTGAAGTTTGAGACAGCTTAGTCTCTTGTTCCCGGATTCACTATCGCTCATCTGGTCTTCGGAACTACTGTCCGTCATCTTTTGTACTTTCCTGTACTGTTCCTTAGTAGCCTTTTTGTTGTCGTTAGTCTTCTTCCCAGACCTGCAAACTCGTGCAATGTGTCCCATCTTTCCGCATTGCCTGCATATTCTGTCCTTGGACCAGCAGTCCTTCTGGTCATGGGTTGTTCTGCCGCAGCGATAACATTTTTCAAATCCCCGTGTCATTTCGTGGGTGCCGTATTCCTGTGGCTTTTGCTGTATTTCCGCAGCTCCCCTTGCTGCTGCTTCGTACGATACTGCCACGCTGAAAGCCTTATCTAGCGTCAGCTCTTTCTCTGAGAGTAACCTCTTCTGGGTTCCTTCACTCAGTGTTGTGTATGTAATATGTGTGCTACTTTAAACCTATGGACAGGACTGCACTACTTGTAGGGCGTAGTGATACGCAGTACCACTCCTGGCCATAGGGGTATAAATAGTACTGTGGGTACTGATCTCCCCTCAGTTCCCGCCTGTGGGCATGAAGTAAAGACCTACGTGCAGTCCCTACCTCCAACCAGTAAAGACCTGTTTGAGTTATACGTTTAAGTCTTTGTGTTAATTGTTCAATACAATACACATACTTAACACTGGCGACGAGTCGGTTCGAACCCTGTGGCAGTTATTCCATGGCGGCTTCGTCCAAAGACAGGACGTTGAAGAGAGTTTTCAATCCTCAACACCCCACTCAAAACTGAAGGGCAGCAGAAATCCTGACAGCTTCCAGCGACTGGAAGCGACAGGCATTAGGACCCTGAAGCCTCCATAACCTCGTGGGTAAGCCAGAGCCCGGGAGGGAGCGAGCAAGAGCCGCGCGAGCGGGTGAGCCAGAGGCCGGGAGCCGCTTCAAGTGCGAGGCGCAGCGCGGGCCAGCGATCGGGACCAAAGATAAGGGCCGCACTCGGACTGAAAGGCGCGGCGGCTGCAGAAGCTCAAGGTGCGAGAGCCACGGTGCACAGCGCGGGCTATCGATCGCACAGAAGATAAGGGCCGAGAGCCGCTTCGGTCGGGAGCCACTTCGCGATCCAGCGATCGCATCCGCTGATAAGGGCCGCACTCGGGCGATCGCGGCGAAGATAAGGGCCGCACTCGGGGGCTGAAGGGAGACGGCGTCGGGGGACGGGTGAAGACCGCCAAGCGTGGGAAAACCGCCATTTTGTGGGCGGAGGACAACGGTAAGAGCGGGAAGCCGCCATCTTTGATAACAAGTAAAGAAAAGAAAATCTGAGAAATTGCAAATCTACAATGCCTAAACACGGGAATATTAGCACCTTTGATAGTGACCTCGAAGATTGGGCCATATATGTTGAAAGAGTAAAAAATTATTGTAAGGCCAATAAAATTCGTGACCAAGATAAAGCTCTAACATTATTAAATTTAATGGGTGCGAAGACATACGGGCGATTGAAACACCTGTTATCACCAGATGAACCGGCGGATAAGACGTTCGATGAGATTGTTACTGTCCTGAAAGATCATCTAAACCCCACGCCGCTGATGCTAGCGGAACGATTTAAATTTTACGACAGAAGGCAGCTACAGCATGAAAGCAATGCTGAATATTTGCTGGAATTGCGTAAATTAGCGAAATATTGCCAGTTTGGAACGGGACTGACAGATGCACTACGAGACAAATTTGTGTGTGGTTTATTTAAACAGGATACACAAAAGCGACTGCTCGAGGAGAATGAGCTGACGCTTGAGAAGGCGGTCGCTATGGCAGCAGCACACGAAGCCGCAGCGAGAGGCACGGCAGTAATGCAGCTACGGTCACCGGAGCTCAGTGCACACAAATTGGGTGTGAGTTCTGGCAAATGTTATCGTTGTGGAAAGACAACGCATGATCAGAACCAGTGTTGGTTTAAAAACCAAGAATGTAGAACTTGTGGTAGGCTTGGACATATAGCTAGAGTATGCAGGTCAGGGAAGAAGACCAGCAACAAGAAGTCACCGCAAGGAAAATACGCAAAGGTACACAAGGTGACCGAACAGGAGTCCGATTCAGACGCTAGCAGTAATGAACTGGCTAGCTTAAGCTGTAATGAACTGGCTAGCTTAAGAGTACTCAACGCTGGTAAGGGTGCAGACCTCCAGACAATTTGGGTCACTCTTCAGATAGAAGGAGTCCAAGTAAAACTGGAATTGGACACTGGATCGGCATTGACGGTCATAAATAAGAAAGATTACGGAAAGTTATTCCAACATATTCCCCTACAGGATACGGGGATTATATTGAAAACATACACGGGGCAAAGAGTGTACCCCATCGGGAAAATAGAGGTTGCAGTGGTCCACAAGGGCGAAGACAGTCAAATAATGGACTTATATGTGATATCTGAAGGAGGTCCTCCACTACTAGGACGGGAGTGGATTAGGAAAATGAATATGGACTGGCATTTCCTACAAACAATAACGAGTGAGAACTCGGTGAAGATAGTCGGCCCAGACTCTGGAACGGATGATGGTAAGCCCAACTCAGGTGCAAGAGACAAAGTTTCAGCACAGAATTCCACTGAGCAACAACAACATAGTTTAACTGTGGATTCTGAGTCTGGCAAGTCTACTGATGTGCCCATTTCTGAGGGACACCGGGCTCGAACTCAACTCCATTTCAAACTACAACAGCAATTAGAACAAATGCTTCGCCGTTTTGAGCAAGAGTTGAATGCAACGAAAGAGTTCTTTGATATAGAGTTGGAGAATCTGGAAAGACAACAGAAGCAGCTGATGGAGAAAATGGAGCAGGAGCACACAAAACGTCTGATGTCAGAGGAGTTAACGGTCAGCCAACCCCTGCATATGCTGAAGGACAGGACTCTGAAATGGGAAAAACTTGAACACGAACTTCAATATTCAAACGAAAGGGGTTCGGAGCTCTCAAAGGTTATTGGAAGAGCTGAGGTGGCAACACAGACTGAGATGACTGCAACAGAGCAGCCCTTGGATGCCAAAAGTACGCTGACTCACGTCAACGTAGAACAACAGACCGCTGAAACAGCTGCTCCGGTAGAGGGATTGAATAGTCCGATCAATCAATCTCCAAAAGAAGTTGAAGTAGTAAAATCTCAAATGAGGTCATTAGTAAACGACTTGCTGAAAGCCCAGAAAAAGCTGGATGAAGAGGTACGCATGAAGAAGTCTCTTCAGGAAAGATGTCTGGACTTGGAACAAAAGCTGGCTAACGCCCAGCTGGGTATGGAGGAAATAGAAGACCCTCTCGCTGGCCTAGATCAGGACGACACCGAATATTACTATGTCCTGTCCTGCCCAACTTGTAACTTCGACTCCCACCATACAGAAATCATGGAGGAGCACCGAAAGTCTACGGAACATCGGGAGAAGGTGGCTCTACTATGGAAAAAGGAGGAAGAGAAGGAGGAACTGCGCATGCAGCTGGCAGCTGACAGTGGAGCCCAGAGAGTCTCCAAGAAGCAGAAAAGGAAAAGTCGAAACAGAAGATGACCCATCTGAACCATTATTACCTCTACCAGATCACACACGTGGTCCCTCCGAACGGAGCCAATTCAGTTTGGAAGTTCAAACTGTTAAATCCATGGAAGGACTATTGAATGAGTCACTCCAGCAACGTGAACCGACTACACCACAGAGATTGAATCTGTGAACTGTTTTCCGCAGAGACTGAATCTGTGATCTGTTTTGACATGAAGTTATCTATGTATCTATGTTATTCTGTTATGTAAACCTGAAGTTATATATGTATATATGTTATTACGTTATGTTAAATGGGGAGATGACTGTAAAGCTAAGAAGGGAGGAATGTTGTGTATGTAATATGTGTGCTACTTTAAACCTATGGACAGGACTGCACTACTTGTAGGGCGTAGTGATACGCAGTACCACTCCTGGCCATAGGGGTATAAATAGTACTGTGGGTACTGATCTCCCCTCAGTTCCCACCTGTGGGCATGAAGTAAAGACCTACGTGCAGTCCCTACCTCCAACCAGTAAAGACCTGTTTGAGTTATACGTTTAAGTCTTTGTGTTAATTGTTCAATACAATACACATACTTAACACTCAGGAGTCCACAGACAAATTTGACCCGTAGGGTATCTGCCAGTCCTGCTCCGAACTGGCAGTGCTTTGATAGCTTGCGTAGTTCCATAAGGTAATCAGCATTGCTCTCATCTTTATCCTGATTTCTCCTGTGGAATTTAAATCTTTCTGCTATCAGCAGCAGTGTAGGATTTAGGTGTTCCTGTAGGATATCAACAATTTCGTTAAAACTCTTCACCATCGGTTTGGCTGGAGTAATCAGGTTCCGCAATAGGCCGTACGTTCTTGCGCCCATTAAGTTTAGTAGTACCGATGCCTTTTTCTCATCGGCTACTTCGTTTGCCTCGCAATATACTTCGACTCTTTCCACATACATGGTCCAGTCTTCTATTGCATTATCGAAGGCAGTGATATTGCCAGTCTTCGGCATCTTGGAAATCTAAGATGGTACCTCCCGCGCTTTGCCTTCTTCCCCAATTTAACAAAATGGCGCCTCCCGCGCTTTGCCTTCTTCCCCGATTTAACAAAATGGTGCCTCCCGCGCTTTCCGTCTTCTCCGCTGCTGCTAGTGCTGTTGCTGGCGTTTTATGCCTTGATGGCGACGCCCTATGGTCTTCGCGCACTTCCCCCCGCGCTGCTGCTAACGCCGCTCTCCGCGGTTCCCGTGGCAAACGGCCGCTCCTCGCGGCTTTCTGCGCTTCTAATTTCTTTTATTTCCCCGTCGTCGGAGCAACCCTGCGGGACACTTTCCTCCCTCTTCTCGGGTCTGTACGCTGCCCGGCTTCGTAGCACCGGCCGCGCCCTGTGTGCTCCACCCTCTCTCTCTCTCTCCTCTTCCCGACAATGCTGCTCGGCCCCGTTGAAAAGCCACCCGATCGAGCTCTAGCCCGCCGCAGCCCAGGAAGGATCAGTGTACTACCTGCCACCAGCCCGATTAGCTGGAACACCATCGACAGGATAACCAAGCCCCGCTCTCGACAGCTTCTCCTGCAAATCTTTCACTCCGATGAATCAGAGGCGGTCGCCCCACGGCTGACGCCCATTTCTTCTGATCGTTTTTTTTTTCTTTCTTTCTTCTGGCCTCGGCCTCTGACAACTTCGCTTCAGGGATGGATCCCCATGAGGTGGTGCAGACTGTAGGTAAGTTCGGATCTGCTCGTCGCCAGTATTATGTCCGTGTGCAATTGAGACACGGACTGCAGGAGTTGGTTATAACAGGTCTTTACTGAGTGGAGACAAATTGGAACTAACTATGCAAAGTTACTACACAGGCTTATATACAGGGGTGGTCACTACTGGTACTGCAGTATACAGGGGCTGCAGAATATAGTTCCTTCTGCAAAGTACATACACTACAGTTACAGCCCACAGTCTCTACAAATATGGCGGGAAGGGAGCAGGGTGGAGAATTAGCAGCTGGAAAATCTGGAAGTTGGGGATTCCCGGAGGCCCTGCCGAATTTAAAGGCAGGAGCTGATTTAAATCTTTTTAATCGGTTTTCCGGCCACAGCCAGGCTGAGAGGCTGGCTGGCTGTCGGGCGGATAGGCAGCTGGGGAGTGGGGGGTGAGTTGGATATGGGGGGTAGACCATGGACATCAGAAACCGGGGTGGGGGGGAGCAGGGGAGGGGGAGTTGGACATTGGAGGTCGGACATCGGGGGCTGGGTGCAGTGGGGGGGGGTTTCCAATCGCAGGGAGCAGGGGGAAGCACTCCTGCTCCTCCTGGCCCACAAGCAGTCCTGGAAAGTCACTGACCCGCTCCATCCAGCCCCTCTCACCTCCCTTCAGCTGCCGGGTTTCCCGAGTCCCTGGAGGTGTTAAAATAATACTCTCGTTAAATCAAAGGCATGCAGCCTCCTTAAAATATTTAAATAACTGACTTGCCTTCTGAGAGCAGGCGCCCCCCAACCGTCTCGCAGTCCCCCCCGAACCATCTCGCAGTCCCCTCTGGGATCTCTCTCCCCGACCACCATCGCGACCCCACCCCGATTTCTCCACCCCACTCACTCCCACTAGATCCCCTGAAGGCGATCTCTCCCCACCTGCTCCTCCGCTGCTTCCTCCTGCTGCAGGTTCTCCCGCCCTACAGCCCGTCAGTCAGCCCATCAATCAATCAGTCAGTCAGTCAGTCAGCCCGTCAATCAGCCCATCAGTCAGTCAGCCCGTCAGTCAGTCAGCCGTCAGTCAGTCAGTCAGTCAGTCAGTCAGCCCGTCAGTCAGTCAGTCAGTCAGCCCATCAGTCAGCCCGTCAGTCAGCCCGTCAGTCAGCCCGTCAGTCAGCCCATCAGTCAGTCAGCCCGTCAGTCAGCCCATCAATCAGTCAGCCCGTCAGTCAGTCAGCCCGTCAGTCAGCCTGTCAGTCAGCCAGCCCGTCAGTCAGCCAGCCCGTCAGTCAGTCAGCCATCAGTCAGTCAGTCCATCAGTCAGTCAGTCAGTCAGTCAGCCCGTCAGTCAGTCAGCCCGTCAGTCAGCCCGTCAGTCAGCCCGTCAGTCAGCCCATCAGTCAGCCCGTCAGTCAGTCAGTCAGTCAGCCCGTCAGTCAGCCCGTCAGTCAGCCAGCCCGTCAGTCAGTCAGCCCGTCAGTCAGTCAGCCGTCAGTCAGTCAGCCCGTCAGTCAGTCAGTCAGGCAGCCCATCAATCAGCCCGTCAGTCAGTCAGTCAGCCCGTCAATCAGCCCGTCAGTCAGTCAGCCCGTCAGTCAGTCAGTCAGTCAGTCAGCCCGTCAGTCAGTCAGTCAGTCAGCCCGTCAGTCAGTCAGCCCGTCAGTCAGCCAGCCCGTCAGTCAGTCAGTCAGGCAGCCCGTCAATCAGCCCGTCAGTCAGTCAGTCAGCCCATCAGTCAGCCCATCAGTCAGCCCATCAGTCAGCCCGTTAATCAGCCCGTCAGTCAGTCAGTCAGTCAGCCCATCAGTCAGTCAGCCAGTCAGTCAGCCCGTCAGTCAGTCAGCCCGTCAGTCAGCCCGTCAGTCAGCCCGTCAGTCAGCCCGTCAGTCAGTCAGTCAGTCAGCCCGTCAGTCAGCCCGTCAGTCAGCCAGCCCGTCAGTCAGTCAGCCCGTCAGTCAGTCAGCCGTCAGTCAGTCAGCCGTCAGTCAGTCAGCCCGTCAGTCAGTCAGTCAGGCAGCCCGTCAATCAGCCCGTCAGTCAGCCCGTCAGTCAGTCAGCCCGTCAGTCAGTCAGTCAGTCAGCCCGTCAGTCAGTCAGTCAGTCAGCCCGTCAGTCAGTCAGCCCGTCAGTCAGCCGGCCCGTCAGTCAGTCAGTCAGGCAGCCCGTCAATCAGCCCGTCAGTCAGTCAGTCAGCCCATCAGTCAGCCCATCAGTCAGCCCGTCAGTCAGCCCATCAGTCAGCCCATCAGTCAGCCCGTCAATCAGCCCGTCAGTCAGTCAGTCAGTCAGTCAGCCCGTCAGTCAGTCAGTCAGTCAGCCCGTCAATCAGCCCGTCAGTCAGCCCATCAGTCAGCCCGTCAGTCAGCCGGTCAGTCAGCCCGTCAGTCAGTCAGTCAGTCAGCCCGTCAGTCAGTCGGTCAGTCGGCCCGTCAGCCCGTCAGTCAGCCCGTCAGTCAGCCCATCAGTCAGTCAGTCAGTCAGCCCGTCAGTCAGCCAGTCAGTCAGCCCGTCAGTCAGTCGGTCAGTCGGCCCGTCAGCCCGTCAGTCAGCCCATCAGTCAGCACTTCAGTCAGCCTGTCAATCAGTCAGTCAGCCTGTTAGTCAGCCTGGCTGTCGGGCAGGAAACATGGAGAAAAAAATTAAAATGTGCCCTGCAGTTAAAAACTGCAGGGACATTTGGGAAACCCATATCTCTGGGTTTCCTGTCCCTAACTCGTGCCCCCCCCCCCATCGCCCCATTCCGAATGCACGGCCTGGTAAATATCGGGGCCATAATTTCACCCATACAAGTCGGGTTGGCTCCCAGGAGACCAAAGCTACCCTGTGCAGACCTGGCTCATAACATCTCTGTGACAACTACATTCACCTACCTAGTAAAGGTACAATGAAATGCATGTGTCTGCCAGAGTCAACGTTGCCATACCATGGACATGTTGGGAGCAATTTTACCCTAACCCGCCCATCGGAAGCTGACGGGGTTGGGTGTAAGGCCGGTTTTACACCGGCCCGATTTTATTCTCCATTGACGTCAATGAGGAGTAATATTGGGCGGGATGTAAAACCGGCGTTCCACCCGATCCCAGGGGTTTCCCACCCAATGAGAAAATGACCTCCATTATAGCAACAACTCAGATGCTTGGGCATGTCTTTCAATAAAGGCCAACCAAAGACCCTCAGACCAACGTAGTCTGCTGCATGGTGTACAACTTTGCTATCCAAGGCACCGGTACACAGAGGAGGAAGGCAATGAACAGCAGCAAGGAGAAAACCCAGATGATCAGGAGGAGCTGCTTGTGCCATTATCCACGCTTTCATAGATTGGAACTCTCCACCCACTGCACCAGCAGTCTCCTCCTACATCTCCACCCTTGGCCTCAACAAATACACCTTCATCGACATTGTCTTCACCAACAAAAATGCCAAAGATCACAAAGACCAAACTCTCTGCGCATAGTGCAAGTTCATCCAGACAAACCTTATTCCTCTGACTGTGATGTGTATGTCTGCCGAGTGCTTCCCCTTGATGGCTGTGTCTGACTGACTGCTCTACAACCTAATTGGGCACTTCCTTTCCTCACTCCCCACCTGTGGTAGGAGTGTGTGAGGCATCAGGTCGCTGTATGTCTGTAAGAGGCTCTTGGAATTGTCATGAACTGCGACCCCTGAGAACTGAGCCCCAAGATGGCCCAGCTTCAGGCTCCACCACTTCCACGCCTATAGAGGCCGCCTAATTATTTGCAGGTTTGTAGGCATTTGGAGTGGGATGAGGGGGTGGGGGCGGTATGGTAGGTTCTAGTTATGTAGCCATGCTGAGAGGCAGCACCACTGGCATGCCCATTCTACCTTTGGCCGCTGTCTCATCATGGGCACTGATCTGTGTGATGATAAACCTGAGGGCACCAATCAGATTGCTGAAGCCTCACTCAATGGCTGGCTCAATGCAATCCCCAAGTTGAGGGACAGAGCCCGTTGCACTTTGGAGCTCAAGGCCCTAATGGCAACACTCTGAGCATTCACAGGAGATATTACTGTCAGTGTCAGCCATTGCTCAGTGGGTAGCACTCAGAAGGTTGTGGGTTCAGGTCCCACTCCAGAGACTTGATCACGTAATCTAGGCTGACACTCCAGTTGCAGCACTGAGGGAGTGCTGCATTGTTGGAGGTGCCGTCTTTCAGATGAGATGTCTGCCCTCTCAGGTGGATGAATAAAAGATCCCATGGCATTCTTTCGAAGAAGAGCAGGGGAGTTCTCCCCAGTGTCCTGGACAATATTTATCCCTCAACCAACATCACATAAGCAGATTATCTAGTCATTTACCTCATTGTTGTGTGTGGGACCTTACTGTGGGCAAGGGCCATGGGATCTTTCACATTCAGCTGAGAGGGTAGATGGGGACTCAGTTTAATGGCTCATCTGAAAGACGGCACCTCTGGCAGTGCAGCACTCCCTCAGTACTGCACTGGAGTTTTAGCCTAGATATTGTGCTCAAGTCTCTGGAGTGGGACTTGAACCTACAACCTTCTGATTCAGAGTGAGAGTGAATCTCCAGGGCCACCTTCTGAAGGGTGTAAGTTGAGGGAAGCCTTCTCTTGTCAAAGTTCTCTCCCTCTTACGTGCTGTACTCGCCTATAAACAGGGTGGAGAAGATGACATTCAGATTGCCAGTAGGATGTACAGGGATACATACCCATGTGTCTTTGTGAAGCCCAGAGAGGGTGTAATGCATCGTACATTATGTGGAAGCATTTATTTGGTGCAAATGCATTTGAGGATGCGAGTGAAGGAGTGTTTAAGGGAAGTAGTTGCTCCTGCAAGTTAGACCCTGCAGCGTAATGGCCATTCTTAGTAAGTACCCTGAGCACTGTAAGACTGTGAAGGGAGGTAACTCTGTGCTACATGGTGTTAATATAAGGTTATGGTGAGTGTTCCTTCCTTGGCACAGCTGGTGAGGTGGCACTGCTGGTACCCACCTCCCCTCACACAGAGCACCTCATCTCGAAGCTCAGTCTCTCTCTCAGTCCCACAGAGGGAGCCCCACCTCTGGCTCATTCACTCTAACAAGGTTTCAGTTGCTGTGTCTGAAACCGAGGCCAGTATGACTGAAAACGAACGTTGCTCATTTTCCTACTGCTTCCCCTCATTAATGAGCAGTCAAAGATAAAAGCCCCTTTAAATGCCGTTAGGCCGCTATCTCCGGCCGACGCACGAGTGAGCTCCCAGTCAGAGGTGTTATTCACATGGGAAGCTGACCCACAGATGTGGGAATACAGACAGTCAATGCAGTAACAGTCGGCATGTACCAGTCACACACTGACCAACTTCCACCCAATCGGGGGCCTGAGCTGAAGGTTCACGTTGTTGTGTTTAACACTCAGGGCTGGTTCCCTCTTGAATTTGTGAGATAGAGAGCATACATATAGGACAATCACAAACTAAACTTGTCTGTTATGTGGCTAAGGTTTTTCAGATAGATTTCCATGCTGACTGAGTGCACACTTCAATTCAGCTTTAATTGTCAATGGTCTTAAATCTAGATTGGTCAAAAGATTTTCTGTCTTTGAAAATACTGAAACTTTTCCGGCAACACTTTAACAGAAGGACATTAGTACGAATGTTACGCTGGTCCTATTATAATGGAGAGGCTTGTTAACAAATCAGAGCTAAAAAGAGCTGCAAATGCTGAAAATCTGAAGTAAATACAGAAAATGTTCCCAAGTGCACAATTGGTCTGTCAGCACGATGAATAAATGAGTCCATGTGCTTCAAGAGACCAAAGGTTCCAGCACTGTGACTCAGGCCATTGAAAATCTTGTGTGACCCAGTACTGGGCCTATAAAGCATGGAGGGTGAGGTTTCCATTTGTGCTGTTACAGCAGGGTGTGTGCGTATGTGATATCCCCCAGCCGAGGCTCCCTGCCTGGCACACAGGAATGTCAGCTTGACTCACTTGGTAGAACTCTTGCTTCCGAGCCAGAAGGTTGTGGCGGGTTCAAGTCCCAACAACAGATGTAACCTAGGCTGCCAATGCAGTGCAACGCTGAGGGAGCGCTGCACTGTCAAAGCTCCTGTCCTTCAGATGAGACGTTAAACCGAGGTCACCGTCTGCTCTCTCAGGTGGACGTAAAAGATCCCACGGCACTATTTCGAAGAAGAGCGGGGGAGTTCTCCCTGATGCCCTGACCAATATTTATCCCTCAACCAACACCATCAAGAACAGATGTTGTGGTTGTTGAGTCATTCATTTGGTGGCCACATTTTCCTAAAGAACAACAGTAACTGCCCGTCAAAAGTAATTCATTGGCTAAGAAGCACTTTAGGAAACGCTGAGGATGTAAAGGTGCTATATCAGCACAATGTCATTCTGTCCCTTCCTCTGGGCAGTGTTAGATAGCAAACAGTAGCATTGCAGTAACTGACCCTGTACTGTGGGGGGCTGGGATGAAATGGACTACAGTTGGCAACTGAAAAGAAAGGAATGAAAAGAAATTAACAACTTACATTTATACAGCTCCTTTAAGGTAGAAAAAACATCCAATGGTGCTTCACAGAAGTATAATCTGACAAAAATCGGCACTGAGCCAATAAAGGAGATAATAGGAGGGGTGACTAAATGCTTGGTCAAAGAGGTGAATTTTAAGGAGGGTTTTAGAGGAGCAATGCGAGATAGAGAAGTGGAGAGGTTTAGGGAGAGAATTACAATGCTTACAGTCTAGACAGTTGAAGGCACAGCCGCCAATGGTGGGGCGAAGGAAGTGGGAGACGCACAAGAGGCTAGAATTGGAGGATCACAGATATCTCAGAGGGCTGTAGGAATGGAAAAGGTTACAGCTGTAGGGAGTGGGCGAGGCCATTAAGGGATTTGAACACAAGGATGAGAATTTAAAAATTGGGAGACAGGGAGATGATGTAGGTCAGTAAGCACAGGGGTGATGGGTGAACGGGACTTGGTACGAGTTAGGATACGGGCAGCAGAGTTTTAGATGAGCTAAAATTGATGGAGGGTGGAAGATGTGAGACCGACCAGGAGAGCGTTGGAATAGTCAGTCTGGAGGTCTCAACAGTATGGATTTCAGCAGCAGATGGACTGAGACAGGAGCAGAGGCAGGTGATGTTATGGAGGTGGAAGTAGGTGGTCTTAATGTTGGAAAGGACATGGGGTCAGAAGCTCTACTCAGGGTTGAATAGAACATTCTGGTTCAACCTGAGAAAGTGGCTGGGGAGGGGGATGAAATCACCAAACTAGCCCTGAACTCACATCTTTCTTTAGTTTCTCTCTGATCTCCCCCATGCCCTCTCCAAGATCATTTTGTCTATGAGACCCACCTCCTGCTCCCTCAAACCTATTCCCACTAAACTGCTGACCACCCAACTTCCCTTCCTGGTCCCCATGTTAGCTGATATTGTTAACGGTTCTCTCTCCTCAGGTACTGTCCCCCTCTCCTTCAAATCTGCTGTCATCACCCCTCTCCTCAGTAAAACAACCCTTGACCTCTCCTTCCTTGCAAACTACCACACCATCTCTGTAGTGTATGTAACCTGTACTACCTTAAGAGGATACCTTAAGGTGATGGACTACTTTTTGATGGCTCCTGTACATTGTAGTACCGGTGGTGACCACACCGGTATATAAACCCTGCAGAGCAAAGTGTATCTCAGTTCAGCCCTGACCCTCAATCACTAAAGACCTGTTTACTTACTTCTGTAGTCTGTGTCCTGTTATTCAGTATAACTGCATTTGAAAACACAGACTCAACAGTGGCGACGAGTCTGATCTTACCTAGCGGCAGTTTTGCATCAAAGGAAGCTTCGTCCTCAGAAACGGGCGTCGAACAAGGGCATCCGCCCTCAACATCCTGCTGAGCACTGCATCGCACGGGAGGCCATCGGGAACCCGGGTTGGTTTCTGGCCACGAAGTCAAACATCAGTGAGCATCCCTTCGACGACAGCGGCGGGTAAGCCCGATCGAGCGGCACGGTGGGGGAAGTCGGCCGAGTTGTCAGTGGGAGAAGGGGAGGGAAAACGACAAAAAGCGCGGAGAACACGACCGCAGCCGGTGTCAGGGGCCGGACTGCAATTGGGGAAGAGACGCGCAGCAGCCAGAAAAGCGTTTATGGCCACAAGGACCGCGGGAGCGGCGGGGAACAAGAGCAGCAGCGCAGGGGAAAATAAAGGACCGCTGGGAGGTGTGGACGGCAACAACGCGGGAATCGCCATTTTGAGTCGGCGGGGTAAGAAGACAAGCACGGGAAAAGCCGCCAAGCGCGGGAAAAGCCGCCATCTTAAATAGAGAAATAATAAATAAATAACATCCGAAGGGAAAGGAGAAACTCAGCAAGGATGCCAAAAACGGGTAACATCACTGCTTTTGATAACGATGTGGAAAATTGGGCCACTTATGTGGAACGCATCGAAGTTTACTATACAACGAATGAGGTACCGGATGATAAGAAAGCACTAACCCTATTAAACTCGATGGGTGCGAAGACGTACGGGTTATTAAGGAACCTTGTAACCCCAGACAAACCGGTAGGGAAGAGTTTCGCGGATATTGTTACTATCCTGCAGGAGCATTTAAACCCCACGCCGCTGCTGATAGCGGAACGATTTAAATTCTACAAAAGAATTCAACTTAAAGAAGAAAGCAACGTTGAATTCCTAACAGAACTGCGCAAGTTATCAAAGTACTGCCAGTTCGGAACAGGACTAGCAGACGCACTGAGAGATAAGTTTGTGTGTGGGCTCCTAAGGGAAGGAACCCAGAAGCGACTGCTAGAGGAAAAGGACCTTACGCTGGACAAAGCTTTCAGCATTGCAGCATCTCACGAGGCAGCAGCACGGGGCGCTGCAGAGATACAGCAAAGGCCATTGGAATTCAGCACCAATGAAATGGCATTGGGCACATCGTTGTGGAAGGACAACGCATGACCAGAACCAGTGCTGGTTCAAAGATAAAGAATGCAAGCAATGTGGCAAACTTGGTCACATAGCGAGAGTATGCCGGTCAGGAAAGAAGACCAGCAGCAAAAAGTCACCGCAGGATAAGTACAAAAAAGTACACAAGGTGACAGAGAACAGTTCGGATGAACAGAAGACGGATTCAGACTCCAGCAGTAAGGAATTGGGTTGTCTGAAAATACATAATGTGGGTAACACAGCAGACCACCAAACTATCTGGGACATGCTTCGGATAGCAGGAGTCCAAGTGAAGATGGAATTGGACACTGGGTCGGCATTAACGGTCATGAACAAGCAAGATTACAAAAGGTTATTCTCGCACATTCCCCTGAGGGATACGGAGTTGTATTGAAAACATACACGGGGCAAATAGTATACCCCAAAGGAAAGATAAAAGTAAATGTGGTCTACAATGGTAAAGAAAGTCAGAAAATGGACTTGTATGTGTTACCTGGTGGAGGTCCGCCACTACTGGGACGGGAATGGATCCGGAGAATAAATGTGGACTGGCATTCCATACAAGCACTGACTGTAGATGCCTGTAAGGAAGACGACGCCAAACCTAAACGACTGTCCAAAATCTTAGACGATGCTAAGGAGGTGTTCCAACAGGGACTTGGAACACTGAAAGGAATTACGGCAACCATCAAGGTTGAAGAACATGCAAACCCAACATTTTTCAAAGCCAGACCGGTGCCTTATGCGATACGACCTGCTGTGGAAGCAGAGCTGGAAGGGCTAGAACGTTCAGGGGTACTGTCCAAGGTGGACTGGAGCGAATGGGCTACACCCATTGTTCCTGTCATGAAGCATTCGTTGAGCAACAAGCCGGGGAAACCTGGGAAGGTTCGCATCTGTGGCGATTTCAAGATCACTGTTAATCCGGTTCTTCACACGGTGCAATATCCGCTTCCGCGGATTGAAGATATCTTCGCTTCACTGTCTGGCGGGAAACACTTCACTAAGATAGACCTGGCGCAGGCGTACCTACAGATGGAAGTTGATGAAGCGTCACGTCAGTATCTCACGATCAACACGCATAAGGGCTTATATCGGTATAATAGACTGGTTTTTGGAGTGGCATCGGCTCCAGCGATTTGGCAAAGGGCCATGGAGCAGGTATTGCAGGGAATACCAGGCACACAATGCTACCTGGATGACATCCTGATTACAGGAGATAACGATAAGGATCACCTCGCGAATTTGGAGCAGGCGCTCATCAGTTTGAAAGAATATGGGCTCAGAGTTAATCGCCAGAAATGCGAGTTCTTTCAAAAGCGAATCTCGTACTGCGGCCACGTCATTGACCGGGAGGGGCTCCATAAGTCACCTGACAAGATCGAAGCTGTTGTAAAAGCCCCTGCACCAGAAAATGTATCCCAGTTGAGGTCGTTCCTCAGGTTGGTTAACTATTACCACAAGTTTCTTCCAAATTTATCCATGGTGTTACACCCGCTAAACACTCTTTTGCAAATGGGAATACCATGGAAGTGGAGCGATGATTGTAAGCGGGCTTTTCAAAAGAGCAAGGCACTGATCACCTCTAAGGAAGTGTTGGCTCACTTTAACCCAACGCTGCCTATTCGCTTAGCTTGTGATGCTTCTCCATATGGTATCGGGGCAGTGCTCTCACATAAGTTTCCAGATGGCTCGGAAAGGCCAGTCGCTTTCGCATCCAGATCATTGACTGCCGCTGAGCGCAACTATGCTCAGATAGATAGGGAGGCTCTCAGCCTCGTGTGGGGAGTTAAGAAATTTAACCATTACCTGCAAGGCCAAAAGTTTACGCTGCTGACAACCCTAAGAAGGCTGTTCCGGTAATGACGGCGCAGAGGCTTCAGAGATGATCCCTTTTCCTAGGGGCACATCAATATGATATTGAATTCAAAGGTACAAAGCAACATGGTAATGCTGATGGGCTGTCGCGCCTGCCACTACCTACAGCGGAAGAGGCACCGGCAGTTGACCCTGTCGAAATATTTCACTCGACCATCATCGAATGCTTACCAGTCACCAATGCAGGTATTGAGAGAGAGACCCGAAATGACCTGACACTGTCTCGGGCCTACGACTTGACAGTGAAGGGATGGCCAGCACATGGCGAACCACTGTTACCAGCATTCTCAGCCAGACGAGAACAGCTGTCCGTATGTCAAGGAACATTGATGTATGGAACAAGGGTGATTATTCCTCCTAAATTAAGGGAGAGAGTTCTGAAAGAATTGCACGAAGGTCATCTGGGGGGAGTCAAGATGAAAAGCCTTGCTAGGGCTTATGTGTGGTGGCCAGGTATCGACAAACAAATAGAGGATCTGACTAAAAGCTGCTCAGGGTGCCAAAAAGTTCAAAATGCACCTCCAATTGCACCGCTGCATCCGTGGGAATGGCCTTCAGCCCCATGGCAACGTGTGCATATCGACTTTGCAGGTCCATTCATGGATTCCATGTTTTTGATAGCAGTAGACGCACATTCTAAATGGCCAGAAGTGATTAAGATGTCGACCACTACCTCTGAGAAGACGATCGCAGTTCTAAGAACCATATTTGCAAGGAATGGGTTGCCGGAGCAAATATGTTCAGACAACGGACCACAGTTCGTGTCAGAAGAATTCCACAAATTCATGAAAAAGAATGGGGTGAAACACTATACATCTGCCCCATATCATCCGGCTACAAATGGGTTGGCCGAGAGATTTGTGCAAATGTTCAAAAAGGCGATAAAGGCCATGAGTGAAGACCATATTCCACTACAACACAAGGTGGACAATTTCCTGATGGCGTATCGAAATGCCACGCATGCAGTGACAAATCAAAGCCCTGCCATAATGTTCTATAACAGAAGGTTGCAGTCCTGGTTGGATTTGTTAAAACCCAATGTGCGACGGGAAGTCAAAAACAAGCAATTCCAGCATGTAAATAACAAGGCCACTCGTAGTTTTGAAATAGGACAACCAGTGTTGGCCAGGGACTATAGGGATGATATATGGCAACCTGGAACAATTCGTGCACGACAAGGACCCTTGATGTACACGGTAGACGTTGGAGAGAACGTAATACGACGTCATGCTGACCAACTTGTGGAATCGAGAACAAGGGTCGACCCCATGTCTACGGCAGAGACACCAGTTGAAGAACTTATTGAGCCTGTAGCATCTACCTCAGGCTCGAATGTATATGATGATGTTCAATCCATAGGAGATCAAGTGGATGAGTCACCCCAGCAACGAGAACCAGAGACCCCTGAAAGGCGTTATCCGGGCCGGATCAGGAGGCCTCCTCAGAGACTGAATCTTTGAACAGTTCTTGTGTGTAAATTGTATATATGTTATCCATGTAATGTTTAATTTGGGGTGTACACTGTTAAGCTAAAAGGGGAGGAATTGTAGTGTATGTAACCTGTACTACCTTAAGAGGATACCTTAAGGTGATGGACTACTTTTTCATGGCTCCTGTACATTGTAGTACCGGTGGTGACCACACCGGTATATAAACCCTGCAGAGCAAAGTGTATCTCAGTTCAGCCCTGACCCTCAATCACTAAAGACCTTGTAATGATCAATAACATGTCATTCTATAGTGGACACTAGGTGGAGCCGTAGAGCTGTATATAGCTGTATGTATATAAGACTACACTACCCAGCTGTATAGATATTAAGACTACATTACCCATGAGGCACTAGGCTACCCAGAAGGCAACAGTCAAGATGGCAGCCTGCACACAGGAGCACACATGCTGCATCTCTACAGATACTGTACCTAGAGAACGTGTACTGAATAAATGACTAGCTAGAAGCTAGCTGTGTTCATAATAAGAATGTCTAGTTATTAATGAACATAAGATGGTACTAGGGTGGTGAAGATCTGCTGAAAATTGTGAAAAGCGACATGGAGAATTTGAAGCCACCAGAGCATTTGAATCTCGAGGGAAATGTCGACTACAATTGGCGGATTTTTAAACAACAATTCGAACCCTACATTGCAGCCATCGGATTCGGTACGAAGCCAGACGCAAGGAAGATAGCGTTGCTGCTCACGGTTGCAGGCCCACAGGCGATAGAGGTATTTAATACATTTGTATTTAATCCAGCGGCGAACAGAGAAAAATTAGCAGATGTGCTAAAAAAATTTGATGCACATTGCTCTCCCAAAAAGAATGAGACATATGAAAGATATATCTTCCGTTCTCGGACACAGCAACAAAATGAGACTTTTGTTAGCTTTATAACTGATCTGAAACTGAAAGCACAGACATGTAATTTCTCTGAGCTGAAATCATCCATGATTCGTGACCAGATTGTGTTTGGTATTCATGATAAAAAAATCAGGGAACGTCTGTTGAGAGAAACCGAACTAAATTTGGAAAATGCAGTGAAAATATGCCAAGCCAGCGAGCTAGCTCGAAAGCACGTGAAGACTTTCAGTGAAATCAATAATGATGCGATTGTAATGAGTGATAATGCTGCTGTCGGTGCTGTGTCCTACAAGGGGAAGAAACGTGGGCAGAACAGAAATGAAAAGCAATCGGAGGATGAAATTTTTAATTGTAAACGCTGTGGTTACAAACACCAGTTAAGACAATGCCCAGCGTTTGGAAAAATGTGCACAAAGTGTAATGGAAAGAATCACTTTGCCAAACAATGCTTTTCAAAAGTAAAAACTAAGAAAGGGCAACGAGTTAATGTAATTGAGGACACTGATTTAAGTGAGAGAATTTTTGTACGAATGGTGTCATGTGACGATATCAAAAAGGATACAGAAATTGTGCAGCCCTCAGAAATGGACAATGCTGAACATAAAGTTAATGCAGTAAAAGTGGACAAATGGATGATCCCACTGCAGGTAAATGGAGCATTAGTTACCTTGAAACTAGACACTGGGGCAAAAGCAAACTTAATCAGTATGAGTGACATTAACAATATGAAAGAAAGTCCAAAATACAGAAAAAGTCAGTACTACTGAAGGACTATAATGGACAGAAAATAGATAGCTTAGGTGTATGCAGACTCAAAGTGACAGTCAAAGACAAAGTGCATCTCATGTTTTCTGTTGTGGCTGAAAGACTTGATTCGATACTGGGTGACAAAGCTTGTGAAGACTTAGAACTGGTCAAGAGAGTCTACTGTATAAACTGTGCCATAAGCAGACCAGATGACTCAGGTGATGAAGCAGAGAGCCCATCAGGGATGAAAAGGCCAAAGGGTATCCATGTCTTCAAAAAGCCTAGTTTCTCCAAGAAGAAAGAAAAAGACTTTAAGGTCAAAGAGAAGCCAAAGGAAGAAAAGCACAAAGAGGAAAAACACAAGGAGAAAAAGTCCAAAGATATAACCGCAGCAGATGTTGTTAAGCAGTGGAAAGAGAAAAAGGAAAGGAAGAAGCCTGCACCAGAGCAGGAAGCAGTTCCGGTGGATACTCCTTCTTCCCTCAGGCCAATCTTTGGTGTTCCATTAGCCGAGGCTGCTGAGGGGACTATGCTGTATGATGGGATCCAGCTGCCAGCAGTTTTTCGAGAGTGCATTGACTACATTGAGAGTTATGGCATGAAGAGTGAAGGAAACACTGAAACCCTCTCCAAGCAAAGATCGCAAGGAGACCTTGATCTATACAAGAGCAGATTGATGACAATGCCGTAACTGCATCTTGTCATTCACCGCCAGAACAATCTCATGAAGACACATCAGACTTACCCGTGTTGAGAAGATCCACACGTGAAGTAAAAGAGCCTGATAGACTTAATCTTTGAGTACAATGTAAAGCTTTGAAAATGTGTTGACTGTTTTGAAATGTTTATGTTTATAGAGCACTAACAAAAGTGTTACTGATATTATCTTTATTGTTTTCTTGAAAGTTGATTGATATTGATTTTGTTAAACCTCAAAGAAAGGGGGATGTAATGATCAATAACATGTCATTCTATAGTGGACACTAGGTGGAGCCGTAGAGCTGTATATAGCTGCATGTATATAAGACTACACTACCCAGCTGTATAGATATTAAGACTACATTACCCATGAGGCACTAGGCTACCCAGAAGGCAACAGTCAAGATGGCAGCCTGCACACAGGAGCACACATGCTGCATCTCTACAGATACTGTACCTAGAGAACGTGTACTGAATAATTGACTAGCTAGGTGTCGTATTTGACCCTGAGATGAGCTTCTGACCACATGTCCACGCCATCACTAAGCCCGCCCATTTCTGTCTCCATCGCCCGTCTCCGCCCTTGCCTCAGCACATCTGCTGCTGAAACTTTCATCCATGCCTTTGTTACCTCCAGACTTGACTATTCCAATGCACTGCTGGCTGGCTTCCCATCTTCCACCCTCCATAAGCTTAAGGCCAACTCTGCTACCCATGTCCTAATTCGCACCAAGTCCCGTTCGCCCATCACCCCTGTGCTCGTTGACCTACATTGGCTCCCAGTTGAGCAACACGTCAATTTATAAATTCTCATCCTTGTTTTCAAATCCCTCCATGGCCTCGCCCCTCCCTATCTCTGTAATCTCCTCCAACTCTACATTCCTCCGAGATATCTGCGCTCCTCTAATTCTTTCCTCTTGCAGATCCCCAATTTGAATCGCTCCACAATTGGTGGCTGTGCCTTCTGTTGCCTAGGCCCTAAGCTCTGGAATTCCCTCCCTAACTTCTCCGCCTCTCTACCTCTCTTTCCTCCTTTAAGACGCTCCTTAAAACCTACCTCTTTGACCAAGCTTTTGGTCACCTGCCCTAATTTCTCCTTATGTGACTCGGTGTCAAATGTTGTCTGATAACGCTCCTGTGAAGCGCCTTGGGACATTTTACTATGTTAAAGACGCTGTATAAATACAAGCTATTTTTGTGGCGAGTGGATGGAGTTTGTGGTGGGAGACGAAGATAGTAGCTTTGGTCTTCTCAATGTTTAACTGAAGGAAATTGCTGCTCATCCAGGACTGGATGCCAGGCAAGCAGTTTAACATTATGGAAGTGTTGGAGGTTTCGAGAGAGGTGGTTTGAAGGTAAAGCTGGGTGTCGTCAGTGTACATGTGGCAGTTGACCATTATCTTCAGATGATGTCGCCAAGGGGCAGCATGTAGATGAGGAACAGGAGGAGCCAAGGATTGATCCTTGGGGGGCTCCAGAGGTAACAGGAAGAGAAGCCATTGCACGGTTGGATAGGTAAGGGTGGAATCAAGTGAGGGCAGTCCCACTGAACTGGACAATGGAGGAGAGCCGTCGGAGGAGGATGGTGTGATCAACGATGTCAAAATCTGCAGAGTTTGAGCAAGATGAGGAGGGATAGTGCACCATGGTCACAGTCACAGAGGGTGTCACTTGTGACCGATTAGGGCCATTTCATTGCTGTTGCAGAGAGGAAAATCTGATTGGAGACTCAAAAAGGTCAAAGGGAGGGAAAAAAGTAAAAAAAAAGTATTATTTTTAATTGAGAAACCATGGTATAGGGCCAAGGCGCTCAGTACAGGGAACCACAAAGGTCAAAAAAAGGAAATGCTGTCTCAGTGGCTCGAGGGGAAAGTGCCTCTGAGCCATATGGACTAGGAAGTCTTGGATTCGATTCTCAGTCAGTGCTGCGATAGTTACTCTCAACCCGGGGCAGCTCTGGGGATCCGGGAAGGGATGATTAGCCAGGAGTTCCAATTCTGATCGCTATACAGTAACCTCTACTGGAAGTACTTGTATGTGACCGCTGGATGAGGTCAGGGCCCGGCTCAGCCGAGATGTTCTCCACAATTAGTAGCCCGCTGGGCCTCACAAATGAAGCCTGGCTCCTTGGGCAAGGTCCCAGGGGTCTCCCACCATCCATGGATCTGTACCCTGGAGAGAAAGTCAACACCTTCAGGAGAGGAGGGCGTTAAACTGGAGAGAAAGTCAACACCTTCAGGAGAGGAGGGCGTTAAACTGGAGAGAAAGTCAACACCTTCAGGAGAGGAGGGCATTAAACTGGAGAGAAAGTCAACACCTTCAGGAGAGGAGGGCATTAAACTGGAGAGAAAGTCAACACCTTCAGGGGAGGAGGGCATTAAACTGGAGAGAAAGTCAACACCTTCAGGAGAGGAGGGCGTTAAACTGGAGGGAAAGTCAACACCTTCAGGGGAGGAGGGCGTTAAACTGGAGAGAAAGTCAACACCTTCAGGGGAGGAGGGCGTTAAACTGGAGAGAAAGTCAACACCTTCAGGAGAGGAGGGCATTAAACTGGAGAGAAAGTCAACACCTTCAGGAGAGGAGGGCGTTAAACTGGAGGGAAAGTCAACACCTTCAGGGGAGGAGGGCGTTAAACTGGAGAGAAAGTCAACACCTTCAGGGGAGGAGGGCGTTAAACTGGAGAGAAAGTCAACACCTTCAGGAGAGGAGGGCGTTAAACTGGAGAGAAAGTCAACACCTTCAGGAGAGGAGGGCGTTAAACTGGAGAGAAAGTCAACACCTTCAGGAGAGGAGGGCATTAAACTGGAGAGAAAGTCAACACCTTCAGGAGAGGAGGGCGTTAAACTGGAGAGAAAGTCAACACCTTCAGGGGAGGAGGGCGTTAAACTGGAGAGAAAGTCAACACCTTCAGGAGAGGAGGGCGTTAAACTGGAGAGAAAGTCAACACCTTCAGGGGAGGAGGGCGTTAAACTGGAGAGAAAGTCAACACCTTCAGGAGAGGAGGGCGTTAAACTGGAGGGAAAGTCAACACCTTCAGGGGAGGAGGGCGTTAAACTGGAGAGAAAGTCAACACCTTCAGGGGAGGAGGGCGTTAAACTGGAGAGAAAGTCAACACCTTCAGGAGAGGAGGGCGTTAAACTGGAGGGAAAGTCAACACCTTCAGGGGAGGAGGGCGTTAAACTGGAGAGAAAGTCAACACCTTCAGGAGAGGAGGGCATTAAACTGGAGAGAAAGTCAACACCTTCAGGAGAGGAGGGCGTTAAACTGGAGAGAAAGTCAACACCTTCAGGAGAGGAGGGCGTTAAACTGGAGAGAAAGTCAACACCTTCAGGAGAGGAGGGCGTTAAACTGGAGAGAAAGTCAACACCTTCAGGAGAGGAGGGCGTTAAACTGGAGAGAAAGTCAACACCTTCAGGAGAGGAGGGCGTTAAACTGGAGAGAAAGTCAACACCTTCAGGAGAGGAGGGCGTTAAACTGGAGAGAAAGTCAACACCTTCAGGGGAGGAGGGCGTTAAACTGGAGAGAAAGTCAACACCTTCAGGAGAGGAGGGCGTTAAACTGGAGAGAAAGTCAACACCTTCAGGAGAGGAGGGCATTAAACTGGAGAGAAAGTCAACACCTTCAGGAGAGGAGGGCGTTAAACTGGAGAGAAAGTCAACACCTTCAGGAGAGGAGGGCGTTAAACTGGAGAGAAAGTCAACACCTTCAGGAGAGGAGGGCGTTAAACTGGAGAGAAAGTCAACACCTTCAGGAGAGGAGGGCGTTAAACTGGAGAGAAAGTCAACACCTTCAGGAGAGGAGGGCGTTAAACTGGAGAGAAAGTCAACACCTTCAGGAGAGGAGGGCGTTAAACTGGAGAGAAAGTCAACACCTTCAGGGGAGGAGGGCGTTAAACTGGAGAGAAAGTCAACACCTTCAGGGGAGGAGGGCGTTAAACTGGAGAGAAAGTCAACACCTTCAGGAGAGGAGGGCGTTAAACTGGAGAGAAAGTCAACACCTTCAGGAGAGGAGGGCGTTAAACTGGAGAGAAAGTCAACACCTTCAGGAGAGGAGGGCGTTAAACTGGAGAGAAAGTCAACACCTTCAGGAGAGGAGGGCGTTAAACTGGAGAGAAAGTCAACACCTTCAGGGGAGGAGGGCGTTAAACTGGAGAGAAAGTCAACACCTTCAGGAGAGGAGGGCGTTAAACTGGAGAGAAAGTCAACACCTTCAGGAGAGGAGGGCGTTAAACTGGAGAGAAAGTCAACACCTTCAGGAGAGGAGGGCGTTAAACTGGAGAGAAAGTCAACACCTTCAGGGGAGGAGGGCGTTAAACTGGAGAGAAAGTCAACACCTTCAGGAGAGGAGGGCGTTAAACTGGAGAGAAAGTCAACACCTTCAGGAGAGGAGGGCGTTAAACTGGAGAGAAAGTCAACACCTTCAGGGGAGGAGGGCGTTAAACTGGAGAGAAAGTCAACACCTTCAGGAGAGGAGGGCGTTAAACTGGAGAGAAAGTCAACACCTTCAGGAGAGGAGGGCGTTAAACTGGAGAGAAAGTCAACACCTTCAGGAGAGGAGGGCGTTAAACTGGAGAGAAAGTCAACACCTTCAGGAGAGGAGGGCATTAAACTGGAGAGAAAGTCAACACCTTCAGGAGAGGAGGGCGTTAAACTGGAGAGAAAGTCAACACCTTCAGGAGAGGAGGGCGTTAAACTGGAGAGAAAGTCAACACCTTCAGGGGAGGAGGGCGTTAAACTGGAGAGAAAGTCAACACCTTCAGGGGAGGAGGGCGTTAAACTGGAGAGAAAGTCAACACCTTCAGGAGAGGAGGGCGTTAAACTGGAGAGAAAGTCAACACCTTCAGGAGAGGAGGGCGTTAAACTGGAGAGAAAGTCAACACCTTCAGGAGAGGAGGGCATTAAACTGGAGAGAAAGTCAACACCTTCAGGAGAGGAGGGCGTTAAACTGGAGAGAAAGTCAACACCTTCAGGGGAGGAGGGCGTTAAACTGGAGAGAAAGTCAACACCTTCAGGAGAGGAGGGCATTAAACTGGAGAGAAAGTCAACACCTTCAGGAGAGGAGGGCATTAAACTGGAGGGAAAGTCAACACCTTCAGGAGAGGAGGGCATTAAACTGGAGAGAAAGTCAACACCTTCAGGAGAGGAGGGCGTTAAACTGGAGAGAAAGTCAACACCTTCAGGAGAGGAGGGCGTTAAACTGGAGAGAAAGTCAACACCTTCAGGGGAGGAGGGCGTTAAACTGGAGAGAAAGTCAACACCTTCAGGAGAGGAGGGCATTAAACTGGAGAGAAAGTCAACACCTTCAGGAGAGGAGGGCGTTAAACTGGAGAGAAAGTCAACACCTTCAGGAGAGGAGGGCGTTAAACTGGAGAGAAAGTCAACACCTTCAGGAGAGGAGGGCATTAAACTGGAGAGAAAGTCAACACCTTCAGGAGAGGAGGGCGTTAAACTGGAGGGAAAGTCAACACCTTCAGGAGAGGAGGGCGTTAAACTGGAGGGAAAGTCAACACCTTCAGGAGAGGAGGGCATTAAACTGGAGAGAAAGTCAACACCTTCAGGAGAGGAGGGCATTAAACTGGAGAGAAAGTCAACACCATCAGGAGAGGAGGGCGTTAAACTGGAGAGAAAGTCAACACCTTCAGGAGAGGAGGGCATTAAACTGGAGAGAAAGTCAACACCTTCAGGAGAGGAGGGCATTAAACTGGAGAGAAAGTCAACACCTTCAGGAGAGGAGGGCGTTAAACTGGGGAGAAAGTCAACACCTTCAGGGGAGGAGGGCATTAAACTGGAGAGAAAGTCAACACCTTCAGGAGAGGAGGGCATTAAACTGGAGAGAAAGTCAACACCTTCAGGGGAGGAGGGCGTTAAACTGGAGAGAAAGTCAACACCTTCAGGAGAGGAGGGCGTTAAGCTGGAGAGAAAGTCAACACCTTCAGGAGAGGAGGGCGTTAAACTGGAGAGAAAGTCAACACCTTCAGGAGAGGAGGGCGTTAAACTGGAGAGAAAGTCAACACCTTCAGGAGAGGAGGGCGTTAAACTGGAGAGAAAGTCAACACCTTCAGAGAGGAGGGCGTTAAGCTGGAGAGAAAGTCAACACCTTCAGGAGAGGAGGGCGTTAAACTGGAGAGAAAGTCAACACCTTCAGGGGAGGAGGGCGTTAAACTGGAGGAAAGTCAACACCTTCAGGAGAGGAGGGCGTTAAACTGGAGAGAAAGTCAACACCTTCAGGGGAGGAGGGCGTTAAACTGGAGAGAAAGTCAACACCTTCAGGAGAGGAGGGCGTTAAACTGGAGAGAAAGTCAACACCTTCAGGAGAGGAGGGCGTTAAACTGGAGAGAAAGTCAACACCTTCAGGAGAGGAGGGCGTTTAAACTGGAGAGAAAGTCAACACCTTCAGGAGAGGAGGGCGTTAAACTGGAGAGAAAGTCAACACCTTCAGGAGAGGAGGGCGTTAAACTGGAGAGAAAGTCAACACCTTCAGGAGAGGAGGGCGTTAAACTGGAGAGAAAGTCAACACCTTCAGGAGAGGAGGGCGTTAAACTGGAGAGAAAGTCAACACCTTCAGGAGAGGAGGGCGTTAAACTGGAGAGAAAGTCAACACCTTCAGGAGAGGAGGGCGTTAAACTGGAGAGAAAGTCAACACCTTCAGGAGAGGAGGGCGTTAAACTGGAGAGAAAGTCAACACCTTCAGGGGAGGAGGGCGTTAACTGGAGAGAAAGTCAACACCTTCAGGAGAGGAGGGCGTTAAACTGGAGAGAAAGTCAACACCTTCAGGAGAGGAGGGCGTTAAACTGGAGAGAAAGTCAACACCTTCAGGAGAGGAGGGCGTTAAACTGGAGAGAAAGTCAACACCTTCAGGAGAGGAGGGCGTTAAACTGGAGAGAAAGTCAACACCTTCAGGAGAGGAGGGCGTTAAACTGGAGAGAAAGTCAACACCTTCAGGAGAGGAGGGCGTTAAACTGGAGAGAAAGTCAACACCTTCAGGAGAGGAGGGCGTTAAACTGGAGAGAAAGTCAACACCTTCAGGAGAGGAGGGCGTTTAAACTGGAGAGAAAGTCAACACCTTCAGGAGAGGAGGGCGTTAAAGCTGGAGAGAAAGTCAACACCTTCAGGAGAGGAGGGCGTTAAACTGGAGAGAAAGTCAACACCTTCAGGAGAGGAGGGCTTTAAACTGGAGAGAAAGTCAACACCTTCAGGGGAGGAGGGCATTAAACTGGAGAGAAAGTCAACACCTTCAGGAGAGGAGGGCGTTAAACTGGAGAGAAAGTCAACACCTTCAGGAGAGGAGGGCGTTAAACTGGAGAGAAAGTCAACACCTTCAGGAGAGGAGGGCATTAAACTGGAGAGAAAGTCAACACCTTCAGGAGAGGAGGGCATTAAACTGGAGAGAAAGTCAACACCTTCAGGAGAGGAGGGCGTTAAACTGGAGAGAAAGTCAACACCTTCAGGAGAGGAGGGCGTTAAACTGGAGAGAAAGTCAACACCTTCAGGGGAGGAGGGCGTTAAACTGGAGAGAAAGTCAACACCTTCAAGGGAGGAGGGCGTTAAACTGGAGAGAAATTCAACACCTTCAGGGAGAGGAGGGCGTTAAACTGGAGAGAAAGTCAACACCTTCAGGAGAGGAGGGCATTAAACTGGAGAGAAAGTCAACACCTTCAGGGGAGGAGGGCGTTAAACTGGAGAGAAAGTCAACACCTTCAGGAGAGGAGGGCGTTAAACTGGAGAGAAAGTCAACACCTTCAGGGGAGGAGGGCGTTAAACTGGAGAGAAAGTCAACACCTTCAGGAGAGGAGGGCATTAAACTGGAGAGAAAGTCAACACCTTCAGGGGAGGAGGGCGTTAAACTGGAGAGAAAGTCAACACCTTCAGGAGAGGAGGGCGTTAAACTGGAGGGAAAGTCAACACCTTCAGGAGAGGAGGGCGTTAAACTGGAGAGAAAGTCAACACCTTCAGGGGAGGAGGGCGTTAAACTGGAGAGAAAGTCAACACCTTCAGGGGAGGAGGGCGTTAAACTGGAGAGAAAGTCAACACCTTCAGGAGAGGAGGGCGTTAAACTGGAGAGAAAGTCAACACCTTCAGGAGAGGAGGGCGTTAAACTGGAGAGAAAGTCAACACCTTCAGGAGAGGAGGGCGTTAAACTGGAGGGAAAGTCAACACCTTCAGGAGAGGAGGGCGTTAAACTGGAGAGAAAGTCAACAGCTTCAGGAGAGGAGGGCGTTAAACTGGAGAGAAAGTCAACACCTTCAGGAGAGGAGGGCGTTAAACTGGAGAGAAAGTCAACACCTTCAGGAGAGGAGGGCGTTAAACTGGAGAGAAAGTCAACACCTTCAGGGAGGAGGGCGTTAAACTGGAGAGAAAGTCAACACCTTCAGGAGAGGAGGGCGTTAAACTGGAGGAAAGTCAACACCTTCAGGAGAGGAGGGCGTTAAACTGGAGAGAAAGTCAACACCTTCAGGGGAGGAGGGCGTTAAACTGGAGAGAAAGTCAACACCTTCAGGAGAGGAGGGCGTTAAACTGGAGAGAAAGTCAACACCTTCAGGAGAGGAGGGCGTTAAACTGGAGAGAAAGTCAACACCTTCAGGAGAGGAGGGCGTTAAACTGGAGAGAAAGTCAACACCTTCAGGAGAGGAGCGCATTAAACTGGAGAGAAAGTCAACACCTTCAGGAGAGGAGGGCATTAAACTGGAGAGAAAGTCAACACCTTCAGGAGAGGAGGGCGTTAAACTGGAGAGAAAGTCAACACCTTCAGGAGAGGAGGGCGTTAAACTGGAGAGAAAGTCAACACCTTCAGGAGAGGAGGGCGTTAAACTGGAGAGAAAGTCAACACCTTCAGGAGAGGAGGGCGTTAAACTGGAGAGAAAGTCAACACCTTCAGGAGAGGAGGGCCTTAAACTGGAGAGAAAGTCAACACCTTCAGGAGAGGAGGGCGTTAAACTGGAGAGAAAGTCAACACCTTCAGGAGAGGAGGGCGTTAAACTGGAGAGAAAGTCAACACCTTCAGGAGAGGAGGGCGTTTAAACTGGAGAGAAAGTCAACACCTTCAGGAGAGGAGGGCGTTAAACTGGAGAGAAAGTCAACACCTTCAGGAGAGGAGGGCGTTAAACTGGAGAGAAAGTCAACACCTTCAGGAGAGGAGGGCGTTAAACTGGAGAGAAAGTCAACACCTTCAGGGGAGGAGGGCATTAAACTGGAGAGAAAGTCAACACCTTCAGGAGAGGAGGGCGTTAAACTGGAGGGAAAGTCAACACCTTCAGGAGAGGAGGGCGTTAAACTGGAGAGAAAGTCAACACCTTCAGGAGAGGAGGCGTTAAACTGGAGGGAAAGTCAACACCTTCAGGAGAGGAGGGCGTTAAACTGGAGAGAAAGTCAACACCTTCAGGAGAGGAGGGCGTTAAACTGGAGAGAAAGTCAACACCTTCAGGAGAGGAGGCATTAAACTGGAGAGAAAGTCAACACCTTCAGGAGAGGAGGGCGTTAAACTGGAGGGAAAGTCAACACCTTCAGGAGAGGAGGGCATTAAACTGGAGAGAAAGTCAACACCTTCAGGAGAGGAGGGCGTTAAACTGGAGAGAAAGTCAACACCTTCAGGAGAGGAGGGCGTTAAACTGGAGAGAAAGTCAACACCTTCAGGAGAGGAGGGCATTAAACTGGAGAGAAAGTCAACACCTTCAGGAGAGGAGGGCATTAAACTGGAGAGAAAGTCAACACCTTCAGGAGAGGAGGGCATTAAACTGGAGAGAAAGTCAACACCTTCAGGAGAGGAGGGCATTAAACTGGAGAGAAAGTCAACACCTTCAGGAGAGGAGGGCATTAAACTGGAGAGAAAGTCAACACCTTCAGGAGAGGAGGGCGTTAAACTGGAGGGAAAGTCAACACCTTCAGGAGAGGAGGGCGTTAAACTGGAGAGAAAGTCAACACCTTCAGGAGAGGAGGGCGTTAAACTGGAGAGAAAGTCAACACCTTCAGGAGAGGAGGGCGTTAAACTGGAGAGAAAGTCAACACCTTCAGGAGAGGAGGGCATTAAACTGGAGAGAAAGTCAACACCTTCAGGAGAGGAGGGCATTAAACTGGAGAGAAAGTCAACACCTTCAGGAGAGGAGGGCGTTAAACTGGAGAGAAAGTCAACACCTTCAGGGGAGGAGGGCGTTAAACTGGAGAGAAAGTCAACACCTTCAGGGGAGGAGGGCGTTAAACTGGAGAGAAAGTCAACACCTTCAGGAGAGGAGGGCATTAAACTGGAGAGAAAGTCAACACCTTCAGGAGAGGAGGGCGTTAAACTGGAGAGAAAGTCAACACCTTCAGGGGAGGAGGGCGTTAAACTGGAGAGAAAGTCAACACCTTCAGGAGAGGAGGGCGTTAAACTGGAGAGAAAGTCAACACCTTCAGGAGAGGAGGGCGTTAAACTGGAGAGAAAGTCAACACCTTCAGGAGAGGAGGGCGTTAAACTGGAGAGAAAGTCAACACCTTCAGGAGAGGAGGGCATTAAACTGGAGAGAAAGTCAACACCTTCAGGAGAGGAGGGCGTTAAACTGGAGAGAAAGTCAACACCTTCAGGAGAGGAGGGCGTTAAACTGGAGAGAAAGTCAACACCTTCAGGAGAGGAGGGCGTTAAACTGGAGAGAAAGTCAACACCTTCAGGAGAGGAGGGCGTTAAACTGGAGAGAAAGTCAACACCTTCAGGAGAGGAGGGCGTTAAACTGGAGAGAAAGTCAACACCTTCAGGAGAGGAGGGCGTTAAACTGGAGAGAAAGTCAACACCTTCAGGAGAGGAGGGCGTTAAACTGGAGAGAAAGCAAGAATAAAAGACAAGAGCGTGTTAAAGAAAATACCAGAGCTTCAAGTATGTAAAGATGTTTCAAGAAATGCAGGAAATGTATTTTGAACAGAAAATGCTAGTTAACTGTCCCTCACCTATTAGGGCCTGAAGAGTTTGTGTGTCAGTCTGTGTGTGCAAGGCTATGGCAGTGATGGGGAGGGGGAAGAATTATGTTCGTGCCTGTGTCTGGCAGTGGTGGTGGAGGCTCTCAGCCCTTTGGAGTATTGTAAGTATAGAGTTCTATCTTACGGGCAAAGCTGCACCTTGTCAGTTGGGCAGATCCCACAGGTCCTGGGGCGGCTTTAGAACTACGCAATCCTTGCAATTGCACCACGACGGATTCAGTGATAATTATCATTGTCCAGTAAAATGTAGGGGTCCCAAACCGACCCTTTGAATGGCCCACCCCGCACAAGCAAACACTGACCATGCACAGGTCTTTCCATCTATTCTGAAAATCCCACATGACTCATTGACCTCCATGCTCAAATTCCCGCTGTGCACTTCCTGTGCATGAAGCTCCAGACCGGGAGGGAAAATCCAACTTAGGTCTGTTGTTCCATTGAACATGCTTTCTAGCTACCGTCACAGTTTAAAAGAGAATAAAACCCCCGTGGGATTATTCCTCTTGTCCTTACATCACTAGGTTATATTTCCATTGTTGTCTTTCTCTTTGAATTAATTTTGGTGGCTATTGGAGAAAGCGAGCCTTCTGCTCTAATTTGATGAGGAACCTTGGTCAGCCTTGATCCCAGAGGAACCCAAAGTCATTCTGTGCTTTGGCAACTTGGAGTCAGGCCTCTTCTGCTCAGTCATCATGCACAGCAGCTTTGGGGGATGCCGGATCCTTTGGCATCAATTTGATGCATTTGGATTGTCCACCCCTGTGCTCGCTGACTTACATTGGCTCCCAGTCTGCCAATGCCTCGATTTTAATATTCTCATACTTGTTTTCAAATCCCTCCATGGCCTCACCCCTCCCTATCTCTGTAACCTCCTCCAGCCCTACAACCTTCCTAGATATCTTTGCTCCTTCAATTATGGCCTCTGGTGCATCTGCGATTTTCATCGCCCCTTCATTGGTGGCCGTGCCTTCAGCTGCCTAGGCCCAAGCTCTGGAATTCCCTCCCTAAACCTCTCTGTCTCTCTACCTCTCTCTCCTCCTTTAAGATGCTCCTTAAAACCTACCTATTTGGTCACCTGTCCTAATATCTCCTTATGTGGCTTGGTGTCAAATTTTGTTTGATAATCGCTCCTGTGAAGCACCTTGAGGCATTTTACTACGCTAAAGGCACTATATAAATGTTGTTGTTATTGTACAGGGCTTCCGACATTGCTGGACATTGTTCTGGTTCAGTATTGGCCCAGGAGGTTGGCTTGGTGTGAGCACTGAGCATTTATCCTCCTTAAAGTAACAACCCTTGCTATTTTCTGCTGCTCCTTTGCTCCTTGGCATTGCTGCTGCTAATTCTGCACCATCGGTTGATCATTTTAGCACTCACAGCTGCTCTCTCAGTAACGATGGCTGCCATTTTGTGCTCAGGCAGCTGAATACTCTCAGTGTGAGCCTGCTTCCTGTTGTATAAGTGTAACACTTCCTGCCAGACTGGTTATGTGTGTACCAGGACATGGTGCTATTCCATGTGGGCTGTCCTCATCCAGTGTTGATTTTTTTTATTCATTCAAGGGATGTGGACATCGCTGGCAAGGCCAGCACTTATTGCCCATCCCTAATTGCCCTCGAGAAGGTGGCGGTGAGCTGTCTTCTTGAATACAACTGAGTGAATTGCTAGGCCATTTCAGAGGGCAGTTAAGAGTCAACCACATTGCTGTGGGTCTGGAGTCACATATAGGCCAGACCAGGTAAGGACGGCAGAATTCCTTCCCTAAAGGACATTAGTGAACCAGATGGGTTTTTACAACAATCCGGTCGTTTCATGGTCACCATTACTGATACTAGCTTTTTATTCCAGATTTATTTAATTATTCACTCAGATGGTGGTGAATCTTTGGAATTCTTTACTCCAGAGGATTGTGGAGGCTCAGTCGTTGAGTATATTCAAGACAGAGATCGATAGATTTGTGGATATTAAGGGAATCAAGGGATAAGGGGAGCGGGCGGGAAAGTGGAGTTGAGGTAGAAGATCAGCCATGATCTTACTGAATGGCGGAGCAGGCTCGAGGGCCAAATAGCCTACTCCTGATCCTAAATCTTTCGTTCTTATTTGAATTTAAATTCCCCAGCAGCCGTGGTGGGATTTGAACTAATGCCTCTGGATTATTAGTCCAGTAACATAACCACTATGTGACCGCAGCCTGCATCACTGTCACTCATTGTGTCACCTTTCTTTTGGATATGTCTCAGTTTGTGCGTCTTGATCAGCAATCAACAATTATCACCTTTTTTATAATTGGGCAAAACAGTGATGCAGAAACAGCAATTCTTGCCTTTGGCTTTGTGGAGTTTTGTATGTAAAACGGGTTCCCTCGGTGAACCAGACAGGGCTGTGGTCTACAGGTTAGCTGATAAAGAATTTTTTTTGATGGGGCAGCTCAATTAAAATGCCCCTGTTACACTGCCTTACGAATCCTGGCTATTGTCATTTGCGAAAACCAGATTGGTGGAAATGCTGGGAAGGAAACCCAACTGTTACAAGCCATGATCCTACTGTTTGCTTGACTGCTTCAAAACAAAAGCCGCTCGACATCAAAGAGGATCTCCGGGAATTAGCAGCTCGGTTTTTAATAGCGACAAGGATAAACCAGGCTTCAGAGGCATTTCAAGCGCACGTATTCGATGTGTAACATCTTATCCTGAAAGATAATCGGAGTCCATGCATTATTTAACAAGGCATGAGAGAGGCATGTCTGCTTCATCCGAAGAAACTGTGAAGAATGTCGAGACAGCACTCTGGGAAGTCTCACTGTGGAGTATTTTGCAAGAGCTTCACTGAGTGGGGTTTAGCTTTGTTGACTGTTTAGCTGCAAATCCCTTGGTTCTTCCTGATTGGCACGGATTACAGGCAATCACAGCAAGCCTCACTCCATTTCACTTGGGCTCCAGAATGCACTTAAGGGACCTCCCTTTCTGAATCTAATGAACAACACTGATAACAGAATTAGCCATTCACAGGACTGAGCACAGAATCTAGGCTGATACTCCAGTGCAGTACTGAGGGAGTGCTGCACTGTTGGAGATGCCGTCGTTTGGATGAGACGTTAAAGTTAGGCCCTGTCTGCCCTCTCAGGAAGATGTAAAAGATGCCACGGCACTATTCAAAGAAGAGCAGGGGGGGTTCTCCCCAGTGTCCTGGGCCAATATTCATCCCTCGACCAACATCACTAAACAGATTGTCTGGTCATTTATCTCATCGTTGTTTGTGGGAGTTTGCTGTGAACAACTTGGCTGCCACGTTTCTTACATTACAACAGTGACTGCACTCCAAAAAAGAATTAATTGGCCGTAAAGTGCTTGGACGTCCTGAGGTCGTGAAATGCGCTGTAGAAATGCAATTATTTCTTCCTTTCTGATTGGACGCTCGCCCTCAGACCACTGATAGAAAAGCCCAGAAGCATGTACATGGTTTGTTTGTTTATGCAATTTATGTTTATTAAAGCAACCATATGTTTGTTTGTTTAATTATTGCTCCTCTAATCGCTGTCCTCATGCTCTGTCAGATCAGGTTGAGGCACAGCGGGCTGTGAAGGTCTCCCTCCTGCCCCAAGTACTTTGCAGGTTGCCTTCTCACTCGCCTGCCCAGCGTACTTGTTGGCCCTTGTGTTTGTTTCCTCTATATCGGGCGGCTTCTATATCGAGCGGGTTCTATAATGGGCAGTTTCTATATCAGGCGGGTTCTATATCGGGTGGGTTCTATAACGGGCGGGTTCTATACTGGGTGGGTTCTATATCGGGCGTGTTCTATACCGGGTGGGTTCTATATCGGGCGGGTTCTATACCGTATGGGTTCTATATCGGGCAGGTTCTATATCGGGCGGGTTCTATATGGGCGGGTACGGGCAGGTTATATACCGGGTGGGTTCTATATAGGGCGGGTTCGATATCGGGTGGGTTCTATATGGGCGGGTTCTATACCGGGTGGGTTCTATATTGGGCGGTTTCTACATCAAGTGGGTTCAATATCGGGCAGGTTCTATATCCAGCGGGTTCTAAATTGGGTGAGTTCTATATCGGGCGGGTTCTATATCGGGTAGATTCTATATTGGGCGGTTTCTACATCAAGTGGGTTCAATATCGGGCAGGTTCTATATCCAGCGGGTTCTAAATTGGGTGGGTTCTATAACGGCTGGGTTCTATAAAAGGTGTGTTCTATAATGCTCGGGTTCTATATCAAGCGGGTTCTATATCGGGCGGGTTCTATAGCGGGTGGGTTCTATATCGGGCGGGTTCTATATCGGGTGGGTTCTATATCAGGCGGGTTCTATATTGGGCGGGTTCTATATTGAACGGGTTTTATATCGGGCGGATTCTATATCGAGCGGGTTCTATATCGGGCGGGTTATATAACGGGCGGGTTTTTTATTGTGCGGGTTCTATATCCGGCGGGTTCTATAACGGGCGTGTTCTATAACGTTCGGGTTCTATATTGAGCGGGTTCTTCAACGGGCGGGTTCTACATCAGGCGGGTTCTATGTTGAGTGGGTTCTATAACAGGCGGGTTCTATATCTGCTGGGTTCTACATTGGGCAGGTTCTATATTGGCCGGGTTCTATATCGGCCGGGTTATATATTGGGTGTGTTCTATATCGGTCGGCTTCTATATCAGGCGGGTTGTATATCGAGTGGGTTCTACATCGGGCGGGTTGTATAACTGGTGGATTCTATAATGGGTGGGTTCTATAACGGGCGGATTCTTTATCAGAAGGTTTCTATATCGAGCGGGTTCTGTATCGGGCGGGTTCTATATCGAGCCGGTTCTATATCGGGCAGGTTCTATATCGGGCAGGTTCTATATCGGGTGGGTTCTATAATGGGCAGGTTCTATAATGGGTGTGTTCTATATGAGGCGGGTTCTATATCGGGTGGGTTCTATAATGGGCGGATTCTATATCGAGCAGGTTCTAGAACGGGCAGATTGTATATCGAGCAGGATCTATATCGGGCGGGTTCAATATCGGGCGGGTTCTATATCGGGCGGGTTCTATATCTAACGGGTTCTATATCTAGCGGGTCCTATATCGGGCGGGTTCTATATCGGGCAGGTTCTATATCAAGCGGGTTCTACATCGGACGGGTTCTATATCGGGCGGGTTCTTTATCGGGCGGGTTCTATATCGTGCGGGTTCTATATCGGGAGGGTTCTATATTGGGCGGGTTCTATATCGGGCGGTTTCTATAACAGGCGGATTCTATAACGGGTGGGTTCTATAACAGGTGGGTTCTATATCGGGCCGGTTCTATATCGGGTGGGTTCTATTTGGGCTGGTTCTATATTGGGCGGGTTCTATATCGAGTGGGTTCTATATCGGGCAGGTTCTATATCGGGCAGGTTCTATATCGGGTGGGTTCTATAATGGGCAGGTTCTATAATGGGTGTGTTCTATATGAGGCGGGTTCTATATCGGGTGGGTTCTATATCGGGCGGTTCTATCTCGGGTGGGTTCTATAATGGGCGGATTCTATATCGAGCTGGTTCTAGAACGGACGGATTGTATATGGAGCAGGACCTATATCGGGCGGGTTCTATATCGGGCAGGTTCTATATCTAACGGGTTCTATATCTAGCGGGTTCTATATCGGGCGGGTTCTATATCGGGCAGGTTCTGTATCAAGCGGGTTCTACATCGGACGGGATCTATATCGGGTGGGTTCTTTATCGGGCGGGTTCTATATCAGGCGGGTTCTATATTGGGAGGGTTCTATATCGGGCGGGATCTATATCGGGCGGGTTCTATATCGGGCGGTTTCTATAAGGTGGATTCTATAACGGGTGGGTTCTATAACAGGTGGGTTCTATATCGGGCGGGTTCTATATCGGGTGGGTTCTATTTGGGCTGGTTCTATATCGGGCGGCTTCTATATCGGGTAGATTCTATATCGGGTAGATTCTATATCGGGTGGGTTCTATATCGGGCGGGTTCTATAACGGCCGAGTTCTATATCGGGCGTGTTCTATATGGGGCATGTTCTATATGGGGCATGTTCTATAACGGGCAGGTTCTATATCGAATCGGTTCTTTATTGAGCGAGTTCTATAACAGACGGGTTGTATATCAAGCGGGTTATATAAAGAGCGGGTTCTATATTGGGCGGTTTCTATATCGGGCGTGTTCTATATTGAGCGGTTTCCATATTGGGCGTGTTCTATATCGGGCGTGTTCTATATCGAGCGTGTTCTATATCGGGCGTGTTCTATATCGAGTGGGTTCTATAACGGGCGGGTTGCATATTGAGCGGGTTCTATATTGGGCGTGTTCTATATTGGGCGTGTTCTATATCGAGTGGGTTCTATAATGGGCGGGTTGCATATCGAGCGGGTTCTATATCGGGCGGGTTCTATAGGAAGCGACTTCTATATCGGGCGGGTTCTATATCGAGCGGGTTCTATAACGGGCGTGTTCTATAACGGGTGTGTTCTATATCGGGCGGGTTCTATGTCGGGCGGTTTCTATATTGAGCGGGTTCTATATCGGGTGGGTTCTATATCGGGTGGGTTCTAAATTGGGTGGGTTCTTTATTGGGTGGGTTCTATATCGGGCGGGTTCTATATCGGGTAGATTCTATATTGGGTGTGTTCTATATCGGGCGTGTTCTATAACGGGTGAGTTTTATATCGAGTGGGTTCTATATCGGGTGGGTTCTATATCGAGCGGGTTCTATAACGGCCGGGTTCTATATCGGGCGTGTTCTATATGGGTCGGGTTCTATATGGGGCGTGTTCTATAACGGGTGGGTTCTATATCGAGTCGGTTCTATATCGAGCGGGTTCTATAATGGGAGGGTTGCATATCAAGCGGGTTCTATATCGGGCGGGTTCTATATCGGGTAGATTCTATATTGGGTGGGTTCTATATCGGGCGTGTTCTATAACGGGTGAGTTTTATATCGAGTGGGTTCTATATCGGGTGGGTTCTATATCGAGCGGGTTCTATAACGGCCGGGTTCTATATCAGGCGTGTTCTATATGGGTCGGGTTCTATAGGGCATGTTCTATTACGGGCGGGTTCTATATCGAGTCGGTTCTCTATCGAGCGGGTTCTATAACGGGCGGGTTGTATATCGAGCATGTTCTATAGCGAGTGGGTTCTATAATGGGCGGGTTCTATATCGGGTAGATTCTATATTGGGTGGGTTCTATATCGGGCGGGTTCTACAACGGGTGAGTTTTATATCGAGTGGGTTCTATATCGGGTGGGTTCTATATCGAGTGGGTTCTATAACGGCCGGGTTCTATATCGGGCGTGTTCTATATGGGTCGGGTTCTATATGGGGCGTGTTCTATAACGGGCGGGTTCTATATCGAGTCGGTTCTATATCGAGCGGGTTCTCTAACGGGCGGGTTGTATATTGAGTGTGTTCTATATCGAGTGGGTTCTATAATGGGCGGGTTTCATATCAAGCGGGTTCTATATCGGGCGGGTTCTAAATCGAGCGGTTTCTATATTGTGCGTGTTCTATATCGGGCATTTTGTATATCGATTGGGTTCTATAACGGGCGGTTTGCATATCGAGCGGGTTCTATATCGGACGGGTTCTATATCGAGCGGGTTCTATATAGGGTGTGTTCTATATCGAGCGGTTTCTATATTGGGCGTGTTCTATATTGGGCGGTTTGCATATCGAGCGGGTTCTATATCGAGCGGGTTCTATAAGTTGTGTTCTATATCGGGCAGGTTCTATATCAGGTGTGTTCTATATGAGACGGGTTCTATATCGTGTGGGTTCTATTTCGGGCGGGTTCTATATCGGGTGGGTTCTGTATCGAGTTGGTTCAATATCGGGTGGGTTCTATATCGGGCGTCTTCTATATCGGGTGGGTTCTATATCGGATGGTTTCTATATTGGGTGGGTTCTATATCGGGCAGGTTCTAAATCGGGTGGGTTCTATATCTGGTGGGTTCTATATCGAGTCGGTTCAATATCGGGTGTCTTCTATATCGGGCAGGTTCTATATCGGGCAGGTTCTATATTGGGCGGGTTCTATATCGGATAGGTTCTACATCAGGCGGGTTCTATATCGAACGGGTTCTATATTGGGCGGGTTCTATATCGGGAAGGTTCTATATCAGGCAGGTTCTATATTGGGTATTTTCTATATCGGGCGGGTTCTATATCGAGTGTGTTCTATATCGAGTGGGTTCTGTGTCGAGTGGGTTCTATATCGGGTGGATTCTATATCGGGTGTGTTCTATATCAGGTAGGTTCTATATCGAGAGGGTTCTATATCGGGCGGGTTCTATATTGAGCGGGTTCTTTCTCGGACGGGTTCTATATCGAGCAGGTTCTATATGCGGTGTGTTCTATACCTGGCAGGTTCTATATCGGGTGTGTTGTATATGAGACAGGTTCAATATCAGGTGGGTTCTATATCGGGTGGGGTCTATATCGGGTGGGTTCTATATCGGGTGGGTTCTATATCAGATGGTTTCTATATCGGCTGGGTTCTATATCGGGCAGGTTCTATATCGGGTGGGTCCTATATCGGGTGGGTTCTATAGCGAGTTGGTTCAGTATCGGGTGGGTTCTATATCAGGCAGGTTCTATATCGGGCAGGTATTATATCCGGCGGGTTCTATATCGAGCGGGTTCTATATCGGGCAGGTTCTATATCGAGAGGGTTCTATATCGGGTGGGTTCTCTATCGGGCGGGTTCTATATCGGGTGGGTTCTATATCGAGTGGGTTCTATATCGGGTGTGTTCTATAACGCGCGGGTTCTGTAACGGGCGGGTTCTGTATCGAGCGGGTTCTATATCGAGCGGGTTCTATATCGGGTGGGTTCTGTAACGGGCGGGTTCTATAACGGGTGTGTTCTATAACGTTCGGGTTCTATATTGAGCGGGTTCTTCAATGGGCGTGTTCTATATCGGGCGGGTTCTATGTCGAGCGGGTTCTATAACAGGCGGGTTCTATATCTGTTGGTTTCTACATCAGACAGGTTCTATATCGGCCGGGTTCTATATCGGGCGGTTTCTATATTGGGCGTGTTCTATAATGGGCGTGTTCTATATCGGGCAGCTTCTATATCAGGTGGGTTGTATATCGAGTGGGTTCTATATCGGGCGGGTTGTATAACGGGCGGATTCTATAATGGGCGGATTCTTTATCAGACGGTGTCTATATCGAGCGGGTTCTGTATCGGGCGGGTTCTATATCGAGCAGGTTCTATATCGAGCGGGTTCTATATCAGGTGGGTTCTATATCGGGCGGGTTCTATAACGGGCAGGTTCTATAATGGGTGTGTTCTATATGAGGCGGGTTCTATATCGGGTGGGTTCCGTATCGGGTGGTTCTATCTCGGGTGGGTTCTATAACAGGCGGGTTCTATATCGAGCAGGTTCTAGAACGGGCGGGTTGTATATCGAGCGGGATCTATATCGGGCGGGTTCAATATCGGGCGGGTTCTATATCAGGCGGGTTCTATATCTAACGGGTTCTATATCTAGCGGGTTCTATATCGGGCGGGTTCTATATCAGGCAGGTTCTATATCAAGCGGGTTCTACATCGGACGGGTTCTATATCGGGCGGGTTCTTTATCGGGCGGGTTCTATATCGTGCGGGTTCTAAATCGGGATGGTTCTATATCGGGCGGGTTCTATATCGGGCGGTTTCTGTAACAGGCGGATTCTAAAATGGGTGGGTTCTATAACTATGGGTTCTATATCGGGCGGGTTCTATATCGGGTGGGTTCTATTTGGGCTGGTTCTATATCGGGCGGCTTCTATATCGGGTAGATTCTATATCGGTTGGGTTCTATATCGGGCGGGTTCTATAACAGGTGAGTTCTATGTTGAGTGGGTTCTATATCGGGTGGCTTCTATATCGAGCGGGTTCTATAACGGCCGGGTTCTATTTCGGGCGTGTTCTATATGGGATGGGTTCTATATGGGGCGTGTTCTATAACGGGCGGGCTCTATATCAAATCGGTTCTATATCGAGCGAGTTCTATAACGGACGGGTTGTATATCAAGCGGGTTATATAAGTAGCGGGTTCTATATCGGGCGGGTTCTATATCGGGCGTGTTCTATATCGAGCGGTTTCTATATTGGGCGTGTTCTATATTGGGCGTGTTCTATATCGAGCGTGTTCTATATCGGGCGTGTTCTATATCGAGTGGATTCTATAACGGGCGGGTTGCATAATGAACGGGTTCTATAACGGGCGGGTTGCATATTGAGCGGGTTCTATATTGGGCGTGTTCTATATTGGGCGTGTTCTATATCGAGTGGGTTCTATAATGGGCGGGTTGCATATCGAGCGGGTTCTCTATCGGGCGGGTTCTATAGCAAGCGGCTTCTATATTGGGCGGGTTCTATATCGAGCGGGTTCTATAACGGGCGTGTTCTATGACGGGTGTGTTCTATATCGGGCGGGTTCTATGTCGGGCGTTTTCTATATCGAGCGGGTTCTATATCGGGTGGGTTCTATATCGGGTGGGTTCTAAATTGGGTGGGTTCTATATTGGGTGGGTTCTATATCGGGCGGGTTCTATATCGGGTAGATTCTATATTGGGTGTGTTCTATATCGGGCGTGTTCTATAACGGGTGAGTTTTATATCGAGTGGGTTCTATATCGGGTGGGTTCTATATCGAGCGGGTTCTATAACGGCCGGGTTCTATATCGGGCGTGTTCTATATGGGTCGGGTTCTATATGGGGCGTGTTCTATAACGGGCGGGTTCTATATCGAGTTGGTTCTATATCGAGCGGGTTCTATAACGGGCGGGTTGTGTATCGAGCGTGTTCTATATCGAGTGGGTTCTATAATGGGAGGGTTGCATATCGAGCGGGTTCTATATCGGGCTGGTTCTATATCGAGCGGGTTCTATAACGGCCGGGTTCTATATCGGGCGTGTTCTATATGGGTCTGGTTCTATATGGGGCGTGTTCTATAACGGGCGGGTTCTATATCGAGTTGGTTCTATATCGAGCGGGTTCTATAACGGGCGGGTTGTGTATCGAGCGTGTTCTATATCGAGCGGGTTCTATAATGGGAGGGTTGCATATCGAGCGGGTTCTATATCGGGCTGGTTCTATATCGAGCGGGTTCTATAACGGCCGGGTTCTATATCGGGCGTGTTCTATATGGGTCTGGTTCTATAATGGGAGGGTTGCATGTCGAGCGGGTTCTATATCGGGCTGGTTCTATATTGGGTAGATTCTATATTGGGTGGGTTCTATATCGGGCGTGTTCTATAACAGGTGAGTTTTATATAGAGTGGGTTCTATATCGGGTGGGTTCTATATCGAGCAGGTTCTATAACAGCCGGGTTCTATATCGGGCGTGTTCTATATGGGTCGGGTTCTATAGGGCATGTTCTATAACGGGCGGGTTCTATATCGAGTCGGTTCTATAACGGGCGGGTTGTATATCGAGCATGTTCTATAGCGAGTGGGTTCTATAATGGGCGGGTTCTATATCGGGTAGATTCTATATTGGGTGGGTTCTATATCGGGCGGGTTCTACAACGGGTGAGTTTTATATCGATTGGGGTCTATATCGGGTGGGTTCTATATCGAGCGGGTTCTATAACGGCCGGGTTCTATATCGGGCGTGTTCTATATGGGTCGGGTTTTATATGGGGCGTGTTCTATAACGGGCGGGTTCTATATCGAGTCGGTTCTATATCGAGTGGGTTCTCTAACGGGCGGGTTGTATATCGAGTGTGTTCTATATCGAGTGGGTTCTATAATGGGCGGGTTGCATATCAAGCAGGTTCTATATCGGGCGGGTTCTAAATCGAGCGGTTTCTATATTGTGCGTGTTCTATATCGGGCGTTTTGTATATCGATTGGGTTCTATAACGGGCGGTTTTCATATCGAGCGGGTTCTATATCGGACGGGTTCTATATCGAGCGGGTTCTATATAGGGTGTGTTCTATATCGAGCGGTTTCTATATTGGGCGTGTTCTATATCGGGTGTTTTGTATATCGATTGGGTTCTATATCGAGCGGGTTCTATATAGGGTGTGTTCTATATCGAGCGGTTTCTATATTGGGCGTGTTCTATATTGGGCGGTTTGCATATCGAGCGGGTTCTATATCGAGTGGGTTCTATAAGTTGTGTTCTATATCGGGCAGGTTCTATATCAGGTGTGTTCTATATGAGACGGGTTCTATATCGTGTGGGTTCTATTTCGGGCGGGTTCTATATCGGGTGGGTTCTGTATCGAGTCGGTTCAATATCGGGTGGGTTCTATATCGGGCGTCTTCTATATTGGGTGGGTTCTATATCAGATGGTTTCTATATTGGGTGGGTTCTATATCAGGCAGGTTCCAAATCGGGTGGGTTCTATATCTGGTGGGTTCTATATCGAGTCGGTTCAATATCGGGTGTCTTCTATATCGGGCAGGTTCTATATCGGGCAGGTTCTATATTGGGCGGGTTCTATATCGGATAGGTTCTACATCAGGCGGGTTCTATATCGAACGGGTTCTATATTGGGCGAGTTCTATATCGGGCACGTTCTATATCGGGAAGGTTCTATATCAGGCAGGTTCTATATTGGGTATTTTCTATATCGGGCGGGTTCTATATCGAGTGTGTTCTATATCGAGTGGGTTCTGTATCGAGTGGGTTCTATATCGGGCGGGTTCTATATCGGGTGTGTTCTATATCAGGTAGGTTCTATATCGAGAGGGTTCTATATCGGGTGGGTTCTATATTGAGCGGGTTCTTTCTCGGACGGGTTCTATATCGAGCAGGTTCTATATGGGGTGTGTTCTATACCTGGCAGGTTCTATATCGGGTGTGTTGTATATGAGACAGGTTCAATATCAGGTGGGTTCTATATCGGGTGGGGTCTATATCGGGTGGGTTCTATATCGGGTGGGTTCTATATCAGATGGTTTCTATATCGGCTGGGTTCTATATCGGGCAGGTTCTATATCGGGTGGGTCCTATATCGGGTGGGTTCTATAGCGAGTTGGTTCAGTATCGGGTGGGTTCTATATCGGGCAGGTTCTATATCGAGCGGCTTCTATATTGAGCGGGTTCTATATCAGGCAGATTCTTTATCCAGCAGGTTCTATATCAAGTGTGTTCTATATCGAGCGGGTTCTATATCGGGGCCTTCTATAGTGGGCAGGTTCTATATCTAACGGGTTCTATATCGGGCAGGTTCTATATCAGGCAGATTCTATATCGGGTGGGTTCTATAATGGGCAGGTTCTATAATGGGTGTGTTCTATATGAGGCGGGTTCTATATCGGGCGGGTTCTATATCGGGTGGTTCTATCTCGGGTGGGTTCTATAACGGGCGGGTTCTATATCGAGCAGGTTCTAGAATGGGCGGATTGTATATCAAGCGGGATCTATATCGGGCGGGTTCAATATCGGGCGGGTTGTATATCAGGCGGGTTCTATATCTAACGGGTTCTAGATCTAACGGGTTCTATATCGGGCGGGTTCTATATCGGGCAGGTTCTATATCAAGCGGGTTCTACATCGGACGGGTTCTATATCGTGCGGGTTCTATATTGGGAGGGTTCTATATCGGGCGGGTTCTATATCGGGCAGTTTCTGTAACAGGCGGATTCTATAACTGGTGGGTTCTATAACTATGGGTTCTATATCGGGCGGGTTCTATATCGGGTGGGTTCTATTTGGGCTGGTTCTATATCGGGCGGCTTCTATATCGGGTAGATTCTATATCGGGTGGGTTCTATATCGGGTGGGTTCTATAACAGGTGAGTTCTATGTTGAGTGGGTTCTATATCGGGTGGGTTCTATATCGAGCGGGTTCTATAACGTCCGGGTTCTATATCGGGTGTGTTCTATATGGGGCGGGTTCTATATGGGGCGTGTTCTATAACGGGCGGGTTCTATATCAAATCGGTCCTATATCGAGCGAGTTCTATAATGGACGGGTTGTATATCAAGCGGGTTATATAATGAGCGGGTTCTATATTGGGCGGGTTCTATATCGGGCGTGTTCTATATCGAGCGGTTTCTATATTGGGCATGTTCTATATCGGGCGTGTTCTATATCGAGCGTGTTCTATATTGGGCGTGTTCTATTTCAAATGGGTTCTATAACGGGCGGGTTGCATATTGAGCGGGTTCTATATCAGGCGGGTTCTATATCGAGCGGTTTCTATATTGGGCATGTTCTATATTGGGTGTGTTCTATATCGAGTGGGTTCTATAATGGGCGGGTTGCATATCGAGCGGGTTCTATATCGGGCGGGTTCTATAGCAAGCGGCTTCTATATTGGGCGGGTTCTATACAGAGCGGGTTCTATAATGGGCGTGTTCTATAATGGGTGTGTTCTATATCGGGCGGGTTCTATGTCGGGCGGTTTCTATATCGAGCGGGTTCTATATCGGGTGGGTTCTATATCGGGTGGGTTCTAAATTGGGTGGGTTCTATATTGGGTGGGTTTTATATCGGGCGGGTTCTATATCGGGTAGATTCTATATTGGGTGGGTTCTATATCGGGCAGTTTCTATAACGGGTGAGTTTTATATCGAGTGGGTTCTATATCGGGTGGGTTCTATATCGAGCGGGTTCTATAACTGCCGGGTTCTATATCGAGCATGTTCTATATGGGTCGGGTTCTATATGGGGCGTGTTCTATAACGGGCGGGTTCTATATCGAGTCGGTTCTATATCGAGCGGGTTCTATAACGGGCGGGTTGTATATCGAGCGTGTTCTATATCGAGTGGGTTCTATAATGGGCGGGTTGCATATCGAGCGGGTTCTATATCGAGTGGGTTCTATATCGGTCGGGTTCTATATCGAGCGGTTTCTATATTGGGCGTGTTCTATATCGGGCGTTTTGTATATCGATTGCGTTCTATAACGGGCGGTTTGCATATCGACCGGGTTCTATATCGGACGGGTTCTATATCGAGCGGGCTCTATATATGGTGTGTTCTATATCGGGCAGGTTCTATATCGGGTGTGTTCTATATGAGACGGGTTCCATATCGTGTGGGTTCTATATCGGGCGGGTTCTATATCGGGTGGGTTCTATATCGAGTCGGTTCAATATCGGGTGGGTTCTATATCGGGTGTCTTCTATATCGGGTGGGTTCTATATCAGATGATTTCTATATTGGGTGGGTTCTATATCGGGCAGGTTCTATATCGGGTGGGTTCTATATCTGGTGGGTTCTATATCGAGTCGGTTCAATATCAGGTGGCTTCTATATCGGGCAGGTACTCTATCGGGCAGGTTCTATATCGGGCGGGTTCTATATCGGATAGGTTCTATATCGGGTGGGTTCTATATCGAACGGGTTCTATATCGGACGGGTTCTATGTCAGGCAGGTTCTATATCAGGTAGGTTCTATATCAGGCAGGTTCTATATCGGGTATTTTCTATATCGGGCGGGTTCTATATCGAACATGTTCTATATCGAGTGGGTTCTGTATCGAGCGGGTTCTATATCGGGCGGGTTCTATATTGGGCGGGTTCTATATCAGGTAGGTTCTATATCGAGAGGGTTCTATATCGGGCGGGTTCTATATTGAGCGGGTTCCTTCTTGGACAGGTTTTATATCGAGCAGGTTCTATATGGGGTGTGTTCAATACCTGGCAGGTTCTATATTGGGTGTGTTCTATATGAGACAGGTTCAATATTGGGTGCGTTCTATATCGGGTGCGTTCTATATCAGCTGGGTTCTATATCGGGTGGGTTCTATATCAGATGGTTTCTATATCGGCTGGGTTCTATATCGGGCAGGTTCTATATCGGGTGAGTCCTATATCGGGTGGGTTCTATACCGAGTTGGTTCAGTATTGGGTGGGTTCTATATCGGGCAGGTTCTATATCGGGCAGGTATTATATCGGGTGGGTTCTATATCGTGCGGGATCTATATCGGGTAGTTTCTATATCGGGTAGGTTCTATAATGGGCGGGTTCTATATCGAGCGGGTTCTATATCGGGCAGGTTCTATATCGAGAGGGTTCTATAACGGGTGGGTTCTATATCAGGCGGGTTCTATATCGGGTGGGTTCTATATCGAGTGGGTTCTATATCGGGTGTGTTCTATAACGGGTGGGTTCTATAACGGGCGGGTTCTGTATCGAGCGGATTCTATATCGAGCGGGTTATATATCAGGCGGGTTCTATAACGGGTGTGTTCTATAACGTTTGGGTTCTATATTGAGCGGTTTCTTCAACGGGTGTGTTCTATATCGGGCGGGTTCTATGTCGAGCGGGTTCTATAACAGGCGGGTTCTATATCGGTTGGGTTCTACATCGGGCAGGTTCTATATCGGCCGGGTTCTATATCGGGCAGTTTCTATATTGGCCGTGTTCTATAATGGGCATGTTCTATATCGGGCGGCTTCTATATCAGGTGGGTTGTATATCGAGTGGGTTCTATATCGGGCGGGTTGTATAACGGGCGGATTCTATAACGGGCTGATTCTATAATGGGCGGATTCTTTATCAGACGGTGTCTATATCGAGTGGGTTCTGTATCGGGTGGGTTCTATATCGAGTGGGTTCTATATCGGGCAGGTTCTATATCGGGTGGGTTCTATATCGGGCGGGTTCTATAACGGGCGTGTTCTATAATGGGTGTGTTCTATATGGAGCGGGTTCTATATTGGGCGGGTTCTATATTGGGCGGGCTCTATATCGGACAGGTTATATATCAGGCAGGTTCTATATCAGGCGGGTTCTACAATGGGCAGGTTCTATAATGGGTGTGTTCTATATGAGGCGGGTTCTATATCGGGTGGGTTCTATATCGGGCAGGTTCTATATCAGTGGGTTCTATATCGGGCGGGTTCTATAACGGGCGGGTTCTATAATGGGTGTGTTCTATATGGAGCGGGTTCTATATTGGGCGGGTTCTATATCGGGCGGGTTCTATATCGAGCAGGTTCTAGAACGGGCGGATTGCATATCGAGCGGGTTCTATATCGGGCGGGTTCTATATCTAACGGGTTCTATTTCTAGCGGGTTCTATATCGGGCGGGTTCTAAATCGGGCAGGTTCTATATCAAGCGGGTTCTACGTCGGACGGGATCTATATCGGGCGGCTTCTTTATCGGGCGGGTTCTATATCGTGCGGGTTCTATATCGGGAGGGTTCTATATCGGGCGGGTTCTATATCGGGCGGGTTCTATATCGGGTGGGTTCTATATCTGGTGGTTTCTATTTGGGCTGGTTCTATATCGAGCGGGTTCTATAACGGGCGTGTTCTATAATGGGTGTGTTCTATATCAGGCGTGTTCTATGTCGGGCGGTTTCTATATCAAGCGGGTTCTATATCGGGTGGGTTCTCTATCGGGTGGGTTCTAAATTGGGCTGGTTCTATATCGGGCGGGTTCTATAACAGGTGAGTTCTATATCGAGTGGGTTCTATATCGGGTGGGTTCTATATCGAGTGGGTTCTATAAGGGCCGGGTTCTATATCGGGCATGTTCTATATGGGGCGGGTTCTATATGGGGCATGTTCTATAATGGGTGGGTTCTATATTGAATCGGTTCTATATCGAGCGAGTTCTATAACGGGCGGGTTGTATATCAAGCGGGTTATATAAAGAGCGGGTTCTATATCGGGCGGGTTCTATATCGAGCGGTCTCTTTATCGGGCGTGTTCTACATCGAGCGGTTTCTATATTGGGCGTGTTCTATATCGGGCGCGTTCTATATCGAGTGGGTTCTGTAAAGGGCGGGTTGCATATTGAGCGGGTTCTATATCAGGCGGGTTCTATATCGAGCGGTTTCTATATTGGGCGTGTTCTATATTGAGCGTGTTCTATATCGAGTGGGTTCTATAACGGGCGGGTTGCATAGCGAGTGGGTTCTATATCGAGCGGGTTCTATATCAGGCGGGTTCTATATCGAGCGGTTTCTATATTGGGCGTGTTCTATATTGAGCGTGTTCTATATCGAGCGGGTTCTATAACGGGCGTGTTCTATAACAGGTGTGTCCTATATCGGGCGGGTTCTATGTCGGGCGGTTTCTGTATTGAGCGGGTTCTATATCGGGTGGGTTCTATATCGGGTGGGTTCTAAATTGGGTGGGTTCTAAATTGGGTGGGTTCTATATCGGGCGGGTTCTATAACAGGTGAGTTTTATATCGAGTGGGTTCTATATCGGGTGGGTTCTATATCGAGCGGGTTCTATAATGGCTGGGTTCTATATGGGGCCTGTTCTATATGGGTCAGGTTCTATATGGGGCGTGTTCTATAATGGGCGGGTTCTATGTCGAGTCGGTTCTATATCGAGCGGGTTCTATAACGGGCGGGTTGTATATCGAGCGGGTTATATAAAGTGCGGGTTCTATATCGGGCAGGTTCTATATTGAGCGTGTTCTATATCGGTCGGGTTCTATATCGAGCGGTTTCTATATTGGGCGTGTTCTATAATGGGCGTGTTCTATATCGGGCGGCTTCTATATCAGGTGGGTTGTATATCGAGTGGGTTCTATATCGGGCGGGTTGTATAACGGGCGGATTCTATAACGGGCAGATTCTATAACGGGCGGATTCTTTATCAGACGGTGTCTATATCGGGCAGGTTCTATATCGGGTGGGTGCTATATCGGGCGGGTTCTTGATGCGCTATCAATTACTCATAAAAGACTGAGAGTTAGAAGAGTAACTAAAGGCTTTTATTAACAACAGAATGGAGATCTGCCTCGAGTGGTCGACCGGTCCAGGATACAAAGGGCTGGGGAGCAGTCACCTTTATACTAGGACCTGTGGGAGGAGTCAGCCGAGGCATGTCCAGGCATGTACACAGTGGAATACAAACAGGACAAACAGGAATACAAACAGTGGTTTACCACATTCACCCCTTGTTTAAAATTGAGTCCGGCGGGGTGAAGTGTATTAAAAGTTAGTGTATTGGAGTCTCTCCGGAGGTCTTGTCTGCCGCTGTGATCGGTGTGGCGACGGCAGGGGTAGTGAAGCTTCCGGCGTCGAGTCCAGCGTAGGCTGTGGCACAGGCGTGTCGTCCTCGTAGATGTCGAGCGGGTCGCGGGGCCCAGGCCTGCCGTCTGCTGGGGCTGGATATCGGATCGTGGGGGGGGGTGGTAGTGGGTAGTGGGTTACTGTGGTCCCCGAGGGTGCAAGGTCTCTTATGGAGACTGTGTCCTCCCGCCCGTCCGGGTATGCGATGTAAGCATACTGGGGGTTGGCGTGGAGGAGGTCGACCCTCTCGACCAGGGAGTCCGTTTTATGGGTCCTCACGTGTCTTCTCAGTAGGACCGGCCCTGGGGACGTCAGCCATGGCGGTAGCGATGTCCCTGATGTGGACTTCCTTGGGAAGACAAACATTTTCTCATGAGGGGTGGCGTTAGTGGCAGTGCAGAGCAGTGACCGAATAGAGTGGAGTGCATCGGGGAGCACATCCTGCCAGCGGGAGGTTGGAAGGCCCCTAGACTTTAAGGCTAGCAGGACGGCCTTCCAAACTGTCGCATTTTCTCTTTCCACCTGTCCGTTCCCCCGGGGGTTGTAACTGGTGGTCCTGCTTGTGGCAATACCCCTAGTTAGCAGGTACTGACAGAGTTCGTCGCTCATAAACGATGAGCCCCGGTCGCTATGGATATAGCTGGGGAAGCCGAACAGGGTGAAGAGGTTGTTCAGACATTTAATGACCGTGGCACTGGTCATGTCCGGGCAGGGGAAGGCGAACGGGAAACGGGAGTACTCATCAATAATATTGAGGAAGTACACATTGCGGTCGGAGGAGGGGAGAGGCCCTTTAAAATCAACGCTCAGGCGCTCGAAGGGGCGAGTGGCTTTTATCAGGTGGGCCCTGTCTGGTCTATAAAAGTGTGGTTTGCACTCAGCGCAGACTTGGCAGTTCCTGGTCATGGTCCTGACCTCCTCAATAGAGTAAGGCAGGTTGCGGGCCTTGATGAGGTGGAAGAACCTGGTGACCCCCGGGTGGCAGAGGTCATTGTGGAGGACCCGTAGTCTATCGATCTGCGCGCTGGCGCAGGTGCCACGCGATAGCGCATCCGGGGGTTCATTTAGCTTCCCGGGCCGGTACAAGATCTCGTAGTTGTAGGTGGAAAGTTCGATTCTCCACCTCAAGATCTTGTCATTTTTGATTTTGCCCCTCTGCTTGTTGTTAAACATAAAAGCAACTGAACGCTGGTCAGTGAGCAGGGTAAATCGTTTTCCGGCCAGGTAGTGCCTCCAATGACGCACAGCCTCCACAATCGCCTGGGCCTCCTTCTCAACAGCGGAGTGTCTGGTCTCCGGGCCTTGGAGGGTTCGTGAAAAGAAGGCCACGGGTCTCCCCGCCTGATTGAGGGTAGCGGCCAGGGCAAAGTCGGACGCGTCGCTTTCCACCTGGAAGGGGATGGATTCGTCCACTGCGTGCATGGTGGCTTTGGCAATGTCCTCCTTGATACGGTGGAAGGCTAAGCGGGCCTCTGCCGTCAAGGGAAAAGAGGTAGACTTGATCAGCGGACGGGCCTTGTCCGCATAGTAGGGGACCCACTGGGCGTAATAGGAGAAAAACCCTAGGCACCTCTTCAGGGCCTTGAGGCAGTGGGGCAGTGGAAGTTCCATAAGGGGACGCATCCGGTCGGGGTCGGGGCCGATGACTCCGTGTTCCACAACACAGCCAAGGATGGCGAGGCGGTTTGTGCGGAATATGCACTTCTCCTTGTTATATGTCAGGTTTAGGAGTTGGGCGGTGCGGAGGAATTTTTCGAGGTTTGCGTCATGGTCCTGCAAGTCACGGCCGCAGATGGTCACATTGTCCAGATATGGGAAAGTGGCCTGCAACGCATTTTGATCTACCATCCGGTCCATCTCCCTTTGGAAGATGGAGACCCCGTTGGTGACGCCAAAGGGAACCCTAAGGAAGTGATAGAGGCGGCCGTTTGCCTCAAAGGCAGTGTACTGGCGGTCCTCAGGGCGGATGGGGAGCTGGTGGTACGCTGATTTCAGGTCAATGGTCGAGAAGACGCGGTACTGCGCGATCTGGTTGACCATATCAACTATACGGGGGAGTGGGTAGGCGTCCAGCAGGGTGTAGCGATTTATTGTCTGGCTGTAGTCGATGACCAAGCGCTGCTTCTCGCTGGTCTTAACGACCACAACCTGGGCTCGCCAGGGGCTGGTGCTGCCCTCAATAATCCCTTCTTTCAGGAGCCGCTCCACTTCGGTTTTAATGAAAACCCTGTCCCCGGCACTGTATCGCCTGCTCTTTGTGGCGATGGGCTTACAGTCGGGGGTGAGGTTAGCAAACAGTGGTGGGGGGGTGACTCTGAGTGTGGAGAGGTTGCACCTGGTGCGCGGCGGGCAGTTTGGAAGCTGCTGGCTGCGGACTGTGAGTGGGGATAGGGGTCCACCGTACGCCATCGTAACACTTTTAAGGTGGCACTGAAAATCTAACCCCAGCAGGACGGCAGCGCAGAGGTCAGGCAGGACCAGAAGTTTAAAATGATCGTACACGGTCCCGTCTACTACGAGTGTCACCACGCAGTAGCCGCCGATGTCCGCCGACTGGGACTCGGAGGCCATAGAAATCCGCTGTTGCGCAGGCAGGACTGGGAGAGAGCAACGCCGCACCGTGTCGGGGTGGATGAAGCTCTCCGTGCTCCCAGAGTCAAAAAGGCAGATTGTATCGTGACCATTTACCTTAATGTCCATTGTGGAACTGGCCAGTTGGTGCGGTCTTGCTTGGTCCAGTGTAACGGATGCCAGCGTAGGGGTCGGTGTGTCGCTGCGGGTATCAGATGAGGCAGTGTCGGGGGCCTGCTGCGTCCCGGCTGTCGTCCAAGATGGCGGCGTCCATGATCCCCATGTGGCTGGAGGCGTCCAAAATGGCTGCTGTACCGGTGATTCGCACACGGCCGGGGAGGTCCAAAATGGCGGCCCGCATGGCCCACACACGGCGCTGCTGGGGTTCGGGGTGGCTTTGGCCCTGCAGACGCTAGCGTAGTGTCCCTTCTTCCCGCAGCCCGAGCAGATCGCGTTTTTCGCCGGGCAGCGCGCTCTGGGGTGTTTTGCCTGGCCACAGAAGTAGCATTTCTGGCCTTGGGGCACTGCTGTCTGGCCTTGGGACACTGCTGCGGTAGTTGGGCCGTTGTTGGGGTGTGGCTGGGGTGGCACGGCGCTATGAGGCGGTCCTACCGTGTCCCAGGCTGTCATTCCCCGCGGCGTCCACGGTGCAGAGGAGTAGGCATCCATGCCCTGGTAGGCTGCATCCAACGATAGTGCGAGTTCAGAGGCCTTGTTGAGGTCGAGGTTACTCTGCTCCAACAGTCGCTGTCGTGTGTAATTGGATCTGTGGCCCGCTACAAAAGCGTCCCGGATAAGTTCCTCTGTGTACACGGCAGCCTTTACATCCTTACAACCACAGGCCCGGCCAAGCACAGACAGTGCCTGAAGGTATTCCACGGTCGATTCCCCAGGTTGTTGTTTACGACTCACCAGGAGGTGCCTGGCGTACACTTCGTTCACTGGGCGCGTGTACTGGTCCTTGAGGAGCTTGATAGCATCCGCGTACGGGGGCGCGTCTTGGATGACCGAGTACACTCGGTGGTTCACTTTGGAGGTCAGGACATCCAGTTTGTCCTCGTCCGATTTGATTGCTTCGGAGGCGGTCAGGAATTTTTCGAAACACTTAAGCCAGTGAGTAAACTTGGTGGATGAGTCCGCCTCCCGATGATCTAAGTCCAGGCATGCTGGTGTGAGGATCTTCTCCATTATAAAAATGTTGTTAATAAAATTGATGCGTTATCAATTACTCATAAAAGACTGAGAGTTAGAAGAGTAACTAAAGGCTTTTATTAACAACAGAATGGAGGTCTGCCTCGAGTGGTCGACCGGTCCAGGATACAAAGGGCTGGGGAGCAGTCACCTTTATACTAGGACCTGTGGGAGGAGTCAGCCGAGGCATGTCCAGGCATGTACACAGTGGAATACAAACAGGATAAACAGGAATACAAACAGTGGTTTACCACAGTTCTATAATGGGCAGGTTCTATAATGGGTGTGTTCTATATGAGGCGGGTTCTATATCGGGTGGGTTCTATATCGGGCAGGTTCTATATCAGTGGGTTCTATATCGGGCGGGATCTATAACGGGCGGGTTCTATAATGGGTGTGTTCTATATGGAGCAGGTTCTATATTGGGCGGGTTCTATATTGGGCGGTTCTATCTCGGGTGGGTTCTATAACGGGCGGGTTCTATATCGAGCAGGTTCTAGAAAAGGTGGATTGTATATCGAGTGGGATCTATATCGGGCGAGTTCAATATCGGGCGGGTTCTATATCTAACAGGTTCTATATCTAGCGGGTTCTATATCGGGCGGGTTCTATATCGGGCAGGTTCTATATCAAGCGGGTTCTACGTCGGACGGGATCTACATCGAGCGGCTTCTTTATCGAGCGGGTTCTATATCGTGCGGGTTCTATATCGGGAGGGTTCTACATCGGGCGGGTTCTATATCGGGCGGGTTCTATATCGGGTGGGTTCTATATCGGGTGGTTTCTATTTGGGCTGGTTCTATATCGAGCGGGTTCTATAACGGGCGTGTTCTATAATGGGTGTGTTCTATATCAGGTGGCTTCTATGTCGGGCGGTTTCTATATCAAGCGGGTTCTATATCGGGTGGGTTCTATATCGGGTGGGTTCTAAATTGGGCTGGTTCTATATCGGGCGGGTTCTATAACAGGTGAGTTCTATATCGAGTGGGTTCTATATCGGGTGGGTTCTATATCGAGCGGGTTCTATAAGGGCCAGGTTCTATATCGGGCATGTTCTATATGGGGCGTGTTCTATAACGGGTGGGTTCTATATCGAATCGGTTCTATATCGAGCGAGTTCTATAACGGGCGGGTTGTATATTGAGCGGGTTATATAAAGAGCGGGTTCTATATCGGGCGGGTTCTATATCGAGCGGGCTCTTTATCGTGCGTGTTCTATATTGAGCGGTTTCTATATTGGACGTGTTCTATATCGGGCGCATTCTATATCGAGCGTGTTCTATATCGAGTGGGTTCTGAAACGGGCGGGTTGCCTATTGAGCGGGTTCTATATCAGGCGGGTTCTATATCGAGCGGTTTCTATATTAGCCGTGTTCTATATCGGGCGTGTTCTATATCGAGTGGGTTCTATAATGGGCGGGTTGCATATCGAGCGGGCTCTATATCGGGCGGGTTCTATATCGGGTGGGTCCTATATCGGGTGGGTTCTAAATCGGGTGGGTTCTAAATTGGGTGGGTTCTATATCGGGTGGGTTCTATAACAGGTGAGTTTTATATCGAGTGGGTTCTATATCGGGTGGGTTCTGTATCGAGCGGGTTCTATAACGGCCGGGTTCTATATGGGGCCTGTTCTATATGGTCAGGTTCTATATGGGGCGTGTTCTATAACGGGCGGGTTCTATGTCGAGTCGGATCTATATCAAGCGGGTTCTATAACGGGCTGGTTGTATATCGAGCGGGTTATATAAAGAGCGGGTTCTATACCGGGCAGGTTCTATATTGAGCGTGTTATTTATCGGTCGGGTTCTATATCGAGCGGTTTCTATGTTGGGCGTGTTCTATATCGGGCGGGTTCTATATTGGGCGTGTTCTATATCGGGCGGGTTCTATGTCGGGAGTGTTCTATATCAAGCGTGTTCTATATCGGGCGTGTTCTATATCGAGTGGGTTCTATAATGGGCGGGTTGCATATCGAGCGGGTTCTATATCGGGCGGGTTCTATATCGAGCGTGTTCTATATCGGGCGTGTTCTATATCGAGTGGGTTCTATAATGGGCGGGTTGTATATCGGGTGGGTTCTATATCGAGCGGGTTGTGTATCGGGCGGTTTCTATAACGGCGGGTTCTCTATCGGGCGGGTTCTGCATTGGGTGGGATCTATATCGAGTGTCTTCGATATCGGTCGGGTTCTATATCGTGCAGTTTCTATGTTGGACGGGTTCTATTTTGAGCGGATTCTACATCGGGCGGGTTCTATATCGAGCGGGTTCTATATCGGGCGGGTCCTATATCGAGCGGCTTATATATTGAGCGGGTTCTATATCGGGCAGAGTCTTTATCGAGCAGGTTCTATATCGAGTGTGTTCTATATCGAGCGGGTTCTATATCGGGGGGCTTCTATAGCGGGCGGGTTCTATATCTAGCGGGTTCTATATTGGGTGGGTTCTACATCGAGCGGGTTCTATATTGGGCGGTTTCTATATCGAGCATGTTCTATATCAGGCGGGTTCTATATCGGGGGGTTCTATATCGGGCGGGTTCTATAATGGGCAGGTTCTATATTGAGCGTGTTCTATAACGGGCGGGTTCTATAACAGATGGGTTCTATAACGGGCAGCTTCTATATCGAGAGGTTTCTATATCGGGCGGTCTCTATATCAGGCGGTTTCTATATCGGATGGGTTCTATATCAGGCGGGTTCTATATCGGGCGGTTTCTATATCATTCGTGTTCTATATCGGATGGGTTCTGATGTAAGAAAAAGGAGGCTTACCATCAAGTAACTTTAAAGTAAGCTTTAAGTAACTTATAAACACACTATATACAAGAGAGGTCTTTACCATGCCTCTGGTAGAAGCCTCTTACAATACTGAACAGACCAGTATTTATACCAGTCCAACAGGAAGTGACACATGACAGGAAGTGAGGTATGTACACAGTTCATAGTTCACAGTTCACAGTTCACAGGAAGTGATGACATAACTTCCCGGAAGTTATTATTTTTATCACATTCTTCCCTCCTGCAGGTTTAGGAGGCTGTGGTCTACCTTTTGGTCCGCAGCCGCCGAACAAGGAAGAGTAGCACCCGTTTGGATTCCTGTCGTAGAGGGTCGCTGGTCCGCTTACATGCGGTTGGCCATTGGCCAGAGTCCGTGTAGCCTGGATTGCCTTGTGAAGGGTCGGGGAGATCATGGCTTCGAGTACGAGCCCCAATAGGTTCAAAGTCAGACTGCCTCTGTTCAGAGGGAGGTGCAGAGCTGGTCTGTGGCAGACCAGTACTTTCATGCGTGGTACTGGGAGGGTCGCAACCTTGAGCACGGGGTTCTACCGGCACCAAGCTAGTTGGTGTCCGATCAGGATCCTGGAGAGGGGTACCCGATAGGTCCCAAGAGTTTCCTGGTGAAATGCCATCACCCGATGTCCCACTAGGTCCTGGTGGGCAGGGAGCCAGATCCCGTAATGATACGGTAGATTCTCGGCCGTCGGAATATCGTATGTTTGCATAGGTGGGGTTGGCATCGGTTAGTTCGACCTCGTCTACAAGAGGGTCATTTTTAGACGTCCGAACGTATCTTCGGAGTAATACAGGTCCAGGAGTAGTTAGCCATGACGGGAGTGATATCCCATGAGATGAGCGACGCTGGAATCCAAAGAACCGCTCATGAGGTGTAGTATTTGTGGCTGTAGAAAGCAGGAACCGTATAGAGTGCAATGCATCCGGAAGCACTGTTTCCCATTGCTGGTCTGGTAGGCCCCGAGAGCTTAAAGCGAGACGTACGGAATTCCAGATGATACCGTTATACCTCTCTACCTGCCCATTTCCGATGGGATGGTATGGTGTTGTTTTGCTTGTAGCAATTCCCCGTTCTGAGAGGTAGTCCTTGAGTTCCCTCGACATAAAGGATGGACCCCGATCTGAGTGAATATAAGCCGGCATGCCACAGAGAGAAAATACCTGCTCAAGGCAGCAGATTACTGTGGACGCCAGCATATTGGAGCAGGGGAAGGCAAATGGAAAACGTGAATATTCATCGATCATGGCGAGCAAATATGTGTTCCGAGTTGAAGAGGGCACTGGGCCCTTAAAATCGATGCTAAGTCGTTGCATCGGTTGGGTTGCATGTATGAGTATACCATCTGAGGGGCGGAAGAACTGAGGTTTTAATTCCGCACAAAGCCGGCATTCTGAGCATATTTTCTTTACATCTCCAGTGGAAAAAGGGAGATTCCGTGATCGTACGAAATGTAGCATGCGCGTAACGCCAGGATGGCACAAACCATTGTGGACATCCATGAGGGTGGAGGATGACATAGTGGAGCAGAATGCCCGTGTGAGGGTGTCCGGGGCCACATTCTCCTTGCCAGGCCGATAGAAAATGGTATAACCAAAAGAGGCCAGTTCCATCCTCCAAAGTTGTATTTTATTATTCTTAATTTTGGTTCGTTTTCGATTATCGAGCATGAAGGCGACTGATCGTTGGTCCGTGATCAATGTAAAGTGCTGGCGAGCTAGAAAATGGTTCCACTTCCGTACTGCCTCTATGATGGCTGTGGCTTCTTTCTCAACCAGAGGATAATGTAGCTCGGCACCTTATAAGGTCCTGGACATAAATGCTACAGGACGACCTTCCTGATTCAGAGTAGCCGAGATCGCCACCTCCGAGGCATCACATTCAACCACGAAAGGGAGATTCTCATCAATGGAGTGAAGAGCCGCTTTCTCCAACTGTTTTTTGAGAAGGTTAAAGGCTGCAACAGCCGCTGTTCCCAGTGGAAATGATCTAGCATGCAGCAAGGGTTGGATTTTGTCCGAAAAATGAGGAATCCATTTAGCGTAGTATGCAAACAGACCGAGAGCCCGACGTAAAGAAGTCGGATTCTTAGGTGACGGGAGCTCTTGGAGCGGGCGAAGTCTTTCTGGGTCTGGCTTAATGATACCATTGCCTACGCAGTAGCCAAGGATGTTGATGGTCGGTTGCGACTCAACAGATTTGGATTCATTCAGGGTCAAATTACGGTGATGGAGGGCATCCCGAAATTTTTGGAGGTTGGAGTCGTGTTCCTGTTGATCGTGACCTGCAATGGTAATGTTATCAAGATAGGGAAAAGTGTCCCTTAGGTTTTCCTGCTTAACCAGGCCATCCATTGCCCGTTGAAAGACAGCCACTCCATTAGTAACCCCGAATGGGAGGCGACGAAATTGGTACAGCCGTCCATTAGCCTCAAAGGCTGTGTACTGCTTATCTGAGACCTTCAAGGGTAACTGATGATAGGCACTTTTTAAATCGTAAGTTGAGAACACTTTGTATTCGGCCAGTTTATTAACCATATCATCAATGCGTGGCAATGGGTAGGCGTCCAAGTCGGTATATTGATTGATGGTTTGCGAATAATCGATGCATAGTCGCTGTTTGTGAGGTTTTAGAGGGTTCTTGACAATGACGACTTGAGCCCGCCAGGGCGACGAACATGGTTCAATGATATCCTCTGCTAGAAGTCGAGAGATTTCAGCCGCAATAAAAGATTGGTCTTCCTGATTAAAGCGCCGCGATTTCGTTATTATCGGTTGGCATTGAGGCGGAATACTGGCAAATAATGAGGGTTCATCAAGTGAAGCTGCTGATAATGCACAAAATGGTAATTTAGACGGTATATTAGAAATAGTAAGTCCGGGTTTGGATCCACCAAACTCAATGATGAGTTTCTTATGCTGTTTTTGGAAGTCCAGTCCTAAGAGGAGATCACTACATAAGTCCTTGAGCACCGAAAGTCGGGTGGAGGGATACATACGACCATGAAGTGTCATATCAACAACACAAAAGCCGGAGATTCTGGTATTAAGTGATGACTGGGCCATCGCAATTGCCTGGTCCGATGGGAAGACATGTAGTTTCAATTTCGCAACAATCTGTTCCTTAATGAAACTATCAGTACTTCCTGAGTCAATTAAGGCATCTAAGGTATGCCCTTTAATTGAAATTTTTGTGGCAGCATGAGACAGGTTCTGTGGGCAAGCAGCTGTAATTGGTGTCGTTGCACAGAGAGTGGCTAAAACTCTCGGTGTGCTTCTTCGGGAGAGAGCTCGAGAGGAAGCTTGATAGGTCCTAGCTGGAGCATCTTGATAGGCCCTAATTGGGGCAGTTCGGTAGGCCTTAGCTGGATTGGCCCTCGTAGAGGCCCTTGATAGGCAAACTTTAGCAAAGTGTCCTTTTTTCCCGCAATAACTGCAGATTGCATTGCGAGCAGGGCAGGTTTTCCTAGGGTGAAAAGCATCTCCACAAAAGAAGCATTCCTTCCTAGATTGCCAAGAGGCTGCTAAAGTGGGGTCGTCCTCCTCTTCTTCATCAGAATTATCAGAATTAGATTCCCCCATGATAGGGTTCACCTGAGACCGCTTGAATTGTCTGGTTGCAGCTACAGCAGCAGATCGAGATCTGGGCAGCTGATAGAGGTCTGCATTTCTCTTTGCCAAATCCAGTGAACAAGCTAGGTCAAAAGCTTTTTGTAGCTCAAGTGTTTTACTTTCTAGTAGACGCTGGCGTATAAATGGAGAGGCAATCCCGCAGATGAAAGCATCACGAATCATTTCTTGGCGGTACAGCTCAGCTGAGGCTGCCTGAAAGTTACAATCTACGCTGAGCCTGCGAAGTTCTTGCAGGAATTCGTCAATTGATTCCCCTGGCCCTTGTCGGGCTGTGGCCAGTAGATGCCTAGCATAGACCTCATTTGGGGTCTTGGCATACAGTTTCTTAAGTGCCCGAATCACCTCATCGTAATTATCCCATTCATCAACATATTCGAACACTTTTGGGGTCACATAATTGATAAGTATCTTCAATCTAGCAGGAGCATCCGCTTCACATTCATCCAGAAAATTCTCAAAAGTACGGTACCAATGCTTCCATACCCTGCCAGCTGCTGGTGCATTCGGGTCCAAGTCCAGACGAATAGGTCTAAGGATTTTCTCCATGATGGGTGGTTCCCTGGATCCTTAATTCCGAGTTTGTCCGAAGGTCTAGTATTCGTGAGTGTAAATACTAAGTTACTTAAATTGATGTAAGAAAAAGGAGGCTTACCATCAAGTAACTTTAAAGTAAGCTTTAAGTAACTTATAAACACACTATATACAAGAGAGGTCTTTACCATGCCTCTGGTAGAAGCCTCTTACAATACTGAACAGACCAGTATTTATACCAGTCCAACAGGAAGTGACACATGACAGGAAGTGAGGTATGTACACAGTTCATAGTTCATAGTTCACAGTTCACAGTTCACAGGAAGTGATGACATAACTTCCCGGAAGTTATTATTTTTATCACAGGTTCTATATCGGACGGGTTCTATATCAGGCGGGTTCTATATCGAGCAGGTTCTATATCGGGCGGGTTCTATATTGAGCGGGTTCTATATTGGGTGGGTTCTATAACGAGCGGGTTCTATATTGGGCGGTTTCTATATCGAGCGTGTTCTATATCGGGGGGGTTCTATATCAGGCGGGTTCTATAATGGGTGGGTTCTATATCGAGCGTGTTCTATATAGGTTGTGTTCTATATCGAGCGGGTTCTATAGCGGGCGGGTTCTATATTGAGCGGGTTCTATAGCGGACGTTTTCTATATTGAGTGGGTTCTATATCAGGCGGGTTCTATATCGAGCGTGTTCTATATCGGTTGGGTTCTATATCAAGCGGGTTCTATATCGGGCGTGTTCTATATCGGGTGGGTTCTATATCGGGCGTGTTGTATATCGGGCGTGTTCTATATCGGGAGCGTTCTATATCGAGCGGGTTCTATATTGAGCAGGTTCTATATCAGGCGGGTTCTATATCGAGCGTGTTCTATATCCGGTGGGTTCTACATCGAGCGAGTTCTATATCGGCTGGGTTCTATATCGGGCAGGTTCTAAATCGGGCGGGTTCTCTATCAAGCGGGTTCTATATCGGGCGCGTTCTATATTGAGTGGGTTCTATATTGAGCGGGTTCTATATCGGTAGGGTTCTATATCGAGCGGGTTCTATAGAGGGCGGGTTCTATATTGAGCATGTTCTATAACGGGTGGATTCTATCACAGGCAGGTTCTTTAACAGGTGGGTTCTATATCGCGAGTGTTCTCTATCGGCTGGGTTCTATATCAAGCGTGTTCTATACTGGGCGTGTTCTATATCAGATGGGTTCTATGTTCAGAGGTTTCTATATAGGTGGGTTCTATATCAAGCGGGTTCTATATCGGGTGGATTCTATATCGGGCGGGTTCTATATCACCGGGTTCTATATCGGGCTGGGATCTATATTGGGTGGTATCTATATCGAGCGGGTTCTATATCGGGCGGGTTCTATATCAAGTGGGTTCTATATTGGGCAGGTGCTATAACGGGTGTGTTGTTTATCGGGTGAGTTCAATATCAGGCGGGTTCTATAACGGCAGGATTCTATTTTGGGCGTCTTCTATATCGAGCGGGTTCTATAATGGGTGGGTTCTATAACGGGCGGGTTCTATATCGAGCGGGTTGTATATCAGGTGGGTACTTTATCGAGCAGGTTCCATATCAGGCGGTTTCTATATCGGGCTGGTTCTATAATGAGCGGGTTCTATATCGGACGGGTTCTATATCGGGCGGGTTCTCTATCGGGCAGGTTCTGTATCAAGCGGGTTCTATTTTGGGCGGGTTCTCTATCGAGCGCGTTCTATATCGGTTGGGTTCTCTATTCAGCGAGTTCTATAATGGGCGGTTTCTATATCGGATGGGTTCTATATCGGGCGTGTTCTATATTGAGCGTGTTCTATAACGGGCGTATTCTATATCAAGTGGGTTCTATAACGGGCGAGTTCTATATCGGGTGGATTCTATATCGAGTGGGTTCTATATTGAGCGTGTTCTATAACGGGCATGTTCTATATCGGACGAGTTCTATATCGGGCGGTTTTTATATTGGGCGGGTTCAATATTGGGCGGGTTCTATATCGGGCGGGTTCTATATCGGGCGGGTTCTATATCGGGCGGGTTCTATATTGGGTGGGTTCTATAATGGGCGGGTTCTATGTCGAGAGGTTTCTATAACGGGCGGGTTCTATATCAGGCATGTTCTATATCGGGTGGGTTCTATAATGGGTGGGTTCAATATTGGGCGGGTTCTATATCGGGCGGGTTCTATATCGGGCGTGTTCTATATCGGGTGCTTTCTATATTGAACGGCTTCTATAGCGGGCAGGTTCTATATTGAGCGTGTTCTATAACGGGTGGGTTCTATAACAGGCGGGCTCTATAATGGGCACATTCTATATCGAGAGGGTTCTATATCGGGTGGGTTCTATATCAAGTGTGTTCTAAATCAGGCGGGTTCTATATTGGGCGGGTTCTATATCGAGAGGTTTCTATATCGGGTGGGTTCTATATCGGGCGGGTTCTTTATCGGGCAGGTTCTATATCGAGTGGGTTCTATATCGAGCGTGTTCTATATCGGGCGGGATCTATATCGAGTGTGTTCTATATTCGGCAGGTTCTATAACGGGTGTGGTGTTTATCGGGTGGGTTCTATATCAAGCGGGTTCTGTAATGGCCGGATTCTATATTGTGCGGGTTCTGTATCGAGAGGGTTCTATATCGGGCGGATTCTATATCGAGTGGGTTGTATAACGGGTGGGTTGTATATCGGGCAGGTTCTATATCGAGTGGGTTCTATTTCGGGCGGTTTCTATAATGGGGGTGTTTTATATCGGGCTGGTTCTATATCGAGCGGGTTCTATATCGGGAGGATTCTATATCGAGCAGTTTCCTTATCAGGTAGGTGATATACCTATCAATTCGTCCAATAAAAAGCGACGAGTTAGGAACGTAACTAAAGGTTTTTATTGACTAAATAACAGAGCCCACCCTCGTGGGTGATCGGGTCCAACAAGGAGGAATACCAGCCAGTCGACTACCTTTATACCTGGGCAGGTAGGTGGAGCCATGGGCGGAGTCGGAGGTGGTCAGCCCAGGTATAACAGCACGACAAGAGGCGACCTCGTATCGTGATACAACAGTGATAACGGTGATAACAATACAACAGTGATAACTATAGTGTAACGATAAAAGTGGTTTACCACATTCACCCCTTGTTTAGATTTGAGTCCGGTGGGGTGAAGTGTACTACCAGTTCTGGTATGTCAGTCTGTCCGGAGGCCTCGTAAGCCTCTCCGATCGTCGCAGCGGCGGTGCTGCATTATCCGGTGTTAGTGCTGGTGTCTGCGTGGTCGGCGAAGGCTCGTGGGGTTCCGGCATGCCGTCTACCTGGGCTGGAATTGGGGGGGTGGTGGGGGGGGTAAAGGTGGTGTCTCCGGAGTGCCCGAGGGTGCGAGGTCTCGTAAGGAGACAGTGTCCTCCCGCCCGTCTGGGTAAGCCACGTAGGCGTACTGGGGGTTGGCGTGCAGGAGGTTCACCCTTTCGACCAGGGGGTCTGTTTTATGGGCCCTCACGTGCTTTCGCAGCAAGACGGGCCCCGGAGAGGTCAGCCAGGTTGGTAGAGTGGTTCCCGTAGTCGACTTCCTGGGGAAAACAAACATTCGTTCATGGGGGGTGGCGTTAACGGCAGTGCAAAGTAGTGACCGGATGGAGTGCAGCGCTGTCGGGAGGACTTCCTGCCAGCGGGAGGTTGGGAGGCCCTTAGACTTTAAGGCTAAGAGGACGGCCTTCCATACCGTCGCGTTCTCTCTTTCCACCTGGCCGTTCCCTTGGGGGTTGTAGCTGGTGGTCCTACTTGCTGCAATACCTCTCGCTAGTAGGAACTGACGGAGTTCCTCGCTCATGAAAGAGGAGCCCCGGTCACTATGTATATAGTTTGGGAACCCGAACAAGGCGAAGAGGTCGTTCAGGCATTTAATGACCGTGGTACTGGTCATGTCTGGGCAGGGGAAGGCAAAGGGGAAACGGGAGTACTCATCAACAATGTTGAGGAAGTACACATTACGGTCAGAGGACGGGAGGGGCCCCTTAAAGTCGATGCTCAGGCGCTCGAAGGGGCGGGTGGCCTTGATCAGGCTTGCTCTGTCCGGCCTAAAGAAGTGCGGTTTGCACTCGGCGCAGGTCTGGCAGTTCCTGGTTATGGTCCTGACCTCCTCGATGGAGTAGGGCAGGTTGCGGGCCTTAATGAAGTGGTAAAGTCTGGTGACCCCGGGGTGGCAGAGGTCGTTGTGGAGGGTCTGAAGTCTATCACTTTGCGCGCTGGCGCATGTAATTCGTGACAGAGCATCGGGGGGTTCGTTCAGCTTACCTGGCCGGTACAAGATATCATAATCGTAGGTGGAGAGCTCGATTCTCCACCTCAAGATCTTGTCATTCTTGATTTTGCCCCTCAGCTTGTTATTAAACATAAAAGCGACCGAACGTTGGTCGGTAAGGAGGGTAAATCGTTTGCCTGCCAGGTAGTGCCTCCAGCGTCGTACCGCCTCCACAATCGCCTGGGCCTCCTTCTCGACCGACGAGTGTCGAATCTCGGGGCCCTGTAGGGTCCTTGAGAAGAAGGCCACCGGTCTCCCCTCCTGGTTAAGGGTGGCGGCTAGGGCGAAGTCGGATGCATCGCTCTCGACTTGGAAGGGGATGGACTCATCCACTGCGTGCATAGTGGCCTTGGCAATGTCTCCCTTAATGAGGGAGAAGGCTGCACACGCTTCCACCGTAAGGGGGAAGGATGTGGACTTCATGAGGGGTCTGGCTTTGTCCGCATAATTGGGCACCCATTGGGCATAGTAGGCGAAGAGCCCCAGGGTTCTCTTAAGTGCCTTAGGGCAGTGGGGGAGGGGTAGCTCCATGAGGGGGTGCATTCTTTCGGGGTCGGGGCCGATGAGTCCGTTCTCTACTACACAGCCAAGGATGGCAAGGCGCGAGGTGTTAAACACACATTTCTCCTTATTGTAGGTGAGGTTCAGCCGTTGGGCTGTACGGAGGAATTTCTCCAGATTCACGTCGTGGTCCTGCCGGTCGCGGCCGCAGATGGTGATGTTATCTAGGTAGGGGAATGTGGCCTGCAGTCCGTTCTGGTCAACCATCCGGTCCATCTCCCTTTGGAAGACCGAGACCCCGTTGGTGACACCGAAGGGGACCCTAAGGAAGTGGTATAGGCGCCCATTCGCCTCGAAGGCGGTGTACTGGCGGTCCTCGGGGTGGATAGGGAGTTGGTGGTAGGCCGACTTAAGGTCGATGGTCGAGAATACGCGGTATTGTGCAATCTGATTGACCATGTCAGATATGCGGGGAAGGGGGTATGCGTCCAGCTGGGTGTATCTGTTTATGGTCTGGCTGTAGTCGATGACCAGGCGATTTTTATCGCCGGTCTTAACGACCACGACCTGGGCACGCCAGGGGCTGTTGCTCCCCTCGATGATGCCCTCCTTCAGGAGACGCTGCACCTCAGAGCTAATGAAAGCTCTGTCCCCAGCGCTGTACTGCCTGCTCTTGGTAGCGACGGGTTTGCAGTCGGGGGTGAGGTTAGCGAACAGGGAAGGTGGCGGCACCTTGAGGGTGGATAGGCTGCAGGTGTTACGCGGTGGGCGGTTTAACCTTCGCTGGTTGTCGACTGTGAGTGGGGGGAGGGGTCCACCGTATGCTAGGGTTACACTTTGGAGGTGGGATTGGAAGTCCAGCCCTAGTAGGACGGCAGCGCAGAGCTGGGGGAGGACGAGGAGTTTAAAGTTTTTATACTCTGTACCCTTAACCGACAAGGTCACAGCACAGTAGCCGCTAATGTCCGTGGCGTGGGACCTCGATGCCATCGAGATTCGGTTGCGCGTTGGCAGGACAGGGAGGGAGTAGTGGCTCACCGTGTCTGGGTGGATGAAGCTCTCCGTGCTTCCGCTGTCGAACAGGCAGGTCGTGGCGTGGCCGTTTACTTTGATGTCCATCATCGACTTGGACAGGTGGTGTGGGCGGGCTTGATCCAGAGTGACGGAGGCTAGTGTGTAGGTAAGCGAGTCGTTGTCGTCTGCGGGCGAGGCGGTCGTCGGGTCTGGGGGCCCGGTGGCAGTCGGGCGTGGTGGGTAAAATGGCATCTCCCACGAGGTAGGACAAAATGGCGGAGAAGATGGCTGCCCCCATAACTCACATGAGGCACTATTGGGGTCGGTTGCCTTGATCAAAGATGGCCGCCCCATGACTCACGTGTGGGGATACTGGCCTCAGTTGCCGTGAAAGAAGATGGCCGCCCCCACAGTTCGCATGAGGCACTGCTGGCCTCTGAAGATCCGCTCCTGCAGGCCTTAGAGAAATGGCCTTTCTTCCTGCAGGTTGTGCAGGTAGAGTTCCTGGCTGGGCAGCGCGACCTCGGGTGCTTCTCCTGGCCGCAAAAGAAGCAGCCGGCGGCCCGATCGCGGGTGCCCGATGTCGGAGCCGGTACCGGGGGTGGCGGGCCCGGTCGGGTCCGGGACGCCGACGCTGAGGTAGGTCCCGGGGGCGGCGCTGCGAAGGGTATTGCGGTAGGGGTCGGGGTAGGTCCCGGGGGCGGCGCTGCGAAGGGTATTGCGGTAGGGGTCGGGCCCGAGTCCCAGGGTCGCGAGCAGTACCTGGAAAACGCCTCCTGGTCCTGATGGGCCACCTCCAGGGAGAGAGCGAGGGCTTCAGCTTTGTCCAGGTCGAGGTCTTTAGCTTCAAGCAGTCTTTGCCGTGAGTAGTCGGACCGTAGGCCTTTCACAAAGGCATCGCGGATATTATCTTCCGTATTTTCAACAGCCGTCACCGCTTTAAAGTCACAGTTCCTGCCGAGTGCTCTTAGCGCCCGTAAAAATTCAGCTACAGACTCTCCTGGCTGTTGCGGGCGGGATCTTAGGAGGTGCCTGGTGTACATGTAATTTACCGGGCTGCGGTACTGCTGTTTCAGTAGGTTGATAGCGGCCTCGTACGTAGTCGTGTCCTGTATGAGTGCGTATACTCTCGGGCTCGCTTGGGCATTCAGAAGTCTTAGTTTGGATCTCTGCGGGGCGCCGGATTCTTCCAGGTAGGATTCGAAGCAGTCCAGCCAGTGTTTGAAGTTGAGGGCTGCGTTTGCTGCCTGTGGGTTTAGATCCAGGTACGGTGGTTTGAGGGCTTGCAGCCAAGCCGGCTGGTGTGGCTGTGCTTCTGGGAGGGCTTCTGGCTGGCCAGTAGTAGACATCTTTAAAATTTAGTCAATAAAATTGATATACCTATCAATTCGTCCAATAAAAAGCGACGAGTTAGGAACGTAACTAAAGGTTTTTATTGACTAAATAACAGAGCCCACCCTCGTGGGTGATCGGGTCCAACAAGGAGGAATACCAGCCAGTCGACTACCTTTATACCTGGGCAGGTAGGTGGAGCCATGGGCGGAGTCGGAGGTGGTCAGCCCAGGTATAACAGCGCGACAAGAGGCGACCTCGTATCGTGATACAACAGTGATAACGGTGATAACAATACAACAGTGATAACTATAGTGTAACGATAAAAGTGGTTTACCACAGTAGGTTCTATATCGGTCGGGTTTTATATCCAGCGGCTTCTATTTTGGGCGGGTTCTATAATGGGCGGGTTCTATAAAATGCGGTTCCTAAAGCAGATGGGTTCTATATTGAGAGGGTTCTATATCAGGCGTGTTGTATATCGTGCGGGTTTTATATTGGGCAGGTTCTATATCAAGCAGCTTCCTTATCAGGTGGGTTCTATATCGGGCGGGTTCTATATTGAGCGTGTTCTATATTGGGCAATTTCTATATTGAGCGGGTTCTATATTGAGCGTGTTCAATATCGGGCGGGTTCTATATCGAGAGGGTTCTATGTCCGGCGGTTTCTATATCAGGTGGGTTCTATATCAAGCGGGTTCTATATCGGGCGGGGTCTATATCTAGCGGGTTCAAATCGGGCGGGTTCTATATCGAGCGGGTTCTATATCGGGCGGGTTCTATATCGAGCAGGTTCTATATCGAGTGGGTTCTATATCGAGCAGTTTCTATATCAAGCAGGCTCTATATCAGGCGGGTTCTATATCGAGCGGTTCTATATAGAGCGGGTTCGATATAGAGCGGGCTCTATATCGAGCAGGTTCTATATTGGGCGGATTCTATATCGGGCTGGTTCTATATCGAACGGGTTCTGTATCAGGTGGGTTCTATATCGAGCGTGTTCTATATCGAGCAGGTCCTATATCGGTTGGGTTCGATATCAGGCGGGTTCTACATTGGGCGGTTTCTATATTGGGCGGGTTCCATATCGGGTGGATTCTATATCGAACGGGTTCTATATCGGGTGTGCTCTATAACGGGTGTGTTCTATAATGGGTGGGTTCTAGATCGAGCAGGTTCTATATCGGGCAGGTTCTATATCGAGCGGGTTCTATATTGGGAGGATTCTATATCGAGCAGGTTCTATAACGGGCGGGTTCTATATCATGTGGGTTCTATGTCCGGCAGTTTCTATATCAGGCGGGTTCTATATCAAGCGGATTCTATATCGGGCAGGGTCTATATCGATCGGGTTCTATATCGAGTGGGTTCTATATCGAGCGGGTTCTATATTGGGCGGCTTCTAAAGCGGGTGGGTTCTATATCTAGAGGGTTCTATATCGGGTGTGTTCTATAACGGGTGTGTTCTATAATGGGCGGGTTCTAGATCGAGCGGGTTCTATATCGGGCAGGTTCTATATCGAGCGGGTTCTATATTGGGAGGGTTCTATATCGGGCATGTTGTATATCGGGCGGGTTCTATATTGAGCGTATTCAATATCGGGCGGGTTCTATATCATGTGGGTTCTATGTCCGGCAGTTTCTATATCAGGCGGGTTCTATATCAAGCGGATTCTATATCAGGCAGGTTCTATATCGACTGGGTTCTTTATATCGAGTGTGTTATATATCGAGCGGGTTCTATATTGGGCGGCTTCTATATCGAGTGGGTTCTATATTGAGCCATTTCTATATAGGGCGGATTCTATATCGAGCAGGTTCTATTTCAAATGGGTTCTATATTGAGCAGGTTCTATATCGAGCAGCTTCTATATCGAGCGGGTTCTATATCGAGCGGGTTCTATATCGGGCGGGTTCTATATCAGCTGGGTTCTATATCGGGTGTGTTCTATGTCGAGCGTGTTCTATATCAGGTGGGTTCTATAACGGGCGGGTTCTATATCGGGCGGGTTCTATATCGGGCGGGTTCTATATCGAGCGTGTTCTATATCAGGCGGGTTCTATATCGGGCGGGTTCTATATTGGGCGGGTTCTATATCGAGTGTGTTCTATATCAGGCGGGTTCTATATCGGGCGGGTGGCAGTGAGTCAGGAGCAGCCCGACTAGAGCGGGCCTGTGTGGGAACACTGAGCATCGGCGGCTCTTCAAACCGGTGGCAGTGAGTCAGGAGCAGCCCGACTAGAGCGGGCCTGTGTGGGAACACAGCATCGGCGGCAGTTCAAACCGGTGGCAGTGAGTCAGGAGCAGCCTGACTAGAGCGGGCCTGTGTGGGAACACAGCATCGGCGGCAGTTCAAATCGGCGGCAGTGAGTGAGGAGCAGCACCAGTTCAACAGCAGGGGAGAGAGGTAAAAAGTAATCAAAGTGTGACATCACCAGGAAGCAGGTAAGTGATTGGTTGGTGAGTATTTCTCCTTTTTTTTAAACTTTAACTCTGGGTTATAGTTTCTAAGGTCTCTCTGGTGTAGCAGGGACTGTTGGTAAACCAGTTAACTGTAGTGTAATTAGTGGGATTGATTGATTTAATTTAATTTAAATTCAATTAATTAAAGGGCACGTCATGTCAGGACAGCCGGGCCCCGTGATCTGCTCCTCCTGCGATATGTGGGAACTCAGGGACACTTCCTGTGTCCCTGACAACTACATGTGCAGGAAGTGCGTCCAGCTGCAGCTACTGACAGACCGCATTGCGGCGCTGGAGCTGCGATTGGACACATACTGGAGCGTTCACGATGCTCAGGACAACGTGAATAGCACATTTACGGAGTTGGACACACCGCAGGTAGAGGTTGGACAGGAAGAAAGGGAATGGGTGACCAACAGGCAGAGTACTAGGCGCAGGCAGGTAGTGCAGGGGTCCCCTGTGGCCATCCCCCTCGCCAACAGATACACCACTTTGAGTACTGTTGGGGGGGATGGCTTATCAGAGGAAGGCAGCAGCAGCCAACTTCCTGGCACCAGGGGTGGCTCTGCTGCACAGAATGGGAGGAAAAAGAGAGGTAGAGCTATAGTAATAGGGGATTTAATTGTAAGGGGAATAGATAGGCGTTTCTGCGGCCACAAACGAGACTCCAGGATGGTGTGTTCCCTCCCTGGTGCAAGGGTCAAGGATGTCTCCGAGCGACTCCAGAACATCTTGGAAGGGGAGGGTGAACAGCCAGTTGTCGTGGTGCATATAGGCACCAACAATATAGGTAAAAAGCGGAGTATAGGGAGTTAGGAGATAAATTAAAAAACAGGACCTCAAAGGTAGTAATCTCAGGATTGCTACCAGTGCCACGTGCTAGTCAGAGTAGAAATAGAAGGATACTTCAGATGAATACATGGCTAGAGGAATGGTGCCAGGGGGAGGGATTCAAGTTCCTGGGACATTGGAACCGGTTCTGGGGGAGGTGGGACCAGTTCAAACCGGACGGTTTGCACCTGGGCAGGGCTGGAACCAATGTCCTAGGGGGAGTGTTTGCTAGTGCTGTGGGGGAGGGTTTAAACTAAAATGGCAGGGGGTTGGGAACCTGAGCAGGGAGACAGAGGAAAGGGAAACAAGGATAAAAGCAAAAGATAGGAAGGAGAAAAACAAAAGTGGCAGTCAGAAAAATCAACGGTTTATATCAAACATGGCCACAGTAAATAATAATTCTAATAGGTCTAAGAGTGTTAAAAAAACAAGCCTGAAGACTTTCTGTCTTAATGCGAGAAGCATTTGTAATAAGGTGGATGAATTGGCTGCGCAAATAGAAGTAAACAAATACGATTTGGTTGGGATTACGGAAACGTGGCTCAAGGAAGGCCAGGACTGGGAACTCAACATCCAGGGGTATTCGATATTCAGGAAAGATAGGCAAAAAGGAAAGGGAGGTGGGGTAGCATTACTGGTTAAAGAAGGGATTAACACAATTGTAATGAAGGATATTAGCTCTGATGAGGTGGAATCTGTATGGGTAGAATTGAGAAATACTAAGGGGAAAATAACGTTAGTGGGAGTGGTATATAGACCTCCAAACAGTAAGGCAGAGGTTGGGGATGGCATTAAAAGAGAAATTAAAGAAGCGTGCAATAAGGGCACAGCAGTCATCATGGGTGACTTTAATCTACATATAGATTGGGCCAACCAAATGAGTAACAATACTGTGGAGGAGCAATTCCTGGAGTGTTTACGGGATGGTTTCCTGGACCAATATGTCGAGGAACCAACCAGAGATCGGGCCATCTTAGACTGGGTATTATGTAACGAGAAAGGATTAATTAGCAATCTTGTTGTAAGAGGCCCCTTGGGTCGGAGCGATCATAATATGATCGAATTCTTCATTAAGATGGAGAATGAAGTAGTTGACTCGGAGACAGGGGTCCTCAATTTAAATAAAGGAAACTATGATGGTCTGAGGAGCGAGTTGGGTAGGATTGATTGGGGAATGGCACTCAAAGGGTTGACGGTGGATAGGCAATGGCAAACATTCAAAGACCGAATGGATGAACTACAGAATTTGTTCATCCCACTTTGGCATAAAAATAAAACAAAAAAGGTGACCCAACCGTGGCTAACAAGGGAAATTAGGGATAGCATAAGGTCCAAGCAGAGGGCATATAAATTGGCCAGAAAAAGCAATAATCCTGAGGATTGGGAGCAGTTTAGGATTCAACAAAGGAGGACAAAGGGATTAATTAAGAAAGGGAAAATAGAATATGAGAGTAAGCTTGCAGAGAACATAAAAACTGACTGTAAAAGCTTTTATAGATATGTGAAGAGAAAAAGATTGGTGAAGTCAAGCGTAGGTCCCTTGCAGTCAGAATCGGGGGAATTTATAATGGGGAACAAAGAAATGGCAGACCAACTAAATACATATTTTGGTTCTGTCTTCACAAAGGAGGACACAAATAACCTCCCAGAGATGCCAGGGAACATAGGGTCTGATGAAAGGGTGGAACTGAAAGAAATCAGTATTTGTAGGGAAATGGTGTTCGGAAAGTTGATGGGACTGAAGGCCGATAAATCCCCAGGGCCTGATGATCTACACCCCAGGGTACTTAAGGAAGTGGCCCTAGAAGTAGTAGATGCATTGCTGGTCATCTTCCAGAACTCGATAGACTCTGGAACAGTACCCATGGATTGGCAGGTAGCTAATGTTACCACACTATTCAAAAAAGGTGGTAGAGAAAAGGCGGGGAATTATAGACCGGTAAGCTTGACATCGGTAGTGGGGAAAATGCTAGAGTCCATTATAAAAGATGTAATAGCAGAGCACTTGGAAAGCAGTGACTGGATCGGACAAATTCAACATGGATTTACAAAAGGTAAATCATGCTTGACTAATCTACTGGAATTTTTTGAGGATGTAACTGGTAAAATAGATAAGGGAGAACCAGTGGATGTGGTGTATTTGGACTTTCAGAAGGCTTTCGATAAGGTCCCGCATAAGAGATTAGCGTGCAAAATTAAGGCAAATGCGATTGGGGGCAAGGTATTGACTTGGATAGAGAACTGATTGGCGGACAGAAAGCAAAGAGTTGGAATAAACAGGTCGTTTTCCGAGTGGCAGGCAGTGACTAGTGGGGTACCGCAAGGATCGGTCCTAGGACCCCAGCTGTTCACAATATATGTTAATGATCTGGACGAGGGAATTGGATGTAATATCTCCAAATTTGCAGACGACACAAAGCTGGGGGGGAGGGTATGCTGTGAGGAGGATGTCGTGAAACTCCAGCACGATTTGGACAGGTTGGGTGATTGGGCAGAAACATGGCAAATGCACTATAATGTGGATAAATGTGAAGTTATCCACTTTGGTGGCAAAAACAGGAAGGCAGATTATTATTTGAATGGTAATAGATTGGGAGAAGGGGAAGTGCAAAGAGACCTGGGTGTTCTTGTACACCAGTCGCTGAAGGTAAGCATGCAGGTGCAGCAGGCGGTTAAGAAGGCAAATGGTATGTTGGCCTCCGTAGCAAGAGGGTTCGAGTACAAGAACAAGGATGTCTTGCTGCAGTTGTACAGGGCCTTGGTGAGACCACACCTTGAGTATTGTGTGCAGTTTTGGTCGCCTTACCTGAGGAAGGACATTCTTGCCATGGAAGGAGCGCAGCGAAGATTCACCAGGCTGATACCTGGGGTGGCAGGAATGACGTATGAGGAGAGATTGTGTCGATTGGGCTTATACTCACTGGAGTTTAGAAGATTGAGAGGGGATCTCATCGAAACCTATAAAATTCTGTCAGGCCTGGACAGACTAGATGCAGGAAGGATGTTTCTGATGGCCGGGGAGTCCAGAACCAGGGGTCATAGTCTAAGGATAAGGGGTAAGCCATTTAGGACTGAAATGAGGAGGAATTTCTTCACCCAGAGAGTGGTGAACCTGTGGAATTCTCTGCCACAGAGGGCGGTGGAGGCTAGTTCATTAAGTATATTCAAGAAAGAGTTGGATATATTTCTTAAGGCTAAAGGGATCAAGGGATATGGGGAGAAGGCAGGGACCGGGTGTGGTAAACCACTGTTGTTAGTATTGTTGTTCACCACTGTTGTTAGTACTGTTGTTCACTGTTAGTACTGTTGTTCACTCTTGCATATTGTTGTACTTGTCTGTGCATGCCTCAGCTGACTCCGCCCCTGGCTCCACCCTCATGGCTGGGTGTAAAGGTCGCTGCTCGGCAGCCTCCGGCCCTTTTGGATACCAGGCAACCACAAGAGGCATGTTCTGTTCTTTGGTAATAAAAGCCTGTTTATTACTTTCTCAATCTCCAGTCTTTTGTAGCAATTGATAGTGCATCAATTTTATTACCAAAATTAAATGTTGGCTGCGGATGCTGATCAACCGATGGCGCAAAACGCTGAGCAGCAGGCGCTGCTGCGAGCCCTCAGACCAACATGCCTGGACCTAGACCCCCAAGAAGCGGGTTCGTCGACTAAATTCGCACAATGGCTGCGTTGCTTTGAGGCATATCTGGAAGCCTCGACCGTGACTCTTGATGAAAATAAACTGAAAATCCTGGCCTCGAAGGTGAGCCACTAAGTCTATACTTTAATCCAAGATGCGATGACCTACGCGGCGGCTATCGACCTACTGAAAGGGCAGTATGCACGCCCGGTTAACACGGTCTATGCCAGGCACCTTTTAAGATCTCGCAGACAGCAGCCCGGGGAATCGGTGGAGGCCTTCCTACGGGCACTGCGGGTACTCGGACGCGGCTGCGACTGCAAGGAAGTATCGGCCGCGGCACATGCGGAGGGACTGATACGAGACGCTTTCGTTGCGGGTCTAAGGTCTGACTACTCCCGGCAGAGGCTGCTGGAGAAGGGTGAAATAGACCTGACAAAGGCAGTGTCCCTCGCGCTCTCGCTCGACGCGGCCCACAGAAATATGGACGCTTTCTCTCCTAATCGCCCCGCGCCGTGGACGCCGCAATCTTGGGCCATGGGACCGCCACCTCCGACTGCTGCAGCGATGTCCAAGGCACAAAAATGCTATTTTTGTGGCCAAGCTAAACACCCTAGAGCACGCTGCCCCGCGAAGAATGCTACCTGCTCTGGCTGCGGGAAGAAAGGTCACTACGTTAGCGCCTGCAAAGGGAAGACCGCTAACGCCAGCAGCGCCGCGTGTGAACCGTGGGCGCAGCCATCTTGCCCGCCATCTTGTGCTCCCCCAGCCGCGTGGGGATCGGGACCATGGGCGCCGCCATTTTGTCCGCCATCTTGGACGCCTCCGACTTCGGTTACGGGGGACCCGGACTCCACCACCGCCTCATCGGACGACCGCATCGACGCGCTTGAACATACGCTGGCTTCCGTGACGCTGGATCAATCTCTCCCGCATCAACTGTCCAGGTCCATGATGGACATTACGGTAAACGGCCGCGCCACTACCTGCCTTTTTGACAGCGGGAGCACGGAGAGTTTTATACACCCCGACACGGTGCGCAGTTACTCTCTCCCGGTCCTGCCGACGCGTCATCGCATCTCTATGGCTTCCAAAGCCCAGTCAGCGGAAGTCGGTGGCTACTGTATGGTGACTCTTTCAGTGCGGGGTACTGAATACAAAAATTTTAAACTTCTGGTCCTGCCCGATCTCTGCGCTGCCATCCTACTGGGGTTGGATTTTCAGTGCCACCTTAAGAGTGTCACTTTAGCGTACGGTGGACCCCTCCCCCCTCTCACGGCCTGCAGCCAGCAGTTTTTAAATCGCCCGCCGCGCGCCATTTGCAGCCTCTCCACCCTTAAAGTCTCCCCCCCCTCCTTGTTCGCTAACCTCACCCGCGACTGTAAGCCCATCGCTACCAAAAGTAGGCGTTACAGTGCCGGGGATAGGGGTTTCATTAATTCCGAGGTAGCGAGACTCCTGAAGGAAGGGATTATCGAGAGCAGCAATAGCCCATGGCGAGCACAAGTGGTGGTGGTGAAGACTGGCGGAAAACAGTGCCTAGTTATTGACTACAGCCAGACGATCAATAGCTACACCCAGTTGGATGCTTACCCACTCCCCCGCATATCTGACATGGTCAATCAGGTAGCACAATACCAGGTGTTCTCGACGATTGATCTGAAGTCGGCATATCTGAAGCTCCCCATCAGGGCTGAGGACCGCCAGTACACAGCTTTTGAAGCTGACGGTCGGCTCTATCACTTTCTCAGAGTTCCCTTCGGCGTCACCAACAGAGTTTCTGTCTTCCAACGGGAGATGGACCGGATGGTTGACCAGAACGCGCTCCAGGCCACTTTCCCATATCTAGACAACGTCACCATCTGCGGCCACGACCAGCAGGACCATGACGTTAATCTAGGGAAATTCCTCCGGACGGCCCAGCGGCTGAATCTCACATACAACAAAGACAAATGTATGTTTCGTACTAAACGCCTTACTATTCTTGGCTGCGTAGTGGAGAACGGCGTCATCGGCCCAGACCCCGATAGAATGCGCCCTCTTATGGAGCTCCCCCTCCCCCACTGCCAGAAAGCACTGAAGAGATGCCTGGGGTTTTTCTCTTACTATGCTCAGTGGGTGCCCAACTATGCGGAATAGCCCGACCCCTCATCAAGTCCGCCTCCTTCCCCCTGACAGCAGAGGCCTGTGCAGCCTTCACTCTCATAAAAAGCGATATTGCGAAGGCCACAATGCACGCTGTGGATGAGTCCCTCCCTTTTCAAGTGGAGAGCGACGCATCTGACTTTGCCCTAGCTGCAACCCTTAACCAGGCGGGGAGACCCGTGGCGTTTTTCTCAAGGACCCTCCAGGGCCCCGAGATTCGACACTCCTCTGTCGAAAAGGAGGCCCAGGCCATTGTGGAAGCGGTGCGACATTGGCGGCATTACCTGGCCGGAAAACGATTTACCCTGCTCACTGACCAGCGTTCAGTAGCTTTTATGTTTCATAATAAGCAGCGGGGCAAAATCAAGAATGACAAGATATTAAGGTGGAGAATCGAACTCTCCACCTACAATTATGATATCTTGTACCGGCCCGGGAAACTCAATGAGCCCCCAGATGCCCTATCACGTGGTACGTGCGCCAACGCGCAGGTTGATAGATTACAGGCCCTCCACAATGACCTCTGCCACCCGGGGGTCACCAGGTTCTTCCATTTTATCAAATCCCGTAACCTGCCCTACTCCATCGAGGAGGTCAGGACCATGACCAGGAACTGCCAGATCTGTGCCGAGTGCAAGCCGCATTTTTATAGGCCAGACAGAGCGAGCCTGATCAAAGCCACGCGCCCCTTCGAGCGGCTGAGCATCGATTTTAAAGGGCCCCTCCCCTCCTCTGACCGCAATGTGTACTTCCTCAATATAATTGATGAGTACTCCCGTTTCCCGTTTGCCATCCCTTGCTCGGACATGACCAGTACCACGGTCATTAAATGTCTGAATGACCTCTTCGCATTGTTCGGTTTCCCTAGCTATATCCATAGCGACAGGGGCTCATCTTTTATGAGCGACGAACTTCGGCAGTACCTGCTCGCGAGAGGCATTGCTACAAGCAGGACCACCAGCTACAACCCCCGGGGCAACGGCCAGGTGGAAAGGGAGAATGCGACAGTCTGGAAGGCAGTCCTTTTAAACTTAAAATCTAAGGGCCTTCCGACCTCCCGCTGGCAGGAGGTCCTCCCTGCGGCGCTCCATTCCATTCGGTCGCTGCTCTGTACACCCACCAATGCCACTCCTCACGAGAGAATGTTCTCCTTCCCCAGGAAGTCCACGTCGGGGATTTCACTACCAACATGGCTGACTTCTCCAGGTCCCGTCCTACTGCGGAAGCACGTGAGGACCCATAAGGCGGACCCCCTGGTCGAGAGGGTGAGCCTCCTCCACGCCAACCCGCAGTATGCTTACGTGGTGTACCCGGACGGGCGGGAGGACACAGTCTCCATTCGAGACCTCGCACCTGCGGGTGCTCCTGAAACACCCTCTTCGCCACCCACCGCTACTCCTGCCTACCCCCAGGACACAGTCCCCGCACGAGACCTCGCACCTTCGGGTGCCTCTGAGAGACCACCATCGCTACCTCCCATTACCCATGCTCTGACCCCTGTAGACGGCATGCAGCAGCCCCAGGGTCCGCCACCTGCTACACCTCCTCTGAACGAGACACCGGGTTCAACGTTGGATGCTGCACCATCACCGCCGCTGCTGCGACGCTCAGGACGGCTTACAAGGCCTCCTGATAGACTTCAGTACACGAATTTTTAGTGCACTTCACCCCGCCGGACTCAATTCTAAACAAGGGGTGAATGTGGTAAACCACTGTTGTTAGTATTGTTGTTCACCACTGTTGTTAGTACTGTTGTTCACTGTTAGTACTGTTGTTCACTCTTGCATATTGTTGTACTCGTCTGTGCATGCCTCAGCTGACTCCGCCCCTGGCTCCACCCTCATGGCTGGGTATAAAGGTCGCTGCTCGGCAGCCTCCGGCCCTTTTGGATACCAGGCAACCACAAGAGGCATGCTCTGTTCTTTGGTAATAAAAGCCTGTTTAATACTTTCTCAATCTCCAGTCTTTTGTAGCAATTGATAGTGCATCACCGGGTACTGAATTTGGATGATCAGCCATGATCTCATTGAATGGCGGAGCAGGCTCGAAGGGCCAAATGGCCTACTCCTGCTCCTATCTTCTATGTATCTATGTATCTATATATCGGGCGGGTTCTGTATCGGGTGTGTTCTATATCGAGCGGGTTCTATATCGGGCGGTTTCTATATCGGGCGGTTTCTATAAGGATTGGGTTCCATATCGGGTGGGTTCTATATCGGGCTTGTTCTAAATCGGCCGTGTTCTATCTCGGGCGGTTTCTATATCGGGCGGGATCTATATCGAGCGGCTTCTATGTTGGGCGGTTTCTATATTGGGCGGGTTCTATATCGAGCGGGTTCTCTCTCAGCTGGGTTGTATATCGGGCGTGCTCTATATCGAACAGGTTGTATATCAGGCGGGTTCTATATCATGCATGTTCTATATCAGGCAGGTTCCATATCGGGTGGTTTCTATATCGGGCGGGTTCTATAAGGATTGGGTTCAATATTGGGCGGGTTCTATATCGGGCGGGTTCTATAACGGGCATGTTCTATAAGGGTCGGCTTCTATATTGGGCTGGTTCTATATTTAGTGGGTTCTATATCGGGCGGGTTCTATAATAGTCGGCTTCTATATCGGGCAGGTTCTATATCGGTCGGGTTCTATATTGGGCTGGTTCTATATCGAGCTGGTTCTATATCGGTTGGGTTCTATAACGGGCAGGTTCTATATCGGGCGGTTTCTATATCGGGCATGTTCTATATCAGGCGGGTTCTATATCCGGCGGGTTCTATATCGGGCGGGTTCTATAATGGGCGGGTTCTATATCAGGCTGTTTCTATATCGTGGTCTTCTATATCGGGCACGTTCTATATCGAGCGGGTTCTATAAGGGTCAGGTTCGATATCGGGCGGGTTCTATATCGAGCATTTTCTATATCTAGTGCGTTCTATATCGGGTGGAATCTATATCGGGTGGGTTCTATATCGGGTGGCTTCTATATCGGGCAGGTTCTATATCGAGCGGGTTCTATAAGGGTGGGGTTCTATATCGGGTGGGTTCTATGTCGAGCGTTTTCTATATCAAGTGTGTTCTACATCAGGCAGGTTCTATATCGGGTGGGTTCTATATCTGGCAGGTTCTATATCGAATGGGTTCTATATCTGCCGGGTTCTATATCTGCCGGGTTCTATATCGAACGGGTTCTATATCGAGCGGGTTCTATATCGGGTGGGTTCTATATCGGGCGGGTTCTATATATCGAACGGGTTCTATATTTGGTGGGTTCTATATCGGGTGGGTTCTATATCGGGCGGGTTCTATATCGAACGGGTTCTATATCGGGTGGGTTCTCTATCGGGCGGGTTCTATATCGAGCGGGTTCTTTATCGGCTGGGTTGTATATCAGGCGTTTTCTATGTCGAACGGGTTCTATATCGGGCGGGTTCTACATCGTGCATGTTTTATATCAAGCAGGTTCTATATCGGGCGGTTTCTATATCGGGCGGGTTCTATAAGGGTTGGGTTCCATATCGGGCGGGTTCTATATCGGACGGGTTCTCTATCAGGCCTGTTCTATAAGGGTCAGCTTCTATATCGGGCTGGTTCTATATTTAGCGGGTTCTATATCGGGCGGGTTCTGTAATAGTCGGCTTCTATATCGGGCTGGTTCTATATCAGGCTGGTTCTATATCGGGCGTGTTCTATATCTGGCGGGTCCTTTAAAGGTCGGGTTCTATATCGGGCGGTTTCTATATCGGACGTGTTCTATATCAGGCTGTTTCTATATCGTGGTCTTCTATATCGGGCAGGTTCTATATCGAGCGGGTTCTATATCGAGCGTTTTCTACATCAAGTGCATTCTATATCAGGTGGATTCTATATTGGGTGGCTTCTATATCGGGCAGGTTCTATATCGAGCGGGTTCTATAAGGGTCAGGTTCTATATCGGGCGGGTTCTATGTAGAGCGTTTTCTATATCAAGTGTGTTCTATATCAGGCAGGTTCTATATCGGGTGGGTTCTATATCTGGTGGGTTCTATATCGAATGGGTTCTATATCGGCCGGGTTCTATATCGAATGGGTTCTATATCGAACGGGTTCTATATCGAGCGGGTTCTATATCGGGTGGGTTCTATATCGGGCGGGTTCTATATATCGAACGGGTTCTATATTTGGTGGGTTCTATATCGGGCGGGTTCTATATCGGGCGGGTTCTATATCGAACGGGTTCTATATCGGGTGGGTTCTCTATCGGGCGGGTTCTATATTGAGCGGGTTCTATATCGGCTGGGTTGTATATCGGGTGTTTTCTATGTCGAACGGGTTCTATATCGGGCGGGTTCTATATCGTGCGTGTTTTATATCAAGCAGGTTCTATATCGGGCGGTTTCTATATCGGGCGGGTTCTATAAGGGCTGGGTTCTATATCGGGCGGGTTCTATATCGGGCGGGTTCTCTATCGGGCCTGTTCTATAAGGGTCGGCTTCTATATCGGGCTGGTTCTATATTTAGCGGGTTCTATATCGGGCGGGTTCTGTAATAGTCGGCTTCTATATCGGGCTGGTTCTATATCAGGCTGGTTCTATATCGGGCGTGTTCTATATCTGGCGGGTCCTTTAAAGGTCGGGTTCTATATCGGGCGGTTTCTATATCAGACGTGTTCTATATCAGGCTGTTTCTATATCGTGGTCATCTATATTGGGCAGGTTCTATATCGAGCGGGTTCTATATCGAGCGTTTTCTACATCAAGTGCGTTCTATATCAGGTGGATTCTATATTGGGTGGCTTCTATATCGGGCAGGTTCTATATCGAGCGGGTTCTATAAGGGTCAGGTTCTATATTGGGCAGGTTCTATGTCGAGCATTTTCTATATCAAGTGTGTTCTATATCAGGCAGGTTCTATATCGGGTGGGTTCTATATCTGGCGGGTTCTATATCGAATGGGTTCTATATCGGCCGGGTTCTATATCGAACGAGTTCTATATCGAACGGGTTCTATATCGAGCGGGTTCTATATCGGGTGGGTTCTATATCGGGTGGGTTCTATATATCGAACGGGTTCTAAATTTGGTGGGTTCTATATCGGGCGGGTTCTATATCGGGCGGGTTCTATATCAAACGGGTTCTATATCGGGCGGTTTCTATATCGGACGTGTTCTGTATCAGGCTGTTTCTATATCGTGGTCTTCTATATCGGGCAGGTTCTATATCGAGCGGGTTCTATAAGGGTCAGGTTCTATATCGGGCGGGTTCTATATCGAGCGTTTTCTACATCAAGTGCGTTCTATATCGGGTGGATTCTATATTGGGTGGCTTCTATATCGGGCAGGTTCTATATCAAGTGGGTTCTATAAGGGTCAGCTTCTATATCGGGCGGGTTCTATATCAAGCGTTTTCTATATCAAATGCGTTCTATATTGAGCGGGTTCTATATTGGGTGGGTCCTATATCTGGCGGGTTCTATATCGAATCGATATCGGGTGGGTTCTATATCGGCCGGGTTCTATATCGAACGGGTTCTATATCGAGTGGGTTCTATATCGGGTGGGTTCTATATCGGGTGAGTTCTATATCGAACGGGTTCTATATTGGGTGGGTTCTATATTGGATGGGTTCTATATTGGGCGGGTTCTATATCGGGCGGGTTCTATATCGAATGGGTGCTATATCGGGTAGGTTCTATATCGAATGGGTTCTATATCGGGTGGGTTCTATATTGGGCAGGTTCTATATCGGGCGGGTTCTATATCGGGTGGGTTCTCTATCGGGTGGGTTCTATATTGGGTGGTTTCTATATTGGGTGGGTTCTATATCAAACGGGTTCTCTATCGGGTGGGTTCTATATCAAACGGGTTTTATATTGGGTGGGTTCTCTATCGGGCGGGTTCTATATCGAGCGGGTTCTATATTGGGCGGCTTCTAATTCAGGCGGGTTCTATATCGGGCGGGTTCTTTATCGGGCGGGTTCTATATCAGGCGCGTTCTATATCGAGCGTGTTCTATATGGGCCAGTTTTTATACCGGGCGTTTTCTATATCGGGCGGGTTCTATATCGAGCGGGTTCTATATCGGGCGGGTTCTATAAGGGCCGGTTTCTATATCAGGCGGGTTCTATATCGAGCATGTTCTATATCAAGTGGTTTCTGTAGTGGGCTTGTGATCTGCGCCACCTGTTTATCCCCCTAGTGGTAAAGGTGAGAATGAACCCCAGTAGGAAATGCCTGGCCTTCTTTCTTGTTTGTTCACATTCTGCCCTGTGATGGAAGTGGCTTAAACACAAAGCTCTAGAAATTCGGTTGCATAGCGCCCGTTGTTTGGTCGCTGCGTGTGCCGAATTGGGATCAGAATGGTGTCTGAGTACGCGCGCCTTCTTGTGCTGGCCGCCCTGGACGCCATCTTGGCGAAGGCAGTAGTTTGGCCATTAGGAGAATGCACCAGAAGTATGGTAAATAGGCAGATCGTGACAGCCAACGCTGCCATTTTCGTTGTCATCGCTGGAGCTAATGACCTCTCTGAACCTCGCACAGCGGAACATGCGTTCTGTAGCAGGAAGGACCCCCACCAGCGATATTTAAAGGGTTCATCACCAACTTTCAGGTCAGTTGCTTTTTGATTTCTACTGGCTCTGTGTAAGTTTGTGGAAGTGTTTGCAGCTTTCTAGAGTTGTTTAAAGTTGGTGAGGTGACAGGGAGTGGTGCTGCAAGTGGAGAAGGCCTTGGTTCTGACTTCAAGGGTTCTGGTCAGACCGCTTGCTCCCAGTCATGGGTGCTCTAATTGTCACCCCCCTTGTCCTGCAGCAAGACAGGGAGATGGAGCAGATGCAGCGAAGAAGAGGACAAGCTGCTCGCAGAGGGAGAAGGAGGAGGGGAAGAGAAGGGCTCTCAGCAGGAGGCCTTACCCAACTAGGGTCTTCCGAGAGCAATTCTCTTACCTCATCCTGAGCCAGGAGCAGTGTGTGAGGCGTCTGCACTTTATGAAGGAGGTGCTCACAGAGCTCTGTCACCTTTTGCAACCAGACATGCAACCTCACACCAGGGCAAGGACAGCGCTGCCAGTGGGTGTGAAGGTGACCATAGCCCTGAATTTCTTTGGTTCCAGATCCTTCCAGGCTGGAGCAGGCGACATCTGTATCATCTCCCAGTTCACCGTCCACTGCTGCATAAGAGAGGTAACAGATGCTCTTTATACCAGGAGAGGGGACTTCATTGTCTTCTCTCTGACCAGAGAGAAGCAGGCAGGGTGTGCACGTGGCTTTGCCAGGATAGCGGACTTCCCCATGGTGCAGGGCGCCATCAATTGCATGCATGTGGCTTTGCGGGTACTGCATCTAAATGCTGAGATGTACCACAATGTACAGTCGGTGTGAGACCATGCTCAGCATATCATGATGGTGAATGCCTAGTATCCTGGCAGCTGTCATGATGCTTTTATTCTGCACCAGTCCGCTGTTCCCTCAGTCTTTGAGCCAGCAAGACAAACCAGAGGGTGGCTACTGGGTGACAAGGGTCACCTGGCTCATGACTCCGCTCTGTAACCTAACCTCACGTGGGCAGCATGCGTACAATGAGAGTCACGCTGCCACACGAATCATCATAAAGCAGACCATTGGCATCCTTAAGCAATGCTTCCGCTGCCTGGACTGCTCTGGAGGAGCCCTGAAGTACTCACAGGAGCATGTGTCCTGATTTGTGGTCTGCTGTATCCTCCACAATCTGGACATCAGGAGGGCACAGCCGTTGCCACCAGGGATCCAGCCAACAGCTCAGGAGCAGGAGGAGGAAGAAGCAGGAAGGAGGTGGAAGCAGCAGGAAGGAGGCAACCCAGACAGCCCCTTTCTAGCCAGGATATCCAGAATCGAATCATCTGCCTGTAGTACCAGTGAACGCAACCCCAATTCCCCATTCAACATTAGTCCCACACCTTACCTTCCCTCTGTTACTGACCATCACAGTGTCCTCTAGGCTGTGATGCTGAAATAAAAACCACCACAAAGCAAACTTTCCAATCCAACTTTATACATATATCCATCCAATATTACATCAAAAATTTAACGAATCACCCTTGCGCATTCCCTTAGTGATTGTCTTGCGTGTGCCTTTGCCTGTCCTAGTGCTCCTACAAAGTGTTACATGGGTGGCAGCAGTCTGGGCTAACAGGCAACAGCAAGGGCACTGGCAGAGTGGCAGTGGTGGGAGGACGAATGTTGTCATCCTCAGAGCGGACACCAGGCTCATCCTCCATGGAGCCACTGCCACTCCCCTGGGGCGGCGCCTCAGCAATCCTAGTAACTGTAATGATATCAGCAAATAGTGATGGTATTTGCCTGTTTGATTATTTATGCCTTACCAGCATATTTGCCTGATTGATTATTTATGCATGACCAGCAGAGGGCATGTGAGAGACAAGCAGTTTAGTTTTGGTTTCATTTTAGATGGATCTCTAAGATGGTGTCTCCTGTAATGCTGTTAACTGAGTTGAACATACTTTAGATAAAAAGTCATTCTCTTTCATGAATGTGTCGTCATTGAACCCACATACAAATCAATACATGGTGTCAGAAGTGATTGAAAGAGATGAAGAGGAAAAATCTGAAGTTAAATCAGCTCTCCACATATTAGCAAGCCAAAAGAGAACATCGTTACTTACCTTTGGAGAATAGCTAACGAAGTGAAAAAATGGAAGGATTACACCCACCAGCGAAGCTTCAGTTGACAGGTAATGTGGCTGAAAATTGGAGGAGGTTCAAACAACGTTTGGAGTTGTATTTAGCGGCAATCGGAGCTGACGAGAAAAGTGATAAAATGAAAGCATCAGTGTTCTTACATGTCGTGGGTGATGAAGCGCTGGAGGTGTATAATAGCTTCACATTCGCTGCTGATGGAGGCAAAATGAAGCTGGATAAAATAATGGAACAGTTTGAGGCCTACTGCATACCTAAACGTAACGTGACATTTGAGAGGCACAGATTTTTCACGTGTACAGAGAACGGGAGAGACTATTGATCAGTATGTGACTGAACTGAGAAACCGAAGCAAAACATGTGAATTTGGGGGACTGACAGACTCGCTGATAAAAGACAGACTGGTGTGTGGTATTCCAGATAATGGTCTAAGGGAAAGACTGCTAAGAGAGCAAAATCTAGACCTGGGAAAAGCCATAGCACTGTGTAGGGCTACAGAGACTGTGAAGTCTCAGGCAAAAGAGCTGTTCAGTGACAGCAGCTGCAACGCGGATGCAGTGAGAATGAACAGACACAAACCGTTTAACAAAAAGAGCGCCAATGAGAAAAAAGAGGCGTGGCCAGCGAACAAAAATGAAAGGGGCAATCGAAAGTCATGTAGCCGATGCGGTACACAGCATCCACCAAAAAAGTGTCCAGCATATGGTAAAACATGCAATAGTTGCAACAAAAACAACCATTATGCCCGTTGCTGTAAGAACCAAGCGCAACAAAGCAAGGTCCAAGCAGTAGATGAAAGCGGGATAGAGGAGTTCCATGTAGATGTTGTGTCTGAAAACAAAAAAGAAAAAAGAGACTGGATGTTGACACTAAAAGTGAATGACATACACATTCCATTTAAATTGGATACTGGAGCACAAGTTAATGTGATATCAGAGACTGATTTTAAGAAAATTAGACCCAGACCAAAGATACATGGAATAAAAGTGAAAGTGACAGGATACTCAGGTACTGATATACCAGTGAAAGGAAAATGCATTGTCAAAGTGACACACAAGGACAGAGAGCACACGCTAGCATTAATCGTGGTGCCAAAGGATGTGCAAGCCATACCAGGTTTAAAAGCCTGTGAGAGACTGAACCTGGTAAAGAGAGTCCTCATTGTGGAAAGCGAAGGAGAGACAGTCTATGATGAACTCATGAAAGAGTACAATGACCTGTTTCAGGGTCTAGGCTGCCTTCCAGGAGAACACACGATCAGAGTAGATAAAAGTATGCCAACGGTCATACATCCATGCAGAAAAGTTCCGTTTGCTCTTCAAAAGCAACTGAAGGCAGAGTTGGACAGGATGGAAAGCGAGAACGTGATTCAGAAGATAGATGAGCCAACTGAGTGGGTGAGTTCCCTTGTCGTTGTGGACAAAAAGAATGGAAAGCTCAGAATTTGCCTGGATCCAAGAGATCTAAACAGAGCAATAAAGAGAGAGCACTTCAAGCTTCCTACACGTGAGGAAATCATGTCACAGTTTGCAAATGCAAAATATTTCAGCAAGTTAGATGCATCATCAGGATTTTGGCAGATGAAACTGGATGAGGCAAGTTCAAGACTGTGCACGTTCAACAGTCCATTTGGCAGATACAGATTCCTAAGGTTACCATTTGGCATTGCCTCAGCTCCTGAAGTGTATCACAAAACTATCCATATGATCTATGAGCACCTGGAGGGAGTTGATACATCAATGGATGACATCATAGTATGGGGAACCACAAGAACTGAGCATGACGAGAGACTGAAAAAAGTGCTGGAAGCAACAAGGAAAACAAACCTGAAGCTGAATAGAGAGAAATGCCAGCTCGGGGTGACAGAACTGACATTCGTGGGAGATATCCTTAGCAGTGAGGGCATCAGACCAGATCCCAGAAAGGTGTCCGCCATTGAGAATGTGCCAAAACCACAATGCAAAAAGGACGTGCAGAGGTTTAATGGAATTATCAACTATATGGGTAAATTCATATCCAACCTCTCAGAAAAGATGGCGCCACTGAGAAGACTAACTGAAAAGAACATAGAATGGGAATGGAATCATGAGCATGAGAAGTCATGGAGCGATCTAAAGAAACTGCTCACAGAGGAACCAGTTCTGAGGTTTTATGACCCAGCGAGACCCATCAAGATATCATCAGATGCATCACAGAGTGGGCTCGGTGCCGTTCTTCTGCAAAAATATGACTACTGGCAACCTATTGCATATGCATCGCGCTCAATGACAGACGCGGAGACGTGATATGCTCAAATAGAAAAGGAGCTGCTCAGCATCACATACGCCTGTGAAAGATTTCACCAGTTTGTGGCAGGACAAGCAATCAGTGTAGAGACTGACCATAAGCCCTTGATTGCATTGTTCCAAAAGCCACTAAATGGGTGTCCGCTTAGAATACAAAGAATGATGATCAGGCTGCAACGCTATACACTGAATGTTGCGTACACACCGGGTAAGCTGATGTATACAGCAGACACGTTGTCCAGAGCTGTAGACCCAAGTGAGCCCGCAAACACCAAAATGGATGAAAAAGTAAACGCCTACGTGGACATGATCACAAGTGCACTGCCCATAGCAGATGCAAAAATGGAGCTCATAAAGACTGAGACAAACAAAGATGAAACAATGAGACGACTGAGGAAAAGCATCTTGGATGGATGGCCCAAAATGAAGCAAGACTGCTCACCTGACATGGCAGAGTACTGGAACTGCAGGGCAGAACTATCAGTGGTCGAAGACATCATCTACAAAGGAAGTAAAATAGTTATCCCAAAGAGTCTGAGAAAAGAGATGCTAAAAAGGATCCATGGAGGACATCTGGGAATCGAAAAGTGTAAGAAAAGAGCACGAGAGGTGATGTACTGGCCACGAATCAACCAAGATGTGACAAATGAGGTGTCAAACTGCACAATATGCCTGAAATATCGAGCAAGCAATCCGGTAGAACCACTAAAGCCACACCCAGCGCCAGACAGACCTTACCAGAAGGTAGGCGCTGACCTATTCGTATGTCAAGGGAAGGACTATCTTGTAGTCACAGACTATTACTCCCTGTATCCAGAGCTTTGTAGACTGTACACCACCACTGCAGATGCTGTGATAACATGCATGAAAGCCATATTCTCCAGACATGGCGCGGCAAGCGAGGTCTTCACAGACAACGGACCCCAGTTTTACAATGCAAGTTTCCGACACTTTGCCAAAGAGTGGGACTTTGTCCACACAACGTCAAGTCCTCACTTTCCACAGTCCAATGGACTAGTGGAAAAATCAGTCCAGACAGTGAAAAGACTGATGTACAAGGCAAAAGACAGTGGAACTGACTTCTACCAGAGCATGCTTGTATACCGCACAACGCCGCTCGAGTGTGGTATGTCACCAGCCCAACTCCTTATGGGACGTCTGCTAAGGTCAAACCTACCCATCCCGGAGAACCTCCTGAAAACAAAAGAGGGGGAGAAAGTGAGGAAGTTCAAAGAACAACAGAAAGAAAAGCAGAAGTACTGCTATGACAGAGGAACACAAAACCTACCTGAACTCCACACTGGTGACCAAGTAAGGTTCAAAGACAAAACAAACATATGGGGCTGGATTTTGCTACGGGGGCGGGTTGGAGCTGGGAAACCCACATTCGGGCTTGTTGTCCCGCCTCCATGGAGATGTGGCCAACCCACTGGATTTTCCTCTGATTGACCTTGTTGAGCCCGCCCTGTGGGCTCAGCAGGCCAATTAAGGGCCACCCGGCAACAGGTGACGTCAGAGATTGACATTTCATCTGTCAAAAGCTTTTGGCAGATGGAAGATCAGTGTTTAACAGCTGTTTGAAGCTGTCAAGCACTGAAAAACTGCTAATTCAGCCTCAGTCCTTTCTCAGGATAACTTTAAAATCATTTTGCTGCAGAAACCAAGAAGCTGATTTTTTTTAAAAAATCGGAGCTTCTGTGTTTCTTGCAGCCGACTCCCGACACCGGAATGCAGGACTCCTGTAAAGGTAAGTAAAAGTAAGTTAAACTTATTTAAACACTTTAAACACTTGCAAAACACTTACCTTTGCACTCCTGCACCCCTCACTCACCTGAACACTGGGCATCTCGACCCCTCCAAGACCTCAGACCCACGTCCCGCCTCGAAAACTTTTCGTGGTTTGGAGCTGTCGGGAAGCCCACAAACCAGCAATAAAAATTGCGAATAGGCAAAAAACTACCTGTTAACTACCTGTTAACAGGCAGTTTAATTGCCTTTAATCCCTTCCCGCCTCTGGGAGTCGGGTTCCAGCACTTGTCGGCAACCCGACTCCTATGAAATTGACATGGAGGCGGGTTGGAGGCGGGATGGGGTCGGGACCCCCGGATCTCCGATTTTTATCGCCCGCACGCCTCCAACCCGACTCCAGGGGCTTAGGAAAATCCAGCCCATGGACTCAGAAGGGAACTGTCCTGAGTGAAGTTCAACCAAGAGCATACACCATTCAGACAGATGAGGGTGCTGTTCTGTGAAGAAATCGTCGAGATCTTCTCATGGGACCAGCCACAGCAAGTCAAAAGACTGATACTGTTGAACAACCTGATCACACAGCAGGTCAAAAGACTGATACTGTTGAACAACCTGATCACACAGCTGAGAAATCGTCATCTGAGGCAGCAACTCAGATTCAAGGACAATCAATCAGAAAATCCTCAAGACACGTGAAGCCTCCTGAGAGACTCATTGAGCAAATTTAAGGACTCTTGTTATAGAAGGAAGTAATGTTATCTTATTCTTTCTTCAAGTTCTAGGTATTTACATATTTCATGTGAACACACAAAACAAGGTTAAAAAACCTTGATCATGATAATGATAATGTAAGTTCATTAAGTGTTACAGTTAAAATGCAGAGTAATACAAAGAAAACATGTTGTTAGATAAAAGTAAAATACTTTTGTTTTAAGAAAGGGAGATGTAATGATATCAGCAAATAGTGATGGTATTTGCCTGTTTGATTATTTATGCCTTACCAGCATATTTGCCTGATTGATTATTTATGCCTGACCAACAGAGGGCATGTGAGAGACAAGCAGTTTAGTTTTGGTTTCGTTTTAGATGGATCTCTAAGATGGTGTCTCCTGTAATGCTGTTAACTGAGTTGAACATACTTTAGATAAAAAGTCATTCTCTTTCATGAATGTGTCGTCATTGAATCCACATACAAATCAATACAGTAACCTGCTGGAGTACAGATTGCTGGACTGCAGTGACACCCTGCAAGCCCCTTTCCACACTGGTAAACCCAGCCATGATGGCAGCAGGCTGAGCTTATGTGGCAGCAAGCTGAGCTTTCACTGCAGCACTCAGACGTTGGGTGGCTCCTGCTTGTGCTGCAATGGAAGTGGAGACATTGGCCATCAGACGCTGCAAGATAGTTGGGTCCACAAGTGCGCTAATCTGCCCAGCCCTTCCACGCTGGAAAGGATGGGTTCCAAGCTCTGCCCAAAGCCCTGTGCAAGGCTGGAGCCAGACTCCTCCATGCTCCTTGACATTGCATTCAAGCTTTCTGGCAGGCCTGCCAATACACTAAGCATTTCATTGTAGATACCCATCAGTGTTCTTCTGTAGGCCGTCCCATTGAAGTCCTCATCTGTGTCCTGTGCAGCAGAACTCATGTGCGACCTCGCCCTCCGGGGAGCTGGCACCTGAGAAACATAGAAACATAGAAGATAGGAGCAGGAGTAGGCCATTCGGCCCCTTGAGCCTGTTCCACCATTTAATGAGATCATGGCTGATCATCCAAATTCAGTACCCTGTCCCTGCTTTCTCCCCATATCCCTTGAGCTACCCTTTGCCCCTGCCCTGGCTGCAGGTCACTCGTGCCCGGTGTCTCACCACGTGCAGATCCTGTGTCTAACCTACCCTCTAAAATACGCGGAGTGTCAGTATCTGAGGTGATGGCTGGGAGTGTGAAATCAAGTGACGGTGTTCTTCTTCTCCTTTTTCTTCTTCACTCTCTTCTCCCTCTTGCTGTTCAACCACTGGCCGGGCAGGCTGCATTTCTTGGGTGTCTGAAATGAGGAAGACACAAGGTTAGGGTTGTGGTGAGGGGAGGGGGGAAAGCAAGAGGTGCATGCTTATGCCATGTGCAGCTTGTAAATCAGAAGAGATTGTGGGATGAGGGGAAAGTGGGATGTGAGAAGGAGGATTAGGTATGCGGATACTGGCATCTTGCACTCTTTCAGCCCTGCTGCAGGCCAAGGGCTCCGCCATGCTGCTGCCAAGAATGGCCAGCGCCGTCTCCTCCAAGGGGGTGAGGTGATACAGGCGAGCCTGTCCCCCACCGGTTAAGGTCTGCTGGTGCCAGTTATGCACCACCTTTTCCTGCAAGAGAAAGGGAAGTGTGTTAGTGAGTGTGGTGAAATATGATTGGGTGATGTGCCTGTCATGGTTGAATAGTTGGCAGTGTGCTCATGCTGTGAGATGTGGGTGTGAGGTTTGCAGCAGTGGTAAATGTATGTGGGTGAGGTGAAACTATGAATGTGAGGTGTGAGTCGTGCTTGGTAGAGATTGTTGGCAGGTGAGTGATGTGGGTGTGGTGCATTGAGCATTGTGTGAGGCTAGTGGTGCAGATTTTAACGATGAATTCACTGACCTTGACCACTCATGTGAGGTTATAAACTTCTTCCTGCACTGAATCCAGGTCCACGTGGCTATACTGCTGGCATTGACCACATTGGCTATCTGTTCCCACTGTAGTCTTGTCAGTTACCTGGAGGGCCTCCTGGCCCCCTGTGGGAAGAGGACTTCTCTCTTGTTGACCTCCTAGACCAAGGCCTCCAGTGCTGCATCTGAGAATCTTGGAGTCCTTTTTCTGGCCTGTTGAGCCATTACTCAGTCTTCTTGTGTATGACAGTAGCCTCCACAAGCAGTTCCAGCACCTGTTGCAGGCAGAAGGTACCTCCCCTTTAAGAAGTGCAGGCTAGCTTTAATTGGAGCTAGCCTTGCACGAATTTGGGCCTCCTGCTGAGTGTTCAGCCACTCAGCAGCACATTCAGCGCTGGGCTGAATGCCACAATCATGCAAAGTAACATGAATTATACGTGCTGCCGGCAGTCCTCCGAAGGGGCACGGGTTGGTATCGCATCGCAATCCCCATGCCCGTTTTCGGGTGATACCGAATCTCTTGGCCAAGACCTATTAATATCTAGATAGATATCTCTATAAAAGATAGAATAATATAGACAGATATGCAGTGGTCCAGAGCCTGACAGTGCACTCCCAGTATGGTTTCTTTTAGCATGTTTCAGCTTTGCCCAGAGATTGCTACCAATGCAGCAGGGATGATTTATCGCCAGCTTTTGAGTGTTTTCTGGTTCGGATCAAACCAAAGAGAATATTTGAACTGATGGCAGTTCAATCATCCTTGCTGTGTAGCTTATTAGTCAAGTATTCAGGTAATTGTATGCTTAGATATAAAGTCTTGTCTGATGTTAGGCCTCATTAGGGAACTGTTGTTGGATGAGTGCCTTTTGAATGGAATTCAGTTCTGTTAGGATTAATGCAAGTTGCGCTCAGACAATAAAAGTATAACTGATTTATATCCATGTCTAATATCTAGGCTTTTCTAAGACAACTGAAATATAGATTGTCACTTTTTAATGGTCCTGTTCAGTGGTTATATTGGATGAGAAAATTGAATAAATTATTTTGTGAGTTAGGCTGTTCTAATGCTGAGATTGCGAGTAACTGGGGGAGCCGCTTTATATGGCCTCATTATTATAATTAGATTTTCTCTTTCTTGCCAGTTTTTCTCCGAGTTCTCCCCCGTCCTTGCTTTCCTGAATGCGTTGACTCTTTTGTGGGAGTCCAGGCCCCTCAGTACACAGCCCTTTATTCCTGTATGAGCCTTGATGGTGAGTATCAGAAGGTTGTGGGTTCAAGTCCCACTCCAGAGACTTGAGCACAAAATCTAGGCTGATACTCCAGTACAGTACTATGGGAGTGCCGCACTGTCGGAGGTGCCGTCTTTCGGATGAGACATTAAACCGAGGCCCCGTCTGCTCTCTCAGGTGGATGTAAAAGATCCCATGGCACTATTTGAAGAGGAGCAGGGGAGTTCGCAGCAGTGTCCTGGCTAATATTTACCCCTCAATCAACATCTCTAAGACAGATTATCTGGTCATTTGTCTTATTGCTGTTTGTGGGACCTTACTGTGCGCAAAATTGGCCGCCGCGTTTCCTACATTACAACAGTGACTACACTTCAAAAGTACTTCATTGGCTGTAAAGCGCTTTGCGACATCCTGAGGTCATGAAAGGCGCTATAGAAATGCAGGTCTTTCTTTTAATCAGTAGGACTGCTCCACCATGGGGAAGGGGTCCCTGTAGCAGAGCTCTGTCCCATGCTCACCCAAAGTCCACACACTCCCAGCTGGGGGGCGTGGATGGCAATTAGGAGCTGGAATCCTGGACAATTCTCTCTTCCCTAATCCGACGTGCTGAAGCCGATTGTACCACACCCTCTACAGAGGGCAGCTAACACAGGGCAGAGATTGAACCTGAGGCGTTCCTACTCGTTAGCTACTCACACAGAAACCCAGCAGGGCAACTTGCAACTTGAATTTTTGCACAGTTTTTCAGTACTTTCGTTTAATATTTTTATTCAGTAATTATTAGATATGCACAAATACACATTACCAGGTTTTAATTTTAAATAGTTACATTCTAATCATTGACTAGAAACCCCCTAAAGAATCACAGGCCCGGCTTTCTCTTTATTTTACACTTAACAGTGTTTCAGAACAAAATTAAATCTTTATAAAAAAATGTTATTCCTTCATCGCTTGCACCTCACAGTTTGTAAATGTTGTACATGTGACACATTGCTGTGGTATATTCTAGGCATTGTAGTTCCACAGGCGGACATGACAAAACTGCAGCTCTTAAGAAGCATCTCCAATCTCCAAACAACTTCTATACATTGTAAACAGCAATGCCCCTAGCACTGGTCCCACAGGCACCCTCCATTCACAACCACCTTTTGCTTTCTCTGGTTTGGCCAATTTTTTATCCGCCACAGAAGGCTTAACTCTCTATTGCGTGGACAAATCAGTTGTGTGGTACGGTAGGAAAAGCCTTGCTGAAATCTAAATCTATCTTGTTTGTTACGATGAGGGCTGTCAGTTCCTGGAAGAACTTGTAGAATTGAGAGGTTATACTGATCATGAAAGGCTGAACAGGCTGGCGCTCTTTTCTCCAGAAGAGAGAAGGCTGAGGGGGTGACCTGATTGAGCTCTTTAAGGTTATGATAGGGTAGAAGTAGAGAAGATGTTGAACCCGATGTTGAGTCCGGAAGGCTGTAAAGTGCCTAATCGAAAGATGAGGTGCTGTTCCTCAAGCTTCCGTTGAGCTTCATTGGAACAGTGTAAGAGGCCAAGGACGGAGAGGTCAAAGTGGGAGTGGGGCAGAGAATTAAAGTGACAGGCAACCGGAAGCTCAGAGTCACACTTGCGGACTGAACGGAGATGTTCCGCAAAGCGGTCTCCCCAATGTAGAGGAGACCGCATTGTGAGCAGCGAATACAGTATAATAAATTGCAAGAAGTACAAGTAAATCGCTGTTTCACCTGAAAGGAGTGTTTGGGGCCCTGGACAGTGGGAATGAAGGAGGTGAAAGGGCAGGTGTAGCATCTCCTGCACTTGCATGGGAAGGTGCCGTGGGAAGGGGAGGGGGTGTTGGGGGTGAAGGAAGCATGGACCAGGATGTCGGGGAGGGAGCGATCCAATTGGAATGCTGAAAGGGGAGGTGAGGGGAAGATGCGTTTGGTGTTGGCATCATGCTGAAGGTGGCGGAAATGGCGCAGGATGATCCATTGAATGTGGAGACTGGTGGGGTGGAAGGTGAGGACAAGGGGAAACCTATCATGGTTCTGGGAGGGAGGGGAAGGTGTAAGGGCATTAGTGCGTAAAATAGAACAAACACATGAGGGCCGTGTCAAACACAGTGGATATGAATCCTCGGTTGAGAAAAAAGGAAGACATATCGGAAGCACTAGTATGGAAGATGGCATCATCAGGGCAGATGCGACGGAGATGGAGAAACTGGGAGGATGGAATAGAGTCCTTACAGGAAGCGGGGTGGGAGGAAGTATAGTCAAGGTAGCTGTGGGAATTGGTGGGCGTATAGTGGATATTGGTGGACAGCTTGTCCTCAGAAATGGAGATAGAGAAGTCGAGGAAGGGAAGGGAAGAGTCAGAGTGGACCATGTGAAGGCGAGGGAGGGGTGGAAATTGGAAGTTGCTGAAATTAGAATGTGAAACATGCTACCACATGAAGTGATTGAGGTGAATAACATAGGTGCATTTAAGGGGAAGCTAAATAAGTACATGAGGAAGAAAGGACTAGAAGGACATATTGATGGTGTTAGATAAAGTAGGGTGGGAGGAGCTCGTGTGGAGCATAAACACCGTTGGGCTGAATGGCCTGTTACTGTGCTGTAAATTTTTTGAGTCATTCCCTGTGACTCCAGTGAACTGGTTAGGCAAGATCTCCTGCCCATGAATCCATGGTGACTCCCTCTTACAATCCCATCCCGCACCTATCCCCTTATCCTCTTTACTCTACCAACAAATGGATGTCAGACTCACTGGCCTATAGTTTCCCGGATTGTCCCAATGCCCCTTTGCATTAGAAAAAAAATAACATTGCATCCTCTGAACATTAGTATGAAATGTGTCATCTACATTGGTAAGTGACCAAAGGGAAAGACCCATCTCTGTGTGAAGAATATTTATGGTATAATCGGCTGGTGGTGGCACAGAACGGGTGATGTGCGCACACGGGAGAGATTCCAATCACTGGGTCTATGCCCACAATGCACCAATCTCGAGCTTCTGGGAGGAGGTGGACAAGAAAAAGCTAGTCTCGAAAGAAGGCAAGAGTGTCGTTCTAACATTAAAATGAAGTTCAACGAGTTGCTGATGAGCCCGAGTAATGTCCTGTGAGTGATGTGTTGCGTGTTCATTTTGTCTGTATGAAGCAGGGGTGGAAGGGAGGCCCCTTCTGCACTGGGTGGAGGTCAGCATTTAAGCTGAGACCCGTCATTTGAGTCCTGCCATTTATGAACACATTCCACCACCTTCGTACACCACCAGGGCTTCCACTCCATGAACGTGCAGGATGCCTGTGCCCTCGACAAAAGATCCTGAAGTGAATGGCTCTTCCCCAGGCCTCTTCGTGTTAAGGCTGCCCATGGTGCTGGGATTATTCGATTCACAAAGAATGCAAAGTTGGCTCCTGGGGGACCTGGGCTGCTCTCTTGAGGCGCATGCAGTCACTGGTTTGTAATCGAACACACAGTAGGCATCTTTAATTAGTGCTTGAAATGTCTCAGAGACAGATCAGGGCCTCTTACAACACTGCCCTATCAAGCTCTTGAAGATGGTGGTAGTGTGTGCTGCATGCTCTACTTTGACACCTGGAGGAGGAAGACCTCCAACTGCAGCCAAGTAAGACTTAAGTGGTCCCATGCGTCCAAAGTATTAACACATCTGCATCTCGCAATGGCCAAACACACCTTTCCCCAGAACTGGTCTTTGCACTAACTCAACTAACATAGTCCCATTCCTTTAATCTGCTAAAACCTTATTTTACACCATCCAAAAAATAACTCCAGGACCCAGTCGAAATCAAAGGGAACAAAATTTAATTCCCTAAATATATTTAGTGTACGAGGCTCATATTTTTATCCCTGTGCTACCCTTTGATGATGGTGTATGATGTGTGTGTTCTGGAGCCTAACCTAATGTCCCTTGTCAGTGCTCTCTCACTATCGGCAGTGAGTGTGGTGCCTGGGTGTAGGATCCCATTGGGAGCCTCTTGGATTGAAGTGGCTCTCTGTCTCCTTATGCTGAGTCAACATGAGATGCATCACATCTGTTCCTGTGGTGACTGGTGGTCCGGCTCACTTCCTGTCACATCTGGAAGGGGGCGGCTGGGGGGGCCAGATGTTACTTAGCTCTGAGAGGTAGCAGCCTCATCCGTGTGTACTCCAGGCAGCTGGGCATGATAATGTAGCGATTATAGTACTGGGCAAGCAACTCAAAGGTTATGGGTCACAATCTCACCATGGCCAAGTTGTGAATTTCAATTCAACAAATTTGGTAATTTGTGGTTCGGACTGGAAAAAAATGACCATGAAATCTGTCGGAATGTCAGCTGGTTCACTAAAGTCCTTCAAGGAAGGGAACCTAATCTGGCCTACACAGCGCCCTGGTCAACACTGTGTGGTTTAATCTGGCCTACACAGGGCTCTGGTCCACACTGTGTGGTCTAATTTGGCGTACACAGGGCCCTGACCACACTGCGGGGTCTAATCTGGTATACACATGGCTCTGGTCCACACTGTGTGGTCTAATCTGGCCTACACAGGGCCCTGGTCCACAATGTGTGGTCTAATCTGGCCAACACATGGTCCTGGTCCACACTGTGTGGTCTAATCTGGTCTACACAGGGCCCTGGTCCACACTGTGTGGTCTAATCTGGCCTACACAGGGCCCTGATCCACAATGTGTGATCTAATCTGACCTATACATGGCCCTGGTCCACACTGTGTGGTGTAATCTGGCCTACACAGGGCCCTGGTCCACACTGTGTGGTTTAATCTGGCCTATACAGTGCCCTGGTCCACAATGTGTGATCTAACCTGACCTATATATGGCCCTGGTCCACACTGTGTGGTGTAATCTGGCCTACACAGGGCCCTGGTCCACACTGTGTGGTCTAATCTGGCCTACACTGGGCCCTGGTCCACACTGTGGCCTAATCTGTCCTACACATGGCCCTGTTCCACAATGTGGTCTAATCTGGCCTACACAGGGCCCTGGTACAAACTGTGGACTAATCTGGCCTACACAGGGCCCTGGTCCACACTGTGTTCTAATCTTGCCTACACAGGTCCCTGGTCCACACTGTGTGGTCTAATCTGGCCTACACAGGGCAATGGTCCACACTGTGTGGTCTAATTTGGCATGTGCAAGGACATGGTCCACACTGTGTGGTATAATCTGGTCTACACATGGCCCTGGTCCAGACTGTGTGGCCTAATCTGACCTACACAGGGCCCTGGTCCACACTGTGTGGTCTAATCTGGCCTACACAGGGCCCTGGTCCACACTGTGTGGTCTAATCTGGTTTATACAGGGCCCTGGTCCACACTGTGGTCTAATCTGGCCTACACAGGGCCCTGGTCCACACTGTGTGGTCTAATCTGGTCTACACAGAGCCCTGGTCCACACTGTGTTGTCTAATCTGGTCTACACAGGGCCCTGGTCCACACTGTGGTCTAATCTGGCCTACACAGGGCCCTGGTCCACACTGTGTGGTCTAATCTGGTCTACACAGGGCCCTGGTCAACAATGTGTGGTCTGATCTGGCCTACACAGGGCCCTGGTCCACACTGTGTGGTCTAATCTGGTCTACACAGGGCCCTGGTCCACAATGTGTGATCCAATCTGGCCTACACATGGCTCTGGTCCACACTGTGTGGTCTAATCTAGCCTACACAGGGCCCTGTCTCCACACTGTGTGGTCTAATCTGGTATACACATGGCTCTGGTCCACAATGTTAGGTGTAATCTGGCCTACGCAGGGCCCTGGTCCACACTGTGGTCTAATCTGGCCTACACAGGGCCCTGGTCCACGCTGTGTTGTCTAATCTGGCCTACACAGGGCCCTGGTCCACACTGTGGTCTAATCTGGCCTACGCGTGGCTCTGGTCCACACTGTGGTCTAATCTGGCCTACACAGGGCCCTGGTCCAGACTGTGCTCTAACCTGGCCTACACAGGGACCTGGTCCACAATGTGTGGTCTAATCTGGCCAACACAGGGCCCTGGTCCAGACTGTGGACTAATCTGGCCAACACAGGGCCCTGGTCCAGACTGTGCTCTAACCTGGCCTACACAGGGCCCTGGTCGACAATGTGTGGTCTAATCTGGCCAACACAGGGCCCTGGTCCAGACTGTGGACTAATCTGGCCTACACAGGGCAATGGTCCACACTGTGTGGTCTAATTTGGAATGTGCAAGGCCCTGGTCCACACTGTGTGGTTTAATCTGGTCTACACATGGCCCTGGTCCAGACTGTGTGATCTAATCTGACCTACACAGGGCCCTGGTCCACACTGTGTGGTCTAATCTGGCCTACACAGGGCCCTGGTCCACACTGTGTGGTCTAATCTGGTCTACACAGGGCCCTGGTACACACTGTGTGGTCTAATCTGCCCTACGCAAGGCCCTGGTCCAGACTGTGGTCTAATCTGACCTACACAGGGCCCTGGTCCACACTGTGTGGTCTAATCTGGCCTACACAGGGCCCTGGTCCACACTGTGTTGTCTAATCCGGCCTACACTGAGCCCTGGTCCACACTGTGGCCTAATCTGGACTACACATGGCCCTGTTCCACACTGTGGTCTAATCTGGCCTACACAGGGCCCTGGTCCAGACTGTATTCTAACCTGGCCAACACAGGGCCCTGGTCCACACTGTGGTCTACTCTTGCCTACACAGGGCCCTGGTCCACATTGTGTGGTCTAATCTGGCCTACGCAAGGCCCTGGTCCAGACTGTGGTCTAATCTGGTTTACACAGGGCCCTGGTCCACACTGTGCTCTAATCTGGCCTACACAGTGCCCTCGTCCACGCTGTGGTCTAATCTGGCCTACACAGGGCCCTGGTCCACACTGTGTGGTCTAATCTGGCCTACACAGTGCCCTGGTCCACACTGTGTGGTCTAATCTGGTGTACACATGGTCCTGGTCCACACAGTGGTCTAATCTGGCCTACACAGGGCCCTGGTCCACACTGCGGCCTAATCTGGCATACACAGGGCCCTGGTCCACACTGTGGTCTAGTCTGACCTACGCAGGGCCGTGGTCCACACTGTGTGGTCTAATCTGGTCTACACAGGGCCCTGGTCCATAATGTGTTGTCCAATCTGGTCTACACATGGCCCTGGTCCAGACTGTGTTGTCTAATCTGGCCTACACACGGCCCTGGTCTGCACTGTGGTCTAATCTGGCCGACACAGGGCCCTAGTCCACACTGTGTTGTCTAATCTGGTCTACACAGGGCCCTGGTCCACACTGTGTGGCCTAATCTGGTCTACACAGGGCCCTGGTCCACACTGTGTGGTCTAATCTGACCTACACAGGGCCCTGGTCCACACTGTGTGGTCTAATCTGGCCTACACAGGGCACTGGTCCACACTGTGCAGTCTAATCTGGCCTACACAGGGCCCTGGTCCGCACTGTGGTCTAATCTGGCCTACACAGGGCCCTGGTCCAGACTGGGTTCTAATCTGGCATACACAGGGCCCTGGTCCACAATGTGTGGTCTAATCTGGCCAACACAGGGCCCTGGTCCGCACTGTGTGGTCTAATCTGCCCTATAAAGGGACCTGGTCAACACTGTGTAGTCTAATCTGGCCTACACAGGGCCCTGGTCCGCACTGTGGTCTAATCTGGCCTACACAGGGCCCTGGTCCAGACTGGGTTCTAATCTGGCCTACACAGGGCACTGGTCCACACTGTGCGGTCTAATCTGGCCTACACGGGGCCCTGGTCCACACTGCGGCCTAATCTGGCCTACACATGGCCCTGTTCCACACTGTGGTCTAATCTGGCCTACACAGGGCCCTGGTCCAAACTGTGGACTAATCTGGCCTACACAGGGCCCTGGTCCACACTGTGTTCTAATCTTGCCTACACAGGTCCCTGGTCCACACTGTGTGGTCTAATCTGGCCTACACAGTGCAATGGTCCACACTGTGTGGTCTAATTTGGCATGTGCAAGGCCATGCTCCACACTGTGTGGTTTAACCTGGTCTACACATGGTCCTGGTCCAGACTGTGTGGTCTAATCTGACCTACACAGGGCCCTGGTCCACACTGTGTGGTCTAATCTGGCCTACACAGGGCCCTGGTCCACACAGTGTGGTCTAATCTGGTCTTCACAGGGCCCTGGACCACACTGTGTGGTCTAATCTGGTCTACGCAAGGCCCTGGTCCAGACTGTGGTCTAATCTGACCTACACAGGGCCCTGGTCCACACTGTGTTGTCTAATCTGGCCTACACTGGGCCCTGGTCCACACTGTGGCCTAATCTGGCCTACACATGGCCCTGTTCCACACTGTGGTCGAATCTGGCCTACACAGGGCCCTGGTCCAGACTGTGGTCTAATCTGGCCAACACAGGGCACTGGTCCATGCTGTGGTCTAATCTGGCCTACACAGGGCCCTGGTCCACGCTGTGGTCTAATCTGGCCTACACAGGGCCCTGGTCCACACTGTGTGGTCTAATCTGGCCGACACAGTGCCCTGGCCCACACTGTGTGGCCTAATCTGGCATACACATGGTCCTGGTCCACACAGTGGTCTAATCTGGCCTACACAGGGCCCTGGTCCACACTGCAGTCTAATCTGGCCTACACAGGGCCCTGGTCCACAATGTGTTCTAGTCTGGCCTGCGCAGGGCCGTGGTCCACACTGTGTGGTCTAATCTGGTCTACACAGGGTCCTGTTCCATAATGTATTGTCCAATCTGGTCTACACATGGCCCTGGTCCAGACTGTGTTGTCTAATCTGGCCGACACAGGGCCCTGGTCCACACTGTGTTGTCTAATCTGGTCTACACAGGGCCCTGGTCCACACTGTGTGGCCTAATCTGGTCTACACAGGGCCCTGGTCCACACTGTGTGGTCTAATCTGACCTACACAGGGCCCTGGTCCACACTGTGTGGTCTAATCTGGTTTACACTGGGCACTGGTCCACACTGTGTGGTCTAATCTGGCCTACACAGGGCCCTGATCCGCACTGTGGTCTAATCTGGTCTACACAGGGCCCTGGTCCAGACTGGGTTCTAATCTGGCCTACACAGGGCCCTGGTCTACAATGTGTGGTCTAATCTGGCCAACACAGGGCCCTGGTCCACACTGTGTGGTCTAATCTGGCCTATAAAGGGTCCTGGTCAACACTGTGTATTCTAATCTGGCCTACACAGGGCCCTGGTCCATACTTTTGTCTAATCTGTCCTACACAGGGCCCTGGTCAACACTGTGTGCTCTAATCTGGCCTACACAGTGCCCTGTTCTACACTGTGTTGTCTAATCTGGCCTACACTGGGCCCTGGTCCACACTGTGGCCTAATCTGGCCTACACATGGCCCTGTTCCACACTGTGGCCTAATCTGGCCTACACAGGGCCCTGGTCCAGACTGTGGTCTAATCTTGCCTACACAGGTCCCTGGTCCACACTGTGTGGTCTAATCTGGCCTACACAGGGCAATGGTCCACACTGTGTGTTCTAATTTGGCATGTGCAAGGCCCTGGTCCACACTGTGTGGTTTAATCTGGTCCACACATGGCCCTGGTCCAGACTGTGTGGCCTAATCTGACCTACACAGGGCCCTGGTCCACACTGTGTGGTCTAATCTGGTCTAAACATGGCCCATATCCACACTGTGTGGTCTAATCTGGCCTACACAGGGCCCTGGTCCACACTGTGTGGTCTAATCTGGCCTACACAGGGCCCTGGTCCACACTGTGTGGTCCAATTTGGTCTACACAGGGCCGTGGTTAACACAGTGTGGTCTAATCTGGACTACAGAGGGCCGTGGTCCACACTGTGTGGTCTAATCTGGTCTACACAGGGCCCTGGTCCACACTCTGGTCAAATCTGGCCTACACAAGGCACTGGTCCACACTGTGTGGTCTAATCTGGTCTACAAAGGGACCTGGTCCACACTGTGTGGTCTAATCTGCTCTACACAGGGCCATGGTTCACACAGTGTGGTCTAATCTGGACTACAGAGGGCCCTGGTCAACACTGTGTTGTCTAATCTGGCCTACACAGGGCCCTGGTCAACACTGTGTTGTCTAATCTGGCCTACACAGGGCCCTGGTCCACACTGTCGTCTAATCTGGCCTACACAGGGCCCAATGCAGTCTGTGTGGTCTAATTTGGCCTAAACAGGGCCCTGGTCCACACTGTGGCCTAATCTGGCCTACACAAGGCCGTGGTCCACACTGTGTGGTTTATTCTGGCCTACAACGGGCCCTGGTCCACACTGTGTGGTTTAATCTGGCCTACACAGGGCCCTGGTCCACACTGTGGCCTAATCTGGCCTACACAGGGCCCACGTCCAGTCTGTGTGGTCTAATCTGGTCTACACAAGGCCCTGGTCCACAACGTGGTCTAATCTGGCCTACACATGGCTCTGGTCCACACTGTGGTCTAATCTGGCCTACGCAGGGCCCTGGTCCACACTGTGTGGTCTAATCTGGCGTACACATGGTCCTGGTCCACACAGTGGTCTAATCTGGCCTACACAGGGCCCTGGTCCACACTGCGGTCTAATCTGGCCTACACAGGGCCCTGGTCCACACTGTGGTCGAGTCTGGCCTACGCAGAGCCGTGGTCCACACTGTCTGGTCAAATCTGGTCTACACAGGGCCCTGGTCCATAATGTGTTGTCCAATCTGGTCTACACATGGCCCTGGTCCAGACTGTGTTGTCTAATCTGGCCTACACAGGGCTCTGGTCCATAATGTGTTGTCCAATCTGTTCTACACATGGCCCTGGTCCACACTGTGTGGTCTAATCTGGCCTACACACGGCACTGGTCTGCACTGTGGTCTAATATGGCCGACACAGGGCCCAAGTCCACACTGTGTTGTCTAATCTGGTCTACACAGGGCCCTGGTCCACACTGTGTGGCCTAATCTGGTCTACACAGGAATCTGGTCTACACAGGGCCCTGGTCCACACTGTGTGGTCTACTCTGACCTACACAGGGCCCTAGTCCACCCTGTGTGGTCTAATCTGGCATACACAGGGCACTGGTCCACACTGTGCAGTCTAATCTGGCCTACACAGGGCCCTGGTCTGCACTGTGGTCTAATCTGGCGTACACAGGACCCTGGTCCAGACTGGGTTCTAATCTGGCCTACACAGGGCCCTGGTCCACAATGTGTGGTCTAATCTGGCATACACAGGGCCCTGGTCCGCACTGTGGTCTAGTCTGACCTACGCAGGGCCGTGGTCCACACTGTGTGGTCTAATCTGGTCTACACAGGGCCCTGGTCCATAATGTGTTGTCCAATCTGGTCTACACATGGCCCTGGTCCAGACTGTGTTGTCGAATCTGGCCTACACACGGCCCTGGTCTGCACTGTGGTCTAATCTGGCCAACACAGGGCCCTAGTCCACACTGTGTTGTCTAATCTGGTCTACACAGGGCCCTGGTCCACACTGTGTGGCCTAATCTGGTCTACACAGGGCCCTGGTCCACACTGTGTGGTCTAATCTGACCTACACAGGGCCCTGGTCCACACTGTGTGGTCTAATCTGGCCTACACAGGGCACTGGTCCACACTGTGCGGTCTAATCTGGCCTACACAGGGCCCTGGTCCGCACTGTGGTCTAATCTGGCCTACAGAGGGCCCTGGTCTACACTGTGGTCTAATCTTGCCTACACAGGTCCCTGGTCCACACTGTGTGGTCTAATCTGGCCTACACAGGGCAATGGTCCACACTGTGTGTTCTAATTTGGCATGTGCAAGGCCCTGGTCCACACTGTGTGGTTTAATCTGGTCCACACATGGCCCTGGTCCAGACTGTGTGGCCTAATCTGACCTACACAGGGCCCTGGTCCACACTGTGTGGTCTAATCTGGTCTAAACATGGCCCATATCCACACTGTGTGGTCTAATCTGGCCTACACAGGGCCCTGGTCCACACTGTGTGGTCTAATCTGGCCTACACAGGGCCCTGGTCCACACTGTGTGGTCCAATTTGGTCTACACAGGGCCGTGGTTAACACAGTGTGGTCTAATCTGGACTACAGAGGGCCGTGGTCCACACTGTGTGGTCTAATCTGGTCTACACAGGGCCCTGGTCCACACTCTGGTCAAATCTGGCCTACACAAGGCACTGGTCCACACTGTGTGGTCTAATCTGGTCTACAAAGGGACCTGGTCCACACTGTGTGGTCTAATCTGCTCTACACAGGGCCATGGTTCACACAGTGTGGTCTAATCTGGACTACAGAGGGCCCTGGTCAACACTGTGTTGTCTAATCTGGCCTACACAGGGCCCTGGTCAACACTGTGTTGTCTAATCTGGCCTACACAGGGCCCTGGTCCACACTGTCGTCTAATCTGGCCTACACAGGGCCCAATGCAGTCTGTGTGGTCTAATTTGGCCTAAACAGGGCCCTGGTCCACACTGTGGCCTAATCTGGCCTACACAAGGCCGTGGTCCACACTGTGTGGTTTATTCTGGCCTACAACGGGCCCTGGTCCACACTGTGTGGTTTAATCTGGCCTACACAGGGCCCTGGTCCACACTGTGGCCTAATCTGGCCTACACAGGGCCCACGTCCAGTCTGTGTGGTCTAATCTGGTCTACACAAGGCCCTGGTCCACAACGTGGTCTAATCTGGCCTACACATGGCTCTGGTCCACACTGTGGTCTAATCTGGCCTACGCAGGGCCCTGGTCCACACTGTGTGGTCTAATCTGGCGTACACATGGTCCTGGTCCACACAGTGGTCTAATCTGGCCTACACAGGGCCCTGGTCCACACTGCGGTCTAATCTGGCCTACACAGGGCCCTGGTCCACACTGTGGTCGAGTCTGGCCTACGCAGAGCCGTGGTCCACACTGTCTGGTCTAATCTGGTCTACACAGGGCCCTGGTCCATAATGTGTTGTCCAATCTGGTCTACACATGGCCCTGGTCCAGACTGTGTTGTCTAATCTGGCCTACACAGGGCTCTGGTCCATAATGCGTTGTCCAATCTGTTCTACACATGGCCCTGGTCCACACTGTGTGGTCTAATCTGGCCTACACACGGCACTGGTCTGCACTGTGGTCTAATATGGCCGACACAGGGCGCAAGTCCACACTGTGTTGTCTAATCTGGTCTACACAGGGCCCTGGTCCACACTGTGTGGCCTAATCTGGTCTACACAGGGCCCTGGTCCACACTGTGTGGTCTAATCTGACCTACACAGGGCCCTAGTCCACCCTGTGTGGTCTAATCTGGCCTACACAGGGCACTGGTCCACACTGTGCGGTCTAATCTGGCCTACACAGGGCCCTGGTCTGCACTGTGGTCTAATCTGGCGTACACAGGGCCCTGGTCCAGACTGGGTTCTAATCTGGCCTACACAGGGCCCTGGTCCACAATGTGTGGTCTAATCTGGCATACACAGGGCCCTGGTCCGCACTGTGGTCTAGTCTGACCTACGCAGGGCCGTGGTCCACACTGTGTGGTCTAATCTGGTCTACACAGGGCCCTGGTCCATAATGTGTTGTCCAATCTGGTCTACACATGGCCCTGGTCCAGACTGTGTTGTCGAATCTGGCCTACACACGGCCCTGGTCTGCACTGTGGTCTAATCTGGCCAACACAGGGCCCTAGTCCACACTGTGTTGTCTAATCTGGTCTACACAGGGCCCTGGTCCACACTGTGTGGTCTAATCTGACCTACACAGGGCCCTGGTCCACACTGTGTGGTCTAATCTGGCCTACACAGGGCACTGGTCCGCACTGTGCGGTCTAATCTGGCCTACACAGGGCCCTGGTCCGCACTGTGGTCTAATCTGGCCTACACAGGGCCCTGGTCCAGACTGGGTTCTAATCTGGCCTACACAGGGCCCTGGTCCACAATGTGTGGTCTAATCTGGCCAACACAGGGCTCTGGTCCGCACTGTGAGGTCTAATCTGCCCTATAAAGGGACCTGGTCAACACTGTGTAGTCTAATCTGGCCTACACAGGGCCCTGGTCCGCACTGTGGTCTAATCTGGCCTACACAGGGCCCTGGTCCAGACTGGTTTCTAATCTGGCCTACACAGGGCACTGGTCCACACTGTGCGGTCTAATCTGGCCTACACAGGGCCCTGTTCCACACTGTGGCCTAATCTGGCCTACACATGGCCTGTTCCACACTGTGGTCTAATCTGGCCTACACAGGGCCCTGGTCCAAACTGTGGACTAATCTGGCCTACACAGGGCCCTGGTCCACACTGTGTTCTAATCTTGCCTACACAGGTCCCTGGTCCACACTGTGTGGTCTAGTCTGGTCTACACAGGGCCCTGGTCCACACTGTGTGGTCTAATCTGGCCTACGCAAGGCCCTGGTCCAGACTGTGGTCTAATCTGACCTACACAGGGCCCTGGTCCACACTGTGTTGTCTAATCTGGCCTACACTGGGCCCTGGTCCACACTGTGGCCTAATCTGGCCTACACATGGCCCTGTTCCACACTGTGGTCGAATCTGGCCTACACAGGGCCCTGGTCCAGACTGTGGTCTAATCTGGCCTACACAGGGCCCTGGTCCACGCTGTGGTCTAATCTGGCCTACACAGGGCCCTGGTCCACACTGTGGTCTAGTCTGGCCTACGCAGGGCCCAATCCAGTCTGTGTGGTCTAATCTGGCCTACACAGGGCCCTGGTCCACACTGTGGCCTAATCTGGCCTACACATGGCCCTGTTCCACACTGTGGTCGAATCTGGCCTACACAGGGCCCTGGTCCAGACTGTGGTCTAATCTGGCCTACACAGGGCCCTGGTCCACGCTGTGGTCTAATCTGGCCTACACAGGGCCCTGGTCCACACTGTGGTCTAGTCTGGCCTACGCAGGGCCCAATCCAGTCTGTGTGGTCTAATCTGGCCTACACAGGGCCCTGGTCCACACTGTGGCCTAATCTGGCCTACACAAGGCCGTGGCCCACACTGTGTGGTTTATTCTGGCCTACAACGGGCCCTGGTCCACACTGTGTGGTCGAATCTGGCCTACACAGGGCCCTGGTCCACACTGTGTCCTAATCTGGCCTACACAGGGCCCAGGTCCAGTCTGTTTAGTCTAATCTGGTCTACACAAGGCCCTGGTTGACAACGTGGTCTAATCTGGCCTACACATGGCGCTGGTCCACACTGTGGTCTAATCTGGCCTACACAGGGCCCTGGTCCAGACTGTGTTCTAATCCGGCCTACACAGGGCCCTGGTTCACACTGTGTGATCTAATCTGGCCGACACAGGGCCCTGGTCCAGACTGTGTGGTTTAATCTGGTCGACACATGGCCCTGGTCCAGACAGTGTGGTCTAATCTGGCCTACACAGGGCCCTGGTCCACACTGTGGTCTAATCTGGCCTACACAGGGCCCTGGTCCACACTGTGGTCTAATCTGGCCTACACATGGCCCTGGTCCAGACTGTGGTCTAATCTGGCCTACACAGGGCCCTGGTCCGCACTGTGTGGTCTAATCTGGCCTTAACATGGTCCTGGTCCACACTCTGTGGTCTAATCTGGCCTACACAGGGCCCTGGTCCACACTGTGGTCTAATCTGGCCTACACAGTGCCCTGGTCCACGCTGTGGTCTAATCTGGCCTACACAGGGCCCTGGTCCACACTGTGTTGTCTAATCTGGCCTACACAGTGCCCTGGTCCACGCTGTGGTCTAATCTGGCCTACACAGTGCCCTGGTCCACACTGTGTGGCCTAATCTGGCATACACATGGTCCTGGTCCACACAGTGGTCTAATCTGGCCTACACAGGGCCCTGGTCCACACTGCAGTCTAATCTGGCCTACACAGGGCCCTGGTCCACACTGTGTTCTAGTCTGGCCTGCGCAGGGCCGTGGTCCACATTGTGTGGTCTAATCTGGTCTACACAGGGCCCTGGTCCATAATGTATTGTCCAATCTGGTCTACACATGGCCCTGGTCCAGACTGTGTTGTCTAATCTGGCCGACACAGGGCCCTGGTCCACACTGTGTGGCCTAATCTGGTCTACACAGGGCCCTGGTCCACACTGTGTGGTCTAATCTGACCTACACTGGGCCCTGGTCCACACTGTGTGGTCTAATCTGGTTTACACTGGGCACTGGTCCACACTGTGTGGTCTAATCTGGCCTACACAGGGCCCTGGTCCGCACTGTGGTCTAATCTGGTCTACACAGGGCCCTGGTCCAGACTGGGTTCTAATCTGGCCTACACAGGGCCCTGGTCTACAATGTGTGGTCTAATCTGGCCAACACAGGGCCCTGGTCCACACTGTGTGGTCTAATCTGGCCTATAAAGGGTCCTGGTTAACACTGTGTATTCTAATCTGGCCTACACAGGGCCCTGGTCCATACTTTTGTCTAATCTGTCCTACACAGGGCCCTGGTCAACACTGTGTGCTCTAATCTGGCCTACACAGTGCCCTGGTCTACACTGTGTTGTCTAATCTGGCCTACACTGGGCCATGGTCCACACTGTGACCTAATCTGGCCTACACATGGCCCTGTTCCACACTGTGGCCTAATCTGGCCTACACAGGTCCCTGGTCCACACTGTGTGGTCTAATCTGGCCTACACAGGGCAATGGTCCACACTGTGTGTTCTAATTTGGCATGTGCAAGGCCCTGGTCCACACTGTGTGGTTTAATCTGGTCCACACATGGCCCTGGTCCACACTGTGTGGTCTAATCTGGTCTAAACATGGCCCATATCCACACTGTGTGGTCTAATCTGGCCTACACAGGGCCCTGGTCCACACTGTGTGGTCTAATCTGGCCTACACAGGGCCCTGGTCCACACTGTGTGGTCCAATCTGGTCTACACAGGGCCGTGGTTCACACAGTGTGGTCTAATCTGGACTACAGAGGGCCGTGGTCCACACTGTGTGGTCTAATCTGGTCTACACAAGGCCCTGGTCCACACTCTGGTCAAATCTGGCCTACACAAGGCACTGGTCCACACTGTGTGGTCTAATCTGGTCTACAAAGGGACCTGGTCCACACTGTGTGGTCTAATCTGCTCTACACAGGGCCATGGTTCACACAGTGTGGTCTAATCTGGACTACAGAGGGCCCTGGTCAACACTGTGTTGTCTAATCTGGCCTACACAGGGCCCTGGTCAATACTGTGTTGTCTAATCTGGCCTACACAGGGCCCTGGTCCACACTGTCATCTAATCTGGCCTACACAGGGCCCAATCCAGTCTGTGTGGTCTAATTTGGCCTACACAGGGCCCTGGTCCACACTGTGGCCTAATCTGGCCTACACAAGGCCGTGGTCCACACTGTGTGGTTTATTCTGGCCTACACAGGGCCCTGGTCCAGACTGGGTTCTAATCTGGCCTACACAGGGCACTGGTCCACACTGTGTGGTCTAATCTGGCCTACACAGGGCCCTGTTCCACACTGTGGCCTAATCTGGCCTACACATGGCCGTGTTCCACACTGTGGTCTGATCTGGCCTACACAGGGCCCTGGTCCAAACTGTGGACTAATCTGGCCTACACAGGGCCCTGGTCCACACTGTGTTCTAATCTTGCCTACACAGGTCCCTGGTCCACGCTGTGTGGTCTAATCTGGTCTACACAGGGCCCTGGTCCACACTGTGTGGTCTAATCTGGCATACGCAAGGCCCTGGTCCAGACTGTGGTCTAATCTGACCTACACAGGGCCCTGGTCCACACTGTGTTGTCTAATCTGGCCTACACTGGGCCCTGGTCCACACTGTGGCCTAATCTGGCCTACACATGGCCCTGTTCCACACTGTGGTCGAATCTGGCCTACACAGGGCCCTGGTCCTGACTGTGGTCTAATCTGGCCTACACAGGGCCCTGGTCCACGCTGTGGTCTAATCTGGCCTACACAGGGCCCTGGGCCACGCTGTGGTCTAATCTGGCCTACACAGGGCCCTGGTCCACATTGTGTGGTCTAATCTGGCCTACGCTGTGCCCTGGTCCACACTGTGTGGTCTAATCTGGCCTACACAGGGCCCTGGTCCACACTGTGGCCTAATCTGGCCTACACAGGGCCCTGGTCCACACTGTGGTCTAGTCTGGCCTACGCAGGGCCCTGGTCCACACTGTGGCCTAATCTGGCCTACACAAGGCCGTGGCCCACACTGTGTGGTTTATTCTGGCCTACAACGGGCCCTGGTCCACACTGTGTGGTCGAATCTGGCCTACACAGGGCCCTGGTCCACACTGTGGCCTAATCTGGCCTACACAGGGCCCAGGTCCAGTCTGTTTAGTCTAATCTGGTCTACACAATGCCCTGGTTGACAACGTGGTCTAATCTGGCCTACACATGGCGCTGGTCCACACTGTGGTCTAATCTGGCCTACACAGGGCCCTGGTCCAGACTGTGTTCTAATCCGGCCTACACAGGGCCCTGGTTCACACTGTGTGATCTAATCTGGCCGACACAGGGCCCTGGTCCAGACTGTGTGGTTTAATCTGGTCGACACATGGCCCTGGTCCAGACAGTGTGGTCTAATCTGGCCTACACAGGGCCCTGGTCCACACTGTGGTCTAATCTGGCCTACACAGGGCCCTGGTCCACACTGTGGTCTAATCTGGCCTACACATGGCCCTGGTCCAGACTGTGGTCTAATCTGGCCTACACAGGGCCCTGGTCCGCACTGTGTGGTCTAATCTGGCCTTAACATGGTCCTGGTCCACACTCTGTGGTCTAATCTGGCCTACACAGGGCCCTGGTCCACACATTGTGGTCTAATCTGGCCTACACAGTGCCCTGGTCCACGCTGTGGTCTAATCTGGCCTACACAGGGCCCTGGTCCACACTGTGTGGTCCAATCTGGCCTACACAGTGCCCTGGTCCACACTGTGTGGCCTAATCTGGCATACACATGGTCCTGGTCCACACAGTGGTCTAATCTGGCCTACACAGGGCCCTGGTCCACACTGCAGTCTAATCTGGCCTACACAGGGCCCTGGTCCACACTGTGTTCTAGTCTGGCCTTCGCAGGGCCATGGTCCACATTGTGTGGTCTAATCTGGTCTACACAGGGCCCTGGTCCATAATGTATTGTCCAATCTGGTCTACACATGGCCCTGGTCCAGACTGTGTTGTCTAATCTGGCCGACACAGGGCCCTGGTCCACACTGTGTGGCCTAATCTGGTCTACACAGGGCCCTGGTCCACACTGTGTGGTCTAATCTGACCTACACTGGGCCCTGGTCCACACTGTGTGGTCTAATCTGGTTTACACTGGGCACTGGTCCACACTGTGTGGTCTAATCTGGCCTACACAGGGCCCTGGTCCGCACTGTGGTCTAATCTGGTCTACACAGGGCCCTGGTCCAGACTGGGTTCTAATCTGGCCTACACAGGGCCCTGGTCTACAATGTGTGGTCTAATCTGGCCAACACAGGGCCCTGGTCCACACTGTGTGGTCTAATCTGGCCTATAAAGGGTCCTGGTCAACACTGTGTATTCTAATCTGGCCTACACAGGGCCCTGGTCCATACTTTTGTCTAATCTGTCCTACACAGGGCCCTGGTCAACACTGTGTGCTCTAATCTGGCCTACACAGTGCCCTGGTCTACACTGTGTTGTCTAATCTGGCCTACACTGGGCCATGGTCCACACTGTGGCCTAATCTGGCCTACACATGGCCCTGTTCCACACTGTGGCCTAATCTGCCCTACACAGGGTCCTGGTCCAGACTGTGGACTAATCTGGCCTACAGAGGGCCCTGGTCCACACTGTGGTCTAATCTTGCCTACACAGGTCCCTGGTCCACACTGTGTGGTCTAATCTGGCCTACACAGGGCAATGGTCCACACTGTGTGTTCTAATTTGGCATGTGCAAGGCCCTGGTCCACACTGTGTGGTTTAATCTGGTCCACACATGGCCCTGGTCCAGACTGTGTGGCCTAATCTGACCTACACAGGGCCCTGGTCCACACTGTGTGGTCTAATCTGGTCTAAACATGGCCCATATCCACACTGTGTGGTCTAATCTGGCCTACACAGGGCCCTGGTCCACACTGTGTGGTCTAATCTGGCCTACACAGGGCCCTGGTCCACACTGTGTGGTCCAATCTGGTCTACACAGGGCCGTGGTTCACACAGTGTGGTCTAATCTGGACTACAGAGGGCCGTGGTCCACACTGTGTGGTCTAATCTGGTCTACACAAGGCCCTGGTCCACACTCTGGTCAAATCTGGCCTACACAAGGCACTGGTCCACACTGTGTGGTCTAATCTGGTCTACAAAGGGACCTGGTCCACACTGTGTGGTCTAATCTGCTCTACACAGGGCCATGGTTCACACAGTGTGGTCTAATCTGGACTACAGAGGGCCCTGGTCAACACTGTGTTGTCTAATCTGGCCTACACAGGGCCCTGGTCAATACTGTGTTGTCTAATCTGGCCTACACAGGGCCCTGGTCCACACTGTCATCTAATCTAGCCTACACAGGGCCCAATCCAGTCTGTGTGGTCTAATTTGGCCTACACAGGGCCCTGGTCCACACTGTGGCCTAATCTGGCCTACACAGGGCACTGGTCCACACTGTGTGGTCTAATCTGGCCTACACAGGGCCCTGTTCCACACTGTGGCCTAATCTGGCCTACACATGGCCGTGTTCCACACTGTGGTCTAATCTGGCCTACACAGGGCCCTGGTCCAAACTGTGGACTAATCTGGCCTACACAGGGCCCTGGTCCACACTGTGTTCTAATCTTGCCTACACAGGTCCCTGGTCCACGCTGTGTGGTCTAATCTGGTCTACACAGGGCCCTGGTCCACACTGTGTGGTCTAATCTGGCCTACGCAAGGCCCTGGTCCAGACTGTGGTCTAATCTGACCTACACAGGGCCCTGGTCCACACTGTGTTGTCTAATCTGGCCTACACTGGGCCCTGGTCCACACTGTGGCCTAATCTGGCCTACACATGGCCCTGTTCCACACTGTGGTCGAATCTGGCCTACACAGGGCCCTGGTCCTGACTGTGGTCTAATCTGGCCTACACAGGGCCCTGGTCCACGCTGTGGTCTAATCTGGCCTACACAGGGCCCTGGTCCACATTGTGTGGTCTAATCTGGCCTACGCTGTGCCCTGGTCCACACTGTGTGGTCTAATCTGGCCTACACAGGGCCCTGGTCCACACTGTGGCCTAATCTGGCCTACACAGGGCCCTGGTCCACACTGTGGTCTAGTCTGGCCTACGCAGGGCCCTGGTCCACACTGTGGCCTAATCTGGCCTACACAAGGCCGTGGCCCACACTGTGTGGTTTATTCTGGCCTACAACGGGCCCTGGTCCACACTGTGTGGTCGAATCTGGCCTACACAGGGCCCTGGTCCACACTGTGGCCTAATCTGGCCTACACAGGGCCCAGGTCCAGTCTGTTTAGTCTAATCTGGTCTACACAAGGCCCTGGTTGACAACGTGCTCTAATCTGGCCTACACATGGCGCTGGTCCACACTGTGGTCTAATCTGGCCTACACAGGGCCCTGGTCCAGACTGTGTTCTAATCCGGCCTACACAGGGCCCTGGTTCACACTGTGTGATCTAATCTGGCCGACACAGGGCCCTGGTCCAGACTGTGTGGTTTAATCTGGTCGACACATGGCCCTGGTCCAGACAGTGTGGTCTAATCTGGCCTACACAGGGCCCTGGTCCATAATGTATTGTCCAATCTGGTCTACACATGGCCCTGGTCCAGACTGTGTTGTCTAATCTGGCCGACACAGGGCCCTGGTCCACACTGTGTTGTCTAATCTGGTCTACACAGGGCCCTGGTTCACACTGTGTGGCCTAATCTGGTCTACACAGGGCCCTGGTCCACACTGTGTGGTCTAATCTGACCTACACAGGGCCCTGGTCCACACTGTGTGGTCTAATCTGGCCTACACAGGGCACTGGTCCACACTGTACTGTGGTGTATGTGCCTTTAAAAGCAATTGTGGTGTATGTGCCTTTAAGAGCCCCAGGTGTGCGCAATGCCGGTAATTGCCACTTGGGCTATATAAGCCTGTGTATTGTGTATATCCTTTAGAACCCCCCCAGACTTGCTTAGTAAATACCTATGAACCAACTCCTGTCTTCAGTGTCTTTATCTACACAGGGACACTGCAGTGGCGACGAAGTGGAAACGGACTTACCTGCAATTCGGCAGCACCTCAAGGACATCGATTCCTCCAGTGTCCAGAAGACTCAAGGAAGTAATAGAAACTGTGGTTTCACCAGCTGGCCAAGCTGGTGGCAGGTACTGCGCTAATCCTTCCTGGGCGTCAGGCTGGGGCTCCAGCGGCGGGCTCTACAGCTGAGACAGGCAGCGAAATCGGAGGCAAGCAATAACGGACTGGGAGGGTGCACTCGGGAGACGGCCGGCGCGGCAAGCAGGTCAGCGTTTAAACCTCCATCGGGAACGAGTCTCCAACAGTGAATAAACGGAAACCACAGTAAAACAGCATTGTTATCGGTAGCAGCGGCGGGAAAGCGCAGGAAGCGCCATATCGTTGCTACAGAGAGAACAAAAAAGCGCGGGAAGCGCCATATCTTTTTTTGAAATGCCTAAGTCTGGCAATATTGATGCTTTTGATAACGAAACAGAGCCTAACTTTGGCAATATTGATGTTTTTGATAACAAGATAGAGGATTGGACCACATATGTAGAAAGAGTGGAGGTGTTTTGCACCGCAAATGGAATAGAAGATGAAAAAAAAGCTTCAGTGCTTCTGGATCTAATGGGCGCAGAAACATACAAGCTGTTACGCAACTTAATCACTCCAGCCGAACCGATGGACAAGAATTTTGAGGAGATTGTTGATACCCTACACTGCCAATTCGAGGCAGGACTGGCAGATTCTCTGCAAGACAAATTCATCTGCGATCCCCTAAGTGTAGAAACACAAAAAAAGGTATCTTCTGGAAAAGATTTAACACTGGACAAGGCTTTCAGTGCAATAGGAGCGGCAAAGATACAGCAAAGGCCACAGGACTTCGGCACCCATGAAATGACACGGGGTTTCGAAAGATGTTATCGCTGCGGCAGATCCAACCATGACCAGAGGGATTGCTGGTTCAAAGAAAAAGCATGCAGGCGATGCGGAAAGATGGGGCACATTCCACGTGTATGCCGATCTGAAAATAAAAAATCCACTAACGGGAAAAGAATCAATAAGGAAAAGCACAGAAAGGTACAAATGATGACGGACAGTAGCTCCAAAGACCAGAAGAGCGATAGCGACTCCGGGAACAAGAGACTAAGCTCTCTCAAATTACATAATGTAATTGCCAATGAAGATTACCAGACCATTTGGGTTACCCTCATAATAGCAGGGTCCCCAGTTAAAATGGAGCTAGATACAGGATCAGCTCTAACCGTAATAAATCGACGAGATTACGAGAGGCTATTTTCGCATATACCTCTAAAAGACACATCCATTATCTTAAAAACATATACGGGGCAGAAAGTATACCCCAAAGGAAAAATAAAGGTGCCTGTGGTATACAACGGCAAAGAAATACAAAAGTTGTATTTATACATTCTACAAGATGGTGGTCCACCGTTGTTGGGACGTGAATGGATAAGGAAGATACGTTTAGACTGGCACTCCATTCAGGCACTGACGGTGACCAGTAAGGAAAAAAACAATGATGACATCATACCTGAACGATTAAAAGACATCTTGGCCAACGCCAAAGAAGTGTTTCAAGAGAAACTAGGAACCTTGAAAGGCATCACCGCCTCAATAAAAGTGGAAGATGCAGCAATTCCAAAAATTTTTAAGGCAAGACCGGTGCCATACGCAATACGTCCGGCAGTCGAGGCAGAGCTGGAGAATTTGGAAAAGGCAGGCGTATTATCCAAAATAGATTGGAGCGAATGGGCAACACCCATCGTTCCAGTCATGAAAAAAGCATTGAAAAATAACTCTGAGGAACAGAGAAAAATTCGCATCTGTGGGGACTTTAAGGTGACTGTAAACCCGGTCCTTCACACGGTACAGTATCCTCTTCCGAGGATAGAAGATATTTTCGCCTCACTATCCGGAGGAAAACGTTTCACAAAAATTGACTTGGCACAGGCATATCTACAGATGGAGGTTGAGGAGACCTCTAAAAAGTATCTCACAATAAACACACACAAAGGCCTGTACCAGTACAATCGACTGGTTTTTGGAGTAGCATCAGCCCCAGCTATCTGGCAAAGAGCTATGGAGCAAGTCCTGCAAGGGATTCCGGGGACTCAGTGTTACCTAGACGACATCCTTATAACAGGAGAAAACGACAACGAGCACCTTGCCAATTTGGAGCAGGTGCTCACTAGGCTGAAAGAACGGGGCCTACGAGCAAATCGCCCCAAGTGCGAATTTTTCCAAAATCAGATATCATATTGTGGCCACATAATTAATAAGGAAGGGTTGCATAAGTCACCTGAAAAAATTGAAGCAGTTATAAAAGCCCCAGCACCTGAAAATGTTTCACAATTGAGGTCATTCCTGGGATTAATAAATTACTATCATAAATTTTTACCGAACTTATCAACTATTCTACACCCTCTTAATGATCTTCTACACACAGGAGTGATTTGGAAATGGAACGAAGACTGTAAACGTGCCTTCCATAAATGTAAAGACTTAATCACATCCGAGAAAGTTTTGGCTCATTACAACCCATCACTACCAATCAGACTGGCGTGCGATGCATCCCCTTACGGCATAGGAGCGGTATTGTCCCATAGATTCCCTGATGGCTCGGAACGGCCGATAGCTTTTGCGTCACGCTCATTGAACTCAGCTGAGCGTAACTATTCCCAGATAGACAGGGAAGCACTCAGCCTGGTATGGGGAGTGAAGAAATTCAACCATTACCTACACGGACAAAAATTTACCTTGCTGACTGACCATCAACCCCTCATCTCCATATTCAACCCTAAGAAAGGTGTCCCCATTATGACGGCACAAAGACTACAGAGGTGGTCCCTTTTTCTAGGGGCACACCAATACAACATTGAATACAAAGGGTCAAAACAGCATGGGAATGCTGACGGTTTATCGCGCCTGCCGTTGCCAACGATAGAAGAGGCACCTACAGTAGACCCAGTAGAGATATTCCACTCTACCATAGTGGAATGTCTAACGGTGACAAATTCTGCCATTGAAAGGGAGACCAGAAATGACCCTACTCTCTCACGGGCCTACGATTTAACAATGAAGGATGGCCAGCACATGGCGAACCACTGTTGCCAGCATTCTCGCAAAGAAGGGAACAGCTGTCAGTGTGCCGAGGAACCTTGATGTGTGGATCCAGAGTGGTGATTCCACCCAAACTCCAGGATAAAGTGCTAAAGGAGCTTCACGAGGGGCATCTGGGTGGAGTGAAAATGAAGAACCTAGCTAGGGCATTTGTATGGTGGCCAGGTATCGATGGAGACATCGAAGACATGACCAAGAGCTGCCTAGGATGCCAGAAGGTCCAAAATGCTCCGCCACAGGCCCCTCTACATCCATGGGAGTGGCCCTCATCTCCCTGGCAAAGGGTGCACATCGACTTTGCTGGTCCATTTATGGACTCAATGTTCTTAATCGCAGTTGATGCACACTCCAAGTGGCTGGAGGTAATAAAGATGTCCTCCACCACCACGGAAAAAACCATCACAGTATTAAGGACCATATTTGCCAGGAATGGGCTGCCGGAACAGATATGTTCTGATAATGGACCGCAATTTGTGTCCGAAGAATTCAGAAAGTTCTTAAAGAACAATGGGGTAAAGCACTACACGTCCGCCCCATACCATCCCGCCACCAATGGATTGGCTGAAAGGTTTGTCCAGACCTTCAAGAAGGCCATAAAGGCCATGGGTAATGAAAACATAAAACTTCAGCACAAGGTGGATAACTTCTTATTTGCATATAGGAATGCAACACATATGGTTACAAACCAAACTCCCGCCATGATGTTCTACAATAGAAACCTAAGATGCCGGCTGGATTTGGTCAAGCCCAACATCCGAAGGGACGTGGAGAACCGGCAGTTTCAGGGCATGAATGAAAGGCCAACTAGGACCTTCCAGATAGGCCAACCGGTTTTGGCCCGGGACTACCGTACCGAGAAATGGCAGCCTGGAACTATCTGCACACGACTAGGACCACTGATGTATACCGTGGACATCGGAGAAAGCATAATAAGGCGCCATGCTGACCAAATCATCAAGTCATCCGAAAAGGGACAACCTACACCACCACGCTATACATCTAACGATGAAGTAGAGATACCCATATCTACCTCCGATCCGGTGATACTGGAACCCGATGAACCCGACACTGGCCTTCAAGCCGAATCAGCCTTACCAGAAGAACCTACTACACCACCAGAAACTACTACACCCCCAAGGCGTTATCCGGACCGAGTCAGGAAGCCTCCTGAGAGACTAACTTATAATTAATTAATACAGCAATGTATATTATTTTGCATATAACATGTAATTAATAATTACTTAAAATATGATGTACTAGTTAGCTAGAAGGGGAGGAATTGTGGTGTATGTGCCTTTAAAAGCAATTGTGGTGTATGTGCCTTTAAGAGCCCCAGGTGTGCGCAATGCAGGTAATTGCCACTTGGGCTATATAAGCCTGTGTATTGTGTATATCCTTTAGAACCCCCCCAGACTTGCTTAGTAAATACCTATGAACCAACTCCTGTCTTCAGTGTCTTTATCTACACACGGACACTACATGTACGGTCTAATCTGGCCTACACAGGGCCCTGGTCCGCACTGTGGTCTAATCTGGTCTACACAGGGCCCTGGTCCAGACTGGGTTCTAATCTGGCCTACACAGGGCCCTGGTCTACAATGTGTGGTCTAATCTGGCCAACACAGGGCCCTGGTCCACACTGTGTGGTCTAATCTGGCCTATAAAGGGTCCTGGTCAACACTGTGTATTCTAATCTGGCCTACACAGGGCCCTGGTCCATACTTTTGTCTAATCTGTCCTACACAGGGCCCTCGTCAACACTGTGTGCTCTAATCTGGCCTACACTGGGCCATGGTCCACACTGTGGCCTAATCTGGCCTACACATGGCCCTGTTCCACACTGTGGCCTAATCTGGCCTACACAGGGCCCTGGTCCAGACTGTGGACTAATCTGGCCTACAGAGGGCCCTGGTCCACACTGTGGTCTAATCTTGCCTACACAGGTCCCTGGTCCACACTGTGTGGTCTAATCTGGCCTACACAGGGCAATGGTCCACACTGTGTGTTCTAATTTGGCATGTGCAAGGCCCTGGTCCACACTGTGTGGTTTAATCTGGTCCACACATGGCCCTGGTCCAGACTGTGTGGCCTAATCTGACCTACACAGGGCCCTGGTCCACACTGTGTGGTCTAATCTGGTCTAAACATGGCCCATATCCACACTGTGTGGTCTAATCTGGCCTACACAGGGCACTGGTCCACACTGTGTGGTCTAATCTGGCCTACACAGGGTCCTGGTCCACACTGTGTGGTCCAATCTGGTCTACACAGGGCCGTGGTTCACACAGTGTGGTCTAATCTGGACTACAGAGGGCTGTGGTCCACACTGTGTGGTCTAATCTGGTCTACACAAGGCCCTGGTCCACACTCTGGTCACATCTGGCCTACACAAGGCACTGGTCCACACTGTGTGGTCTAATCTGGTCTACAAAGGGACCTGGCCCACACTGTGTGGTCTAATCTGCTCTACACAGGGCCATGGTTCACACAGTGTGGTCTAATCTGGACTACAGAGGGCCCTGGTCAACACTGTGTTGTCTAATCTGGCCTAAAAAGGGCCCTGGTCAACACTGTGTTGTCTAATCTGGCCTACACAGGGCCCTGGTCCACACTGTGGCCTAATCTGGCCTACACATGGCCCTGTTCCACACTGTGGCCCAATCTGGCCTACACAGGGCCCTGGTCCAAACTGTGGACTAATCTGGCCTACACAGGGCCCTGGTCCACACTGTGTTCTAATCTTGCCTACACAGGTCCCTGGTCCACACTGTGTGGTCTAATCTGGTCTACACAGGGCCCTGGTCCACACTGTGTGGTCTAATCTGGCCTACGCAAGGCCCTGGTCCAGACTGTGGTCTAATCTGACCTACACAGGGCCCTGGTCCACACTGTGTTGTCTAATCTGGCCTACACTGGGCCCTGGTCCACACTGTGGCCTAATCTGGCCTACACATGGCCCTGTTCCACACTGTGGTCGAATCTGGCCTACACAGGGCCCTGGTCCAGACTGTGGTCTAATCTGGCCTACACAGGGCCCTGGTCCACGCTGTGGTCTAATCTGGCCTACACAGGGCCCTGGTCCACACTGTGGTCTAGTCTGGCCTACGCAGGGCCCAATCCAGTCTGTGTGGTCTAATCTGGCCTACACAGGGCCCTGGTCCACACTGTGGCCTAATCTGGCCTACACAAGGCCGTGGCCCACACTGTGTGGTTTATTCTGGCCTACAACGGGCCCTGGTCCACACTGTGTGGTCGAATCTGGCCTACACAGGGCCCTGGTCCACACTGTGGCCTAATCTGGCCTCCACAGGGCCCAGGTCCAGTCTGTTTAGTCTAATCTGGTCTACACAAGGCCCTGGTTGACAACGTGGTCTAATCTGGCCTACACATGGCGCTGGTCCACACTGTGGTCTAATCTGGCCTACACAGGGCCCTGGTCCAGACTGTGTTCTAATCCGGCCAACACAGGGCCCTGGTTCACACTGTGTGATCTAATCTGGCCGACACAGGGCCCTGGTCCAGACTGTGTGGTTTAATCTGGTCGACACATGGCCCTGGTCCAGACAGTGTGGTCTAATCTGGCCTACACAGTGCCCTGGTCCACACTGTGGTCGAATCTGGCCTACACAGGGCCCTGGTCCAGACTGTGGTCTAATCTGGCCTACACAGGGCCCTGGTCCACGCTGTGGTCTAATCTGGCCTACACAGGGCCCTGGTCCACACTGTGGTCTAGTCTGGCCTACGCAGGGCCCAATCCAGTCTGTGTGGTCTAATCTGGCCTACACAGGGCCCTGGTCCACACTGTGGCCTAATCTGGCCTACACAAGGCCGTGGCCCACACTGTGTGGTTTATTCTGGCCTACAACGGGCCCTGGTCCACACTGTGTGGTCGAATCTGGCCTACACAGGGCCCTGGTCCACACTGTGGTCTAATCTGGCCTACACAGGGCCCTGGTCCACACTGTGGTCTAATCTGGCCTACACATGGCCCTGGTCCAGACTGTGGTCTAATCTGGCCTACACAGAGCCCTGGTCCGCACTGTGTGGTCTAACCTGGCCTTAACATGGTCCTGGTCCACACTGTGTGGTCTAATCTGGCCTACAAAGTGCCCTGGTCCACACTGTGTGGCCTAATCTGGCATACACATGGTCCTGGTCCACACAGTGGTCTAATCTGGTCTACACAGGGCCCTGGTCCACACTGCAGTCTAATCTGGCCTACACAGGGCCCTGGTCCACACTGTGTTCTAGTCTGGCCTGCGCAGGGCCGTGGTCCACATTGTGTGGTCTAATCTGGTCTACACAGGGCCCTGGTCCATAATGTATTGTCCAATCTGGTCTACACATGGCCCTGGTCCAGACTGTGTTGTCTAATCTGGCCGACACAGTGCCCTGGTCCACACTGTGTTGTCTAATCTGGTCTACACAGGGCCCTGGTCCACACTGTGTGGCCTAATCTGGTCTACACAGGGCCCTGGTCCACACTGTGTGGTCTAATCTGACCTACACAGTGCCCTGGTCCACACTGTGTGGTCTAATCTGGTTTACACTGGGCACTGGTCCACACTGTGTGGTCTAATCTGGCCTACACAGGGCCCTGGTCCGCACTGTGGTCTAATCTGGTCTACACAGGGCCCTGGTCCAGACTGGGTTCTAATCTGGCCTACACAGGGCCCTGGTCTACAATGTGTGGTCTAATCTGGCCAACACAGGGCCCTGGTCCACACTGTGTGGTCTAATCTGGCCTATAAAGGGTCCTGGTCAACACTGTGTATTCTAATCTGGCCTACACAGGGCCCTGGTCCATACTTTTGTCTAATCTGTCCTACACAGGGCCCTGGTCAACACTGTGTGCTCTTATCTGGCCTACACAGTGCCCTGGTCTACACTGTGTTGTCTAATCTGGCCTACACTGGGCCATGGTCCACACTGTGGCCTAATCTGGCCTACACATGGCCCTGTTCCACACTGTGGCCTAATCTGGCCGACACAGGGTCCTGGTCCAGACTGTGGACTAATCTGGCCTACAGAGGGCCCTGGTCCACACTGTGGTCTAATCTTGCCTACACAGGTCCCTGGTCCACACTGTGTGGTCTAATCTGGCCTACACAGGGCAATGGTCCACACTGTGTGTTCTAATTTGGCATGTGCAAGGCCCTGGTCCACACTGTGTGGTCTAATCTGGCCTACACAGGGCCCTGGTCCACACTGTGTGGTCCAATCTGGTCTACACAGGGCCGTGGTTCACACAGTGTGGTCTAATCTGGACTACAGAGGGCCGTGGTCCACACTGTGTGGTCTAATCTGGTCTACACAAGGCCCTGGTCCACACTCTGGTCAAATCTGACCTGCACAAGGCACTGGTCCACACTGTGTGGTCTAATCTGGTCTACAAAGGGACCTGGTCCACACTGTGTGGTCTAATCTGCTCTACACAGGGCCATGGTTCACACAGTGTGGTCTAATCTGGACTACAGAGGGCCCTGGTCAACACTGTGTTGTCTAATCTGGCCTACACAGGGCCCTGGTCAACACTGTGTTGACTAATCTGGCCTACACAGGGCCCTGGTCCACACTGTCATCTAATCTGGCCTACACAGGGCCCAATCCAGTCTGTGTGGTCTAATTTGGCCTACACAGGGCCCTGGTCCACACTGTGGCCTAATCTGGCCTACACAAGGCCGTGGTCCACACTGTGTGGTTTATTCTGGCCTACACAGGGCCCTGGTCCAGACTGGGTTCTAATCTGGCCTACACAGGGCACTGGTCCACACTGTGCGGTCTAATCTGGCCTACACAGGGCCCTGTTCTACACTGTGGCCTAACCTGGCCTACACATGGCCCTGTTCCACACTGTGGTCTAATCTGGCCTACACAGGGCCCTGGTCCAAATTGTGGACTAATCTGGCCTACACAGGGCCCTGGTCCACACTGTGTTCTAATCTTGCCTACACAGGTCCCTGGTCCACGCTGTGTGGTCTAATCTGGCCTACGCAAGGCCCTGGTCCAGACTGTGGTCTAATCTGACCTACACAGGGCCCTGGTCCACACTGTGTTGTCTAATCTGGCCTACACTGGGCCCTGGTCCACACTGTGGCCTAATCTGGCCTACACATGGCCCTTTTCCACACTGTGGTCGAATCTGGCCTACACAGGGCCCTGGTCCAGACTGTGGTCTAATCTGGCCTACACAGGGCTCTGGTCCACGCTGTGGTCTAATCTGGCCTACACAGGGCCCTGGGCCACGCTGTGGTCTAATCTGGCCTACACAGGGCCCTGGTCCACATTGTGTGGTCTAATCTGGCCTACGCAGTGCCCTGGTCCACACTGCGTGGTCTAATCTGGCGTACACATGGTCCTGGTCCACACAGTGGTCTACTCTGGCCTACACAGGGCCCTGGTCCACACTGCAGTCTAATCTGGCCTGCACAGGGCCCTGGTCCACACTGTGGTCTAGTCTGGCCTACGCTGTGCCCTGGTCCACACTGTGTGGTCTAATCTGGCCTACACAGGGCCCTGGTCCACACTGTGGCCTAATCTGGCCTACACAGGGCCCTGGTCCACACTGTGGTCTAGTCTGGCCTACGCAGGGCCCAATCCAGTCTGTGTGGTCTAGTCTGGCCTACACAGGGCCCTGGTCCACACTGTGGCCTAATCTGGCCTACACAAGGCCGTGGCCCACACTGTGTGGTTTATTCTGGCCTACAACGGGCCCTGGTCCACACTGTGTGGTCGAATCTGGCCTACACAGGGCCCTGGTCCACACTGTGGCCTAATCTGGCCTACACAGGGCCCAGGTCCAGTCTGTTTAGTCTAATCTGGTCTACACAAGGCCCTGGTTGACAACGTGGTCTAATCTGGCCTACACATGGCGCTGGTCCACACTGTGGTCTAATCTGGCCTACACAGGGCCCTGGTCCAGACTGTGTTCTAAACCGGCCTACACAGGGCCCTGGTTCACACTGTGTGATCTAATCTGGCCGACACAGGGCCCTGGTCCAGACTGTGTGGTTTAATCTGGTCGACACATGGCCCTGGTCCAGACAGTGGGGTCTAATCTGGCCGACACAGGGCCCTGGTCCACACTGTGGTCTAATCTGGCCTACACAGGGCCCTGGTCCACACTGTGGTCTAATCTGGCCTACACATGGCCCTGGTCCAGACTGTGGTCTAATCTGGCCTACACAGAGCCCTGGTCCGCACTGTGTGGTCTAATCTGGCCTTAACATGGTCCTGGTCCACACTCTGTGGTCTAATCTGGCCTACACAGGGCCCTGGTCCACACATTGTGGTCTAATCTGGCCTACACAGGGCCCTGGTCCACACTGTGGTCTAATCTGGCCTACACAGTGCCCTGGTCCACGCTGTGGTCTAATCTGGCCTACACAGGGCCCTGGTCCACACTGTGTGGTCTAATCTGGCCTACACAGTGCCCTGGTCCACACTGTGTGGCCTAATCTGGCATACACATGGTCCTGGTCCACACAGTGGTCTAATCTGGCCTACACAGGGCCCTGGTCCACACTGCAGTCTAATCTGGCCTACACAGGGCCCTGGTCCACACTGTGTTCTAGTCTGGCCTGCGCAGGGCCGTGGTCCACACTGTGTGGTCTAATCTGGTCTACACAGGGCCCTGGTCCACACTGTGTGGGCTAATCTGGCCTACACAGGGCCCTGGTCCGCACTGTGGTCTAATCTGGTCTACACAGGGCCCTGGTCCAGACTGGGTTCTAATCTGGCCTACACAGGGCCCTGGTCTACAATGTGTGGTCTAATCTGGCCAACACAGGGCCCTGGTCCACACTGTGTGGTCTAATCTGGCCTATAAAGGGTCCTGTTCAACACTGTGTATTCTAATCTGGCCTACACAGGGCCCTGGTCCATACTTTTGTCTAATCTGTCCTACACAGGGCCCTGGTCAACACTGTGTGCTCTAATCTGGCCTACACAGTGCCCTGGTCTACACTGTGTTGTCTAATCTGGCCTACACTGGGCCCTGGTCCACACTGTGGCCTAATCTGGCCTACACATGGCCCTGTTCCACACTGTGGCCTAATCTGGCCTACACAGGGCCCTGGTCCAGACTGTGGACTAATCTGGCCTACAGAGGGCCCTGGTCCACACTGTGGTCTAATCTTGCCTACACAGGTCCCTGGTCCACACTGTGTGGTCTAATCTGGCCTACACAGTGCAATGGTCCACACTGTGTGTTCTAATTTGGCATGTGCAAGGCCCTGGTCCACACTGTGTGGTTTAATCTGGTCCACACATGGCCCTGGTCCAGACTGTGTGGCCTAATCTGACCTACACAGGGCCCTGGTCCACACTGTGTGGTCTAATCTGGTCTAAACATGGCCCATGTCCACACTGTGTGGTCTAATCTGGCCTACACAGGGCCCTGGTCCACACTGTGTGGTCCAATCTGGCCTACACAGGGCCCTGGTCCACACTGTGTGGTCCAATCTGGTCTACACAGGGCCGTGGTTCACACAGTGTGGTCTAATCTGGACTACAGAGGGCCGTGGTCCACACTGTGTGGTCTAATCTGGTCTACACAAGGCCCTGGTCCACACTCTGGTCAAATCTGGCCTACACAAGGCACTGGTCCACACTGTGTGGTCTAATCTGGTCTACAAAGGGCCATGGTTCACACAGTGTGGTCTAATCTGGACTACAGAGGGCCCTGGTCAACACTGTGTTGTCTAATCTGGCCTACACAGGGCCCTGGTCAACACTGTGTTGTCTAATCTGGCCTACACAGGGCCCTGGTCCACACTGTCGTCTAATCTGGCCTACACAGGGCCCAATGCAGTCTGTGTGGTCTAATTTGGCCGACACAGGGCCCTGGTCCACACTGTGGCCTAATCTGGCCTACACAAGGCCGTGGTCCACACTGTGTGGTTTATTCTGGCCTACAACGGGCCCTTGTCCACACTGTGTGGTTTAATCTGGCCTACACAGGGCCCTAGTCCACACTGTGGCCTAATCTGGCCTACACAGGGCCCACGTCCAGTCTGTGTGGTCTAATCTGGTCTACACAAGGCCCTGGTCCACAACGTGGTCTAATCTGGCCTACACATGGCTCTGGTCCACACTGTGGTCTAATGTGGCCTACGCAGGGCCCTGGTCCACACTGTGTGGTCTAATCTGGTGTACACATGGTCCTGGTCCACACAGTGGTCTAATCTGGCCTACACAGGGCCCTGGTCCACACTGCGGTCTAATCTGGTCTACACAGGGCCCTGGTCCACACTGTGGTCGAGTCTGGCCTACGCAGGGCCGTGGTCCACACTGTGTGGTCTAATCTGGTCTACACAGGGCCCTGGTCCATAATGTGTTGTCCAATCTGGTCTACACATGGCCCTGGTCCAGACTGTGTTGTCTAATCTGGCCTACACAGGGCTCTGGTCCATAATGTGCTGTCCAATCTGTTCTACACATGGTCCTGGTCCACACTGTGTGGTCTAATCTGGCCTACACACGGCACTGGTCTGCACTGTGGTCTAATCTGGCCGACACAGGGCCCTAGTCCACACTGTGTTGTCTAATCTGGTCTACACAGGGCCCTGGTCCACACTGTGTGGCCTAATCTGGTCTACACAGGGCCCTGGTCCACACTGTGTGGTCTAATCTGACCTACACAGGGCCCTAGTCCACACTGTGTGGTCTAATCTGGCCTACACAGGGCACTGGTCCACACTGTGTGGTCTAATCTGGCCTACACAGGGCCCTGGTCCGCACTGTGGTCTAATCTGGCCTACACAGGGCCCTGGTCCAGACTGGGTTCTAATCTGGCCTACACAGGGCCCTGGTCCACAATGTGTGGTCTAATCTGGCCAACACAGGGCCCTGGTGCATACTTTTGTCTAATCTGGCCTACACAGGGCCCTGGTCCACACTGTGGCCTAATCTGGCCTACACATGGCCCTGTTCCACACTGTGGTCTAATCTGGCCTACACAGGGCCCTGGTACAAAGTCTGGACTAATCTGGCCTACACAGGGCCCTGGTCCACACTGTGTTCTAATCTTGCCTACACAGGTCCCTGGTCCACACTGTGTGGCCTAATCTGGCCTACACAGGGCAATGGTCCACACTGTGTGGTCTAATTTGGCATGTGCAAGGACATGGTCCACACTGTGTGGTATAATCTGGTCTACACATGGCCCTGGTCCAGACTGTGTGGTCTAATCTGACCTACACAGGGCCCTGGTCCACACTGTGTGGTCTAATCTGGCCTACACAGGGCCCTGGTCCACACTGTGTGGTCTAATCTGGCCTACGCAAGGCCCTGGTCCAGACTGTGGTCTAATCTGACCTACACTGGGCCCTGGTCCACACTGTGTTGTCTAATCCGGCCTACACTGGACCCTGGTCCACACTGTGGCCTAATCTGGCCTACACATGGCCCTGTTCCACACTGTGGTCTAATCTGGCCTACACAGGGCCCTGGTCCAGACTGTGGTCTAATCTGGCCGACACAGGGCCCTGGTCCAGACTGTGGTCTAAGCTGGCCTACACAGGGTCCTGGTCCACACTGTGGTCTAATCTTGCCTACACAGGTCCCTGCTCCACATTGTGTGGTCTAATCTGGCCTACACAGGGCCCTGGTCCACACTGTGTTGTCTAATCTGGCCTACACAGTGCCCTGGTCCACACTGTGTGGTCTAATCTGGCGTACACATGGTCCTGGTCCACACACTGGCCTAATCTGGCCTGCACAGGGCCCTGGTCCACACTACAGTCTAATCTGGCCTACACAGGGCCCTGGTCCACACTGTGGTCTAGTCTGGCCTATGCAGTGCCCTGGTCCACACTGTGTGATCTAATCTGGCGTACACATGGTCCTGGTCCACACAGTGGTCTAATCTGGCCTACACAGGGTCCTGGTCCACACTGTGGTCTAGTCTGGCCTACGCTGGGCCCAATCCAGTCTGTGTGGTCTAATTTGGCCTACACAGGGCCCTGTTCCACACTGTGGCCTAATCTGGCCTACACAAGGCCGTGGTCCACACTGTGTGGTTTATTCTGGCCTACAACGGGCCCTGGTCCACACTGTGTGGTCTAATCTGGCCTACACAGGGCCCTGGCCTACACTGTGGCCTAATCTGGCCTACACAGGGCCCAGGTCCAGTCTGTGTGGTCTAATCTGGTCTACGCAAGGCCCTGGTCCACAACGTGCTCTAATCTGGCCTACACATGGCTCTGGTCCACACTGTGGTCTAATCTGGCCTACACAGCGCCCTGGTCCAGACTGTGTTCTAATCTGGCCTACACAGGTACCTGGTTCACACTTTGTGATCTAATCTGCTCTACACAGGGCCCTGGTCCACACTGTGTGGTCTAATCTGGCCTACACAGGGCCCTGGTCCACACTGTGGTGTCTAATCCAGCCTACACATGGCCCTGGACAAAACTGTGTGTTCTAATCTGGTCTACACAGTGCCCTGGTCCACACTGTGTTGTCTAATCTGGTCTACGTGGTGCCCTGGTCCACACTGTGCTGTCCAATCTGGTCTACACATGGCCCTGGTCCATACTGTGTGGACTAATCCGGCCTAAACATGGCCCTGGTCCATACTGTGTGGTTTAATCTGGCCTACACATGGCCCCCTGTCCACACTGTGTGCTGTAATCTGGCCTACACAGGGTCCTGGTCCACACTGTGGTCTAATCTGGCCTACACAGGGCCCTGGTCGACAATGTGTGGTGTAATCTGGCCTACACAGGGCCCTGGTCCACACTGTGTGGTGTAATCTGGCCTACACAGGGCCCTGGTCCACACTGTCTGGTCTAATCTGGCCTACACATGGCCCTGGTCCACACTGTGTTCTAATCTGGCCTACACCGGACCCTGGTCCACACTGTGTGGTCTAATCTGGCCTACACATGGCCCGGGTCCACACTGTGTGGCCTAATCTGGTCTACACAGGGCCCTGGTCCACACTGTGTGGTCTAATCTGACCTACACAGGGCCCTCGTCCACACTGTGTGGTCTAATCTGGCCTACACAGGGCCCTGGTCCACAATGTGTGGTCTAATCTGGCCAACACAGGGCCCTGGTGCATACTTTTGTCTAATCTGGCCTACACAGGGCCCTGGTCCACACTGTGGCCTAATCTGGCCTACACATGGCCCTGTTCCACACTGTGGTCTAATCTGGCCTACACAGGGCCCTGGTACAAACTGTGGACTAAGCTGGCCTACACAGGGCCCTGGTCCACACTGTGTTCTAATCTTGCCTACACAGGTCCCTGGTCCACACTGTGTGGTCTAATCTGGCCTACACAGGGCAATGGTCCACACTGTGTGGTCTAATTTGGCATGTGCAAGGACATGGTCCACACTGTGTGGTATAACCTGGTCTACACATGGCCCTGGTCCAGACTGTGTGGTCTAATCTGACCTACACAGGGCCCTGGTCCACACTGTGTGGTCTAATCTGGCCTACACAGGGCCCTGGTCCACACTGTGTGGTCTAATCTGGTCTACACAGGGCCCTGGTCCACACTGTGTGGTCTAATCTGGCCTACACAAGGCCCTGGTCCAGACTGTGGTCTAATCTGACCTACACAGGGCCCTGGTCCACACTGTGTTGTCTAATCCGGCCTACACAGGGCCCTGGTCCACACTGTGGGCTAATCTGGTCTACACACGGCCCTGGTCCGCACTGTGGTCTAATCTGGTCTACACATGTCCCTTGTCCAGACTGTGATCTAATCTGGCCTACACAGGGCTCTGGTCCACGCTGTCTGTTCTAATCTGGCCTACACAGGGCCCTGGTCCACACTGTGTTTTAATCTGGCCTACACCGGGCTCTGGTCCACACTGTCTGGCCTAATCTGACCATCACAGGTCCCTGGTCCACACTGGGGTCTAATCTGGCCTACACATGGTCCTGGTCCACACTGTGTGGTCTATTCTGGCCTACATAAGGTCCTGGTCCACACTGTGGTCTAACCTGGCCTACACAGGGCCCTGGTCCACACTATGTGGTCTCTTCTGGCCTACACAAGGCCCTGGTCCACACTGTAATGATCAATAACATGTCATTCTATAGTGGACACTAGGTGGAGCCGTAGAGCTGCGTAGAGCTGTATATAGCTGTATGTATAAGACTACACTACCCAGCTGTATGTATATAAGACTATATTACCCATGAGGCACTAGGCTACCCACAAGGCAGCAGTCAAGATGGAAGCCTCTGCAGATACTGTACCTAGTCCACATGTGCTCAATAAAGTAACTAGCAAAAGCTAGCTGTGTTCATAATAAGAATGTCTAGTTATTAATGAACATAAGATGGTACCAGGATGGTGAAGATCTGCTGAAAATTGTGAAAAGCGAAATGGAGAATTTGAAGCCACCAGAACGTTTGAAACTCACAGGAAACATCGACTACAATTGGCAGACTCTTAAACAACAATTCGAACTCTACATTGCAGCCATCGGATTCGGTACAAAGCCAGACGCAAGGAAGATAGCGTTGCTGCTTACGGTTGCAGGCCCACAGGCGATAGAGGTATTTAATACATTTGTATTTAATCCAGAGGAGAACAGAGAAAAATTAGAAGATCTGCTAAAAAAATTTGATGCACATTGCTCTCCCAAAAAGAATGAGACGTATGAAAGATACATGTTCTGTTCTCGGACACAGCAGCAAAATGAGCCTTTTGATAGCTTTATAACTGATCTGAAACTGAAAGCACAGACATGTAATTTCTCTGAGCTCAAAGCATCCATGATTCTTGACCAGATTGTGTTTGGTATTCATGATAAAAAAGTCAGGGAACGTCTGTTGAGAGAAACCGAACTAAATTTTGAAAATGCGGTGAAAATATGCCAAGCCAGCGAGCTAGCTCGAAAGCACGTGAAGACTTTCAGTGAAATCAACAATGATGCGATTGTAATGAGTGATAATGCTGCTGTCGGTGCTGTGTCCTACAAGGGGAAGAAACGTGGGCAGAACAGAAATGAAAAGCAATCGGAGGATGAAATTTTTAATTGTAAACGCTGTGGTTACAAACACCAGTTAAAACAATGCCCAGTGTTTGGAAAAATGTGCACAAAGTGTAATGGAAAGAATCACTTTGCCAAACAATGCTTTTCAAAAGTAAAAACTAAGAATGGGCAACGAGTTAATGTAATTGAGGACACTGATTTAAGTGAGACATTTTTTGTAGGAATGGTGTCATGTGACAATATCAAAAAGGATACAGAATATGTGCAGCCCTCAGAAATGGACAATGCTGAACATAAAGTTAATGCAGTAACAGAGGACAAATGGATGATGCCACTGCAGGTAAATGGAGCATTAGTTACCTTGAAACTAGACACTGGGGCAAAAGCAAACTTAATCAGTATGAGTGACATTAACAATATGAAAGAAAAGCCCAAAATACAGAAAAAGTCAGTACTACTGAAGGACTATAATGGACAGAAAATAGATAGCTTAGGTGTATGCAGACTTAAAGTGACAGTCAAAGACAAAGTGCATCATCTCAAGTTTTCTGTTGTGGCTGAAAGACTTGATTCTCTACTAGGTGACAAAGCTTGTGAAGACTTAGAACTGGTCAAGAGAGTCTACCATATAAACTGACCAGACGACTCAGTGGATTCTGTAGTAAATCATTTCCAGGAAGTGTTCAAATAATTTGGAGTTCTACCATTCACATAATAATAATTCAACTTTATTGTCATTGCACAAGTACAACGAAATGTGATCTTGCAAGCTCCCATGACTGGGAGAAGCAAAGCCGCTGCGTGCCGCCATTCCATTTCCACCATTCCTCCTGTCCGACAATCTTCAGCCCAACGCCCGGGCCTGCTCACCAGCCGCTCCTCCTTCCGTGACCTTCTCACCAACTGCCCCTCCTCAGGGCTCCTTCCGTGACCTTCTGCACCTGGTCTTCCCTGATAGTCACCCCTTCCAGGTACTAACCAGGCCTGGCTCTGCTTAGCTTCACAAGCCTTGCCAGTGACCCTGTCCCTAGTCCCAGGAACAGGATCCAGCTAAAGGAGGATGCTCAGCCAGTGGTACATGCTCCACGAAGAGTTCCAGCACCCCTGCGTGACCGGCTCAAGAATGAACTGGACAGAATGACCACACTAGGAGTCATCAGGAAAGTCGAAGAGCCAACAGACTGGGTTAACTCCATGGTATGTGTAAAGAAAAAGAACAATGATCTAAGAATATGCATGGATCCAAAGGACTTGAATGCAAACATAAAACGTGAACACTACCAGATTCCCAAGCGAGATGAAATCACCAGTGAAATGTCAGGTGCCAGATACTTTACAAAGCTCAATGCCTCACAAGGATTTTGGCAACTAAAACTGGATGAAGAAAGCACCAAATACTGTACCTTCAACACACCATTTGGCAGGTATTGTTTCCTCAGAATGCCTTTCGGGATAATATCTGCATCTGAAATCTTTCATAGAGCGATGGAACACATAATTGAAGGTCTGGAAGGAGTTCGGGTCTATGTTGAGGACATCATCATCTGGGCTCCACACTGAAAGAACACAATGAGAGACTGACTAAAGTGCTACAGAGCATACGCCGGAGTGGACTGAAGCTCAACAAAGCCAAGTGTCAGTTTGGCATCCAGGAAGTCACTTTCCTAGGAGATAATCTATCTGGTAAAGGAATAGAGACAGATATGGAAAAAGTAAACGCCATACTCAAAATGCCCCGACCCACTGACAAAAAAGGAGTGCTACGCATCATGGGGATGATAAACTTCATTGGAAAGTTCATTCCTAACTTGTCAGCCAAGACAGCCTGTCTGCGAGACCTGCTACATAAAACAAATGAGTTCGCATGGACAGAAAGACATGAACAAGAGTGGATAAACCTCAAAACAGTGCTGACAACCACACCTGTACTCACCTTCTTTGACCCAACAAAAAGAATCAAAGTGTCAATGGATGCATCAAAAGATGGCCTAGGTGCGGTCTTGCTACAAGCAGAGGGTGAAGATTGGAAGCCTGTTGCCTATGCCTCCAGGTCTATGACTGATACTGAGTGTTGATACGCCCAGATTGAAAAGGAATGTCTAGGCTTGGTAGTTGGACTAGAAAAGTTTCATGGCTACATATATGGACTTCCCACCTTCACAGTTGAGACAGACCACAGCCCTCTGGTTGCCATCATTAAAAAAAACCTGAATGAGATGTCTCCAAGGATTCAACGACTCATGATGAAGCTGCAAAGATATGACTTTGAACTGATCTACACACCAGGCAAATACATAGTGTTAGCAGATGCACTATCCCGAACACCCACAATGAGTCATGTGAGCTCTACTGAAGAAGACGTGGATGCTCATGTGAGTATGGTCACTGCTGCGCTGCCCGTGTCAGACACAAAATCAAAGCAAATAGCAGAAGAAACAGTAAAAGATACAGTGTTACAAACAGTAATAGAGAATATTCATCATGGTTGGCCAAAAGGTTCCTGTCCAAAATATTTTCACATAAGGCCAGAATTGAGTGTCGCAAGTGGACTATTACTAAAACAGAACAGAATAGTCATTCCACAGGCTCTACGTCAAGACATGCTCAAAAGGATTCATGAGGGATACCTCGGAATTGAAAAATGCAAAAGGAGAGCAAGAGACACTGTTTATTGGCCTGGCATAAATAAGGACATTGAGAACATGATAGGCAAATGTGAGACATGTCAGAAACACCAAAACAAACAAACAAAGGAACCAATGATAGTAGCTGACATACCAACAGCAGCATGGCAAAAGGTTGGTATGGACCTTTTTCATTTAAATGGTAAAGACTATCTAATAGTGATTGACTAATATTCTAACTATCCTGAGATGGCGCTGCTCTCAAGCACCACAGGAAGCAGTGTCATAATGCATGTGAAATCCATCTTTGCCAGACATGGAATTCCCAGGATTGCCGTTAGCGACAATGGTCCGTGCTTCAACTGTAAGGAGTGGCAACAGTTTGCAGCACATTATGACTTTCATCACATCACATCCAGTCCTTTGTATGCTCAGTCAAATGGTAAGGCAGAGAAAGGTGTTCAAGTTCTCAAGCAGCTACTGAAGAAAGCGACAGAAAGCAAGTCTGATCCTTATCTCGCCCTGCTGAGCTACCGAGCCTCACCTTTAGACTGTGGTTCTTCACCTGCTGAACTACTAATGGGTCGCAAGTTGCGCACCACGCTACCCTGCTGTGCAAAAGAACAGCAAAGTGAGGAACTGAGGCAGAGACTTCAACTGTTAAAGCTGAAACAGAAATCATACTATGACAAGTCATCCAAAACTCTAAAACCATTGACAAGGGATGATGTTGTCAGGATTGAGGATCCAGATGCATGGAACAGGAAAGCTACAGTTCTTGAGGAAGTAGGACCACGGTCATACACTGTTAGAACTGAGGAAGGACAGATTCTCAGGAGGAACTGCCGTTCCCTCCTAAAAACACAGGAGACTATTCAAGAGCAGATTGATGACAATGCCGCAACTGCATCTTGTCATTCACCGCCAGAACAATCTCATGAAGACACATCAGACTTACCTGTGTTGAGAAGATCCACACGTGAAGTAAAAAAGCCTGATAGACTTAATCTTTGAGTACAATGTAAAGCTTTGAAAATGTGTTGACTGTTTTGAAAATGTTTATGTTTATAGAGCATAACAAAAGTGTCACTGATATTATCTTTATTGTTTTCTTGAAAGTTGATTGATATTGATTTTGTTAAACCTCAAAGAAAGGGGGATGTAATGATCAATAACATGTCATTCTATAGTGGACACTAGGTGGAGCCGTAGAGCTGTGTAGAGCTGTATATAGCTGTATGTCTAAGACTACACTACCCAGCTGTATGTATATAAGACTACCTTACCCATGAGGCACTAGGCTACCCACAAGGCAGCAGTCAAGATGGAAGCCTCTACAGATACTGTACCTAGTCCACATGTGCTCAATAAAGTAACTAGCAAAAGCTAGCTGTGTTCATAATAAGAATGTCTATTTATTAATGAACATAAGACACACTGTGGTCTATTCTGGTCTACACAGGAACCTGGTCCACAATGTGGTTTAATCTGGTTTACACATGGCCCTGGTCCACAATGTGTGGCCTAATCTGGCCTACACAGGGCCCTGGTCCACACTGTGGTCTAATCTGGCCTACACAGTGCTCTGGTCCACACTGTGTGGTCTAACCTGGCCTTCACAAGGCCCTGGTCCACACTGTCTGGTCTAATCTGGCCTACACATGGCCCTGGTCCACACTGTGTTCTAATCTGGCCTACACAGGGGTCTGGTCCACACTGTGTGGTGTTATCTGGTCTACATACGGCCCTGGTCCACACAGTGGTCTAATCTGGCCTGCACAGGGCCCTGGTCCACATTGTGTGGTCGAATCTGGTCTACGCATTGCCCTGGTCCACACTGTGGTCTAATCTGGGCTACACAGGGCCCTGGTCCACACTGTGGTCTAATCTGGCCTAAACTGGGCTCTGGTCCACACTGTCTGGTCTAATCTGACCTACACAGGGCCCTGGCCCACACTGGGTGGCGTAATCTGGCCTACACAGGGCCCTGGTCCACACTGTGTTCTCTTTTCTGGCCTACATAAGGCCCTGGTCCACACTGTCGTCTAATCTGGCCTACACAGGGCTCTGGCCCACACTGTCTGGTCTAATCTGGCCTACACAGGGCTCTGGTCCACACTGTCTGGTCTAATCTGGCCTACACAGTGCCCTGGTCCACACTGTGGTCTAATCTGGCCTAAACTGGGCTCTGGTCCACACTGTCTGGTCTAATCTGACCTATACAGTGCCCTGGTCCACACTGTGTGGTGTAATCTGGCCTACACAGGGCCCTGGTCCACACTGTGTTCTCTATTCTGGCCTACATAAGGCCCTGGTCCACACTGTCGTCTAATCTGGCCTACACAGGGCTCTGGTCTACACTGTCTGTGTTGTGTCTCCTTGTGTTCTTATACTATAAATAATGCAGACACTTTTAGCTTATTTTAGTTACTGCTTTTACTAAGCTGTATTCTTGCTTTGTTTCTGTGCTGCCGCATGGTGCAGAGTGATACAAGATGTCCGACGCTGCACTGTGCACTGCCCGTGCACAGTGTGCCACATAGCAATATAACTACACCAAAGCAAAGTAGTTCCATACCAAAGTAGTTCCATTTAATGATGTGATACTACAACAATGTAACATCCCTCTTTCTCAAAAAGCTAAAACATGAAATTTAACAATTTAAATTAACAAATATTATATCTAAACTATTATTATCAACTACAAAGAATCGTGAGTTTTTTTTTATTCGCGATATCGCTCAGGTGGTTGGATGTTGTCCCTCCATCTTGTGGATTTGGTGGTGACCATTCCTCTCTGCGATGTTTTGGTATGTTCCACTCTCGTTGTTGTTGCTGTCGCCTTTGGAGTTGGAGTGTGCATGCTCGTGGTTGTTTGATTTGTAGCGCTTGTTTCTGGTGTTGTACTACTTGTGGTAGCTGGTGTTGTCAATGTTGCTGATGTTGTCTGCTGCTTATCCAGTTCAGGTGAAGGTCTGATGTGGAGTCTGTTCCGTCTGTATTGGTTACCAGGTTCAGTCTCTACGAAGTAGGATCTTGGAGTATCAGCTTTTCCAATGACCTTGGCTGGATTCCAGGTTTTCAACACCGGGTCTTGCACATGCACTGATTGTCCATTCAGCAATTCTGGTAGCGTCTTTGCATGTTTATCGTAATGTTTGCTTCCTACGATTTGTGCTTCTGTCAGCTTTTGTCTGAAGTCCTCCTGGTCCTGGGGAGGATGTATTTTTGCTGGTAGTGTAGTCTTAAACTTCCTCCCATTCAGCAATTCCGCAGGTGATTTCATGTCTGCTTTCAGTGATGTTGATCTGAGTGATTGGAGGGCAAGGTCTTGGTCTTCCCCCATCTCACTACTTTTGATGAGAGTTCTCTTGACAGTCTGGATCTGTCTTTCGATGAACCCGTGTCCCCTTGGGAAATGTGGGGATGAGGTTACTATTTTGAACCCATACTTTTCTGCCAGAGCTCTGAATTCACTCGATGTGAACTGGGTTCCATTGTCACAGATTACCTTTTCCGGGATTCCTTGTTCAGCAAACAAGCTCTTTGCAATCCTGGTGGTAGTTGTGGCTCTCAAGTCTTTCATCCTTCTCATAAAAGGAAACTTGGAATAGTAATCTGCCACTATGAGATACCATTCTTGATTGCACACGAAGAGATCTGCCCCAACAGTGTGCCATGGTCTTGACGGTATTTCACTAGGTGTCATCTCCTATTTCTGTTGTGCATTTCTGTATTTCTGGCATATACCACATGCAGAAACCATCTGTTCGATATTTTTGTACATGCCTATCCAGTATACAGCTGATCTGGCTCTCAGCTTGCATTTCTCCATTCCCATGTGGCCTTCATGTATGAGATGGAGAAGTTGTGTCTGCATTGTCTTTGGCACGATGATCCTCGATCCAGCAAGGAGAATACCGTCTTCGACTGCAATATCATCTTTAATCGTCCAGTATTGACGAATTGTCGCCTGTACCTGCTGGATTCTCTCTGGCCACCCCTGTATTGCTTGTGTGAGTAGTTGCAACTCCTCATCTTTGCTAGTCTCATCTCTGATTTGACTGAGCTTTGTAGGGGTAACATTCACTAGGTGGTGGATTTTTACTGTTAGGCCCTCCACCTCGTGTTTCTCAAATGGTGACAATCGAGACAACGCATCTGCTAGCACCATTTCCTTTCCTGGCTTATATTTAAGCGTGAAGTCATAGCTTTGGATCCTTAGAAGTAGTCTTTACAGTCTTGCAGGCGCTTTGCACAGATTCTTCTTATAGATCTGTTCCAGTGGACGATGGTCACTCTCTATTGTAATTCGCCTGCCATATAGGTATGTATGGAATTTCTCGCATCCGTACACAACTGCTAATAGTTCTCTTTCTATGTTGGCGTATCTCGTCTCGGCTGATGCCAAGGCCTTTGATGTGAAAGCTATCGGCTTTCCTTCCTGCACCAGAGCTGCCCCTAGTTCTCTGGTAGAAGCGTCTACTTGCAGAGTGACTGGTTTTCTTCTGTCATAATATGACAGACTTGTTTCTTTGCACAACAGTTCTTTAAGTTGTTTGAAATCCCTTTCATGTGATTCAGACCACTGGTATTCGGCATCTTCTTTCAATAGCTCTCTGAGATTTGTTGTATGTTCCGACATGTGTGGGATGAAAGAGCTCATGTATTGGACCAAGCCGAGGTAACTCCTCAGCTCTTTCTTGTCTTTGGGTGGTTTCATTTCAGCAATCGCCGCAATCTTCTCTGGATTTGGCTTGACTCCCTCTGGTGTATAAATCAAACCGAAGAATTGGCATTCCTTGACTTTAACAATGCACTTATCTGCATTTAACTTGATGCCAGCCTTCCTGGTACTCTCCATGGCCTCATGTAGGTGCATGTCATGGTCTCTTTCATCTGCTCCATAGATCTGAATATCATCAGCTATTCCTATAGCTCCTTCACAGCCTCTCTATGTCTCGTCTATTTTCTGTTGAAAGATATCTTGACTGACCTTTAACCCGAATGGTAGCCGCAGGAATTTGTAACGCCCAGATGGTGTGTTGAATGTTGTCAGTGTTGTTGATTCCTCATCCAACTTCACGTTCCACTATCCATTTCTGGCATCTAGTTTTGAGAAAACCTTGGCTCCTGCCAGTGATGGCGTAATCTCCTCTAGCGTTGGGGTGGGATAGTGCTCCCTCTTTATCGCCTGGTTTAGATCTTTGGGGTCCAAACATATTCTGAGACGCCTGTTTGGCTTTTCTCGTACCACAATTGAGTTTACCCAGTCTGTGGGTTCAGTGACCTTTATGATCACTCCCTTTTCTTCCATCTCCTTTAGCTCTCTTTCAAGCTTTGCCTTCAGCTCGATGGGTACTTTTCGTGCAGCATGGATAACGAGCTTTACCTCTGGATCGATGGTGATGTGGTATTGGAAATCTCCAAAGCATCCCACTGTATCATCGAAACATTCCGGATACATGTCTATCAAGTCTTTTTTACTCTTGATTTGTGGGCGGTTCTCCAGTGGGGTGTTGCTGTCTATCTTCAGTGGCGTTTCCGTCAGCTCGTGATGCACTGAGATCAATCTCAACTTCTCGCAGCTGTTTAATCCCAGGATCGCTGGCCCCTCAGTGTCGGTGACATAGAACATGCAGTTGATGTTCTTTCTTTTATGTGTCCCTTTGATAAAGGTTATTCCGATTTGTTTAATCTCACTCCCCCCGTATGCTGTCAGCGTGACATTACTTGCCTTTAAACAACCATTTTTCGGGTAGCCATTTTCTCTCAGGTTTTCAGGAAAGATCTGCTGGTACAGTCTCAATGGGAGAATGTTGCTCTGAGCCCCTGTGTCCAGCTTCAACTTTAAGTTGATGGCTGTGGGCCGACCTTTGACCTTTTTTAAAATTTGGATGATGGTGTGCAATTCTCTCCTCGGAGTATTTTCCGCTCTGGACATCTCGTGAAGCTGTATCTTTATGGTTTCGATGTTTAGTGCATTGTCGTGATCATCATCATCATCCTGCTCATCCATGGCATGGATATTGTGTTTCTTTCTCTGGTTCTGCTGTCCGCCTTTGTTTTTGATGTATGTTCCTGCTTTCTTCGTTCTACACCTCTTTTCCCAGTGGTTTAGTTTGCCACATGCATTGCAGCTTGTTCCATATGCTGGACATTTCCTCATGTCTGTGTAATCGTGCGGTCTTCCACAATTTCTGCACATGTTTCCCCCGTTGGCATGTGCATGTCTTTGTGTGTTGTTCTTTTCTCTCACTGCATCCATTCTGTTGTCCATCTCAGAAGCCGTCCGCATGTCAGCCGTTTGAGAAATCAGCGTTTTCATTTGCTGCTTCATGGCTTCATGAGCTCTCGCAGTATCTATAGCCTCTGTTATTCCGAGCTTTTCTTTTCCTATCGGGGACTGTCTGGTCTAATCTGGCCTACACAGGGCTCTGGTCCACACTGTCTGGTCTAATCTGGCCTACACATGGCCCTGGTCGATACTGTGTGGTCTAATCTGGCCTACACAGGGCCCTGGTCCACACTGTGTGGTCTAATCTGGCCTACACAGGGCCCTGGTCCACACTGTGTGGTCTAATCTGGCCTACACAGGGCCCTGGTCCACACTGTGTGTTCTAGTTTGGCCTACACAGGGCCCTGGTCCACACTGTGTGGTCTGATCTGGGCTACACACGGCCCTGGTCCACACTGTGTGGTCTAATCTGGCCTACACAGGGCCCTGGTCCACACTGTGTGTTCTAGTTTGGCCTACACAGGGCCCTCGTCCACACTGTGTGGTCTGATCTGGGCTACACAGGGCCCTGGTCCACACTGTGTGGTTGACTCTTGGTGTCTCCTGAAATGGCCAAGTAAGACATGTAATTGTCAAAACAGCCACTAAGCCGACCACCACCTTCTGAGGGCAATAACTGCGACCTTACCCGTGTCACTGAACCTCGAGATCAATCAAGCAAACGCCAGTGGCCCTGTATGTCCAGCGACTTGTTGGAGCAGATCTCTGGACAACAGTTAAAGCAGTGAAGACTCCATAATGGCTCTCTCCATTCTCTCCTCTAGCATGTTGAAGGAGACGAGGGGGCCTGATGTAGATTGGAGTCCTAGGCCTCACCCAGCTGCAATCTGAGTATTCCTAAGCGACACTCTGACTGTGTTTAGGACTCCTCTCCCTGGGGCTCTGCAGAGAGGCCTGGAGTTATCATGCACTGTTTGGACTGCAATACTGATAAGTGATGTGACTCCTCCACACCCTCCATCAGACCGTGCAGAATGCTTGGTACACTCTGGAATGATTGCTAAAATGTTGATGCTCAGGTAATATCCTTTCAAATGTAGAACTGTGAGTTTGGAGCCTAGGGATCTGTGGCTGAGGATGGATACAGGTTGTCCCTTCAGCCTGCAGTTGTCTGCTCCTCCACTCACTCCACCATTTGCTCCTGCTCACTTGTACTCTTCACCCAGTGAGCCAAGCTCATTGCCTCCCCATGGTGAGCGATGGTGAACGATGGTGAGTGACGGTGTGTGGTGTGAACTGCTGTCTTATGGGGCTGCCACTCGGGACTGTGACCATTTCTTTGGGGACACCTATAAAAACAGAAGAGGTGTGTGTCACAATGGTGGTGGAGAACCACACCATGAACCAGAGCTAATATTGTATACAGTAATATTGTTATAATCGGTAATAAGTCTCAGTGGGTAGCACTCTCGCCTCTGAGTCAGAAGGTTGAGGGTTCAAGTCCCGCTCCAGAGACTTGAGCACAAAAATCTAGGCTGACACTCCAGTACAGTACCGAGGGATTGTTGCACTGTCAGAGGTGCTGTATTTTCGATAAGACATTAAACCCCTCAGCTAGAGTATTGTGGACAATTCTGGGCACCACACTTCAGGAAAGATGTAAAGGCCTTAGAAAGGGTACAGAGGAGATTTACCAGGATGTTCCCAGGGATGAGGGACTTCAGTTATGAGGTTGGAAAAGTTAGGACTGTTCTCCTTGGAACAGTGAAGGTTAAGAGGTGACCTAATAGAGGTTTTAAAGATGATGAGAGGTTTTGATAGAGTAGATAAAGAAAACTGTTCCCTCTGGCGAGTGGGTCAATAACCAGAGGTCATAGATTCAAAATCATTGGCAAGAGGTCTAGAGGGGAGATGAGGAGAATCTTTTTAATCAGAGAGTTGTCGGGATCTGGAACACTCTCCCTGAAAAGGTGGTGGAAGCTGATTCCATAAATAATTTTAAAAGGGAGTTGGACAGGTACTTGAGGATGAGGAATTTACAGAGTTACGGACAAAAGCAGGGATGTGGGACTAAGCACGACTGCTCTTCCAAAGAGCCAGCACCGGCACGATGGGCCGAATGTCCTCCTTCTGTGCTGTAAGTTTCTATGATTCTATGAAACCGAGGCCCCGTCTGCCCACTCTGGTGGATGAAAAAGACCCCATGGCACTATTCGAACAAGAACAGGGGAGTTCTCCACGGTGTCCTGTCCAACATTTATTCTTCAACCAACATCACTAAAACAGATGATCTGGTCATTTATTTCATAGCTGTTTGTGGGAGCTTGCTGTGCACAAATTGGCTACAACAGTGACTACATTTAAGAATTACTGTTTTTTGTGAAGTGCTTTGGGATGTCCTGAGATTGTGAAAGACTATCTAAATAGAAGTCTTTCTTTTAAAATGAGAAACAGTTGGATCAGGTGAGACAATTTGAATATCTGTGAAGTATAAAGATTGAAGATAGCAAATGTGCCAAGGAGGTGCGAGCTAGGATTATAATGGGAAAAGTTGAATTTAATAGAAGGGAAAGGATATTGACTGGACAGCTGAATATAGAACTGAAGAAAGGACTAGTGAAGAGTTTGATATGGAGTGTGGGGCTGAAACATGGCCGTTGAGGAACAAGGTCAGGCTTTGAGATGTGGGTTTGGAAATGCATGAGGAAAGTAAAGTGGATTAACAAGGAAAGTGATGAGGAGGTTTTGCCCATGATACAAGAAGAATGCAGTTTGATTGATGTAATCGGAAAAAAGCAAACTGATTGGATTGGGCATGTGATGAGAGGTGATGGGATGTGGAAAGAGGTGTTCGAAGGACGGATAGAAAGAAGAAGACCAAGAAGAAGAAGGAGAAAAAAGGAAGCTTGTGGACCACCTGAAGAATGGGAGATTGTGTGGAGAATTGAAGAGGGGTTTGGAGAAGAGGGAATTGAGCCAGAACCTGCCTTAGGCCGACCACTGATGGTGATGAGCTCCAGTTGTTTAACTTATAAATTTTCCTTTTATCTTTTGACACACATTTTATTGTTGAAACAGCTGCATCAGTTTGTGGCCATGATAGCACCAGTTACCCATCTTCTGCGGGGAAAGTTTCCACTCGGTACAATTTCTGAGTGTTTTTTTTAAAGTCTTGAGACCTTGAGAGGACACAAATCTAAATATCAATAAGATTTTAAATTAAACAATTTGAAGTGAATTGTATTCGGGCTCCTGACTCTCCAGGTTAGTAACATCAATCAGGGATGGTCCTTCTTATCGCAGCTGATACAATCGGAGTTTTTCCATCTTTCAGCTTTCAGAGCCAGATTTTAGGCTAGCTTACCTGCACTGACCGTTCTGCTGACTAGCCTCGTGTACCCGAGTGATAGACAGCCTCATTTTTACATCAGCAAATCTTCTCATTTTCCAGTCAGCATCTTGAGCTACAGTCTTTTACATAGCCAAAGTTTCTCAAAACCAAAAAGTTTTAAATTTTGTTTAATGGGCTCCATATTTATTCCGACGTATGGTGATTATTGTTAATTCCCCAGCCCTTATTCCAGGGAAAATTGATGCACTTGTCTAGTACTTGGGCGAACTTGCTATATTAAGCGACACCACACCAGATGCTGCACAACAATTTATTTCAACCCATCTATCAGTAATCGGTTGATTGAGAGAAGGTGTTTGTTGCTGACGTTTCATTGTGAATCACAGGAGTGAATAATTGGGGCGTCCTGTGGATTTTAGGTGTAATCTGCTGGTAGGCCGGTTTTTCAATTATGAAGCATCAAGGTACTTTAGACAGATTTGGAATGGTGACTGGACAGGCTTAAAGGCAAATTCAATGAGGCTGTGATCCCAGAGCAGAGCCTCGCCAGGTGGGAGCATGAGTCCTGGGTAGCGTTATAACACTATACAGCCTTGATTTGCCACTCTGGGATTGCAGCCTTGCCGAATTTGCCAACTGAATGTTGCTCCATCAGGTTTTAACTTGCAAGTGGCAGGAACTTAACTTATCCAATCAAATGGCAGGTGGAATTATTCAAATATACCCCCTTGTAAATTCTCAGAAGTACCTGTGCGACTCGGTCCCCCAACGCATGAGCAAAGGAGTAATCATCTTCCTTCTTGTAACCAAGGAAGAAGTGCAAGCCTGTGGCTTAGTGATTGCAATCTTGCCTGCGAGTCAGAAGATGCAGGGTTTGAACCCCGCTCCAGGCCATCCCGGCGAGTGGAGGCCGCTGCTCCAGCTCTGAATTCTGGGTTGACATCCGGCGGGATACTTGCATCCAGTGGGTGTGGGTGGTTCCTCCCTCGTTGTGTGGGCTGTGAGATATGAACGATGCCCATAAAACCCTCCCACCGTATAGGACTAACCACCCTATCGGCTGGTATGTGATGGTTACGGCCATGGAGTTCACGTTGCGGCCTGTCAGACTGTTAAACAGCCTGCGAATCCTTCCACTGCGTCATACCATTCTCCATGGGAAGAGCGTAAAGATACGAAAACAGCAACCAAAAAGGAAGTAAGTCACTTGACCTACGGAGATGAAGTGCCTTATGGCACAGGAAAGACAACACGAATAGCAGTGGAGACCAGATACTGCATACTACTTTTCAGTAAGATGGAACGTGATTCATTGGCTTTCTCATGAAAGAGGTCCATGGCACAGAGCAGTCTCGTTACACTGAGACACGCGTCCAGACCACATTAGTATGAAACCAGCAGGTCTCCTCTACACACCTGTGGGTGTTCAGAGTTTTACTCAAGTCCTCTGAAGGTCAACCAACATGCAACTTTTCTCTGATTAATATGCTACCCAATCAGAGTGTTACCCTGTGGAGGATCTGTCAAGTGCTGGGGGCTCCCAAACTCTGCAGCCATTCCCCAAGGTACATTTTGAACCAGAACATTGGCATAGTCCTCCATCATTTCTACCTTCATTAAACTTTACACATTTTCACATATGGCACCTCAGTATTAGCAAGTGAGTGGAAAAAATCCATTTATAATTACATTTCTGTCATGTACGCTGAGTTTGTTGACAGTCTATTTTCTTCTTCCACGTGGGTTAAGATTCAGCATGAGGCCTCTTTACCCGGGGCATTGGGCTTGCTGTTTGTGGGATAACCTTTCACCCTTTTCTCTGTGGGTGCTGCCTTCATTGGTATACTCATGTAGCAAGAGACTTGGATCTCCCAAATACAGACTGCGCTCCAGTGTTCATAAACAGGAACGCAAGGAAATATTGCTGTGAACAATTAGTGCTGCTTCGTAATGCAGCAGTGAGGTTTCTAGCTGACTTTATATCAGACGTTCATTGAACAGAAGAGTTCAACATATTGACTTAAGTGTTCTACCAGTGAATAGAACCTCGTCCAAGCTCTAGAATCATAGAATCATAGAAAGTTACAGCACGGAAGGAGGCCATTTCGGCCCATCGTGTCCGCGCCAGCCAGCAAAGAGCTATCCAGCCTAATCCCACTTCCCAGCTCTTGGTCCGTAGCCCTGCAGGTTACAGCATCCCAAGTGCACATCCAAGTACTTTTTAAATGTGGTTAGGGTTCCTGCCTCTACCACACTTTCAGGCAGTGAGTTCAAGGTGAAGAAATTTCCCCTCAAATCCCCTCTAAACCTTCCACCAATTACTTTAAATCTGTGCCCCCTGGCTTTTGACCCCTCTGCTAAGGGAAATAGGTCATTTCTATCCACTTTATCTAGGCGCCTCATAATTTTATACACCTCAATAAGGTCTCCCCTCAGCCTCCTCTGTTCCAAGGAAAACAGACCCAGCCTATCCAGTCTTTCCTCATAGCTAAGATTCTCTATTCCTGGCAACATCCTTGTAAATCTCCTCTCTACCCTCTCTAGTGCAATCACATCTTTCCTGTAATGTGATGACCAGAAATGCACGCAATACTCTAGCTGAGGCCTAACTAGTGTTTTATACAGTTGAAGCATAACTCCCCCTGCTCTTGTATTCTATGCCACGGCTAATAAAGGCAAGCATTCCGTATGCCTTCTTAAGCACCTTATCTACCTGGCCTGCTACCTTCAGGGATCTGTGAACATGTACTCCAAGGTCCCTTTGTTCCTCTGCACTACTCAGTGTCCTACTATTTAATGTGTATTCCCTTTCCTTGTTAGCCCTCCCCAAATGCATTACCTGACACTTCTCCGGATTAAAATCAATTTGCCACTGTTCTGCTCACCTGACCAATTTATTGATATCTTCCTGCAGTCTACAGCTTCCTTCTTCAGTATCAACCACACAGCCGATTTTAGTATCATCTGCAAACTTCTTAATCCTACCCCCTATATTCAAGTCTAGATCATTGATATATACCACAAAAAGCAAGGGACCTAGTACTGAACCCTGTGGACCCCCACTGGAAAGAGCCTTCCAGTCACAAAACACCCGTCAACCATTACCCTCTGCTTCCTGTCTCCGAGCCAGTTTTGAATCTAACTTGACACTTTGCCCTGGATCCCATGGGCTTTTAAATTCGTGACCAGTTTGCCATGTGGAACCTTATCAAAAGCCTTGCTAAAGTCCATATACACTACATCAAATGCACTACCCTCATCTACCCTCCTTGTTACCTCCTCAAAAAATTCAATCAAGTTTGTCAGACACGACCTTCCCTTAACAAATCCGTGCTGATTATCCTTGATTAATCCGTCTCTTTCTAAATGAAGATTTATCCTGTCCTTCAGAATTCTTTCCAATAATTTTCCCACCACTGAGGTTAGGCTGACTGACCTATAATTACTCGGTCTACGAGTGAGGCAGGTACTGGGATTCAGGAGATAGTGTCGATGGAACCGCAGCCCTTGCTCTTGTCAAGCAGGATCGAGGTTCTTACTCCCTGTGAGGGCGGGAGCGGGGATTGCAGGGAGGATGAGCAACCTGGCCACAGCACCGTGGTACAGGGGGCCATTCAAGTGGAGGGAGTAAAAAAAAATGTTGTAGGGGATAGTATTATTAGGGGGATAGATAGGGTTCTCTGCAGTCAAGAGCGGGAGTCCCGAAGGCTGTGTTGCCTGCCCGGTGCCAGGGTTAAGGACATCTCTTCTGGGCTGGAAAGAAACTTGGAGTGGGAGGGGGAGGATCCAGTTGTCGTGGTCCATGTTGGTACAAACGACGTAGATAGGACAAGGAAGACGGTTCTGTTAAAGGAGTATGAGCAGCTAGGAGTCAAATTAAAAAACAGAACCTCAAGGGTAATAATCTCTGGGTTATTACCTGAGCCACGAGCGAATTTGGCTAGGATAAATAAAATTAAAGAGTTAAATGTGTGGCTCAAAGGCTGGTGTGGGAGAAATGGGTTTTGCTTCTTGGGACATTGGCACCAGTACTGGGACAGGAGGGAGCTGTTCCGTTGGGGCAGAATCCACTTGGCCAGTGCTGGGACTAGAGTCCTGGCGAATCATATAACTAGGGCTGTAGAGAGGGCTTTAAACTAATTAGTGGGGGGGAGGTTTCTAGGGAGCAAATCATAGAAATGACAACGGAGAAGGTCAAAGACTTAGGTAGCAGTGAGGGAATTAAAAAACAGAACGTGTCAGGAAGGGACAGAAGGTATGGAGTAAAAGGTAAAGTACTAAAAGGGGAAGAAACAGGAACTAAGTGTCACAAAACATATTTGAAAGTTCTTTATCTGAATGCACGTAGCATTCGTAACAAAATGAATGAGTTAACGGCACAAATAACTACGTATGGGTATGATCTTGTGGCCATTACAGAAACATGGCTGCAGGGTGACCATGACTGGGAATTAAACATACCAGGTTATTTAACAATCAGGGAGGACAGGCAGGAAGGGAGGGGAGGTGGGGTGGCTATGTTAATAAAGGAAGGAATCACTATAATACAGAGAAATGATATTGGGTCAAAGGAGCAGGATAGTGAAACAGTTTGGGTGGAGATAAGGAATAACAAGGGGAAAAAAACACTAGTGGGCGTAGTCTATAGGCCTCCAAACAGTTGCAACTCTGTTGGACGGAGTATTAATCAGGAAATAGTTGAGGCTTGTAATAAGGGAACAGCTATAATTATGGGGGATTTTAATTATCATATTAACTGGACAAATCAAATAGGGCAGAGCAGCCTTGAGGATGAGTTCATTGAGTGTATTAGGGATGGGTTTCTTGAGCAGTATGTAACTGAACCGACCAGGGGGCAAGCAACTTTAGATTTGGTCCTGTGTAATGAGACAGGATTAATTAAAAATGTCCTAGTAAAGGATCCCCTTGGAATGAGTGACCATAACATGGTTGAATTCCATATTCAATTAGAGGGGGAGAAGGTTGGATCTCAAACAAGCGTGCTGAGCTTGAATAAAGGAGACTATGAAGGTATGAGAGCGGAATTGATTAGAGTGGACTGGGAAAATAGATTAAAGGGTAAGACGGTACATGATCAGTGGTGTACATTTAAGGAGATATTTTACAACTTCCAAAAAAAATATATTCCACTGAGGAAAAAAGGGTGTAAAAGAAAAGATAGCCATCCGTGGCTAAGTAAAGTAATTAAGGAAAGTATCCGACTAAAAACAAGGGCATATAAGGTAGCCAAATCTAGTGGGAGGATAGAAGATTGGGAAGTCTTTAAAGGACAGCAAAAAATAACTAAAAGATTGATAAAGAAAGGGAAGATAGATTATGAAAGTAATTAGCAAAAAATATAAAAACAGATAGCAAAAGTTTCTATAGTTATATAAAAAGAAAAAGGGTGGCTAAAGTAAATGTTGGGCCCTTAGAGGATGAGACCGGGAAATTAATGGTGGGAAACATGGAGATGGCAAAAACGCTGAACAAATATTTTGTATCAGTCTTTACAGTAGAGGACACTAAGAATATCCCAACACTGGACAAACAGGGGGCTCGAGGGGGGGAGGAGCTAAATACAATTAAAATCACTAAGGAAGTGGTACTTGGTAAAATAATGGGACTCAAGGCGGAAAAATCCCCTGGACCTGATGGCTTACATCCTAGGGTCTTGAGGGAAGTGGCGTTAGGGATTGTGGATGCATTGGTAATAATTTTCCAAAACTCCCTGGACTCAGCAAAGGTCCCGGCAGATTGGAAAACTGCTAATGTAACACCCTTATTTAAAAAGGGTAGTAGGCAGAAGGCTGGAAACTATAGACCTGTTAGCCTAACATCTGTGGTTGGTAAAATGTTAGAGTCCATTATTAAGGAGACAGTAACAGGACATTTGGATAAACATAATTTAATTGGACAAACTCAGCATGGTTTCATGAAGGGGAAGTCATGTTTGACAAATTTGCTTGAGTTCTTTGAGGAAGTAACATACAGGGTGGACAAAGGGGATCCAGTGGACGTAGTGTATTTGGACTTCCAAAAGGCATTTGACAAGGTGCCACACAAAAGATTATTGCTCAAGATAAAAAGTCACGGGATTGGGGGTAATATTCTGGCGTGGGTGGAGGATTGGCTCTCTAACAGAAAGCAGAGAGTTGGGATAAATGGTTCATTCTCAGACTGGCAATCAGTGACTAGTGGTGTTCCGCAGGGGTCAGTGCTGGGTCCCCAACTCTTTACAATCTATATTAACGATTTGGAGGAGGGGACCGGTGTAACATATCAAAGTTTGCAGATGATACAAAGATGGGACGGAAAGTAGTGAGTGAGGAGGACATAAAAAGCCTGCAAAGGGACATAGACAGGCTAAGTAAGTGGGCAGAGATTTGGCAGATGGAATACAATACTGGAAAGTGTGAGGTTATGCACTTTGGCAGGAAAAATCATAGAACAAGTTGTTATCTTAATGGCAAGAAACTGGAAAGTACTGTAGTACAAAGGGATCTGGGGGTCCTGGTGCACGAAACTCAAAAAGTTAGTATGCAGGTGCAGCAAGTGATCAAGACGGCCAATGGAATGTTGGCTTTTATTGCTAGGGGGATAGATTATAAAAACAGGGAGGTATTGCTGCAGTTGTACAAGGTATTGGTGAGACCGCACCTGGAATACTGCATACAGTTTTGGTGTCCATACTTAAGAAAAGACATACTTGCTCTCGAGTCAGTACAAAGAAGGTTCACTCGGTTAATCCCGGGGATGAGGGGGTGGTCATATGAGGAGAGGTTGAGTAGATTGGGACTCTACTCATTGGAGTTCAGAAGAATGAGAGGCGATCTTATTGAAACATATAAGATTGTGAAGGGGCTTGATCGGGTGGATGCGGTGAGGATGTTCCCAGTGATGGGTGAAACTAGAACTAGGGGGCATAATCTTAGAATAAGGGGCTGCTCTTTCAAAACTGAGATGAGGAGAAACTTCTTCACTCAGAGGGTGGTAGGTTTGTGGAATTTGCTGCCCCAGAAAGCTGTGGAAGCTACATCATTAAATAAATTTAAAACAGAAATAGATAGTTTCCTAGAACTAAAGGGAATTAAGGGTTACGGGGAGCGGGCAGGAAATTGGACATGAGTCTAGGTTCGGAATGGTCATGGCCCTGTGGGTAGTGGAGTGGGCCCAGGGGCCGCGTAGCCTGGTTCTGCTCCTACTTCTTGTGTTCTAATTCTGTGTTAGATTTCAGGAGATGGTTTTATTCCTGTTCCTGGCTGGGTGGAGATCGCCTTTACAGAAGGTAAGTACTGTAGAAAATATAGGGACAGAGTGATCTCCTGGACGAGTTTCGATCGCCTAGATGGGTCGGAGAGGAATTTCCCAGATTTTTCCTCCCAAATTGGCCATTGGGTTTTTTATCTGGTTATTCGCCTCTCCCGGGAGATCACATGGGTTCGGGTGGATGGAGAGGGGTAGAAGATTGGAGGTTAGGATCAGATCAGCCATGATCTTATTGATGGTGGAGCAGGCTCGAGGGGCTGATTGGCCTACTCCTGCTCCTATTTCTTATGTTCTTATCCTTTTCTCCCTTTTTGTTGTGGTGAAATAAAATTAATTAAATCCACACACTAGTCTGTAAATGGTAAAATAGCCAAGCAGTTTATTTAAAACACAAAATTATTCAACAGTACAATACAAACAGACCGGGGAGGTTACATACAATCCGCGAAGGTACCTAGATGCTGATCAGGGAGACAGCTTAGAGCCCCGCCGCTCGTTCCTGGCTGACTCCTCGATTGTCTTTGGTCTCCGGTATTTAAGCTTACAAACCACAATGATTCATTCTTTCGCGTGACATGGCTTGTTCTGCAACACTTTGGTTTTCAAACCGTATTTTGCTATTATCGGCAGTTTATGCAATGAACAGTCTAGGTTCGGTGGTTAAACCGTCAGGCGCCCACCTGGTAACTTCTCTATTTCCCAACGGCTAGTATCAGTTTGAGCGAGTCCTTTTGACCTGTTATTCAAGTTGCTACCTCTTTTCTGTGTCTCAGCACATTGTCTATCTTTTTTGTGGTTGCGTGCTGAGCTATGTGCAAAGCCTCTTTATTTCTGGCTGTTGTTGCCAGGCAGAAATGCCTTGACTACTTATTCTTACCCATGAAGCTATGCTTCTACTAAGTGTGATTTCTAAAAATCCACTTCAAACCCCACTTTGGTCCATGCCTCCCCCAGCCCATGAGACCACACTAAACTAAATTATACCAATTTGTCCCGCCCCCTCTTTGGTGATCAGCCAATGGGTTAGGGAGGAATAGGTGTCTGATGTCATTGGTTAAATTCCAGTGCTCATCAGGCTCTTCCTTTCCTCAAGTACCTTTCCTATCTGTTGGGCACGGCATCTTGCCCGGCATCTTCTGCAGGATGCCAAGAACCAAAACTAGCTGTGCTGCCACCAATATATGTGATATTATATGTATCCACAGGTGGATATTAACATTTAATCCCCAGTTCCAGATATTATTATACCATAGAATTTCTGCTAAGTTTTATCAATGTCCAGACCTTGTTTCTTTAAACTTTCTTCTATTCTACGATAATGTTCTGTATTGTCCTTTATTTCCCACTGTAATTTCTTCCAAGCTTCTTGCTCCTCTAATTTAGGAATCGCCTTGGGCTCCAGTATAACATAAGTTTCAACCTCTTTATTAAGTTCTGTATTGTTCAACGCCCATGTTTTCTCTTCGCGTGGTCTAGGCGGGTGTATATATTGGTGTCCTATTTGTGTTGGTATCTTTGGGTTGAAACAAAAGTTTGGCTGGAGAATGGGACAAGTCAGATCTTGGCATTCATATTTCTGTTCAGCTGTGGTGACACAAAATGTCTCGTTATTCTTTGGTTCTACCCTTGTTCATTGTATCCTCCTTGGGTGTACCTCAAGGGTGCAATTGGTGGTTTTGGTAAACCCACACTCTGCTGTGTCTCCCTCGGTAGGGGTGTGTGTGCACACCCACGTCCTTCCCTTGTGGTGGCACCCATCCATTACCACCCCACTTAAGGTCCCATTCCTCTGGTTATTATCTTCATCCCTTTCCCAAATTGCCTTGGTAGGGACCTCATGATATTTAACCCAACTCTCCCTTTGTATCTCTCCTATATTAATCACATCATACAGGGGCTGTCCCTCTTCTGGGAGTTGTGGGATGGTCAATACAAAGCCAATCACCTTAGTCCATGGGGTCAGACAATTGCCTGCCCTATATACAGAATCATAGAAACCTCACAGTACAGATAGAGGCCATTTCAGCCCATCGAGCCTGCACCGACACATATCCCACCCGATCCCCGTAACCCCACGTATTTAATCCCCCTAACACTAAGGGTCAATTTTTATCATAGCCAATCAACCTAACCCCGCACATCTTTGGACTGTGGGAGGAAACCGGAGCACCCGGAGAAAACCCACGCAAACACGGGGAGAATGTGCAAACTCCACACAGACAGTCACCCGAGGCCAGATTCAAACCCGGGTCCCTGGCGCTGTGAGGCAACAGTACTAACCACTATGCCACCGTGCTGCCCAATACTTGTCCTATTTTACGCCCTTTTCATAGGCTTTTATTTGTGTCAATCCAGGGTCCCAGATCCTTATTAGTAATCCAGTCAGGGATCTGTCCATTATTTATTTGTTTCTTGTTACGCTGAGCATTCGACAATAGCCATGATCCATACATGGCGCATACCAATTCCTTATGGGTTTGATGTGATGCATTGCTGATCTGATCAATAATTGTATTAATGTTTTTGCATGGTGGGCTACTATCTCTTCCACCCCCAACAACTGTTTTGCCATTTGCTCTCCTGCTAGTGCCATTTGTTAGCTGTTTCCAGTGGCTTGTTTTAATAACTTCTCTATTTTTGTTTGTAAGCCTTCTACTCCTTTACTTACTCCTTCTATGTCAAAACTGTTAACTGTTGCTAACTCGGCCGCATACCCTGCTCCAGCCATTTCCAATATTCCCCGTTTCTTACGTCTTGTAAGATAGATTTTCCCTGTGGACCCCCCAATTGTTTTACCCACAGGGAATTCCACAATTGCTTTGTATGATTATTACACATTGCGGGCATTTCAAAAGTATTCATATTAATGGCAAGTTTAACAACTCTATGTTTTACACTAAAATACATCTCATCTTGTGTTTTTCTTATAACCAATCCCCCTTTGGCTCCGTCTTCCATCATTGGGCAAGTTAATGGGGTGGTAGTTGGAGTACATTGACACAAAGTCCGATTGGTGCATTAAGTTATTGCGGGCAAGGTATTCAAATATGGTTTACTGCACTCGGCAGCATCTATTCCTGACCCCGTGTCAGAGCTCGCATCGTAAATTCCGTTGCCCGTACCGTCAGTGCCATTACATGGTTCGGTTTGGTTGTAGGGTATGCATCTAAATATTTCACATATATTCTGTTTGTTACAGGTGACTTTTTATTTAGCCACACGATCTCGATGAAGGTAAAAGCGAGGATCCACCTCATTCTTTTATCTTAAAGTTCCTGCAAAATATAAAAGGGCTGGTCGTCACCAGTCTTATTAGAGTCATCCCATTCTTACTAATTCCACCACAAGGTGTGGTGGCATTTCTTCCATCTGCCATCTACGATGGCGCTTCCATATGTACCAAAAGAGGTATACTATCCCAATTATTATTAATATTATGAGTACCCCTCCTAGGCAAGCGAGCCACAGCTCTCGTTCCCATGCCTGATAACGCATCCGCCAATTCTCACTTTCTCTATATGGCATCATTTCGGGGTGACCCATTTTTATTGTGTTACTACGGGTTCCTTTTCCTTCCCATTCCCGCATCGTTGTAACTGTGACCAGTGTTTCCATTGCCCTACTCCATTCATATCCACACATGCACACGTATCACCACTGATCAGTATTTCGTATAGTCCTGACCACCGCGATGCGAACCTGGTCCGCCCCGGTAATCCCTTAACCATTACCTTTTCCCCCACTTGGGGAAGATCTGCCGGGAATTCTACTTCCTCTTGCCCATCTCTACCTGCCTGTCGTTCTCTTACTTCCTGTCTCATATCCTTAAGTTGTCTACTTAATTCCATTACATATCTTTTTATTTGATCCCGTAATGGGCCCACATCGGACCCCCCTGTGATTATACCTTCGGGCAGTCGCATCGCCCGACCAGTCATAAGTTCAGACGGAGTTAATCCTGTCGTCTGGTTAGGGGTTGCCCTTTGCCTCATGAGGATAGCAGGTAATAGTCCAGCCCCAGCCTGTCCAGTTTCTTGCCTGGCTTTTGACAGGGCTGTCTTTATTGTCCGATTCATCCGTTCTACCATTCCCGAACTCTGCGGGTGGTAGGGGATGTGACATTTTTGTTTAATGCCCAATATAGTGCATAGTACTTTCATCACCTGTCCAGTGAAGTGGGTTCCCTGATCGGAGTCTATTTGAGTGGGGATGCCCCAGCGGGGAATCACCTCCTCAGCTAAAATTCAGGCTACTGTGTTTGCAGTACAATTTCGGGTGAACAAACCTATTATCACGAAACAATATTTTCTTCCTTGAGGGTTTGGTAGTGGCCCGGTGAAATTAATTTGGATATTCTCCCACGGCCCTCCCAGCCGTGGTTGATGAGCCATTCTTATTTTAATGGCCTTTCCTGGATTATGTTGGGAACATGTAATGCATTGCTGACAATATTTAGCAATGTTGCAGCACGGTGGCATAGTGGTTAGCACTGTTGCCTCACAGCGCAAGGGACCCGGGTTCGAATCCAGCCTCGGGTGACTGTCTGTGTTGGAGTTTGCACATTCTCCCCGTGTTTGCGTGGGTTTCCTCCGGGTGCTCCGGTTTCCTCCCACAGTCCAAAGATGTGCGGGTTAGGTTGATTGGCTATGATAAATTGACCCTTAGTGTTAGGGGGATTAAATACGTGGGGTTACGGAGATAGGGTGGGATATGTGTTGGTGTAGGGGTTACGGGGATCGGGTGGGATATGTGTCGGTGCAGGCTTGATGGGCCGAAATGGCCTCTATCTGCACTGTGGGGTTTCTATGATTCTATGAATGTCTCGTCCTAAGCCTGACCACCACCAATCCCTAGAGATATTACTGATCATGGCATTTCGCCCCGCATGGCTAATGCCGTGATGTAATTCCATGAGTGTTTTCTGTATACATGTGGGGGCTGCCACCCTTCCCTCTTCTCCATATGGAGTCCTGGCCTGGTGCAGCTCCCCACCTTTCCCATTCTTTCTTCTCCATGTCCTGTACATCCCTGTGCAATTTTACTATATTAATGTCCTTCTTAGTTATTATACTACTTACTGCTTCTTCCCTGGCTTCTGTTTTATCAACATAATTAATCCCCAATTGGGCTGAGAGAATCCTAGTGCATCTTGTATCTGCGTTTTAAATTGGTCATATGCAGTTTGTCGGGTATCCCGATCTGCATTATTGGCGGGACACCATGTCCCGTCCTTTGTCCCATCTGGCAAGGTGTTCCACTTGTCTCGGGGACATTTAGCCCGTACCAGCTGGTGGACATCTTTTTCAAGCATGTCGTGGATGTCATACATTTCCTGCAAATTTTTCCAAAATCCAATATTTTTACTCCGGGTCTTCAGGGTGCCCAGAGATTTTAAGATGTCTTGTTTTTCTAGGGGACTGAATGCTTTATATCTATGTTTATTATTCCCTACCTGTGCTCCTTGTGTCACCGTCAAAGGTGCGGCAGCGAGGACTTCTTCCTCTCCACTATCGTTATCATCCTCCCCATCCTCTGTTTTATTATACGGGGGAGGTGCTGGAGCAGTAGGTATACATGATTGGGGGCCAAAGAGTCCCTTTTCCTTCTGACTTTCCGGAATTTCTCTCAATTTTTTTATTTCTGCTCTGGCTGTGTTTAGATCATCTATTTTTGGTTTCAGTTTGAGGGTACGCTTTAAAAGCTGTCGTACTATTATTACTCCGGCCTTTTGGGTGTATTTTTCTCTTTTTGTCACCAAGTCTTTTAAACGGCGGGGTCCTGACTTGGATCCCATCTGTCTCTTAAAATTTTGTCGATTAAGCCCTTCCGGTCGTCTGCATAAAATCTAGTAAGGGTTCCTTCCGCACCCCAGTCTAATTCTTTCCCCAACGCCATCTTGTGGGCTGACCTTCACGGCGTTACATACAACTTCTACTTGAGCTATGTACCTTCGGCCTCTCCACAATACTTAAATCCTATCCCAAAACGTAACCTGTGGTCTGACCTTCCCCAGCTTTACACACAACTTCTACTTGAGTTATGTACGTTCGGCCTCTCCACAACACTAAAATATAACCTGTGGTCTGACCTTCCCCGGCTTTTACACACAACTTCTACTTGAGTTATGTCCGTTCGGCCTCTCCACAACACTAAAATATCCCAATCCCGGGTTCACGATCCTGTGATTAACGTATGTTCTCTACGTCCTTGCTTTCTGGCCTTCATGTGGGACTTACGTCCTCTTAATTCCGGCTCAGTCCGCTAGGTGTTTGAGATAATTAATCACCCTTGTCCGTGTCAATCACCCGGTATTTACTCAATGGGCCAGTAATTCGGGTCGGGGGCTTGCCGCGCGTGCAAGCCCCCGATATGCACTTACCCGACGCGCCGGCCGTTGAGCTTCAGGGACGCCTGGAATTGCTGTTTTAAAATGTTGACTCCCGGGCAGCGTCTGACGTCATGCCGCCCAGGAGTGCAGCCAGCGCGAAGCCTGGAGCGCGCTGTGCAAGTGAGACACGCCCCTTGAGGTCTCATTTTAAAAGGACACGCCCCCAATGTTTCTCACAAGCTGCAAAGCATTTTTACATGCAGAGCAGCATTTTCAATAGGTTTTTTGTATTTTTAAGAAGCTTTTGGTAACTTTTATAAACTTTTAAAAACATTTAAATTATTTTGAAGAATCTGAAGTACTTTTAAACAGAATTAAAGCGATTTCAGGACTTTTAAAAGCCCTGAAAGCATTTTTTTCATTCCATTTATTTAATTAGCAACGTCATCGTCGTACGTGTCTTCACACTGTTCCCTTTGGGGAACGGTATGAAGTGGTGGAAGGATTTCTGGCCGTGATTAATGCTCCTTCCGTGACCGTAACCATCTTTGTACCAGCCATTAGGGTGGTTAGTCCTATAGCGGGAGGGTTTTACGGGCTCCCACAACCTATACGAGGGGGGGGGGCCACCCACACCCACGGACGCAAATATCCCACTGGATGTCTACCCAGAAATTAGAGCCGGAGCTCCGACTCCACTTGCCGGGACTGTCTGGAGCGGGGTTCGAAACCCTACGCGGTGTGGCCCAGTGGCGGAGATGCTCCCGCTACGTCAAAGGCCCACTCAGATTAGCAACGTGAAATGGCTGGAATGAGCACAATTCATGGCATTAAAAGAACTCACAATTGAACTGATGATGACCTCAGCAATCTCCTCAATGAGGTGGAGGTGCAGCGCCTGCTCATCATTGGCAATGAGAAGTCCAAGGCGCCGCAAAAAGGACAGATGATAGCTTGGTCTTTCAAGTGGCAGCATAGGGCTCCAGTCGCGGGGAGGGAAAAGGTGCAGGAAACGTAAGGGTGTCATCTTTTGTGCGGAGTGGGCCTTTTGCGTAGCGGTAAGCATCCCCGCCACTGGGCCAGAAGGAGTAGGGTTTCGAACCCCGCTCCAGCCAGTCCCGGCAAGTGGAGTCGGAGCTCCAACTATAAATTCTGGGTGGACATCCAGCGGGATATTTGGCGTCCGCGGGTGTGGGTGGCCCCCCCCCCTCGGATGGGTTGTGGGAGCCCGTAAAACCCTCGCGCCATAGGACTAACCACCCTAATGGCTGGTATGAAGATGGTTATGGTCACGGAAGGAGTGTTAACGTGGCCAGAAATCCTTCCACCACTTCATACAGTTCCCGAAAGGGAACAGTGTGAGGATACGTACGACGATGACCTCTTGCGCAATGCACCTCCTTGGACCCTCAGTCGTTGATGCGAGGGGGCAAATCGTGCAATTGTTAAATTTTTCATTTTATTGACATGTAAAATGTTGGCCCAGTAATTCCCTTCCAAACGCGCAAGTACGGTCGGGGTACTCACGCATCTGGCCGGAGGAAATGCCGGTTTTCAGCATGCACAGCGCATGCGGGGAAAACCGGCATTTCCTGTCCTCTGAACGAAGGGGTTCAGAGGCAGAACGCGTGCGACTGTACAGGCAGCGCGTGCGCAGTAAAATTCGCCGGTTTCATTCATGCTTTCAATGAGGTTAAGTCCTTACAACTTACACATGAAAAAAGCATGAATACAGTTGCTCCAGAGGCTGCGGAGGAAGATATTTTTTATCGTGGAGCTTCTGAAAGGCAATATTTTTGTTTGGGAAAGGGAGGAAAGTTATTTTAAGAAATGCTGAGGTAAGTTTTAAAGTTTATTTTTGTTTTTTAAAACGGGTTTTCAGTACTGTAGGTAGAAGGATCAATTGTGTCTATGTGAATTGAATTTGCTGTTTATTAAATGTAAAAATGACTCCAACATTTTTAAGAAAGAAACTTTTCATCAGTAATATATTCTTTTAAGTAATTATGTATGTATGTCTGTATATATTCCTTTGCGTGTATGTATATATTCCTTTACTTATGTGTATGAATGTATGTATTTAATTATGACTTTCAGAGAAAGTAACTTATTGGAAAATCATAATTAAAAACATACATTCATACACATAAGTAAAGGAATATAAAACATACATACATATACGTAAAGGAATATATGCGGACATACATACATAATTACTTATTACTGATGAAAAGTTTCTTTCTTAAAAGTGTTGGAAATGTTACATTACTCATTTTAGAACACTCATTTTCACATTCAATTCGCACAGCCACAATTGCTCCTTCTACCTACAGTACTGAAAACCCGTTTAAAAAAAAAAATGTAAACTTTAAAACTTACCTCAGCATTTCTTAAAATAACTTTCCTCCCTTTCCCAAACAAAAATATTGCCTTTCAGAAGCTCCACGATAAAAAATATCTTCCTCCGCAGCCTCTGGAGCAACTTTACACATGCTTTTTTCAAGTGTAACTTGTAAGGACTTACCCTCACTGAATCCATGAATGAAATCGACGAAGTTCACTGCGTAAGCGCTACCTGTGCAGTCGCACGCGCTGTGCCTCTGAGCCCCTTCGTTCAGAGGACTGGAAATGCCGGTTTTCTCCGCATGCGCTGTGCATGCTGAAAACCGGCATTTCCTCCGGCCAGACGCGTGAGTACCCCGACCGTACTCACGTGTTTGGAACGGAATTACTGGGCCAATACCTAACAAAGACTCAATGTCAAAATTCGTACTATTAATCTCTTAGTCTGACCATCTTTTATTGCAACAGCAGTGTCCCTTCCAATACTAATGTTTACGCGTATTATTACATTAAGATCATACTCACTACACGTCCAAACGCGTCCGTCCTTTTACCGTTTTACAGACTTGTCACGATTCGGATACTCATTCTGCAGACAGACGAGGGACCGCCTGGATCACATAATTTCCGGGTGGTGTCCCAAAATCAAGCTCACCCCTTGTGTCCTCTTGGCCGTCATCCGTCTACGTTCCGACGTATCCTGCCGACTACGCCAAATGTTGTGGCGAAATAAAATTAATTAAATCCGCACATTAGTCTGTAAATGGTAAAATAGCCAAGCAGTTTATTTAAAACTCAAAATTATTCAACAGTACAGTACAAACAGACCGCGGAGGTTACATACAGTCCGCGAAGGTACCTAGACGCTGATCATGGAGACAGCTTAGAGCCCCGCAGCTCGTTCCTGGCTGACTCCTCGATTGTCTTCGGTCTCCGGTATTTAAGCTTACAAACCACAATGATTCATACTTTCACGTGACATGGCTTGTTCCATAACACTTTGGTTTTCAAACCGTATTTTGCTATTATCGGCAGTTTATGCAATGAACAGTCTAGGTTGTGGTTAAACCGTCAGGCGCCCACCTGGTAACTTCTCTATTTCCCAATGGCTAGTATCAGTTTGAGTGAGTCCTTTTGACCTGTTATTCAAGTCGCTACCACTTTTCTGTGTCTCAGCACGTTGTCTATCTTTATCCTTTTTTTTGTGGTTGCGTGCTGAGCTGTGTGCAAAGCCTCTTTATTCCTGGCTGTTGTTACCAGGCAGAAATGCCTTGACTACTTATTCTTACCCATGAAGCTATGCTTCTACTATGTGTGATTTCTAAAAATCCACTTCACTTTTTAAACAAGGGTACCAGATTAGCAGTCCTCCAGTCCTCCGGCAGCACACCTGAAGCCTTGAAGATTGAAAAATGATGGTCAGGATCTCTGCTATTTCCTCTTTTGCTTTGCTTAACAGCTTGGGATACATTTCATCTGGCGGGCCTGGGGATTTATCCACTTTTAAAGTGGCTAAACCCCTTAATACTTCCTCTCTCTCTATGTTTATTTCATCTAATATTATTTCACACTCCTCCCCATGATAGCAATGTCTGCTTCGCCCCTCTCCTTTGTGAAAACTGACGCAAAGTATTCAATAAGAACCCTACCAACGTCTCCCACCTCCACACACAGATTACCTTCATAATCTCTAATAGGCCCTACCCTTTCTTTAGTTGACCTCTTATTCTTAATATATTTATAAAACATCTTTGGGTTTTCCTTGATTTTACTTGCCAAAAAATTTTCATGCTCTCTCTTTGCTTTCCTAATATCATTTTTAATTGCACCCTTGCACTTTCTGTACTGCTGTAAAGATTCTGGAGTATTTAGCCCTCGGTATCTGTCATACGCCTCCCTTTTTTTCTTTATCCTACCCTCTATGTCCCTAGACATCCAGGGGGTTCTAGATTTGTTCGTCTCACCTTTTTCTTTACGGGCACATGTTTGGTCTGAACCCTCCGGATCTTCTCCTTGAATGCCTCCCACTGCTCTGACACTGATTTACCTTCAAGTAGCTGTTTCCAGTCCACTATGGCTAAATCCCCTCTGAGCTTGGCAAAATTTGCTTTTCCCCAATTTAGAATTTTTATTCCTGGTCCATCCTTGTCCTTTTCCATAACTACCTTAAATCAAACAGAATTATGGTCACGAGCACCAAAATGCACCCCCACTGAAACGCATTCCACCTCCCCAGCTTCATTCCCTAAAACTAAGTCCAGAACCGCCCCCTCCCTTGTTGGGCTTGCTACATACTGGCTAAAAAAGTTCTCCTAGATGCATTTTAGGAATTCCGCACCCTCTATACCCTTCATGTTGTGTCCGTGTGTTAATAGAGACACTGAAGACAGGAGTTGGTTTCACAGGTGTTCACTGAACAAAGTCTGGAGGGGAACTAACTGATACAACACAATATACAGGCTTATATAGCCCGAGTGGCCATTACCGGCATTACAGTACACAGGGGGCTCTTAAAGGCATATACACTACAATTCCTCCCCTTTTAGCCAACCAGTACATAATATTTTAAGTAATCATTAATTACATGTTACAAGAAAAATAATCGACACATTGCTGCAGTTAACAATTATAAGTCAGTCTCTCTGGAGGCTTCCTGACTCGGTCCGGATAACACCTTAGTGGTGTAGTAGTTTCTGGTGGTGTAGTAGGTTCTTTTGGCAAGGCTGATTCGGCTTGAATGCCAGTGTCGGGTTCATCGGGTTCCAGTATCACCGGATCGGAGGTAGATACTATGGGTATCTCTACTTCATCATTAGGCGTATAGAGTTGTGGTGTAGGTTGTCCCTTTTCGGATGACTCTATGATTTGGTCAGCATGGCGCCTTATTATGCTTTCTCCAATGTCCACAGTATACATCAGCCGTCCTAGTCGTGTGCAGATAGTTCCAGGCTGCCATTTCTCGGTACGGTAGTCCCGGGCCAAAACTTGTTGACCTATCTGGAAGGTTCTAGTTGGCCTTTCATTCATGCCTTGAAATTGCCGGTTCTCCACGTCCCTTCTGATGTTTGGCTTGATCAAATCCAGCCGGCATCTTAGGCTTCTATTGAAGAACATCATGGCGGGAGTTTGGTTTGTAACCATATGTGTTGCATTCCTGTATGCAAACAAGAAGTTATCCACCTTATGCTGAAGTTTAATGTCTTCATTACCCATGGCCTTTATGGCCTTCTTGAAGGTCTGGACAAACCTTTCAGCCAATCCATTGGTGGCGGGATGGTATGGGGCGGACGTGTAGTGCTTAACCCCATTGTTTTTTAAGAACTTCCTGAATTCTTCGGACACAAATTGCGGTCCATTATCAGAACAGATCTGTTCAGACAGCCCACTCCTGGCAAATATGGTCGTTAATACTGTGATGGTTTTTTCCGTGGTGGTGGAGGACATCTTTATTACCTCCGGCCACTTGGAGTGTGCATCAACCGCGATTAAGAACATTGAGTCCATAAATGGACCAGCAAAGTCGATGTGTACCCTTTGCCATGGAGATGAGGGCCACTCCCATGGATGTAGAGGGGCTTGTGGTGGAGCGTTTTGGACCTTCTTGCATCCTAGGCAGCTCTTGGTCATTTCTTCGATGTCTCCATCGATACCTGGCCACCATACAAACGCCCTGGCTAGGTTCTTCATTTTCACTCCACCCAGATGCCCCTCGTGAAGCTCCTTTAGAACTTTATCCTGGAGTTTGGGTGGAATCACCACTCTGGATCCACACATCAAGGTTCCTCGGCACACTGACAGCTGTTCTCTTCTTTGTGAGAATGCTGGCAACATTGGTTCGCCATGTCCTGGCCATCCCTTCACTGTTAAATCGTAGACTCATGAGAGAGTCGGGTCATTTCTAGTTTCCCTTTCAATGGCAGAATTTGTTACTGGTAGACATTCGACTATGGTAGAGTGGAAAATCTCCACTGGGTCTATGGTAGGTGTCTCTTCTACCGTTGGCAATGGTAGGCGCGATAAACCGTCAGCATTCCCATGCTGTTTTGATCCTTTGTATTCTATGTTATATTGGTGTGCCCCTAGAAAAAGGGACCACCTCTGTAGCCTTTGCGCTGTCATAATGGGAACACCCTTTTTAGGGTTGAATATGGAGATGAGGGGTTGATGGTCAGTCAACAAGGTAAATTTTTGTCCGTGTAGGTAATGGTTGAATTTCTTCACTCCCCATATCAGGCTGAGTGCTTCCCTGTCGATTTGGGCATAGTTACGCTCAGCTGAGTTCAATGAGCGTGACGCAAAAGCTATCGGCCGTTCCGAGCCATCAGGGAATTTATGCGATAATACCGCTCCTACGCCGTAAGGGGATGCATCGCACGCCAGTCTGATTGGCAGTGATGGGTTGTAATGAGCCAAAACTTCTTTGGACGTGATTAAGTCTTTGCATTTATGGAAGGCACGTTTACAGTCTTCGCTCCATTTCCAAATTACTCCTGTTTGTAGCAATTCATTAAGAGGGTGCAGAAGAGTTGATAAGTTCGGTAAAAATTTATGATAGTAATTTATTAATCCCAGGAACGACCTTAATTGTGAAACATTTTCAGGTGCTGGGGCTTTTATGACCGCTTCAATTTTTTCAGGTGACTTATGCAACCCTTCCTTATTAATAATGTGGCCACAATATGATATTTGATTCTGGAAAAATTCACACTTGGGGCGATTTGCTCGTAGGCCCCGTTCTCTCAGCCTAGTGAGCACCTGCTCCAAATTGGCAAGGTGCTCGTTGTCATTTTCTCCTGTTACAAGGATGTCGTCCAGGTAGCATTGAGTCCCCGGAATCCCTTGGAGGACTTGCTCCATAGCTCTTTGCCAGATAGCTGGAGCGGATGCTACTCCGAAAACTAGTCGATTGTACTGGTACAGGCCTTTGTGTGTATTTATCGTGAGATACTTTTTAGAGGCCTCTTCAACCTCCATCTGTAGATATGCCTGTGCCAAGTCAATTTTGGTGAAACGTTTCCCTCCGGATAGTGAGGCGAAAATATCTTCTATCCTCGGAAGAGGATACTGTACCGTGTGAAGGACCGGGTTTACAGTCACCTTGAAGTCTCCACAGATGCGAATTTTTCTCTGTTCTTCAGATTTATCATTATTCAACGTTTTCTTCATGACTGGGACGATGGGTGTTGCCCACTCGCTCCAATCTATTTTGGATAATACGCCTGCCTTTTCCAAATTCTCCAGCTCTGCCTCGACTACTGGACGAATTGCATATGGCACCGGTCTTGCCTTAAAAAACTTGGGAATTGCCGCATCTTCCACTTTTATTGAGGCGGTGATGCCTTTCAAGGTTCCTAGTTTCTCTTGAAACACTTCTTTGGCGTTGGCCAAGATGTCTTTTAATCGTTCAGGTATGACGTCATCATCATTTTTTTCCTTACTGGTCACCGTCAGTGCCTGAATGGAGTGCCAGCCTAAACGTATTTTCCTGATCCATTCACGTCCCAACAGCGGTGGACCACCATCTTGTAGAACGTATAAATACAACTTTTGTATTTCCTTGCCGTTGTATACAACAGGCACCCTCATTGTTCCTTTGGGGTATACTTTCTGCCCCGTATATGTTTTCAAGATAATGGATGTGTGTTTTAAAGGTATATGTGGAAATAGCCGCTCGTAATCCCGTCGATTTATGACGGTCAGAGCTGATCCTGTATCTAGCTCCATTTTAACTGGGGACCCTGCTATCGTGAGGGTAACCCAAATGGTCTGGTAATCTTCTTTGGCAATTACATTATGTAATTTGAGACAGCTTAGTCTCTTGTTTTCGGAGTCGCTATCGCTCTTCTGGTCTTCGGAGCTACTGTCCGTCATCATTTGTACCTTTCTGTACTTTTCTTTATTGATTTTTTTTTTCCTGTCCGTGGATTTTTTTTGTCCAGATTGGCATACCCGTGCAATGTGTCCAATCTTTCCACATTGCCTGCATGCTTTGTCCTTGAACCAGCAGTCCCTCTGGTCATGGGTGGATCTGCCGCAGCAATAACATCTCTCGAAACCCTGTGTCATTTCATGGGTGCCAAAGTCCTGTGTCTTTTGTTGTATCTCTGCAGCTGCCCTTGCGGCTGCTTCGTATGATACAGCCATACTGAAAGCCTTGTCCAGTGTTAAATCTTTCTCAGAAAGCAGCCTTTTCTGTGTTCCTTCACTTAGGACACCGCAGACGAATTTGTCTCGAAGATAATCTGCTAGTCCTGCCCCGAATTGGCAGTGCTTTGATAGCTTTCTTAATTCGGTGAGGTAATCAGCGTTACTTTCATTCTTGTGTTGATTCCTCTTGAAGAATTTAAATCGTTCCGCTATCAGCAGCGGTGTTGGGTTTAAGTGCTCCTGTAGGGTATCAACAATTTCTTTAAAATTCTTGTCCTTTGGTTTGGCTGGAGTGATTACGTTTCGTAACAGCCCGTATGTCTTTGCGCCCATTAGATTTAGAAGTACTGACGCTTTTTTATCATTTTCTATTCCATTTGCAGTGCAATATAACTCCACTCTTTCCACATATGTGGTCCAATCCTCTATATCGTTATCAAAAGCATCAATATTGCCAGCCTTAGGCATCCTGGAAAAAAAATGGTGCTTCCCGCGTTCCCCGCCGCTGCTGCCGATGACAACGCTGTTTTCCGTGTTTTTTTTTTTTTAATTATTTATTTACAGGTGGAGACTCGTTCCCGCCAGACTCTCTCTGCTAGGTCTGATCGCCGACCTGCTTGCAGTGCCGGCCGTCTCCCGAGTGCTCCCTCCCCATCTGTTACTGCTTGCCTCCGCCTTCGCTGCTTGGCCTCGCTGCAGAGCCAGCCGCTGGAGCCCCAGCCCGACGCCCAGGAAGGATTATTGCAGTACCTGCCACCAGCTCGGCTAGCTGGTGAAACCACAGCTTTTTCTTTTTCTTGCTTCGACTTTGGACGTCAGAGGAATCAATGTCCTTGAGGTGCTGCCGAATTGCAGGTAAGTCCGTTTCCAATTCGTCGCCACTGTTGTGTCCGTGTGTTAATAGAGACACTGAAGACAGGAGTTGGTTTCACAGGTGTTCACTGAACAAAGTCTGGAGGGGAACTAACTGATACAACACAATATACAGGCTTACATAGCCCGAGTGGCCATTACCGGCATTACAGTACACAGGGGGCTCTTAAAGGCACATACACTACACTTCACACTAATTTTATTCCAGTTAATATTGGGGTAGTTGAAATCCCCTACTATTACTGCCCCATAGTTTTTGCACTTCTCAGAAATTTGTCTACATATTTGTTCTTCTATCTCCCTCTCACTGTTTGGGGGTCTATTGCTATGAGGCCTGTGAAATATTAGGAAATGGCAAAATTACTTAAGTCCCCAATAATAATGTCCTTAATTGGAGTTTTTTTTGTCCATTATGGTAACTGTTTACTATTGAAGTAGTCCCACTTGTAAGTGTTATTTTCTGTCTGCTGCTAATTAAGCCTCAAAAAGACTGAGTCTGTCCTGGATCCTAGGCTGAGGAACAGAACCCATCAGTTCTTGCATAAACCACCAGAGGGCACTCCTGCTACTGTGCTGCTGCTCGTGGTGTGCCTGGAATTTCCTGCTGCGTTATTTTTCTTAATTTTCAGATTTCTGCGTAGCCCATCGTATAATACACTATGGTTTCCACAGAAAATGGACATATTTATTTAAAATAATGCAGTTCTTAGAAGTACTGGTGACTAGGAATACAGAAAATGGCCATATGGCAATTGCATTTAACTTCTCCCCCAACAACATCAACAACTTGCATTTATTTAGCACCTTTAACATAGTAAAACATCCCAAGGAGCTTCACAGGAGCGTTTTCAGACAAAATTTGACACTGAGCCATGTAAAGAGATATTTGGATAGGCAACCAAAAACTTGGTCAAAGAGGTAGGTTTTAAGGAGCGACTTAAATGAGGAGAGAGAGGTAGAGAGGTGGCGAGGTTTAGGGAAGGAGTTCCAGAGCTTAGGGCCTTGGCAGCTGAAGGCACGGCCACCAATGGTGGAGCAATTAAAATTGAGGATGGTCAAGTGGCCAAAATAATAATAATAATAATAATAATTCAACTTTATTGTCATTGTACAATGCACAAGTACATGAACAACGAAATGTGATCTTGCAAGCTCCCATGAGTCCAGTACAAATAACATTAACATTAAACGTACATGGAGGAGCGCAGAGATCTACATAAGAACATAAGAAGTAGGAGCAGGAGTAGGCCATACGGCCCCTCAGGCCTGCTCCGCCATTCAATAGGATCATGGCTGATCCGAATCTAGACTCACGTCCACTTCCCTGCCCTCTCCCCGTAACCCCTAATTCCCTTATCTGCTAGGAAACTGTCTATCTCCATTTTAAATGTATTTAATGTCGCAGCTTCCACAGCTCTCTGAGGTAGCAAATTCCATAGATTTACTACCCTCTGAGTGAAGAAGTTTCTCCTCATCTCAGTTTTGAAAGGGCAGCCCCTTATTCTTAGATTATGCCCCCTAGTTCTGGTCTCACCCATCAGTGGAAACATCCTCCCCGCATCCACCCGATCAAGCCCCCTCACAATCTTATATGTTTCGATAAGATCGCCTCTCATTCTTCTGAACTCCAATGAGTAGAGTCCCAACCTACTCAACCTTTCCTCATACGTCAACCCCCTCATCTCCGGAATCAACCGAGTGAACCTTCTCTGAACTGCCTCGAGAGCAAGTATATCTTTTCTTAAATATGGAAACCAAAACTGCACACAGTATTCCAGGTGTGGCCTCACCAATACCCTGTATAACTGCAGCAAGACTTCCCTGTTTTTATACTCCATCCCCCTTGCAATAAAAGCCAAGATTCCATTGGCCTTCCTGATCACCTGCTGCACCTGCATACTAAATTTTTGTGTTTCATGCACCAGGACCCCCAGATCCCTTTGTACTGTAGCACTTTGCAGTTTCTCTCCATTTAGATAATAACTTGCTCTTTGATTTTTTCTGCCGAAGTGCATAACCTCACACTTTTCAACATTATATTGCATCTGCCAAATCTCTGCCCACTCACTTAGCCTGTCTATGTCCTTTTGCAGGTTTTTTATGTCATCCTCACTCATTGCTTTCCCTCCCATCTTTGTATCGTCGGCAAACTTGGATATGTTGCACTCGGTCCCTTCCTCCAAATCGTTAATATAGATTGTAAAGAGTTGGGGTCCCAGCACTGACCCCTGCGGAACACCACTAGTAACTGATTGCCAGCCCGAGAATGAACCATTTATCCCAACTCTTTGTTTTCTGTTAGATAGCCAATCTTCCACCCATGCCAGTATATTACCCCCAATCCCGTGATTTCTTATCTTGATCAGTAATCTTTTGTGTGGAACCTTGTCAAATGCCTTTTGGAAGTCCAAATACACTACATTCACTGGTTCCCCTTTATCCACCCTGTATGTTACATCCTCAAAGAATGCGAGCAAATTTGTCAAACATGACTTCCCCTTCATGAAACCATGCTGACTCTGTCCTATTAAATTATGTTTATCCAAATGCTCTGTTACTGTTTCCTTAATAATGGACTCCAACATTTTGCCAACCACAGATGTTAGGCTAACTGGTCTATAGTTTCCAGCTTTTTGTCTACTTCCCTTCTTAAATAAGGGTGTTACATTAGCAGCTTTCCAATCTGCCGGGACCTTTCCTGAGTCCAGGGAGTTCTGGAAAATAATCACCAATGCATCCACAATCCCTACCACCACTTCTCTCAAGACCCTAGGATGTAGGCCATCAGGTCCGGGGGATTTATCCGCCTTAAGTCCCATTATTTTACTGAGTACCATCTCCTTAGTGATTTTAATCGTTTTTAGCTCCTCCCCCCCCCCCCCCCCCCCATTGCCCCCTGTTTATCCAGTGTTGGGATACTTTTAGTGTCCTCTACTGTAAAGACTGATACAAAATATTTGTTCAGCGTCTTTGCCATCTCCATGTTCCCCACCACTAGTTTTCCGGTCCCATCCTCTAAGGGACCAACGTTCACTTTAGCCAGATACGATAGCAAAATACTGCAGATGTTGGAAATACGAAATAACAACAGAAAATGCTGGAAAAACTCAGCAGGTCAGGCAACATCCGTGGAGAGAAATTTGAGTTGACGTTTTGGGTTGGACCCTTCTTCTTTACTTTAGCCACCCTTATTCTTTTTATCTCGGAGGGTTGTAGGGCTGGAGGAGATTACAGAGATGACGAAGGGCGAGGCCATGGAGAGATTTGAAGACAAGGATGAGAATTTTAAATATGAGGCATTGCTGGACTGATATTACCTACATATTTTTAAGCTTGAGAAAATATATAAGAAGGCATTATGGCCTAGAAATTCAGTGGGCTTTGCACCCAGTTACCGCCCAAATAGAGTTTCTGCGCCAGTGTAAGAGGGTGCGCTGATATTCAGCGCTGCGGTAATGGCGGCGGTAGCCGGTAGCACTGCGCCGACACCGATGACGTCATCGGTGTGCGCAGTGCCCCGGTTCCGCCCCGCTTCCGGCCCAAACCCCATATTTAGTTGCGGCCGCCTCTTCTGCAGCGGCCGCAAACAGCGCTGGAAAAACGGGGCCGTACTGCTGCGCTACTGGGGCGCTTTAAGGTGGAGGTGCGGCCGGCCGCTTTTTCCGCGGCCGCCTGCCCGCACCTCCTTCCCTGGCCTCCTCCACCGCCCCCCCCCCCGCGGCATTGCCAGCTGCTTTCCGTGAGCCCGGCACTTCTCCGTGGTGCCGGGCTCATTTGCTGGCACAATCCAGCGGCGATCTCGCTGTTGCAGGCACCTCCCCCTTAAGAGAAGGAGGAGGCCTGCAGTACCGCAGCCTGCCGCTCCGCAGCGGGTGGCGCTGCGGCACCTAGCGCGCCGATATTCAGTTTCAGCGCCCCAAGCGGGGGCGCCGAAACCCTTGATTAGCGGCCGCCTTCGAGTTGGGGCGCTGAAACTGAATTTCCGGCGGGCGCAAGTGGCTCCGTGCGCAGCGCTAACTTTTGGGCGTTAGCCTGCTGGCGGGCCTTAACTGAATTTCTAGGCCTATGTTCCTTGGATAAGAAAGCATGTCTGAAATATCTACCTGTCTATCTTGCATCTGTCTATAATTTAATATAAGTGTTGCTTATAACAACCTGAAAGTGTAACCCTTACTTCCTGCAACACTTTTCTGTCCCATTTAACATTGGCCCGGATTTTGCATTAGAAATAACTGTGAGGCTAACAGCACTCCCCGTTATTAAAGTGTAAATTGGAGAGCATCTTCTGGTGATTACACATGCTCAGTTAAACACGGAAATCAAGATGTTGCTGTCTGAGTTCCCAAGCTCCCCCAGAAGTTGCGCTATGCCGGTACCTCGCCGAGAGACTCAGCATTGAAACACATGAAACGCGTGAAGTTGCTGTACTTACCCGCTAGATATCCACTAAACCCAGAAAAAGTTAGGGCTTGTCCATTCCAGTGTAAGTGAACTTTTAAAGGTGTGATAATTCTTAATTACTGCCAAGCAACCTCTCTGGCACTGAAAATTAACTTTTACAAGTGTGGAGTCTCATTCCTTCAGATTTTAATTATTGTTGGAGATTTTTTTAAAAATTTTAAATGTAACTTTTTTCCCGCCTCTTTTATCTCTCTTAATCCCATCTTTCTTTGTCTCTCTTTATTTCACTTTCTGTACCTGATTTGACATTGAATTCAATATTCTAACTGACACTTCCTGATTCAGACTCTGCGCCTCAGTCAAGATTCTTCAATCTGATTGGTTAAGGAGATACACAGTTGCTTGCCCTGTTCGCACAGGTCCCAGATCCCCTGTAGAGGGTGCTGTGCTGAAATGGCTCTCTAATCACAGCAAGATCCCACAGAAAGTCTGTGGGCAAGTGTATGTTTAATGAATGGCTGGCGCCATTCGATCGCTGCTGACCGCAAAATCCGCACCAATATTAGTTTAGCTCTGTTTCATCTTCTTACCTCTGGCTCATTCTTTTCATAAAATTTATAAACTTATGTTAAATAGTTTATAGATTTATCCAGAGATCATTATGTGACGTGCAAACTTATTTTCCTGGAAGCAACTTTTCTGCAGCTGAATGTAAACATACAAATTTATTCATTGCGATTCACCCATTTATTAATTTGTTTGAAGAGCAGAAGACCATCTAAGTGAACAAATCAATTTGCAAATCTTTATGTCCACCTTTTTTTTCTCAGTAACTGAAATTTGTAATGTCCAAAATAAAATTTTGGGCAAAATTTTGTTTTACATATTTGACAATAACATGAGCTGTGGAATTGTCTGTTGTCTTTTAATACCTTTGTTGAAGTTTTTACTTCAAGCTGAATTTAAACTGGATACTTTCTCCCAGAAGAGTTGACAGGAGGTCCCATTCTATTATGAATCGCTCAGTTTTTACCAATAACTCAAAAGTTCGAATAAAGTTATCAATATCACCCCTTTCATTAAAACTTGTATTTACGAGACAAATCCCAGCAGTGTTATGGGCTTAAATGCCATATAACATTTCCTACCATAGGATTACATAGTATATACGGCACAGAAACAGGCCATTCGGCCCAAGCAGTCCATGCCGGCGTTTATGCTCCACACGAGCCTCCTCCCGTCTTTCCTCATCTAAATCTATCAGCATAACCCACTATTCCCTTCTCCCTCATATGCTTGTCTAGCCTTCCCTTAAATGTATCTATACTTTTCACTTCAACCACTCCCTGTGGTAGCGAGATCCACATTCTCACCATTCTTTGGGTAAAGAAGTTTCTTCTGAATTCCCTATTGGATTTCTTGGTGACTATCTTATATTGATGGCCTCTAGTGGAAACATTCTCTCTGTATCCAATCTCTCAAAACCTTTCATAATTTTAAAGACCTCTATTAGGTCACCCCTCAGCCTTTTTTCAAGAGAAAAGAGACCCAGCCTGTTCATCCTTTCCTGATATGTATACCCTCGCATCTGGTAACATCCTTGTAAATCTTCTCTGCACCCTCTCCAATGCCTCTATATCCTTTTTATAATGTGGTGACCAGGACTTTACGCAGTACTCTAAGTGTGGTCTAACCAAGGTTCGATACAGGTTTAGCATAACTTCTCTACTTTTCAATTCTATACCTCTAGGAATAAACCCTAGTGCTTGGTTTGCTTTTTTTTATGGCCTTGCTAACCTGTGTCGCAACTTTTAGTGATTTGTGTATTTGTACTCCTAGATCCCTTTATTCCTCTACCCCATCTAGACTCGCACCCTCCAAGTGATAAGTGACCTCCCTATTCTTCCTACCAAAATGTAATACCTCACATTTATCTGTGTTGAACTTCATTTGCCAATTCTATGTCCATTCTGGAAGTTTATTAATGACCTCCTGTAATTTGTTGCAGTTCTCAGTATTGACTATCCCCCCTAATTTGGTGTCATCTGCAAATTTAGAAATTTTGTTTTTGATTCCAAAGTCTAAATCGTTAATGTAAATTGTGAACAGCAGTGGTCCCAGCACTGATCCTTGTGGAACACCACTACCCACCTTCTGCCACTGTGAATAGCTACTCTTTACTCCTACTCTCTGCTTTCTGTCCTGAAGCTATCCATTCTGCTACTTGTCCCCTGACTCTGCATGCTCTGACCTTGTTCATCAGTCTATTATGGGGTACCTTATCGAAGGCCTTTTGAAAATCCAGATAAATTACATCTACTGCATTACTATTGTCCACTCTCTCTGTTACTTCTTCAAAAAATTCAATGAGGTTGGTCAAGCAAGACTTTCACTTTTGAAATCCATGCTGACTATTCATTATTATATTTTTGGTTTCTAGATTTTCTTCTATTTTGTACTTTAGCAGGGATTCCGTTATTTTTCCTACCACCGATGTTAAGCTAACTAGTCTATAGTTCCCTGGACATGTTCTATCCCCCTTCTTAAATATCAATATTACTTTAGCTATCTGGCAGTCCTCTGGCACTATACCTTTTTCTAATGAATTATTAAATATGTGTAGTAATGCCTCTGCTATCTCTTCCCTAGATTCTTTTAAAATGCGTGGATGCAATCCATCTGGGCCAGGGGTTTTATCTTCTTTGAGGTTGATTAGTTTATTTAATATTTCTCCTTTTTTATTTTAAATGCACTTATCTCATTACTAATCTCACCATCCAATGTCATGTCCACCTGTTCTATCTCCCTGGTAAATACTGAAGCAAAATAATTATTTATACCAGGCTAGCTGTTGTTACCTGTTTCTCTGCCAAATTATGTTGTTTCTCCTTCTCGCTGGCTTCACGTTCATCACACCTCTGTCACAGGCACTGTTCTTCCAAGAAATGTACCTTTCAGTTTAGTGCTTTACTCCATGAAACAATCATTTCTCGCAATGTTCTTATCTGTTTTGTGCCTTTTATTTAGTCCCACTTGAGTGCGATAAGCCACATTCACTTGTACAGTTTAACCGCTTTATTTGTTGCTTAAAGCCATAGATTTGAGTAATTAAAATAACCTCCTATTCGATGGCTGGAGATACTACCAGCAACAAGCGAAGCTAAAGCATTTTGTTTTAAGATAGACTCCTAACTTGTTTTTCAGGTTTTTTTTTGGTTTCCTTTTGCCAGCCATTTCCTAGGTTGAGAAGATGGGTTAGTCTGGGTTGAGAAGATGGGGTAACCTGGGTTGAGAAGATGGGGTGACCTGGGTTGAGAAGATGGGGTGACCTGGGTTGAGAAGATGGGTTTGTCTGGGTTGAGAAGATGGGTTAGCCTGGGTTGAGAAGATGGAGTAACCTGGGTTGAGAAGATGGGGTGACCTGGGTTGAGAAGATGGGGTGACCTGGGTTGAGAAGATGGGGTGACCTGGGTTGAGAAGATGGGGTGACCTGGGTTGAGAAGATGGGGTGACCTGGGTTGAGAAGATGGGGTGACCTGGGTTGAGAAGACGGATTATTGTGGGTTGAGAAGATGGGGTGACCTGGGTTAAGAAGATGAGTTAGCCTGGGTTGAGAAGATGGGGTGACCTGGATTGAGAAGATGGGTTAGCCTGGATTGAGAAGATGGGGGTAACCTGGGTTGAGAAGATGGGGTGACCTGGGTTGAGAGGATGGGGTGACCTGGGCTGAGAAGATGGGCTAGCCTGGGTTGAGAAGATGGGTTAGCCTGGGTTGAGAAGATGAGGTAACCTGGGTTGAGAAGATGGGTTAGCCTGGGTTGAGAAGATGGGTTAGTCTGGGTTGAGAAGATGAGGTAACCTGAGTTAAGAAGATGGGTTAGCCTGGGTTGAGAAGATGGGGTGACTTGGGTTGAGAAGCTGAGGTAACCTGAGTTAAGAAGATGGGTTAGCCTGGGTTGAGAAGATGGGGTGATTTGGGTTGAGAAGATGAGGTAACCTGAGTTAAGAAGATGAGTTAGCCTGGGTTGAGAAGATGGGGTGACCTGGGTTGAGAAGATGGGTTAGCCTGGATTGAGAAGATGGGGGTAACCTGGGTTGAGAAGATGGAGTGACTTGGGTTGAGAAGATGGGGTAACCTGGGTTGAGAAGATGGGGTAACCTGGGTTGAGAAGATGGGGTGACCTGGGTTGAGAAGATGGGGTAATCTGAGTTGAGAAGATGGGTTATTGTGGGTTGAGAAGATGGGGTGACCTGGGTTGAGAAGCTGGGGTGACCTGGGTTGAGAAGATGGGGTAACCTCGGTTGAGAAGATGAGTTAGCCTGGGTTGAGAAGTTGAGGTAATCTGGGTTGAGAAGTTGGATTATTGTGGGTTGAGAAGATGGGGTGACCTGGGTTGAGAAGATTGGGTGACCTGGGTTGAGAAGCTGGGGTGACCTGGGTTGAGAATATGGGGTAACCTCAGTTGAGAAGATGAGTTAGCCTGGGTTGAGAAGATGAGGTAACCTGTGTTGAGAAGATAGGTTAGCCTGGGTTGAGAAGATGGGTTATTGTGGGTTGAGAAGATGGGGTGACCTGGGTTGAGAAGATGGGCTAGCCTGGGTTGAGAAGATGGGCTAGCCTGGGTTGAGAAGATTGGTTAGCCTGGGTTGAGAAGATGGGTTAGCCTGGGTTGAGAAGATCGGTGACCTGGGTTGAGAAGATGGTGTGACCTGGGTTGAGATGATGGGTTATTGTGGGTTGAGAAGATGGGGTGACCTGGGTTGAGAAGATGGGGTGACCTGGGTTGAGAAGATGGGGTGACCTGGGTTGAGAAGGTGGGGTGACCTGGGTTGAGAAGATGGGGAGACCTGGGTTGAGAAGATGGGTTATTGTGGGTTGAGAAGATGGGGTGACCTGGGTTGAGAAGCTGAGGTAACCTGAGTTAAGAAGATGGGTTAGCCTGGGTTGAGAAGATGGGGTGACTTGGGTTGAGAAGATGAGGTAACCTGAGTTAAGAAGATGAGTTAGCCTGGGTTGAGAAGATGGGGTGACCTGGGTTGAGAAGATGGGTTAGCCTGGATTGAGAAGATGGGGGTAACCTGGGTTGAGAAGATGGGGTGACTTGGGTTGAGAAGATGGGGTGACCTGGGTTGAGAAGATGGGGTAATCTGGGTTGAGAAGATGGGTTATTGTGGGTTGAGAAGATGGGGTGACCTGGGTTGAGAAGCTGGGGTGACCTGGGTTGAGAAGATGGGGTAACCTCGGTTGAGAAGATGGGGTAATCTGGGTTGAGAAGATGGGTTATTGTGGGTTGAGAAGATGGGGTGACCTGGGTTGAGAAGCTGGGGTGGCCTAGGTTGAGAAGATGGGGTAACCTCGGTTGAGAAGATGAGTTAGCCTGGGTTGAGAAGTTGAGGTAATCTGGGTTGAGAAGTTGGATTATTGTGGGCTGAGAAGATGGGGTGACCTGGGTTGAGAAGATTGGGTGACCTGGGTTGAGAAGCTGGGGTGACCTGGGTTGAGAATATGGGGTAACCTCGGTTGAGAAGATGAGTTAGCCTGGGTTGAGAAGATGCGGTAACCTGGGTTGAGAAGATAGGTTAGCCTGGGTTGAGAAGATGGGTTATTGTGGGTTGAGAAGATGGGGTGACCTGGGTTGAGAAGATGGGCTAGCCTGGGTTGAGAAGATGGGCTAGCCTGGGTTGAGAAGATTGGTTAGCCTGGGTTGAGAAGATGGGTTAGCCTGGGTTGAGAAGATCGGTGACCTGGGTTGAGAAGATGGTGTGACCTGGGTTGAGAAGATGGGTTATTGTGGGTTGAGAAGATGGGGTGACCTGGGTTGAGAAGATGGGGTGACCTGGGTTGAGAAGATGGGGTGACCTGGGTTGAGAAGGTGGGGTGACCTGGGTTGAGAAGATGGGGAGACCTGGGTTGAGAAGATGGGTTATTGTGGGTTGAGAAGATGGGGTGACCTGGGTTGAGAAGATGGGGTGACCTGGGTTGAGAAGTTGGGGTGACCTGGGTTGAGAAGATGGGGAGACCTGGGTTGAGAAGATGGGTTATTGTGGGTTGAGAAGATGGTGTGACCTGGGTTGAGAAGATGGGGTGACCTGGGTTGAGAAGATGGGGTGACCTGGGTTGAGAAGATGGGGTGACCTGGGTTGAGAAGATGGGTTAGCCTGGGTTGAGAAGATCGGTGACCTGGGTTGAGAAGATGGTGTGACCTGGGTTGAGAAGATGGGTTATTGTGGGTTGAGAAGATGGGGTGACCTGGGTTGTGAAGATGGGGTGACCTGGGTTGAGAAGATGGGGTGACCTGGGTTGAGAAGGTGGGGTGACCTGGGTTGAGAAGATGGGGAAACCTGGGTTGAGAAGATGTGTTAGCAGTCTGCTCACAGGCTTCCACCTGGGAATGCTTCTCCTCAAGCTAGCTGCTAAGAGGTGGGAGGGAAGTGCCTGTCCTCCCTTCCTGCTTCATAGCTCAGCCGATATGCAGGACTGTAGGTCAACAACTGCAGTGAACTTTTACAAAACTTTAGGGAGACATCAGCAGCTCTGTAAGTTTTTCAGTCAGTCATGTGCACATTTTTACAGTTTAAGACTAATTTGAAGAAAATCTATTGACATATTCTGATAGAAACTTTAAGCTATGAGAGTGAGAAACAGGTGATAGTTCTAACACACTGTATTACTGGTGTTTGCCAAGTTCTGTAATAAACACAATTACAAAATCTGGTGTTTGAACAATGCAGTGACACATGCTGTACGTAAATTTAAAACTCACTGCCAGAGGGATCTTGTGCTGCGGAGGCTAAGACCCAACTCTCTGCTTACTCCGGGTGCGCTGTGTAACCCTCAATGTCTGTGGTATCATCACAAGTGGATTTGCAGCTTATTTACTCAGCTGGAAACCCAGTGTTCCAATGAAAACAACTACACTTGAATTGGAAAAACGGTTACCTCTTGGCTGCCTGTGATACCTGAGACTCTGAGTTGTGTATTTGTTTATTGAGCCCCAAACTAGCCTCCTGCTGTTCACAGCATATTACATCACTGGCATTCCACGCTGTCAAGTTGCTTGGCTCCTTTTTACTTCATGGATTACACCTGGTACTTTATGGTTTCATGTGCCAGTCATGGAATTGTTCTACAATGCTACTGCACCTATCCCAGCCCCCCGTTACCCTCCCTCTTCCCTTTTTCCCCTTCTTCTTTCCTCCTTCCTCTTTCCCCTGCTAGCTCCCCCTCTCCTCCTCTTTCTCCCCTCTCCCCTCCTTTCTCCCCTCTCCTCCTCTTTCTCCTTGGTATTGTCCTGGCCAATATTTATTCCCCAATCGACATAACAAAAACTGATTATCTGGTCATTATCACATTGCTGTTTGTGGGAGCTTGCAGTGCGCAAATTGGCTGCTGCGTTTCTTACATTACAACAGTGACTACACTTCAAAAGTACTTAATTGGCTGTAAAGCGCTTTGAGACATCCAGTGACCGTGAAAGGTGCTATATAAATGTAAGTCTTTCTTTCTCTCCATCTCTTCATCCCCCTCCCCTCTCTCCTCCTCCTTCTCCACCTCTCCATATATCGACAGCCAGTCTTTGTTTTCTTCCAGCCTTTGTTACTCCCTTGATATTTATTTATTTCTCAGTACGCTGTTCTGTCCCCTCTGTGTATCATTCCTGACCTCCTTCCTCACCTCTGCACTGTTTGATCTTATAGAGTTCCCAGTGTAAACGATGGGTCCATGATCTCAGACTGAGAACCAAACTTACTGGAACAGTCATTACAGTCCAACTGACAGATGGCTTAATATCCATTATATGAAAAGATGATGGCAAAGTAACAATCTGTGGATAAATTAAACATTATTAATTGTCAATGGAGTGAAGCAGAACCGAAAGATAACAAGCGTGCAAAAAACTTAAAATTTTTACTTACCAATCAAGGCAACGTAAATCGTTCTTTCAAAAAATGATTATAGTTTGAACTATCTATGTGTGTCCATAAAACATTTCTTTGCATTTTATTACCACTTCCATTACATCTCAATGCTTTATCCCAGGGTAATTCAGTAATAAATGTTGACCCCAATGGTATTTACTGAAGATGCTCCACATTAGGATACAGCCATGTCTCTTAATTTTCATGCCCTCGTAGATGAGATTGATGCCATTGATCTTCTTGTCCCAGTGAAGCCAAATCAGAGTGTGTATCTAGACAGGCTGAGATTCCACAATGCCAGAGAGGATGTTGTCCCTGAAGTGATCTGTTACCTTCACCCTGTGGGCTTTGTGTGTTTTAAGTGTGGCTGCAGAGGTGGGTAATGATGCATGTGATCCTTCTAGGTGAAACCATGAGAGTTACGTCGAAAGAATTCACAGATGACCCGTGTGCCTTGCCGAAACGAGAAAGCGTGGTTAATGCTGCTCGAGCTCTCCTCGCTGCTGTGACCCGGCTCCTCATTCTGGCGGACATTATTGACGTTGTGTATCTCTTGCAGCATCTCACGGCTGTAAGTAAATTCATGTGAAGCCCAATCATCTCCAGTTAAAATCCTGCATTCTAGACATCAACATGAGCTAATTCAACTCTTTAACCTTATTGACAGGTCCAGAAATCTTTTACACTGTTGACAAACATGACAAGTAAAGGTGACCTGAACAGGGCCTACAGGAGCTTCGGTCAGGATTTAGCCAAATTGGACCTTCTGACCCAGAAACGCCAACAGGTATGGAAAGTTGATTGTTTTCACTTTAAAATGTATGTCAGTGATTTAATGGTCATACAACAAAGTGCAGGCACAATATCGTAGCTCATGTTTCTGGATTTCAGAAGAATTGTGAGCTCAGCCAGTTGAGATATTGTTTTGCAGGACTCCTCGTGCCCCGTGCACCACACGCTGGGAGAGCCAAGGTGATTGGGTGGGGGAGGGGGGGATGCTGATTATCAGGATCCAGCAGCTATTAAAGGGCTGCGCTGTGCTAGTTTTTAAGGTGACAAAAGTGGCCGGTGCAGAACGGCCTCATTCACACATCAGCCTCTGGAAGTCAAGTAACAGGAAGTGGAACGGGAAAAGCCTGGCCCTATCTGGAGGAAATGGATGGTCACCCAGGAAAGTCTCAGTTGGACGGTCAGTCTACGATTGTGAGACCCACTGTGTACGTTGTAGCAGTGCTCCCTTGACGCACCCATTTAAAAAGGACATTGAGTAACTGGAGTGCTTTCTAAGGATTCCAGCTGCATCATCTCTATAAAATCTTGGGCCTTTATGAGCCTTGTGCTTGGTCGCTGCGCAGTATCAACGCACTCAGACAGCTTGTGGCCCACTTTGTTGTGCACTGTGCATCATCGCCTGAGCAAATTTGCCTCTATTAAAAGTGTGTCCTTCAGATGAGACGTTAAACCTCTCGGGTCGACGTAAAAAATCCCACGGCGCTATTCGAAGAAAAGCAGGGAAGTTCTCCCCGGTGTCCTGGCCAATATTTAACCCCTCAACCAACATCACTAAAAACAGATGACCTGGTTATTATCAGATTGCTGTTTGTGGGAGCTTGCTGTGCTCAAATTGGCTGCCGCATTTCATACATTACAACAGTGACTACACTCCAAAAGTACATCATTGGCTGAAAAGCGCTTTGGGACATCTTGAGCTTGTGAAAGGCGCTATATAAATGCAGGTCTTTCATTCTTTCTTGAAGGGGTGTTGTGTACACAAAGCCTGTCTATCTACCAGTTTGTGCACACCATAGGAGGGGGAGTTGGGCCATGTTGAGGAGTTAGCTTTTCCGAAGGTGGTGCTTAGGTGTTGCTCTAGCTTGGTGTATGTGCGAAGTGCAGCCGCATTCCGGGCGCTTGCGGTTGCATCATCAACCCTGTACATTAAAAAAAATAACTAGTCGATCTCCTGTACATTGCACACGGAAATTGAAGAGCTGCATAATGTTGATCTTTCTGATCTCGATAGTCCTAAAGGAAGGTGGAGAACAGCAGGGGGAAATATAACTAAATCTAAAAATCGAACATTGAATGAATTATAAGTGGGCAGGAGAATGGAAAATATCTGTAAGCTGGAACTTCTAGGATGGGCCGAGAGAGGTTCAGGACGTGTACTGAGGACAATAGGATCACAACTGTGCCACCTAGGGAGGAAGGATGCATTATGCGTTAACCATTATGGTGCTATGTGATACATTGGTACTTGTTTAAATTGTCCCAATTTTGTCACGCCCCTGTGACAAAACAAAATCATGACACATGAAGTGTGCACAATCGTAAGATGGCAAAGACGCTGAACAAATATTTTGTATCAGTCTTTACAGTAGAGGACACTAAGAATATCCCAACACTGGACAAACAGGGGGCAATGGGGGGGGGAGGAGCTAAACACGATTAAAATCACTAAGGAGATGGTACTCGGTAAAATAATGGGACTTAAGGCGGATAAATCCCGCGGACCTGATGGCCTACATCCTAGGGTCTTGAGAGAAGTGGCGGTAGGGATTGTGGATGCATTGGTGATCATTTTCCAGAACTCCCTGGACTCAGGAAAGGTCCCGGCAGATTGGAAAACTGCTAATGTAACACCCTTATTTAAGAAGGGAAGTAGACAAAAAGCTGGAAACTATAGACCAGTTAGCCTAACATCTGTGGTTGGCAAAATGTTGGAGTCCATTATAAAGGAAACAGTAACAGAGCATTTGGATAAACATAATTTAATAGGACAGAGTCAGCATGGTTTTACGAAGGGGAAGTCATGTTTGACAAATTTGCTCGAATTCTTTGAGGATGTAACATACAGGGTGGATAAAGGGGAACCAGTGGATGTAGTGTATTTGGACTTCCAAAAGGAATTTGACAAGGTTCCACACAAAAGATTACTGATCAAGATAAGAAATCACAGGATTGGGGGTAATATACTGGCATGGGTGGAAGATTGGCTATCTAACAGAAAACAAAGAGTTGGGATAAATGGTTCATTCTCGGGCTGGCAATCAGTAACTAGTGGTGTTCCGCAGGGGTCAGTGCTGGGACCCCAACTCTTTACAATCTATATTAACGATTTGGAGGAAGGGACCGAGTGCAACATATCCAAGTTTGCCAACGATACAAAGATGGGAGGGAAAGCAGTGAGTGAGGAGGACATAAAAACCTGCAAAAGGACATAGACAGGCTAAGTGAGTGGGCAGAGATTTGGCAGATGCAATATAATGTTGAAAAGTGTGAGGTTATGCACTTTGGCAGAAAAAATCAAAGGGCAAGTTATTATCTAAATGGAGAGAAACTGCAAAGTGCTACAGTACAAAGGAATCTGGGGGTCCTGGTGCATGAAACACAAAAAGTTAGCATGCAGGTGCAGCAGGTGATCAGGAAGGCCAATGGAATCTTGGCTTTTATTGCAAGGGGGATGGAGTATAAAAACAGGGAAGCCTTGCTGCAGTTATACAGGGTATTGGTGAGGCCACACCTGGAATACTGCGTGCAGTTTTGGTTTCCATATTTAAGAAAAGATATACTTGCTCTTGAGGCGGTTCAGAGAAGGTTCACTCGGTTGATTCCAGAGATGAGGGGGTTGACGTATGAGGAAAGGCTGAGTAGGTTGGGACTCTACTCATTGGAGTTCAGAAGAATGAGAGGCGATCTTATCGAAACATATAAGATTGTGAGGGGGCTTGATTGGGTGGATGCGGTTCGGATGTTTCCACTGATGGGTGAGACTAGAACTAGGGGGCATAATCTTAGAATAAGGGGCTGCTCTTTCAAAACTGAGATGAGGAGAAACTTCTTCACTCAGAGGGTAGTAAATCTATGGAATTTGCTACCCCAGAGAGCTGAGGAAGCTGCAACATTAAATAAATTTAAAATGGAGATAGACAGTTTCCTAGCAGAAAAGGGAATTAGGGGTTACGGGGAGATGGCAGGGAAATGGACGTGAGTCTAGATTCAGATCAGCCATGATCCTATTGAATGGCGGAGCAGGCCCGAGGGGCCGTATGGCCTACTCCTGCTCCTACTTCTTATGTTCTTATGTTCTTAATGTTGGTATATTACAGAAGAGATATAACCAACATCACTGAAATAAAACAGATGATCTGGTCATTAATTGCTGTTTGTGGGAGCTTGCCGTGCGCAAATTGGCTGCCGCGTTTCCTACATTACAACAGTGACGACACTTCAAAAGTACTTCATTGGCTGTAAAGCGCTTTGGGACATCCTGAGGTCTTGAAAGGCGCTGTAGAAATGCAAGTCCTTTTTATCGTTGTCCACCGTGAATTTCCTCAGAGGTTTTCCCGATCGGCTGCCATAACTATGGTCGGAACCCCGGATAAACTGCATAACCAGGGTTACGGTGGCTGATCAGGAGAACCCGAGGAAATTTCCAGGAAGGTTATCTGTAAGTCTACTCACATTTGGAGGGCCGATCTGCTGGGTCCCACGGGATGGTGAGCTGAGAGGCTCTGGTTCTCATGCACACTTCTGATAATCCCTATTAGCATTCACCAAATATTGTCTAGTCAAGCAGTTTCAGTTACATTTCACACATTAGCAATTTATATTGCCGAAATTAATGTCCGATTTGTTCCTCAATGCACAGTTTCTAACTGGAACAGATGTGCCATGTGTGAACTGTAAATACCACGTCTCTTTCCTGAGAAATGGTGCTATGAAACAATATTGAAAATATAAAGTAAGCTTATCTAATAAATCGAGCTGAATCTTCCATTCCTTTCCAGTTACAATACTTTCAAAGCGAGTTTTGGATGTTATTGGTAAAATGTACCAGAAATTCAGTCCAATTTTGACACTGTGACAGGGGTTCTTTAGTGATATTTATAGTCTTGTTCATTGTCTGTTCAGTTCTTGATGTGGTTTATTTTTCTCCAGTTCTTCCTCACTAACACGCTGATATACCATGTTGCCTGTAGCATTCTTTATAGCCTCTTTATAACTTCTAGTCCATACTTTTTAATGGCTCCTGGAGAGGGCCGGGAGTGGTATTATATCACAATAATGCTGGGTTTCACTAAGCTTCTCCTTTCTCTTTATCAACCAGTTCACCAACCGTGTTATAGTAATAAATTAAGTTGTAAACAACAACCAATAATTTTTGTTCGAGCATAAAGAGAAGCCAATCTGTTATATAACAACTGGTATTTATATAAAATAACAACAGAAAATGCTGGAAACACTCGGCAGGCCAGGCAGCATCCATGGAGAGAGAAACAGGGTTAACGTTTCAGGTTTGTGACCCTTCATCAGAACTGGAAAAAGTTAGAGATGGAACAGATTTTAAGCAGGTGCAGAGGCTGGGAAAGGGGGGAGGGGAGGAAAGAACAAAAGGAACGGTCTGTGATAGGGTGGAAGGCAGGAGTGGTTAAATGTTGTAAATGGGAATGGCAGAATCATCAACAGCTGCCGTCTGGAAAAAATAGGGGCCGAGGTTATGGTCTGAAATTGTTGAACTCGATGTTGAGTCCATGATGCGCTATCGATTCTAATAAAAGGCTGAGTAGAGTTCAGAACAACAGGCTTTTATTAACTACTGAATGCAACTACAAACAGATCAGGACTATGCCTCTAGTGGACGACCGAATGGCAGAGAGCTGCCGTGCAGCCGTCCTTATACCAGGTAGCCAAGGGCGGAGTCAGCTGAGGCATAGTCAGGTATAACAGTGAAACAAGAGTGAACGACAACAACAACAACAACAACAATAGTGAACACAGTGAACGACAGTGGTTTACCACAGTCCAGAAGGCTGTAAAGTGCCTAATCGAAAGATGAGGTGCTGTTCCTCGAGCTTACGTTGAGCTTCATTGGAACAGTGGAGGAGGCCGAGGACAGAGAGGTCAGAGTGGAGTGGAGCGGAGAATTAAAGTGACAGGCGACCGGAAACTCAGGGTCACTCTTACGGACTGAACGGTGGTGTTCGGGAAAGTGGAATGTAGAGGAGACCGCATTGTGAGCAGCGAATACAGTATACTAAATTGCAAGAAGTACAAGTAAATCGCTGTTTCACCTGGGCCCTGGACAGTGGGAAGGGAGGAGGTAAAAGGGCAGGTGTTGCATCTCCTGCGCTTGCACGGGAAGGTGCCGGGCGAAGGGGAGGGGGTGTTGGGGGTGATAGAGGAGTGGACCAGGGTGTTGTGGAGGGAGCGGTCCCTTCGGAATGCTGAAAGGGGAGGTGAGGGGAAGATGTGTTTGGTGCTGGGATCACACTGGAGGTGGCGGAAATGGTGGATAATGATCCATTGAATGTGGAGGCTGGTGGGGTGAAAGGTGAGAACAAGGGGAACCCTATCGTGGTTTTGGAAGGGAGGGGAAGGGGTGAGAGCAGAATTGCAGGAAATGGAATGAACACGGTCGAGGGCCATGTCAACCCCGATGGAGGGGAATCTTCAGTTGCGGAAAAAGGAAGACAGATTGGAAGCACTAGTATGGAAGTTGGCATCATCAGAACAGATGCGGCAGATTTATATAATGCCTTTAACGTACGTCCCAAGGCGCTTCACAGGAATCTTTATCAGACAAAATTTGACGCCGAGCCAAATAAGGAGATATTAGAGGCAATGATCCCCTAATTTTTTTTTTAGTGCGGTCCCTTTAACTGGCTGTGTGGCCTATTCAAATTTTTGCGCATGCGCGGTTTCTTCCGTGTAGAAGCCGGTGAGCGTCCTGCGCAGGACCTCCAGACTGCTGCGCAGTCACACGGCCGCGCAGCTTAGCGGGAACGTTAATTAGGGCAGGTGACCCAAAGCTTGGTCAAAGAGGTAGGTGTTAAGGAACGTCTTAAAGGAGGAGAGAGAGGTAGAGAGGAGGAAAGGTTTAGGGAGGGAATTCCAGAGCTTAGGATCTAGATGGCTGAAGGCACGGCCGCTAATGGTGGGGCGAAGGAAGTGGGAAATGGACAAGAGGCCAGAGTTGGATAAACCTTTGGTTACCCCATGTATTAAAGCAGCAGACACAGCTAAGCTGAATTTAATGGGGTCTGTTACATTTGTCTGTGTTTACACGAGATCAATTCAAAGATGTGTCATGTGTCTCATGCACTTATAAAAATGATACCACAACAAGTCTGATCTATTATTTAAAAGTCAGATGAGTATCAGTAACAGCCTGTATGATGATATAAGATTGCTCAATTAATGGTTTTGCATATCCTGAATGGTTTGATCTTTTGAAATGTTGAATCGTCTATGTAATCTCCTACATAAGTAGAAAAAATCTTAAACTGTGTTAGCTCAACTGAAAGAAACTTGATGATTGCAAGTGTCAATCTGAGTTATACAAGCTGGGCTTAAACTGGTAGGGACCAGCATCCTGGTGAATTGAATAACTAAGCCTGTAGATAGGGCTTTAAACTAAAAAGGAGGGTGCAGGTGAGGGGAAATTTATAAATCTAAAGCGAAAAGTCAAGGCAATAGAGCAATGTAACGATTCGGGTAAAGATTAGCAAAGTGTGACAGGAAGGGACAGAGAGTTTAATGGTAATAGTGCATCAGTGAATAAGTTCAAATCAGGAAAAAATGGTAAAAAGTAAAAATTAAAGGCATTTATCTGAATGCAAGAAGCGTTCATAACAAGATAGATGAATTAATGGCACAAATAGAGATAAATGGATTTGAACTAATAACCATTACAGAGACATGGTTGCATGGTGACCAAGGTTGGGAACAAAATATTCCAGGGTACTCGACGTTTCTAAAAGACAGACGGAATGGAAAAGGGGGGGGCAGGTAGCCCTGATAATAAAGGATGACATAAGGACAGTAGTGAGGAAGGATCTTGGCTTGGAAGATCAGGAAGTAGAATCAGTGTGGGTGGAGATGAGAAATAACAAGGGGCAATAGTTTATAGGCCCCCTAACAGTAGCTATACTGCTGGACAGAATATTAATCAAGAAATAAGAGGAGCTTGCAACAAAGGTAATGCAATAATCGTGGGGGACTTTAATCTCCATATAGACTGGACAAATCAAATTGGCAAAAGTAGTTTGGAGGACGAGTTCATGGAATGCATTTGAGACACTTTCCTAGAACAATACTTCATGGAACCAACCAGGCAACAGGCTATTTTATATCTTCTCTTCTGCAATGAGACAGGGTTAATTAGTAATCTCATAGTAAGGGATCATCTGAGGAAGAGTGATCATAATATGTAGAATTTCACGTTGAGTTTGAGAGGTCTTTTTTATTCGTTCGTGGGATGTGGGCATCGCTGGCAAAGCCAGTACTTATTGCCCCATCCCTAACTGCCCTTGAGAAGGTGGTGGTGAACCGCTGTCTTGAACTGCTGAAATCTGTGTGGTGAGGGTACTCCCACAGTGTTGTTAGGGAGGGAGTTCCAGGATTTTGACCCAGCGACGATGAAGGAACGGCGATACATTTCCAAGCCAGGATGGTGTGTGACTTAGAGGGGAACTTGGAGGTGGTGGTGTTCCCAGGCGCCTGCTGCCCTTGTCCTTTTAGGTGGAAGAGGTCGCGGGTTTGGGATTCTGCCGAAGAAGCCTTGGCGAGTTGCTGCAGTGCATCTTGTAGATGGTACACACTGCAGCCACGGTACGCCAGTGGTGGAGGGAGTGAATGTTTAAGGTGGTGGCTGGGGTACCAATCAACCGGGCTGCTTTGCCCTGGATGGTGTCGAGCTTCTTGAGTGTTGTTGGAGCTGCACTCATCCAGGCAAGTGGAGAGAATTCCATCACACTCATTGCTTCTGCCTTGTAGATGGTGGAAAGGCTTTGGCGAGTCAGGAGGTGAGTCACTCGCTGCAGAATACCCAGCCTCTGACCTGCTCTTGTGGCCACAGTATTTATGTGGCTGGTCCAGTTAAGTTTCTGATCAATGGTGACCCCCAGGATGTTGATGGTGGGGGATTCGGTGTTGGTAATGCCGTTGAATGTCATGGGGCAGTGGTTAGACTCTCTCTTGTTGCAGATAGTCATTGCCTGGCACTTGTATGGTGTGAATGTTACTTTGTCACTTTGCCCAAGCCTGAATGTCGTCCAGGTCTTGCTGCATGCGGGCACGGACTGCTTCATTATCTGAGGAGTTGTGAATGGAACTGAACACTGTGCTGTCATCAGCGAACATCCCCACTTCTGACCTTATGATGGAGGGAAGGTCATTGATAAAGCAGCTGAAGATGGTTGGGCCTAGGACACTGCCCTGAGGAACTCCTACAGTGATGTCCTGGGCTGAGATGATTGGCCTCCAACAACCACAACCATCTTCCTTTGTGCTAGGTATGACTCCAGCCACTGGAGAGTTTTCCCCCTGATTCCCATTGATTTCAATGTTACTAGGGCTCCTTGATGCCACACTCGGTCAAATACTGCCTTGATGTCACTCTCACCTCTAGAATTCAGCTCTTTTGTCTATGTTTGGACCAAGGCTGTAATGAGGTCTGGAGCCGAGTGGTCCTGGCGGAACCCAAACTGAACATTGGTGAGCAGGTTATTGGTGAGTAAGTGCCGCTTGATTGCACTGTCAATGACGTCTTCCATCACTTTGCTGATGATTGAGAGATGTACTTGAGTCTGAAACTAGAGTCTTAAACTTAAATAAAGCCAATTAAATAGGTATGAAGGGCGAGTTGTCTAACATATCACAGAATCACAGAATCACAGAAACCCCACAGTGCAGATAGAGGCCATTTCGGCCCATCGAGCCTGCACCGACACATATCCCACCCGATCCCCATAACCCCTACACATGTCCCACCCTATCCCTGTAACCCCATGTATTTAATCCCCCTAACACTAAGGGTCAATTTATCATAGCCAATCAACCTAACCCGCACATCTTTGGACTGTGGGAGGAAACCGGAGCACCCGGAGGAAACCCACGCAAACACGGGGAGAATGTGCAAACTCCACACAGACAGTCGCCCGAGGCCGGATTCGAACCCGGGTCTCTGCGCTGTGAGGCAACAGTGCTAACCACTATGCCACCATTGGGAAATTAGTTTAAAAGGTATGACGGAAGATAAGCAGTGGCAAACATTTAAAGAAATATTTCATAATTCTCAGCGAATGTACGTTACATTGAAAAATAAAAACTCCACGGGAAAAATTAATCCATCCATGGCTAACTAAACAGGTTAATGATAGTATTAGATTAAAAGAAGAGGCTTATAATGTTACCAAGAATAGAAGTGAGCCTGAGGATTGGGAGAGTTTTAGAAACCAGCAAAGAATGACCAAAAAATTAATAAAGAGGGAGAAAATAGAATATGAGAGAACACTAACAAGAAATATAAAAACTCGAGACGACCCGCATCCGCATCCGTCTTGGGGCACTGCAACTGAAGTTCGCAGCGCAATGTGCCGCAGCGTCATACGCTGCGGCACACTGCGGTACTGCAGGCCTTCCTCCCCTTCTTAAAAAGGAGGGGCCTGCTGCAGCGTGATCTAAGATCGCAAGTGCCAGCAAAAGAGCCCGGCACCAAGGAGAAGTGCCGGGCTCTTGGGAGACAGCCAGCACAACGTGGGGGGGGGGCTCAGGAGGCCGGGGACGGCTGCGCGAAGAGGTGCTGGCAGGCGGCCAGCAAAAAAATGGCCGCCCCGCACCTCAGCGCCTCTACCGCCGCAGGTAGGCCCCCCTGAACCGGTCGCAAATTGCGACCGGCGTTACAGCAGGAGGCGCTACCAAATTTCGCGATCGGGGCGGTAGCGGTGCGCTGTGCACACCGATGACGTCATCGGTGGTGGCGCAGCGCTAACGGCTAACGCCGCCATTAGCGCCCCGCTAAATTTTGCGGGAGGCGTGGCCAGTGGCGCTAAACCCACTAAGTGCCCTCTTTGGGCGCTACTGGTGGCGCAGCCCACCAAATTTCTAGGCCCATAAGTTTCAATGAGATCCCCTCTCATTCTTCTAAACTCTACCGAATATAAGCCTAATCAACCCAATCTCTCCTCATACGTCATTCCTGCCATCCCAGGTATCAGTCTGGTGAATCTTCGCTGCACTCTCTCCATGGCAAGAACATCCTTCCTCAGATGAGGTGACCAAAACTGCACATAATACTCAAGGTGTGGTCTCACCAAGGCCCTGTACAACTGCAGCAAAACATCCTTGGTCCTGTACTCGAATCCTCTCGCTATGAAGGCCAACATACCAATTGCCTTCTTAACTGCCTGCTGCACCTGCATGCTTACCTTCAGCGACTGGTGCATAAGGCACGTCCCCTCTTCCCAACCTATTGCCGTTCAGGTAATAATCTGTCTTCCTGTTTTTGCCACCGAAGTGGATAACCTCGCATTTATCCACATTATACTGCATTTACCATACATCTGCCCAATCACCCAACCTGTCCAAATCACACTGGAGTTTCTCCACATCCTCCTCACAGCACACATGCCCATCCAGCTTTGTGTCATCTGCAGACTTGGAGATATTACATCTAGTTCCCTCGTCTAGATAATTTATATATATTGTGAATAGCTGGGGTCCTAGCACTGATCACTGCGGTACCCCACTTGTCACTGCCTGCCACTCGGAAAAGGACCCGTTTATTCCAACAGAGCATGTTGATGCTTAGTCATTGAGTATATTCAAGGCTGAGATCAATAGATTTTTGGACTCTAAAGGAACCAAGGGGTATGGGGATCGAGCGGGAAAGTGGAGTTGAGGTCAAAGCTCAGCCATGATCTTATTGAATCACGGAGCAGGTGCAAGGGAGGCCTACTCCTCCTCCTATTTCTTATGTTTTTATGGCATTGCACATTGACATTATCAGCCCTCTGAATTTCAGTGAACGGAGTTTGTGTTACACAGAGCTTGATCTATGTCACTTTAAGATGAATATGGGTGGATTCCACAGTGAAGCAATGGTCAAAATACAATCAAGGTAGAGTCCAATCCTGGAAATGATTAAAAAAAATCTGGGATTATCATTCTAGGAGTGAGATTAAAACTGTTTGTGTCCAATAAAGTCAATACTTGTAATTCTAGGAGTATTTTTATAAAATGATGAGTGTCACACACAATAATGTTTTGCTGATGGGGAAAATATACTGGGGGAGAAATTCGGTTGGTAGCGCCAGCGATTAGCGCCTAAATAGGCCGAGAAGTGGGGCGTTAGCCAATTTTCAGCCGGGCGCAGTGAACCCAGCGCCTCTTGCCATATTGAGTGGGTTTTAGCACCGGCGCTAAATCTTAGCGCCCGCTTGCGGGTGCAGGCAGATCATGACGTCATTTCAGTGTGCAACGCCTTTTTGGCATCCCGGACCGGAAATTCAGTGGTGCGCCCCTTCGTTCCGCCTGGCGCTAATAAGGACAGTTTACTGGAACGTTCCCCAATCGCTCTTGGGCTTAGGGGGGGCGCTCTTTAAAGGGGACTGCACTGGTATAAAAGCAGCAGCCATTTTGGGAGCACAATTTCTTGAGATTTTCACAGAGTTGCAGAGTTGCACTCTGAGAGCCATATCACTAGTGACCCAGCGCTGCCAGAGGACCTTCAGCCTTCAGACCATCACCCTGCTGCTGGTGAGCGTTTACTTATGGGGGCTGCTTTGGAGGGGAACGTCCTGCTGCTCAACCATCTGGAAAGGGCACAGAGACGGAGGGAGAGAGGGGCAGGAATGGCCAGATGGAGGAGGGCCAACAGGCATCGCCACACCAGACCTTACGCTGCCAGGGTATTCAGGCAGCAGTTCTCTTACCTCAACATGTCGGAGGAGCAGTGTCTTAGGAGGCTGCGATTCAGAAAGGAGGTGGTGACTGAGCTGTGCCACCTGCTTCAGGCAGATCTTCAGCCACAGATAAGGTGCAGGACTTCTCTGTCGGTGGCTGTCAAGATTACAGTAGCACTGACTTTCTATGCGACCGGCTCCTTTCAGGCAGCAACTGGGGACATTGCCAACATCTCCCAGTTTGTGGTGCATAGCTGCATCCAGCAAGTAACAAATGCCCTGTTTAAAAGGCGGCGGCAGTACATCTCCTTCACTGCGACACTGGAGAAGCATCGGGAGTGCGCAGAGGGCTTCGCGGCAATAGCGGACTTCCCCATGGTGCAGGGCGCCATTGACTACACGCACGTGGTTTTGCGGGCGCCTGTTTTGAATCCTGAGGACTTCCGCAACTGCAAGGGGTTCCACTCCTTGAATGTGCAGCTGGTCTGTGACCACCGGCAGCTGATCCTCGCGGTTAATGCTCAGTTCCCAGGCAGCAGCCACGATGCATTCATCCTGTGCCAGACTTCAGTAGCAAACCTTTTCGAGGCCCCGGCTCACCCAGAAGGCTGGCTTCTCGGTGACAAGGGCTATCCTCTGTGCCCATGGCTGATGACCCCGCTCCGTTCACCCAGAACCCCTGCAGAAGAGCACTACAACGTCAGCCATCAGGCGATGAGGAACATTGTGGAGCACACAATCGGCATGCTGAAGCAACGGTTCCACTGTTTGGACCATTCGGGAGGCGCCTTGCAGTACTCACCAGAGAGAGTCTCCCACTTTGT